>NW_026262730.1:0-714431 GCF_021869535.1 Mytilus californianus
ACCCTTAGGCATGCTTGACTGAAAAATCCAGGTGGGGTATAGCACGGATTTTTTTTTAAATTGATCCAAAGTTGGGGTCCGGCACCCTACCCTACCCTAACTTTCAAAGTTTATAAAAAAAATTCTGAGGCAATACTTTTTTCCACACTAGGTGCAAATGAAAGTTGGGACCCTTAGGCATGCTTGACTGAAAAATCCAGGTGGGGTATAGCACGGATTTTTTTTTAAATTGATCCAAAGTTGGGGTCCGGCACCCTACCCTACCCTAACTTTCAAAGTTTATAAAAAAAATTCTGAGGCAATACTTTTTTCCACACTAGGTGCAAATGAAAGTTGGGACCCTTAGGCATGCTTGACTGAAAAATCCAGGTGGGGTATAGCACGGATTTTTTTTTAAATTGATCCAAAGTTGGGGTCCGGCACCCTACCCTACCCTAACTTTCAAAGTTTATAAAAAAAATTCTGAGGCAATACTTTTTTCCACACTAGGTGCAAATGAAAGTTGGGACCCTTAGGCATGCTTGACTGAAAAATCCAGGTGGGGTATAGCACGGATTTTTTTTTAAATTGATCCAAAGTTGGGGTCCGGCACCCTACCCTACCCTAACTTTCAAAGTTTATAAAAAAAATTCTGAGGCAATACTTTTTTCCACACTAGGTGCAAATGAAAGTTGGGACCCTTAGGCATGCTTGACTGAAAAATCCAGGTGGGGTATAGCACGGATTTTTTTTTAAATTGATCCAAAGTTGGGGTCCGGCACCCTACCCTACCCTAACTTTCAAAGTTTATAAAAAAAATTCTGAGGCAATACTTTTTTCCACACTAGGTGCAAATGAAAGTTGGGACCCTTAGGCATGCTTGACTGAAAAATCCAGGTGGGGTATAGCACGGATTTTTTTTTAAATTGATCCAAAGTTGGGGTCCGGCACCCTACCCTACCCTAACTTTCAAAGTTTATAAAAAAAATTCTGAGGCAATACTTTTTTCCACACTAGGTGCAAATGAAAGTTGGGACCCTTAGGCATGCTTGACTGAAAAATCCAGGTGGGGTATAGCACGGATTTTTTTTTAAATTGATCCAAAGTTGGGGTCCGGCACCCTACCCTACCCTAACTTTCAAAGTTTATAAAAAAAATTCTGAGGCAATACTTTTTTCCACACTAGGTGCAAATGAAAGTTGGGACCCTTAGGCATGCTTGACTGAAAAATCCAGGTGGGGTATAGCACGGATTTTTTTTTAAATTGATCCAAAGTTGGGGTCCGGCACCCTACCCTACCCTAACTTTCAAAGTTTATAAAAAAAATTCTGAGGCAATACTTTTTTCCACACTAGGTGCAAATGAAAGTTGGGACCCTTAGGCATGCTTGACTGAAAAATCCAGGTGGGGTATAGCACGGATTTTTTTTTAAATTGATCCAAAGTTGGGGTCCGGCACCCTACCCTACCCTAACTTTCAAAGTTTATAAAAAAAATTCTGAGGCAATACTTTTTTCCACACTAGGTGCAAATGAAAGTTGGGACCCTTAGGCATGCTTGACTGAAAAATCCAGGTGGGGTATAGCACGGATTTTTTTTTAAATTGATCCAAAGTTGGGGTCCGGCACCCTACCCTACCCTAACTTTCAAAGTTTATAAAAAAAATTCTGAGGCAATACTTTTTTCCACACTAGGTGCAAATGAAAGTTGGGACCCTTAGGCATGCTTGACTGAAAAATCCAGGTGGGGTATAGCACGGATTTTTTTTTAAATTGATCCAAAGTTGGGGTCCGGCACCCTACCCTACCCTAACTTTCAAAGTTTATAAAAAAAATTCTGAGGCAATACTTTTTTCCACACTAGGTGCAAATGAAAGTTGGGACCCTTAGGCATGCTTGACTGAAAAATCCAGGTGGGGTATAGCACGGATTTTTTTTTAAATTGATCCAAAGTTGGGGTCCGGCACCCTACCCTACCCTAACTTTCAAAGTTTATAAAAAAAATTCTGAGGCAATACTTTTTTCCACACTAGGTGCAAATGAAAGTTGGGACCCTTAGGCATGCTTGACTGAAAAATCCAGGTGGGGTATAGCACGGATTTTTTTTTAAATTGATCCAAAGTTGGGGTCCGGCACCCTACCCTACCCTAACTTTCAAAGTTTATAAAAAAAATTCTGAGGCAATACTTTTTTCCACACTAGGTGCAAATGAAAGTTGGGACCCTTAGGCATGCTTGACTGAAAAATCCAGGTGGGGTATAGCACGGATTTTTTTTTAAATTGATCCAAAGTTGGGGTCCGGCACCCTACCCTACCCTAACTTTCAAAGTTTATAAAAAAAATTCTGAGGCAATACTTTTTTCCACACTAGGTGCAAATGAAAGTTGGGACCCTTAGGCATGCTTGACTGAAAAATCCAGGTGGGGTATAGCACGGATTTTTTTTTAAATTGATCCAAAGTTGGGGTCCGGCACCCTACCCTACCCTAACTTTCAAAGTTTATAAAAAAAATTCTGAGGCAATACTTTTTTCCACACTAGGTGCAAATGAAAGTTGGGACCCTTAGGCATGCTTGACTGAAAAATCCAGGTGGGGTATAGCACGGATTTTTTTTTAAATTGATCCAAAGTTGGGGTCCGGCACCCTACCCTACCCTAACTTTCAAAGTTTATAAAAAAAATTCTGAGGCAATACTTTTTTCCACACTAGGTGCAAATGAAAGTTGGGACCCTTAGGCATGCTTGACTGAAAAATCCAGGTGGGGTATAGCACGGATTTTTTTTTAAATTGATCCAAAGTTGGGGTCCGGCACCCTACCCTACCCTAACTTTCAAAGTTTATAAAAAAAATTCTGAGGCAATACTTTTTTCCACACTAGGTGCAAATGAAAGTTGGGACCCTTAGGCATGCTTGACTGAAAAATCCAGGTGGGGTATAGCACGGATTTTTTTTTAAATTGATCCAAAGTTGGGGTCCGGCACCCTACCCTACCCTAACTTTCAAAGTTTATAAAAAAAATTCTGAGGCAATACTTTTTTCCACACTAGGTGCAAATGAAAGTTGGGACCCTTAGGCATGCTTGACTGAAAAATCCAGGTGGGGTATAGCACGGATTTTTTTTTAAATTGATCCAAAGTTGGGGTCCGGCACCCTACCCTACCCTAACTTTCAAAGTTTATAAAAAAAATTCTGAGGCAATACTTTTTTCCACACTAGGTGCAAATGAAAGTTGGGACCCTTAGGCATGCTTGACTGAAAAATCCAGGTGGGGTATAGCACGGATTTTTTTTAAATTGATCCAAAGTTGGGGTCCGGCACCCTACCCTACCCTAACTTTCAAAGTTTATAAAAAAAATTCTGAGGCAATACTTTTTTCCACACTAGGTGCAAATGAAAGTTGGGACCCTTAGGCATGCTTGACTGAAAAATCCAGGTGGGGTATAGCACGGATTTTTTTTTAAATTGATCCAAAGTTGGGGTCCGGCACCCTACCCTACCCTAACTTTCAAAGTTTATAAAAAAAATTCTGAGGCAATACTTTTTTCCACACTAGGTGCAAATGAAAGTTGGGACCCTTAGGCATGCTTGACTGAAAAATCCAGGTGGGGTATAGCACGGATTTTTTTTTAAATTGATCCAAAGTTGGGGTCCGGCACCCTACCCTACCCTAACTTTCAAAGTTTATAAAAAAAATTCTGAGGCAATACTTTTTTCCACACTAGGTGCAAATGAAAGTTGGGACCCTTAGGCATGCTTGACTGAAAAATCCAGGTGGGGTATAGCACGGATTTTTTTTTAAATTGATCCAAAGTTGGGGTCCGGCACCCTACCCTACCCTAACTTTCAAAGTTTATAAAAAAAATTCTGAGGCAATACTTTTTTCCACACTAGGTGCAAATGAAAGTTGGGACCCTTAGGCATGCTTGACTGAAAAATCCAGGTGGGGTATAGCACGGATTTTTTTTTAAATTGATCCAAAGTTGGGGTCCGGCACCCTACCCTACCCTAACTTTCAAAGTTTATAAAAAAAATTCTGAGGCAATACTTTTTTCCACACTAGGTGCAAATGAAAGTTGGGACCCTTAGGCATGCTTGACTGAAAAATCCAGGTGGGGTATAGCACGGATTTTTTTTTAAATTGATCCAAAGTTGGGGTCCGGCACCCTACCCTACCCTAACTTTCAAAGTTTATAAAAAAAATTCTGAGGCAATACTTTTTTCCACACTAGGTGCAAATGAAAGTTGGGACCCTTAGGCATGCTTGACTGAAAAATCCAGGTGGGGTATAGCACGGATTTTTTTTTAAATTGATCCAAAGTTGGGGTCCGGCACCCTACCCTACCCTAACTTTCAAAGTTTATAAAAAAAATTCTGAGGCAATACTTTTTTCCACACTAGGTGCAAATGAAAGTTGGGACCCTTAGGCATGCTTGACTGAAAAATCCAGGTGGGGTATAGCACGGATTTTTTTTTAAATTGATCCAAAGTTGGGGTCCGGCACCCTACCCTACCCTAACTTTCAAAGTTTATAAAAAAAATTCTGAGGCAATACTTTTTTCCACACTAGGTGCAAATGAAAGTTGGGACCCTTAGGCATGCTTGACTGAAAAATCCAGGTGGGGTATAGCACGGATTTTTTTTTAAATTGATCCAAAGTTGGGGTCCGGCACCCTACCCTACCCTAACTTTCAAAGTTTATAAAAAAAATTCTGAGGCAATACTTTTTTCCACACTAGGTGCAAATGAAAGTTGGGACCCTTAGGCATGCTTGACTGAAAAATCCAGGTGGGGTATAGCACGGATTTTTTTTTAAATTGATCCAAAGTTGGGGTCCGGCACCCTACCCTACCCTAACTTTCAAAGTTTATAAAAAAAATTCTGAGGCAATACTTTTTTCCACACTAGGTGCAAATGAAAGTTGGGACCCTTAGGCATGCTTGACTGAAAAATCCAGGTGGGGTATAGCACGGATTTTTTTTTAAATTGATCCAAAGTTGGGGTCCGGCACCCTACCCTACCCTAACTTTCAAAGTTTATAAAAAAAATTCTGAGGCAATACTTTTTTCCACACTAGGTGCAAATGAAAGTTGGGACCCTTAGGCATGCTTGACTGAAAAATCCAGGTGGGGTATAGCACGGATTTTTTTTTAAATTGATCCAAAGTTGGGGTCCGGCACCCTACCCTACCCTAACTTTCAAAGTTTATAAAAAAAATTCTGAGGCAATACTTTTTTCCACACTAGGTGCAAATGAAAGTTGGGACCCTTAGGCATGCTTGACTGAAAAATCCAGGTGGGGTATAGCACGGATTTTTTTTTAAATTGATCCAAAGTTGGGGTCCGGCACCCTACCCTACCCTAACTTTCAAAGTTTATAAAAAAAATTCTGAGGCAATACTTTTTTCCACACTAGGTGCAAATGAAAGTTGGGACCCTTAGGCATGCTTGACTGAAAAATCCAGGTGGGGTATAGCACGGATTTTTTTTTAAATTGATCCAAAGTTGGGGTCCGGCACCCTACCCTACCCTAACTTTCAAAGTTTATAAAAAAAATTCTGAGGCAATACTTTTTTCCACACTAGGTGCAAATGAAAGTTGGGACCCTTAGGCATGCTTGACTGAAAAATCCAGGTGGGGTATAGCACGGATTTTTTTTTAAATTGATCCAAAGTTGGGGTCCGGCACCCTACCCTACCCTAACTTTCAAAGTTTATAAAAAAAATTCTGAGGCAATACTTTTTTCCACACTAGGTGCAAATGAAAGTTGGGACCCTTAGGCATGCTTGACTGAAAAATCCAGGTGGGGTATAGCACGGATTTTTTTTTAAATTGATCCAAAGTTGGGGTCCGGCACCCTACCCTACCCTAACTTTCAAAGTTTATAAAAAAAATTCTGAGGCAATACTTTTTTCCACACTAGGTGCAAATGAAAGTTGGGACCCTTAGGCATGCTTGACTGAAAAATCCAGGTGGGGTATAGCACGGATTTTTTTTTAAATTGATCCAAAGTTGGGGTCCGGCACCCTACCCTACCCTAACTTTCAAAGTTTATAAAAAAAATTCTGAGGCAATACTTTTTTCCACACTAGGTGCAAATGAAAGTTGGGACCCTTAGGCATGCTTGACTGAAAAATCCAGGTGGGGTATAGCACGGATTTTTTTTTAAATTGATCCAAAGTTGGGGTCCGGCACCCTACCCTACCCTAACTTTCAAAGTTTATAAAAAAAATTCTGAGGCAATACTTTTTTCCACACTAGGTGCAAATGAAAGTTGGGACCCTTAGGCATGCTTGACTGAAAAATCCAGGTGGGGTATAGCACGGATTTTTTTTTAAATTGATCCAAAGTTGGGGTCCGGCACCCTACCCTACCCTAACTTTCAAAGTTTATAAAAAAAATTCTGAGGCAATACTTTTTTCCACACTAGGTGCAAATGAAAGTTGGGACCCTTAGGCATGCTTGACTGAAAAATCCAGGTGGGGTATAGCACGGATTTTTTTTTAAATTGATCCAAAGTTGGGGTCCGGCACCCTACCCTACCCTAACTTTCAAAGTTTATAAAAAAAATTCTGAGGCAATACTTTTTTCCACACTAGGTGCAAATGAAAGTTGGGACCCTTAGGCATGCTTGACTGAAAAATCCAGGTGGGGTATAGCACGGATTTTTTTTTAAATTGATCCAAAGTTGGGGTCCGGCACCCTACCCTACCCTAACTTTCAAAGTTTATAAAAAAAATTCTGAGGCAATACTTTTTTCCACACTAGGTGCAAATGAAAGTTGGGACCCTTAGGCATGCTTGACTGAAAAATCCAGGTGGGGTATAGCACGGATTTTTTTTTAAATTGATCCAAAGTTGGGGTCCGGCACCCTACCCTACCCTAACTTTCAAAGTTTATAAAAAAAATTCTGAGGCAATACTTTTTTCCACACTAGGTGCAAATGAAAGTTGGGACCCTTAGGCATGCTTGACTGAAAAATCCAGGTGGGGTATAGCACGGATTTTTTTTTAAATTGATCCAAAGTTGGGGTCCGGCACCCTACCCTACCCTAACTTTCAAAGTTTATAAAAAAAATTCTGAGGCAATACTTTTTTCCACACTAGGTGCAAATGAAAGTTGGGACCCTTAGGCATGCTTGACTGAAAAATCCAGGTGGGGTATAGCACGGATTTTTTTTTAAATTGATCCAAAGTTGGGGTCCGGCACCCTACCCTACCCTAACTTTCAAAGTTTATAAAAAAAATTCTGAGGCAATACTTTTTTCCACACTAGGTGCAAATGAAAGTTGGGACCCTTAGGCATGCTTGACTGAAAAATCCAGGTGGGGTATAGCACGGATTTTTTTTTAAATTGATCCAAAGTTGGGGTCCGGCACCCTACCCTACCCTAACTTTCAAAGTTTATAAAAAAAATTCTGAGGCAATACTTTTTTCCACACTAGGTGCAAATGAAAGTTGGGACCCTTAGGCATGCTTGACTGAAAAATCCAGGTGGGGTATAGCACGGATTTTTTTTTAAATTGATCCAAAGTTGGGGTCCGGCACCCTACCCTACCCTAACTTTCAAAGTTTATAAAAAAAATTCTGAGGCAATACTTTTTTCCACACTAGGTGCAAATGAAAGTTGGGACCCTTAGGCATGCTTGACTGAAAAATCCAGGTGGGGTATAGCACGGATTTTTTTTTAAATTGATCCAAAGTTGGGGTCCGGCACCCTACCCTACCCTAACTTTCAAAGTTTATAAAAAAAATTCTGAGGCAATACTTTTTTCCACACTAGGTGCAAATGAAAGTTGGGACCCTTAGGCATGCTTGACTGAAAAATCCAGGTGGGGTATAGCACGGATTTTTTTTTAAATTGATCCAAAGTTGGGGTCCGGCACCCTACCCTACCCTAACTTTCAAAGTTTATAAAAAAAATTCTGAGGCAATACTTTTTTCCACACTAGGTGCAAATGAAAGTTGGGACCCTTAGGCATGCTTGACTGAAAAATCCAGGTGGGGTATAGCACGGATTTTTTTTTAAATTGATCCAAAGTTGGGGTCCGGCACCCTACCCTACCCTAACTTTCAAAGTTTATAAAAAAAATTCTGAGGCAATACTTTTTTCCACACTAGGTGCAAATGAAAGTTGGGACCCTTAGGCATGCTTGACTGAAAAATCCAGGTGGGGTATAGCACGGATTTTTTTTTAAATTGATCCAAAGTTGGGGTCCGGCACCCTACCCTACCCTAACTTTCAAAGTTTATAAAAAAAATTCTGAGGCAATACTTTTTTCCACACTAGGTGCAAATGAAAGTTGGGACCCTTAGGCATGCTTGACTGAAAAATCCAGGTGGGGTATAGCACGGATTTTTTTTTAAATTGATCCAAAGTTGGGGTCCGGCACCCTACCCTACCCTAACTTTCAAAGTTTATAAAAAAAATTCTGAGGCAATACTTTTTTCCACACTAGGTGCAAATGAAAGTTGGGACCCTTAGGCATGCTTGACTGAAAAATCCAGGTGGGGTATAGCACGGATTTTTTTTTAAATTGATCCAAAGTTGGGGTCCGGCACCCTACCCTACCCTAACTTTCAAAGTTTATAAAAAAAATTCTGAGGCAATACTTTTTTCCACACTAGGTGCAAATGAAAGTTGGGACCCTTAGGCATGCTTGACTGAAAAATCCAGGTGGGGTATAGCACGGATTTTTTTTTAAATTGATCCAAAGTTGGGGTCCGGCACCCTACCCTACCCTAACTTTCAAAGTTTATAAAAAAAATTCTGAGGCAATACTTTTTTCCACACTAGGTGCAAATGAAAGTTGGGACCCTTAGGCATGCTTGACTGAAAAATCCAGGTGGGGTATAGCACGGATTTTTTTTTAAATTGATCCAAAGTTGGGGTCCGGCACCCTACCCTACCCTAACTTTCAAAGTTTATAAAAAAAATTCTGAGGCAATACTTTTTTCCACACTAGGTGCAAATGAAAGTTGGGACCCTTAGGCATGCTTGACTGAAAAATCCAGGTGGGGTATAGCACGGATTTTTTTTTAAATTGATCCAAAGTTGGGGTCCGGCACCCTACCCTACCCTAACTTTCAAAGTTTATAAAAAAAATTCTGAGGCAATACTTTTTTCCACACTAGGTGCAAATGAAAGTTGGGACCCTTAGGCATGCTTGACTGAAAAATCCAGGTGGGGTATAGCACGGATTTTTTTTTAAATTGATCCAAAGTTGGGGTCCGGCACCCTACCCTACCCTAACTTTCAAAGTTTATAAAAAAAATTCTGAGGCAATACTTTTTTCCACACTAGGTGCAAATGAAAGTTGGGACCCTTAGGCATGCTTGACTGAAAAATCCAGGTGGGGTATAGCACGGATTTTTTTTTAAATTGATCCAAAGTTGGGGTCCGGCACCCTACCCTACCCTAACTTTCAAAGTTTATAAAAAAAATTCTGAGGCAATACTTTTTTCCACACTAGGTGCAAATGAAAGTTGGGACCCTTAGGCATGCTTGACTGAAAAATCCAGGTGGGGTATAGCACGGATTTTTTTTTAAATTGATCCAAAGTTGGGGTCCGGCACCCTACCCTACCCTAACTTTCAAAGTTTATAAAAAAAATTCTGAGGCAATACTTTTTTCCACACTAGGTGCAAATGAAAGTTGGGACCCTTAGGCATGCTTGACTGAAAAATCCAGGTGGGGTATAGCACGGATTTTTTTTTAAATTGATCCAAAGTTGGGGTCCGGCACCCTACCCTACCCTAACTTTCAAAGTTTATAAAAAAAATTCTGAGGCAATACTTTTTTCCACACTAGGTGCAAATGAAAGTTGGGACCCTTAGGCATGCTTGACTGAAAAATCCAGGTGGGGTATAGCACGGATTTTTTTTTAAATTGATCCAAAGTTGGGGTCCGGCACCCTACCCTACCCTAACTTTCAAAGTTTATAAAAAAAATTCTGAGGCAATACTTTTTTCCACACTAGGTGCAAATGAAAGTTGGGACCCTTAGGCATGCTTGACTGAAAAATCCAGGTGGGGTATAGCACGGATTTTTTTTTAAATTGATCCAAAGTTGGGGTCCGGCACCCTACCCTACCCTAACTTTCAAAGTTTATAAAAAAAATTCTGAGGCAATACTTTTTTCCACACTAGGTGCAAATGAAAGTTGGGACCCTTAGGCATGCTTGACTGAAAAATCCAGGTGGGGTATAGCACGGATTTTTTTTTAAATTGATCCAAAGTTGGGGTCCGGCACCCTACCCTACCCTAACTTTCAAAGTTTATAAAAAAAATTCTGAGGCAATACTTTTTTCCACACTAGGTGCAAATGAAAGTTGGGACCCTTAGGCATGCTTGACTGAAAAATCCAGGTGGGGTATAGCACGGATTTTTTTTTAAATTGATCCAAAGTTGGGGTCCGGCACCCTACCCTACCCTAACTTTCAAAGTTTATAAAAAAAATTCTGAGGCAATACTTTTTTCCACACTAGGTGCAAATGAAAGTTGGGACCCTTAGGCATGCTTGACTGAAAAATCCAGGTGGGGTATAGCACGGATTTTTTTTTAAATTGATCCAAAGTTGGGGTCCGGCACCCTACCCTACCCTAACTTTCAAAGTTTATAAAAAAAATTCTGAGGCAATACTTTTTTCCACACTAGGTGCAAATGAAAGTTGGGACCCTTAGGCATGCTTGACTGAAAAATCCAGGTGGGGTATAGCACGGATTTTTTTTTAAATTGATCCAAAGTTGGGGTCCGGCACCCTACCCTACCCTAACTTTCAAAGTTTATAAAAAAAATTCTGAGGCAATACTTTTTTCCACACTAGGTGCAAATGAAAGTTGGGACCCTTAGGCATGCTTGACTGAAAAATCCAGGTGGGGTATAGCACGGATTTTTTTTTAAATTGATCCAAAGTTGGGGTCCGGCACCCTACCCTACCCTAACTTTCAAAGTTTATAAAAAAAATTCTGAGGCAATACTTTTTTCCACACTAGGTGCAAATGAAAGTTGGGACCCTTAGGCATGCTTGACTGAAAAATCCAGGTGGGGTATAGCACGGATTTTTTTTTAAATTGATCCAAAGTTGGGGTCCGGCACCCTACCCTACCCTAACTTTCAAAGTTTATAAAAAAAATTCTGAGGCAATACTTTTTTCCACACTAGGTGCAAATGAAAGTTGGGACCCTTAGGCATGCTTGACTGAAAAATCCAGGTGGGGTATAGCACGGATTTTTTTTTAAATTGATCCAAAGTTGGGGTCCGGCACCCTACCCTACCCTAACTTTCAAAGTTTATAAAAAAAATTCTGAGGCAATACTTTTTTCCACACTAGGTGCAAATGAAAGTTGGGACCCTTAGGCATGCTTGACTGAAAAATCCAGGTGGGGTATAGCACGGATTTTTTTTTAAATTGATCCAAAGTTGGGGTCCGGCACCCTACCCTACCCTAACTTTCAAAGTTTATAAAAAAAATTCTGAGGCAATACTTTTTTCCACACTAGGTGCAAATGAAAGTTGGGACCCTTAGGCATGCTTGACTGAAAAATCCAGGTGGGGTATAGCACGGATTTTTTTTTAAATTGATCCAAAGTTGGGGTCCGGCACCCTACCCTACCCTAACTTTCAAAGTTTATAAAAAAAATTCTGAGGCAATACTTTTTTCCACACTAGGTGCAAATGAAAGTTGGGACCCTTAGGCATGCTTGACTGAAAAATCCAGGTGGGGTATAGCACGGATTTTTTTTTAAATTGATCCAAAGTTGGGGTCCGGCACCCTACCCTACCCTAACTTTCAAAGTTTATAAAAAAAATTCTGAGGCAATACTTTTTTCCACACTAGGTGCAAATGAAAGTTGGGACCCTTAGGCATGCTTGACTGAAAAATCCAGGTGGGGTATAGCACGGATTTTTTTTTAAATTGATCCAAAGTTGGGGTCCGGCACCCTACCCTACCCTAACTTTCAAAGTTTATAAAAAAAATTCTGAGGCAATACTTTTTTCCACACTAGGTGCAAATGAAAGTTGGGACCCTTAGGCATGCTTGACTGAAAAATCCAGGTGGGGTATAGCACGGATTTTTTTTTAAATTGATCCAAAGTTGGGGTCCGGCACCCTACCCTACCCTAACTTTCAAAGTTTATAAAAAAAATTCTGAGGCAATACTTTTTTCCACACTAGGTGCAAATGAAAGTTGGGACCCTTAGGCATGCTTGACTGAAAAATCCAGGTGGGGTATAGCACGGATTTTTTTTTAAATTGATCCAAAGTTGGGGTCCGGCACCCTACCCTACCCTAACTTTCAAAGTTTATAAAAAAAATTCTGAGGCAATACTTTTTTCCACACTAGGTGCAAATGAAAGTTGGGACCCTTAGGCATGCTTGACTGAAAAATCCAGGTGGGGTATAGCACGGATTTTTTTTTAAATTGATCCAAAGTTGGGGTCCGGCACCCTACCCTACCCTAACTTTCAAAGTTTATAAAAAAAATTCTGAGGCAATACTTTTTTCCACACTAGGTGCAAATGAAAGTTGGGACCCTTAGGCATGCTTGACTGAAAAATCCAGGTGGGGTATAGCACGGATTTTTTTTTAAATTGATCCAAAGTTGGGGTCCGGCACCCTACCCTACCCTAACTTTCAAAGTTTATAAAAAAAATTCTGAGGCAATACTTTTTTCCACACTAGGTGCAAATGAAAGTTGGGACCCTTAGGCATGCTTGACTGAAAAATCCAGGTGGGGTATAGCACGGATTTTTTTTTAAATTGATCCAAAGTTGGGGTCCGGCACCCTACCCTACCCTAACTTTCAAAGTTTATAAAAAAAATTCTGAGGCAATACTTTTTTCCACACTAGGTGCAAATGAAAGTTGGGACCCTTAGGCATGCTTGACTGAAAAATCCAGGTGGGGTATAGCACGGATTTTTTTTTAAATTGATCCAAAGTTGGGGTCCGGCACCCTACCCTACCCTAACTTTCAAAGTTTATAAAAAAAATTCTGAGGCAATACTTTTTTCCACACTAGGTGCAAATGAAAGTTGGGACCCTTAGGCATGCTTGACTGAAAAATCCAGGTGGGGTATAGCACGGATTTTTTTTTAAATTGATCCAAAGTTGGGGTCCGGCACCCTACCCTACCCTAACTTTCAAAGTTTATAAAAAAAATTCTGAGGCAATACTTTTTTCCACACTAGGTGCAAATGAAAGTTGGGACCCTTAGGCATGCTTGACTGAAAAATCCAGGTGGGGTATAGCACGGATTTTTTTTTAAATTGATCCAAAGTTGGGGTCCGGCACCCTACCCTACCCTAACTTTCAAAGTTTATAAAAAAAATTCTGAGGCAATACTTTTTTCCACACTAGGTGCAAATGAAAGTTGGGACCCTTAGGCATGCTTGACTGAAAAATCCAGGTGGGGTATAGCACGGATTTTTTTTTAAATTGATCCAAAGTTGGGGTCCGGCACCCTACCCTACCCTAACTTTCAAAGTTTATAAAAAAAATTCTGAGGCAATACTTTTTTCCACACTAGGTGCAAATGAAAGTTGGGACCCTTAGGCATGCTTGACTGAAAAATCCAGGTGGGGTATAGCACGGATTTTTTTTTAAATTGATCCAAAGTTGGGGTCCGGCACCCTACCCTACCCTAACTTTCAAAGTTTATAAAAAAAATTCTGAGGCAATACTTTTTTCCACACTAGGTGCAAATGAAAGTTGGGACCCTTAGGCATGCTTGACTGAAAAATCCAGGTGGGGTATAGCACGGATTTTTTTTTAAATTGATCCAAAGTTGGGGTCCGGCACCCTACCCTACCCTAACTTTCAAAGTTTATAAAAAAAATTCTGAGGCAATACTTTTTTCCACACTAGGTGCAAATGAAAGTTGGGACCCTTAGGCATGCTTGACTGAAAAATCCAGGTGGGGTATAGCACGGATTTTTTTTTAAATTGATCCAAAGTTGGGGTCCGGCACCCTACCCTACCCTAACTTTCAAAGTTTATAAAAAAAATTCTGAGGCAATACTTTTTTCCACACTAGGTGCAAATGAAAGTTGGGACCCTTAGGCATGCTTGACTGAAAAATCCAGGTGGGGTATAGCACGGATTTTTTTTTAAATTGATCCAAAGTTGGGGTCCGGCACCCTACCCTACCCTAACTTTCAAAGTTTATAAAAAAAATTCTGAGGCAATACTTTTTTCCACACTAGGTGCAAATGAAAGTTGGGACCCTTAGGCATGCTTGACTGAAAAATCCAGGTGGGGTATAGCACGGATTTTTTTTTAAATTGATCCAAAGTTGGGGTCCGGCACCCTACCCTACCCTAACTTTCAAAGTTTATAAAAAAAATTCTGAGGCAATACTTTTTTCCACACTAGGTGCAAATGAAAGTTGGGACCCTTAGGCATGCTTGACTGAAAAATCCAGGTGGGGTATAGCACGGATTTTTTTTTAAATTGATCCAAAGTTGGGGTCCGGCACCCTACCCTACCCTAACTTTCAAAGTTTATAAAAAAAATTCTGAGGCAATACTTTTTTCCACACTAGGTGCAAATGAAAGTTGGGACCCTTAGGCATGCTTGACTGAAAAATCCAGGTGGGGTATAGCACGGATTTTTTTTTAAATTGATCCAAAGTTGGGGTCCGGCACCCTACCCTACCCTAACTTTCAAAGTTTATAAAAAAAATTCTGAGGCAATACTTTTTTCCACACTAGGTGCAAATGAAAGTTGGGACCCTTAGGCATGCTTGACTGAAAAATCCAGGTGGGGTATAGCACGGATTTTTTTTTAAATTGATCCAAAGTTGGGGTCCGGCACCCTACCCTACCCTAACTTTCAAAGTTTATAAAAAAAATTCTGAGGCAATACTTTTTTCCACACTAGGTGCAAATGAAAGTTGGGACCCTTAGGCATGCTTGACTGAAAAATCCAGGTGGGGTATAGCACGGATTTTTTTTTAAATTGATCCAAAGTTGGGGTCCGGCACCCTACCCTACCCTAACTTTCAAAGTTTATAAAAAAAATTCTGAGGCAATACTTTTTTCCACACTAGGTGCAAATGAAAGTTGGGACCCTTAGGCATGCTTGACTGAAAAATCCAGGTGGGGTATAGCACGGATTTTTTTTTAAATTGATCCAAAGTTGGGGTCCGGCACCCTACCCTACCCTAACTTTCAAAGTTTATAAAAAAAATTCTGAGGCAATACTTTTTTCCACACTAGGTGCAAATGAAAGTTGGGACCCTTAGGCATGCTTGACTGAAAAATCCAGGTGGGGTATAGCACGGATTTTTTTTTAAATTGATCCAAAGTTGGGGTCCGGCACCCTACCCTACCCTAACTTTCAAAGTTTATAAAAAAAATTCTGAGGCAATACTTTTTTCCACACTAGGTGCAAATGAAAGTTGGGACCCTTAGGCATGCTTGACTGAAAAATCCAGGTGGGGTATAGCACGGATTTTTTTTTAAATTGATCCAAAGTTGGGGTCCGGCACCCTACCCTACCCTAACTTTCAAAGTTTATAAAAAAAATTCTGAGGCAATACTTTTTTCCACACTAGGTGCAAATGAAAGTTGGGACCCTTAGGCATGCTTGACTGAAAAATCCAGGTGGGGTATAGCACGGATTTTTTTTTAAATTGATCCAAAGTTGGGGTCCGGCACCCTACCCTACCCTAACTTTCAAAGTTTATAAAAAAAATTCTGAGGCAATACTTTTTTCCACACTAGGTGCAAATGAAAGTTGGGACCCTTAGGCATGCTTGACTGAAAAATCCAGGTGGGGTATAGCACGGATTTTTTTTTAAATTGATCCAAAGTTGGGGTCCGGCACCCTACCCTACCCTAACTTTCAAAGTTTATAAAAAAAATTCTGAGGCAATACTTTTTTCCACACTAGGTGCAAATGAAAGTTGGGACCCTTAGGCATGCTTGACTGAAAAATCCAGGTGGGGTATAGCACGGATTTTTTTTTAAATTGATCCAAAGTTGGGGTCCGGCACCCTACCCTACCCTAACTTTCAAAGTTTATAAAAAAAATTCTGAGGCAATACTTTTTTCCACACTAGGTGCAAATGAAAGTTGGGACCCTTAGGCATGCTTGACTGAAAAATCCAGGTGGGGTATAGCACGGATTTTTTTTTAAATTGATCCAAAGTTGGGGTCCGGCACCCTACCCTACCCTAACTTTCAAAGTTTATAAAAAAAATTCTGAGGCAATACTTTTTTCCACACTAGGTGCAAATGAAAGTTGGGACCCTTAGGCATGCTTGACTGAAAAATCCAGGTGGGGTATAGCACGGATTTTTTTTTAAATTGATCCAAAGTTGGGGTCCGGCACCCTACCCTACCCTAACTTTCAAAGTTTATAAAAAAAATTCTGAGGCAATACTTTTTTCCACACTAGGTGCAAATGAAAGTTGGGACCCTTAGGCATGCTTGACTGAAAAATCCAGGTGGGGTATAGCACGGATTTTTTTTTAAATTGATCCAAAGTTGGGGTCCGGCACCCTACCCTACCCTAACTTTCAAAGTTTATAAAAAAAATTCTGAGGCAATACTTTTTTCCACACTAGGTGCAAATGAAAGTTGGGACCCTTAGGCATGCTTGACTGAAAAATCCAGGTGGGGTATAGCACGGATTTTTTTTTAAATTGATCCAAAGTTGGGGTCCGGCACCCTACCCTACCCTAACTTTCAAAGTTTATAAAAAAAATTCTGAGGCAATACTTTTTTCCACACTAGGTGCAAATGAAAGTTGGGACCCTTAGGCATGCTTGACTGAAAAATCCAGGTGGGGTATAGCACGGATTTTTTTTTAAATTGATCCAAAGTTGGGGTCCGGCACCCTACCCTACCCTAACTTTCAAAGTTTATAAAAAAAATTCTGAGGCAATACTTTTTTCCACACTAGGTGCAAATGAAAGTTGGGACCCTTAGGCATGCTTGACTGAAAAATCCAGGTGGGGTATAGCACGGATTTTTTTTTAAATTGATCCAAAGTTGGGGTCCGGCACCCTACCCTACCCTAACTTTCAAAGTTTATAAAAAAAATTCTGAGGCAATACTTTTTTCCACACTAGGTGCAAATGAAAGTTGGGACCCTTAGGCATGCTTGACTGAAAAATCCAGGTGGGGTATAGCACGGATTTTTTTTTAAATTGATCCAAAGTTGGGGTCCGGCACCCTACCCTACCCTAACTTTCAAAGTTTATAAAAAAAATTCTGAGGCAATACTTTTTTCCACACTAGGTGCAAATGAAAGTTGGGACCCTTAGGCATGCTTGACTGAAAAATCCAGGTGGGGTATAGCACGGATTTTTTTTTAAATTGATCCAAAGTTGGGGTCCGGCACCCTACCCTACCCTAACTTTCAAAGTTTATAAAAAAAATTCTGAGGCAATACTTTTTTCCACACTAGGTGCAAATGAAAGTTGGGACCCTTAGGCATGCTTGACTGAAAAATCCAGGTGGGGTATAGCACGGATTTTTTTTTAAATTGATCCAAAGTTGGGGTCCGGCACCCTACCCTACCCTAACTTTCAAAGTTTATAAAAAAAATTCTGAGGCAATACTTTTTTCCACACTAGGTGCAAATGAAAGTTGGGACCCTTAGGCATGCTTGACTGAAAAATCCAGGTGGGGTATAGCACGGATTTTTTTTTAAATTGATCCAAAGTTGGGGTCCGGCACCCTACCCTACCCTAACTTTCAAAGTTTATAAAAAAAATTCTGAGGCAATACTTTTTTCCACACTAGGTGCAAATGAAAGTTGGGACCCTTAGGCATGCTTGACTGAAAAATCCAGGTGGGGTATAGCACGGATTTTTTTTTAAATTGATCCAAAGTTGGGGTCCGGCACCCTACCCTACCCTAACTTTCAAAGTTTATAAAAAAAATTCTGAGGCAATACTTTTTTCCACACTAGGTGCAAATGAAAGTTGGGACCCTTAGGCATGCTTGACTGAAAAATCCAGGTGGGGTATAGCACGGATTTTTTTTTAAATTGATCCAAAGTTGGGGTCCGGCACCCTACCCTACCCTAACTTTCAAAGTTTATAAAAAAAATTCTGAGGCAATACTTTTTTCCACACTAGGTGCAAATGAAAGTTGGGACCCTTAGGCATGCTTGACTGAAAAATCCAGGTGGGGTATAGCACGGATTTTTTTTTAAATTGATCCAAAGTTGGGGTCCGGCACCCTACCCTACCCTAACTTTCAAAGTTTATAAAAAAAATTCTGAGGCAATACTTTTTTCCACACTAGGTGCAAATGAAAGTTGGGACCCTTAGGCATGCTTGACTGAAAAATCCAGGTGGGGTATAGCACGGATTTTTTTTTAAATTGATCCAAAGTTGGGGTCCGGCACCCTACCCTACCCTAACTTTCAAAGTTTATAAAAAAAATTCTGAGGCAATACTTTTTTCCACACTAGGTGCAAATGAAAGTTGGGACCCTTAGGCATGCTTGACTGAAAAATCCAGGTGGGGTATAGCACGGATTTTTTTTTAAATTGATCCAAAGTTGGGGTCCGGCACCCTACCCTACCCTAACTTTCAAAGTTTATAAAAAAAATTCTGAGGCAATACTTTTTTCCACACTAGGTGCAAATGAAAGTTGGGACCCTTAGGCATGCTTGACTGAAAAATCCAGGTGGGGTATAGCACGGATTTTTTTTTAAATTGATCCAAAGTTGGGGTCCGGCACCCTACCCTACCCTAACTTTCAAAGTTTATAAAAAAAATTCTGAGGCAATACTTTTTTCCACACTAGGTGCAAATGAAAGTTGGGACCCTTAGGCATGCTTGACTGAAAAATCCAGGTGGGGTATAGCACGGATTTTTTTTTAAATTGATCCAAAGTTGGGGTCCGGCACCCTACCCTACCCTAACTTTCAAAGTTTATAAAAAAAATTCTGAGGCAATACTTTTTTCCACACTAGGTGCAAATGAAAGTTGGGACCCTTAGGCATGCTTGACTGAAAAATCCAGGTGGGGTATAGCACGGATTTTTTTTTAAATTGATCCAAAGTTGGGGTCCGGCACCCTACCCTACCCTAACTTTCAAAGTTTATAAAAAAAATTCTGAGGCAATACTTTTTTCCACACTAGGTGCAAATGAAAGTTGGGACCCTTAGGCATGCTTGACTGAAAAATCCAGGTGGGGTATAGCACGGATTTTTTTTTAAATTGATCCAAAGTTGGGGTCCGGCACCCTACCCTACCCTAACTTTCAAAGTTTATAAAAAAAATTCTGAGGCAATACTTTTTTCCACACTAGGTGCAAATGAAAGTTGGGACCCTTAGGCATGCTTGACTGAAAAATCCAGGTGGGGTATAGCACGGATTTTTTTTTAAATTGATCCAAAGTTGGGGTCCGGCACCCTACCCTACCCTAACTTTCAAAGTTTATAAAAAAAATTCTGAGGCAATACTTTTTTCCACACTAGGTGCAAATGAAAGTTGGGACCCTTAGGCATGCTTGACTGAAAAATCCAGGTGGGGTATAGCACGGATTTTTTTTTAAATTGATCCAAAGTTGGGGTCCGGCACCCTACCCTACCCTAACTTTCAAAGTTTATAAAAAAAATTCTGAGGCAATACTTTTTTCCACACTAGGTGCAAATGAAAGTTGGGACCCTTAGGCATGCTTGACTGAAAAATCCAGGTGGGGTATAGCACGGATTTTTTTTTAAATTGATCCAAAGTTGGGGTCCGGCACCCTACCCTACCCTAACTTTCAAAGTTTATAAAAAAAATTCTGAGGCAATACTTTTTTCCACACTAGGTGCAAATGAAAGTTGGGACCCTTAGGCATGCTTGACTGAAAAATCCAGGTGGGGTATAGCACGGATTTTTTTTTAAATTGATCCAAAGTTGGGGTCCGGCACCCTACCCTACCCTAACTTTCAAAGTTTATAAAAAAAATTCTGAGGCAATACTTTTTTCCACACTAGGTGCAAATGAAAGTTGGGACCCTTAGGCATGCTTGACTGAAAAATCCAGGTGGGGTATAGCACGGATTTTTTTTTAAATTGATCCAAAGTTGGGGTCCGGCACCCTACCCTACCCTAACTTTCAAAGTTTATAAAAAAAATTCTGAGGCAATACTTTTTTCCACACTAGGTGCAAATGAAAGTTGGGACCCTTAGGCATGCTTGACTGAAAAATCCAGGTGGGGTATAGCACGGATTTTTTTTTAAATTGATCCAAAGTTGGGGTCCGGCACCCTACCCTACCCTAACTTTCAAAGTTTATAAAAAAAATTCTGAGGCAATACTTTTTTCCACACTAGGTGCAAATGAAAGTTGGGACCCTTAGGCATGCTTGACTGAAAAATCCAGGTGGGGTATAGCACGGATTTTTTTTTAAATTGATCCAAAGTTGGGGTCCGGCACCCTACCCTACCCTAACTTTCAAAGTTTATAAAAAAAATTCTGAGGCAATACTTTTTTCCACACTAGGTGCAAATGAAAGTTGGGACCCTTAGGCATGCTTGACTGAAAAATCCAGGTGGGGTATAGCACGGATTTTTTTTTAAATTGATCCAAAGTTGGGGTCCGGCACCCTACCCTACCCTGACTTTCAAAGTTTATAAAAAAAATTCTGAGGCAATACTTTTTTCCACACTAGGTGCAAATGAAAGTTGGGACCCTTAGGCATGCTTGACTGAAAAATCCAGGTGGGGTATAGCACGGATTTTTTTTTAAATTGATCCAAAGTTGGGGTCCGGCACCCTACCCTACCCTAACTTTCAAAGTTTATAAAAAAAATTCTGAGGCAATACTTTTTTCCACACTAGGTGCAAATGAAAGTTGGGACCCTTAGGCATGCTTGACTGAAAAATCCAGGTGGGGTATAGCACGGATTTTTTTTTAAATTGATCCAAAGTTGGGGTCCGGCACCCTACCCTACCCTAACTTTCAAAGTTTATAAAAAAAATTCTGAGGCAATACTTTTTTCCACACTAGGTGCAAATGAAAGTTGGGACCCTTAGGCATGCTTGACTGAAAAATCCAGGTGGGGTATAGCACGGATTTTTTTTTAAATTGATCCAAAGTTGGGGTCCGGCACCCTACCCTACCCTAACTTTCAAAGTTTATAAAAAAAATTCTGAGGCAATACTTTTTTCCACACTAGGTGCAAATGAAAGTTGGGACCCTTAGGCATGCTTGACTGAAAAATCCAGGTGGGGTATAGCACGGATTTTTTTTTAAATTGATCCAAAGTTGGGGTCCGGCACCCTACCCTACCCTAACTTTCAAAGTTTATAAAAAAAATTCTGAGGCAATACTTTTTTCCACACTAGGTGCAAATGAAAGTTGGGACCCTTAGGCATGCTTGACTGAAAAATCCAGGTGGGGTATAGCACGGATTTTTTTTTAAATTGATCCAAAGTTGGGGTCCGGCACCCTACCCTACCCTAACTTTCAAAGTTTATAAAAAAAATTCTGAGGCAATACTTTTTTCCACACTAGGTGCAAATGAAAGTTGGGACCCTTAGGCATGCTTGACTGAAAAATCCAGGTGGGGTATAGCACGGATTTTTTTTTAAATTGATCCAAAGTTGGGGTCCGGCACCCTACCCTACCCTAACTTTCAAAGTTTATAAAAAAAATTCTGAGGCAATACTTTTTTCCACACTAGGTGCAAATGAAAGTTGGGACCCTTAGGCATGCTTGACTGAAAAATCCAGGTGGGGTATAGCACGGATTTTTTTTTAAATTGATCCAAAGTTGGGGTCCGGCACCCTACCCTACCCTAACTTTCAAAGTTTATAAAAAAAATTCTGAGGCAATACTTTTTTCCACACTAGGTGCAAATGAAAGTTGGGACCCTTAGGCATGCTTGACTGAAAAATCCAGGTGGGGTATAGCACGGATTTTTTTTTAAATTGATCCAAAGTTGGGGTCCGGCACCCTACCCTACCCTAACTTTCAAAGTTTATAAAAAAAATTCTGAGGCAATACTTTTTTCCACACTAGGTGCAAATGAAAGTTGGGACCCTTAGGCATGCTTGACTGAAAAATCCAGGTGGGGTATAGCACGGATTTTTTTTTAAATTGATCCAAAGTTGGGGTCCGGCACCCTACCCTACCCTAACTTTCAAAGTTTATAAAAAAAATTCTGAGGCAATACTTTTTTCCACACTAGGTGCAAATGAAAGTTGGGACCCTTAGGCATGCTTGACTGAAAAATCCAGGTGGGGTATAGCACGGATTTTTTTTTAAATTGATCCAAAGTTGGGGTCCGGCACCCTACCCTACCCTAACTTTCAAAGTTTATAAAAAAAATTCTGAGGCAATACTTTTTTCCACACTAGGTGCAAATGAAAGTTGGGACCCTTAGGCATGCTTGACTGAAAAATCCAGGTGGGGTATAGCACGGATTTTTTTTTAAATTGATCCAAAGTTGGGGTCCGGCACCCTACCCTACCCTAACTTTCAAAGTTTATAAAAAAAATTCTGAGGCAATACTTTTTTCCACACTAGGTGCAAATGAAAGTTGGGACCCTTAGGCATGCTTGACTGAAAAATCCAGGTGGGGTATAGCACGGATTTTTTTTTAAATTGATCCAAAGTTGGGGTCCGGCACCCTACCCTACCCTAACTTTCAAAGTTTATAAAAAAAATTCTGAGGCAATACTTTTTTCCACACTAGGTGCAAATGAAAGTTGGGACCCTTAGGCATGCTTGACTGAAAAATCCAGGTGGGGTATAGCACGGATTTTTTTTTAAATTGATCCAAAGTTGGGGTCCGGCACCCTACCCTACCCTAACTTTCAAAGTTTATAAAAAAAATTCTGAGGCAATACTTTTTTCCACACTAGGTGCAAATGAAAGTTGGGACCCTTAGGCATGCTTGACTGAAAAATCCAGGTGGGGTATAGCACGGATTTTTTTTTAAATTGATCCAAAGTTGGGGTCCGGCACCCTACCCTACCCTAACTTTCAAAGTTTATAAAAAAAATTCTGAGGCAATACTTTTTTCCACACTAGGTGCAAATGAAAGTTGGGACCCTTAGGCATGCTTGACTGAAAAATCCAGGTGGGGTATAGCACGGATTTTTTTTTAAATTGATCCAAAGTTGGGGTCCGGCACCCTACCCTACCCTAACTTTCAAAGTTTATAAAAAAAATTCTGAGGCAATACTTTTTTCCACACTAGGTGCAAATGAAAGTTGGGACCCTTAGGCATGCTTGACTGAAAAATCCAGGTGGGGTATAGCACGGATTTTTTTTTAAATTGATCCAAAGTTGGGGTCCGGCACCCTACCCTACCCTAACTTTCAAAGTTTATAAAAAAAATTCTGAGGCAATACTTTTTTCCACACTAGGTGCAAATGAAAGTTGGGACCCTTAGGCATGCTTGACTGAAAAATCCAGGTGGGGTATAGCACGGATTTTTTTTTAAATTGATCCAAAGTTGGGGTCCGGCACCCTACCCTACCCTAACTTTCAAAGTTTATAAAAAAAATTCTGAGGCAATACTTTTTTCCACACTAGGTGCAAATGAAAGTTGGGACCCTTAGGCATGCTTGACTGAAAAATCCAGGTGGGGTATAGCACGGATTTTTTTTTAAATTGATCCAAAGTTGGGGTCCGGCACCCTACCCTACCCTAACTTTCAAAGTTTATAAAAAAAATTCTGAGGCAATACTTTTTTCCACACTAGGTGCAAATGAAAGTTGGGACCCTTAGGCATGCTTGACTGAAAAATCCAGGTGGGGTATAGCACGGATTTTTTTTTAAATTGATCCAAAGTTGGGGTCCGGCACCCTACCCTACCCTAACTTTCAAAGTTTATAAAAAAAATTCTGAGGCAATACTTTTTTCCACACTAGGTGCAAATGAAAGTTGGGACCCTTAGGCATGCTTGACTGAAAAATCCAGGTGGGGTATAGCACGGATTTTTTTTTAAATTGATCCAAAGTTGGGGTCCGGCACCCTACCCTACCCTAACTTTCAAAGTTTATAAAAAAAATTCTGAGGCAATACTTTTTTCCACACTAGGTGCAAATGAAAGTTGGGACCCTTAGGCATGCTTGACTGAAAAATCCAGGTGGGGTATAGCACGGATTTTTTTTTAAATTGATCCAAAGTTGGGGTCCGGCACCCTACCCTACCCTAACTTTCAAAGTTTATAAAAAAAATTCTGAGGCAATACTTTTTTCCACACTAGGTGCAAATGAAAGTTGGGACCCTTAGGCATGCTTGACTGAAAAATCCAGGTGGGGTATAGCACGGATTTTTTTTTAAATTGATCCAAAGTTGGGGTCCGGCACCCTACCCTACCCTAACTTTCAAAGTTTATAAAAAAAATTCTGAGGCAATACTTTTTTCCACACTAGGTGCAAATGAAAGTTGGGACCCTTAGGCATGCTTGACTGAAAAATCCAGGTGGGGTATAGCACGGATTTTTTTTTAAATTGATCCAAAGTTGGGGTCCGGCACCCTACCCTACCCTAACTTTCAAAGTTTATAAAAAAAATTCTGAGGCAATACTTTTTTCCACACTAGGTGCAAATGAAAGTTGGGACCCTTAGGCATGCTTGACTGAAAAATCCAGGTGGGGTATAGCACGGATTTTTTTTTAAATTGATCCAAAGTTGGGGTCCGGCACCCTACCCTACCCTAACTTTCAAAGTTTATAAAAAAAATTCTGAGGCAATACTTTTTTCCACACTAGGTGCAAATGAAAGTTGGGACCCTTAGGCATGCTTGACTGAAAAATCCAGGTGGGGTATAGCACGGATTTTTTTTTAAATTGATCCAAAGTTGGGGTCCGGCACCCTACCCTACCCTAACTTTCAAAGTTTATAAAAAAAATTCTGAGGCAATACTTTTTTCCACACTAGGTGCAAATGAAAGTTGGGACCCTTAGGCATGCTTGACTGAAAAATCCAGGTGGGGTATAGCACGGATTTTTTTTTAAATTGATCCAAAGTTGGGGTCCGGCACCCTACCCTACCCTAACTTTCAAAGTTTATAAAAAAAATTCTGAGGCAATACTTTTTTCCACACTAGGTGCAAATGAAAGTTGGGACCCTTAGGCATGCTTGACTGAAAAATCCAGGTGGGGTATAGCACGGATTTTTTTTTAAATTGATCCAAAGTTGGGGTCCGGCACCCTACCCTACCCTAACTTTCAAAGTTTATAAAAAAAATTCTGAGGCAATACTTTTTTCCACACTAGGTGCAAATGAAAGTTGGGACCCTTAGGCATGCTTGACTGAAAAATCCAGGTGGGGTATAGCACGGATTTTTTTTTAAATTGATCCAAAGTTGGGGTCCGGCACCCTACCCTACCCTAACTTTCAAAGTTTATAAAAAAAATTCTGAGGCAATACTTTTTTCCACACTAGGTGCAAATGAAAGTTGGGACCCTTAGGCATGCTTGACTGAAAAATCCAGGTGGGGTATAGCACGGATTTTTTTTTAAATTGATCCAAAGTTGGGGTCCGGCACCCTACCCTACCCTAACTTTCAAAGTTTATAAAAAAAATTCTGAGGCAATACTTTTTTCCACACTAGGTGCAAATGAAAGTTGGGACCCTTAGGCATGCTTGACTGAAAAATCCAGGTGGGGTATAGCACGGATTTTTTTTTAAATTGATCCAAAGTTGGGGTCCGGCACCCTACCCTACCCTAACTTTCAAAGTTTATAAAAAAAATTCTGAGGCAATACTTTTTTCCACACTAGGTGCAAATGAAAGTTGGGACCCTTAGGCATGCTTGACTGAAAAATCCAGGTGGGGTATAGCACGGATTTTTTTTTAAATTGATCCAAAGTTGGGGTCCGGCACCCTACCCTACCCTAACTTTCAAAGTTTATAAAAAAAATTCTGAGGCAATACTTTTTTCCACACTAGGTGCAAATGAAAGTTGGGACCCTTAGGCATGCTTGACTGAAAAATCCAGGTGGGGTATAGCACGGATTTTTTTTTAAATTGATCCAAAGTTGGGGTCCGGCACCCTACCCTACCCTAACTTTCAAAGTTTATAAAAAAAATTCTGAGGCAATACTTTTTTCCACACTAGGTGCAAATGAAAGTTGGGACCCTTAGGCATGCTTGACTGAAAAATCCAGGTGGGGTATAGCACGGATTTTTTTTTAAATTGATCCAAAGTTGGGGTCCGGCACCCTACCCTACCCTAACTTTCAAAGTTTATAAAAAAAATTCTGAGGCAATACTTTTTTCCACACTAGGTGCAAATGAAAGTTGGGACCCTTAGGCATGCTTGACTGAAAAATCCAGGTGGGGTATAGCACGGATTTTTTTTTAAATTGATCCAAAGTTGGGGTCCGGCACCCTACCCTACCCTAACTTTCAAAGTTTATAAAAAAAATTCTGAGGCAATACTTTTTTCCACACTAGGTGCAAATGAAAGTTGGGACCCTTAGGCATGCTTGACTGAAAAATCCAGGTGGGGTATAGCACGGATTTTTTTTTAAATTGATCCAAAGTTGGGGTCCGGCACCCTACCCTACCCTAACTTTCAAAGTTTATAAAAAAAATTCTGAGGCAATACTTTTTTCCACACTAGGTGCAAATGAAAGTTGGGACCCTTAGGCATGCTTGACTGAAAAATCCAGGTGGGGTATAGCACGGATTTTTTTTTAAATTGATCCAAAGTTGGGGTCCGGCACCCTACCCTACCCTAACTTTCAAAGTTTATAAAAAAAATTCTGAGGCAATACTTTTTTCCACACTAGGTGCAAATGAAAGTTGGGACCCTTAGGCATGCTTGACTGAAAAATCCAGGTGGGGTATAGCACGGATTTTTTTTTAAATTGATCCAAAGTTGGGGTCCGGCACCCTACCCTACCCTAACTTTCAAAGTTTATAAAAAAAATTCTGAGGCAATACTTTTTTCCACACTAGGTGCAAATGAAAGTTGGGACCCTTAGGCATGCTTGACTGAAAAATCCAGGTGGGGTATAGCACGGATTTTTTTTTAAATTGATCCAAAGTTGGGGTCCGGCACCCTACCCTACCCTAACTTTCAAAGTTTATAAAAAAAATTCTGAGGCAATACTTTTTTCCACACTAGGTGCAAATGAAAGTTGGGACCCTTAGGCATGCTTGACTGAAAAATCCAGGTGGGGTATAGCACGGATTTTTTTTTAAATTGATCCAAAGTTGGGGTCCGGCACCCTACCCTACCCTAACTTTCAAAGTTTATAAAAAAAATTCTGAGGCAATACTTTTTTCCACACTAGGTGCAAATGAAAGTTGGGACCCTTAGGCATGCTTGACTGAAAAATCCAGGTGGGGTATAGCACGGATTTTTTTTTAAATTGATCCAAAGTTGGGGTCCGGCACCCTACCCTACCCTAACTTTCAAAGTTTATAAAAAAAATTCTGAGGCAATACTTTTTTCCACACTAGGTGCAAATGAAAGTTGGGACCCTTAGGCATGCTTGACTGAAAAATCCAGGTGGGGTATAGCACGGATTTTTTTTTAAATTGATCCAAAGTTGGGGTCCGGCACCCTACCCTACCCTAACTTTCAAAGTTTATAAAAAAAATTCTGAGGCAATACTTTTTTCCACACTAGGTGCAAATGAAAGTTGGGACCCTTAGGCATGCTTGACTGAAAAATCCAGGTGGGGTATAGCACGGATTTTTTTTTAAATTGATCCAAAGTTGGGGTCCGGCACCCTACCCTACCCTAACTTTCAAAGTTTATAAAAAAAATTCTGAGGCAATACTTTTTTCCACACTAGGTGCAAATGAAAGTTGGGACCCTTAGGCATGCTTGACTGAAAAATCCAGGTGGGGTATAGCACGGATTTTTTTTTAAATTGATCCAAAGTTGGGGTCCGGCACCCTACCCTACCCTAACTTTCAAAGTTTATAAAAAAAATTCTGAGGCAATACTTTTTTCCACACTAGGTGCAAATGAAAGTTGGGACCCTTAGGCATGCTTGACTGAAAAATCCAGGTGGGGTATAGCACGGATTTTTTTTTAAATTGATCCAAAGTTGGGGTCCGGCACCCTACCCTACCCTAACTTTCAAAGTTTATAAAAAAAATTCTGAGGCAATACTTTTTTCCACACTAGGTGCAAATGAAAGTTGGGACCCTTAGGCATGCTTGACTGAAAAATCCAGGTGGGGTATAGCACGGATTTTTTTTTAAATTGATCCAAAGTTGGGGTCCGGCACCCTACCCTACCCTAACTTTCAAAGTTTATAAAAAAAATTCTGAGGCAATACTTTTTTCCACACTAGGTGCAAATGAAAGTTGGGACCCTTAGGCATGCTTGACTGAAAAATCCAGGTGGGGTATAGCACGGATTTTTTTTTAAATTGATCCAAAGTTGGGGTCCGGCACCCTACCCTACCCTAACTTTCAAAGTTTATAAAAAAAATTCTGAGGCAATACTTTTTTCCACACTAGGTGCAAATGAAAGTTGGGACCCTTAGGCATGCTTGACTGAAAAATCCAGGTGGGGTATAGCACGGATTTTTTTTTAAATTGATCCAAAGTTGGGGTCCGGCACCCTACCCTACCCTAACTTTCAAAGTTTATAAAAAAAATTCTGAGGCAATACTTTTTTCCACACTAGGTGCAAATGAAAGTTGGGACCCTTAGGCATGCTTGACTGAAAAATCCAGGTGGGGTATAGCACGGATTTTTTTTTAAATTGATCCAAAGTTGGGGTCCGGCACCCTACCCTACCCTAACTTTCAAAGTTTATAAAAAAAATTCTGAGGCAATACTTTTTTCCACACTAGGTGCAAATGAAAGTTGGGACCCTTAGGCATGCTTGACTGAAAAATCCAGGTGGGGTATAGCACGGATTTTTTTTTAAATTGATCCAAAGTTGGGGTCCGGCACCCTACCCTACCCTAACTTTCAAAGTTTATAAAAAAAATTCTGAGGCAATACTTTTTTCCACACTAGGTGCAAATGAAAGTTGGGACCCTTAGGCATGCTTGACTGAAAAATCCAGGTGGGGTATAGCACGGATTTTTTTTTAAATTGATCCAAAGTTGGGGTCCGGCACCCTACCCTACCCTAACTTTCAAAGTTTATAAAAAAAATTCTGAGGCAATACTTTTTTCCACACTAGGTGCAAATGAAAGTTGGGACCCTTAGGCATGCTTGACTGAAAAATCCAGGTGGGGTATAGCACGGATTTTTTTTTAAATTGATCCAAAGTTGGGGTCCGGCACCCTACCCTACCCTAACTTTCAAAGTTTATAAAAAAAATTCTGAGGCAATACTTTTTTCCACACTAGGTGCAAATGAAAGTTGGGACCCTTAGGCATGCTTGACTGAAAAATCCAGGTGGGGTATAGCACGGATTTTTTTTTAAATTGATCCAAAGTTGGGGTCCGGCACCCTACCCTACCCTAACTTTCAAAGTTTATAAAAAAAATTCTGAGGCAATACTTTTTTCCACACTAGGTGCAAATGAAAGTTGGGACCCTTAGGCATGCTTGACTGAAAAATCCAGGTGGGGTATAGCACGGATTTTTTTTTAAATTGATCCAAAGTTGGGGTCCGGCACCCTACCCTACCCTAACTTTCAAAGTTTATAAAAAAAATTCTGAGGCAATACTTTTTTCCACACTAGGTGCAAATGAAAGTTGGGACCCTTAGGCATGCTTGACTGAAAAATCCAGGTGGGGTATAGCACGGATTTTTTTTTAAATTGATCCAAAGTTGGGGTCCGGCACCCTACCCTACCCTAACTTTCAAAGTTTATAAAAAAAATTCTGAGGCAATACTTTTTTCCACACTAGGTGCAAATGAAAGTTGGGACCCTTAGGCATGCTTGACTGAAAAATCCAGGTGGGGTATAGCACGGATTTTTTTTTAAATTGATCCAAAGTTGGGGTCCGGCACCCTACCCTACCCTAACTTTCAAAGTTTATAAAAAAAATTCTGAGGCAATACTTTTTTCCACACTAGGTGCAAATGAAAGTTGGGACCCTTAGGCATGCTTGACTGAAAAATCCAGGTGGGGTATAGCACGGATTTTTTTTTAAATTGATCCAAAGTTGGGGTCCGGCACCCTACCCTACCCTAACTTTCAAAGTTTATAAAAAAAATTCTGAGGCAATACTTTTTTCCACACTAGGTGCAAATGAAAGTTGGGACCCTTAGGCATGCTTGACTGAAAAATCCAGGTGGGGTATAGCACGGATTTTTTTTTAAATTGATCCAAAGTTGGGGTCCGGCACCCTACCCTACCCTAACTTTCAAAGTTTATAAAAAAAATTCTGAGGCAATACTTTTTTCCACACTAGGTGCAAATGAAAGTTGGGACCCTTAGGCATGCTTGACTGAAAAATCCAGGTGGGGTATAGCACGGATTTTTTTTTAAATTGATCCAAAGTTGGGGTCCGGCACCCTACCCTACCCTAACTTTCAAAGTTTATAAAAAAAATTCTGAGGCAATACTTTTTTCCACACTAGGTGCAAATGAAAGTTGGGACCCTTAGGCATGCTTGACTGAAAAATCCAGGTGGGGTATAGCACGGATTTTTTTTTAAATTGATCCAAAGTTGGGGTCCGGCACCCTACCCTACCCTAACTTTCAAAGTTTATAAAAAAAATTCTGAGGCAATACTTTTTTCCACACTAGGTGCAAATGAAAGTTGGGACCCTTAGGCATGCTTGACTGAAAAATCCAGGTGGGGTATAGCACGGATTTTTTTTTAAATTGATCCAAAGTTGGGGTCCGGCACCCTACCCTACCCTAACTTTCAAAGTTTATAAAAAAAATTCTGAGGCAATACTTTTTTCCACACTAGGTGCAAATGAAAGTTGGGACCCTTAGGCATGCTTGACTGAAAAATCCAGGTGGGGTATAGCACGGATTTTTTTTTAAATTGATCCAAAGTTGGGGTCCGGCACCCTACCCTACCCTAACTTTCAAAGTTTATAAAAAAAATTCTGAGGCAATACTTTTTTCCACACTAGGTGCAAATGAAAGTTGGGACCCTTAGGCATGCTTGACTGAAAAATCCAGGTGGGGTATAGCACGGATTTTTTTTTAAATTGATCCAAAGTTGGGGTCCGGCACCCTACCCTACCCTAACTTTCAAAGTTTATAAAAAAAATTCTGAGGCAATACTTTTTTCCACACTAGGTGCAAATGAAAGTTGGGACCCTTAGGCATGCTTGACTGAAAAATCCAGGTGGGGTATAGCACGGATTTTTTTTTAAATTGATCCAAAGTTGGGGTCCGGCACCCTACCCTACCCTAACTTTCAAAGTTTATAAAAAAAATTCTGAGGCAATACTTTTTTCCACACTAGGTGCAAATGAAAGTTGGGACCCTTAGGCATGCTTGACTGAAAAATCCAGGTGGGGTATAGCACGGATTTTTTTTTAAATTGATCCAAAGTTGGGGTCCGGCACCCTACCCTACCCTAACTTTCAAAGTTTATAAAAAAAATTCTGAGGCAATACTTTTTTCCACACTAGGTGCAAATGAAAGTTGGGACCCTTAGGCATGCTTGACTGAAAAATCCAGGTGGGGTATAGCACGGATTTTTTTTTAAATTGATCCAAAGTTGGGGTCCGGCACCCTACCCTACCCTAACTTTCAAAGTTTATAAAAAAAATTCTGAGGCAATACTTTTTTCCACACTAGGTGCAAATGAAAGTTGGGACCCTTAGGCATGCTTGACTGAAAAATCCAGGTGGGGTATAGCACGGATTTTTTTTTAAATTGATCCAAAGTTGGGGTCCGGCACCCTACCCTACCCTAACTTTCAAAGTTTATAAAAAAAATTCTGAGGCAATACTTTTTTCCACACTAGGTGCAAATGAAAGTTGGGACCCTTAGGCATGCTTGACTGAAAAATCCAGGTGGGGTATAGCACGGATTTTTTTTTAAATTGATCCAAAGTTGGGGTCCGGCACCCTACCCTACCCTAACTTTCAAAGTTTATAAAAAAAATTCTGAGGCAATACTTTTTTCCACACTAGGTGCAAATGAAAGTTGGGACCCTTAGGCATGCTTGACTGAAAAATCCAGGTGGGGTATAGCACGGATTTTTTTTTAAATTGATCCAAAGTTGGGGTCCGGCACCCTACCCTACCCTAACTTTCAAAGTTTATAAAAAAAATTCTGAGGCAATACTTTTTTCCACACTAGGTGCAAATGAAAGTTGGGACCCTTAGGCATGCTTGACTGAAAAATCCAGGTGGGGTATAGCACGGATTTTTTTTTAAATTGATCCAAAGTTGGGGTCCGGCACCCTACCCTACCCTAACTTTCAAAGTTTATAAAAAAAATTCTGAGGCAATACTTTTTTCCACACTAGGTGCAAATGAAAGTTGGGACCCTTAGGCATGCTTGACTGAAAAATCCAGGTGGGGTATAGCACGGATTTTTTTTTAAATTGATCCAAAGTTGGGGTCCGGCACCCTACCCTACCCTAACTTTCAAAGTTTATAAAAAAAATTCTGAGGCAATACTTTTTTCCACACTAGGTGCAAATGAAAGTTGGGACCCTTAGGCATGCTTGACTGAAAAATCCAGGTGGGGTATAGCACGGATTTTTTTTTAAATTGATCCAAAGTTGGGGTCCGGCACCCTACCCTACCCTAACTTTCAAAGTTTATAAAAAAAATTCTGAGGCAATACTTTTTTCCACACTAGGTGCAAATGAAAGTTGGGACCCTTAGGCATGCTTGACTGAAAAATCCAGGTGGGGTATAGCACGGATTTTTTTTTAAATTGATCCAAAGTTGGGGTCCGGCACCCTACCCTACCCTAACTTTCAAAGTTTATAAAAAAAATTCTGAGGCAATACTTTTTTCCACACTAGGTGCAAATGAAAGTTGGGACCCTTAGGCATGCTTGACTGAAAAATCCAGGTGGGGTATAGCACGGATTTTTTTTTAAATTGATCCAAAGTTGGGGTCCGGCACCCTACCCTACCCTAACTTTCAAAGTTTATAAAAAAAATTCTGAGGCAATACTTTTTTCCACACTAGGTGCAAATGAAAGTTGGGACCCTTAGGCATGCTTGACTGAAAAATCCAGGTGGGGTATAGCACGGATTTTTTTTTAAATTGATCCAAAGTTGGGGTCCGGCACCCTACCCTACCCTAACTTTCAAAGTTTATAAAAAAAATTCTGAGGCAATACTTTTTTCCACACTAGGTGCAAATGAAAGTTGGGACCCTTAGGCATGCTTGACTGAAAAATCCAGGTGGGGTATAGCACGGATTTTTTTTTAAATTGATCCAAAGTTGGGGTCCGGCACCCTACCCTACCCTAACTTTCAAAGTTTATAAAAAAAATTCTGAGGCAATACTTTTTTCCACACTAGGTGCAAATGAAAGTTGGGACCCTTAGGCATGCTTGACTGAAAAATCCAGGTGGGGTATAGCACGGATTTTTTTTTTTTAAAATTGGTAATATAATTAATTAGTTATGTCCATGCACACCATACTTTCATTACTAAAAATAAACCCTGCGTGTCATCAAAACTAAGCGAAACCAATTGTTACTGAAAAAGAATGATTCGCTAAAACAGATTTGTTTGACATGAAAGTATAAAAAGTACGAACGCAACTTTGTATTCTTGTAGCGTAGAAATATTATTACTTTTTAGGAACTATTTTACAGGATGCCGAGAATATGGAAAGCTGTTTCACACAATATCGCACAAACATTTTCTGATGGCAAAGTCGATGTAACAAGAAAATTAAGGCAACATTTAAATAATGTCATTTTTCAGTGTTGACAGTTGAAGTGAAGTTTTAAAGCGTGCAGCACCTGCACGATGTTAAAAGCACATACTATTGTTTTTAAAACATTGAACAGGAAATGAATTTCCAAGTTCATTGAATAGTGTTTTCGACGGCTAAATTGAAGTTAAAACAAATATTGTAGTGGTAATATGAAATAAAAACTTTTAAGTTAGTTTGAATCTTATGCAACTTTTTGGTTTATAGACATACCTGAAAACTGGCTGCTAGCGGAGTGGCTGCTAGCGAGTGGCTGCTAGCTTGAGTCTAGCTCATTGGCAATCATACTATATCTCTTTATTTTTATATAACTGACAAACGTGTCGTTTTTGAATAACCTAGACGAAATGGGAGACATATCTATCATTCTGAAATTTCCCGGTTGTTACGTTTATTAAAACGATAATCCCTCCTACATGATGACAGGATACATGAATCGCCATAAGGGGGTGCATAGACGATGTCTAACCAGTAGCACATTCCTTCGTGAAAAAAAACCCCAAAAAACACTAATAGTTTGGGGACAAGTATTTTTAAATATTTTTAGTGGGGAGGGATAGGATATAATCTGACATTGCAGCTATTCATAGTCCAAATAATTATGACGTCTTGAAAGTTTTTTTTTTTTTTTTTTTTGCTCTGACGCCTTCAGGCATTTGTTATTAAAGGATATATGTGTTAAGGAAAGAAGTTACTCAGTTGTTATGGAAAGATTTTACACATTTGTAAAGGAATAAATTGACTTAATTTTCTGTTAAATATGTTAATCATGTAATACAATTCATTTAACAGACAGAAAACAAAATTTTAATCTGCTAACCGAGTCCCTGCAGTCGGAATGTGCTCCCCAAAGCGATTTTCGCTATTCTTTCAAGAATTTGATTTAAACCCTTATGCCTACTTTTCATTTCGGATACCATTATGTCATTTCTTTCTATGAAATGCATGTCCAATAACGTCCGAAATGTTTCGTGTTCTTATAAAGAGGTTTTGACATAATGAAGTGTTCACATAACGTCTTACCATGTAATATACCCATTTCACATTACAATGTATATCTTTTTGCCCCATTTTATAGAAATACTACGTAATGACTTTTGTAATAGATGTGCCTAGGTTAATTCCCCTTAATTTCTACAGATTAATTATTTAGTATTTAAATGTTTATTTTAAGTTTAATTTGTTTTAAACATAGTAAGATAAAAGTAAGGATTGTTAATTTTACTATTTTATTATTTAACTTTGATGTTTCTAGAATTTTTAAGAATATTCATTTATTCAACTTTTCTTTCATACCTTTTCTGTTAAAGTTATCCTGATTAATGACAAGTTTAGGATTTTACTTTATAGTCAGTCGGAGTCGGCCTTGCACAGGCCTCCAAATACTCTCCGGAATGTATCATTCCACTTGAGGCTAGAGTTGGCAACCCCTTTTTGGTGCAAGTAATTCCATTTTTAAACACAACGCGAAGCAAATTTTCTTTACTTAAGACTAACTCTGGAAATACTTTATTTTCAATTTACATTTGAATTACTTTATTTTTGAACTTCATTTTAGAAAGTTTTATACTCCTGTTTAATCCGACTTGCATTGTACATATGTGAATAAATATAGTTTCATTTGATTTATTGTCTGTTGTTCAGCCATAATCTGATATCAGGTATCCAGATGGTCGAATAGGGACGAAGTACTGGCCACTACACGTCCCGGGAGGTGTCGTCACCGACCCCCTCCCGTTACAAATGGTGCCGTGACCAGGATATCTGATCCCTCAGTTATGGTTTGATAATTTTCTGCTCATAGTTATTTTTTATTGGACTTTAATTTTTGATTTTCAAAATGATAAATTTGAACAGAAACCTTGTACTTTTGACGGTGTTGGCGCTGATGTACAAGATTATTTTATTCAATTTGAAGCAGTTAGTCTGTGGAATAACTGGAATTTATCTGAAAAGGCTCTTCAGTTAGTAATAAATTTAAGAGAAGAAGGACGAACTATTTTACGTCTTCTTACTCCTACTCAGTTGCAAAGCTACGATTTTTGAAAAGTTTATTATTGCAACGTTTTAATCCTAAGGAAAGGGTAGCTTTTTATAAATTTCAACTGAAAAGTTGTACAATTTTGCCAGATGAATCCGTGTTCGATTTTGGACATAGATTCAAACTTTTATGTAATCGTGCATATCCAGATCACTTTCACAGTAGGCAATTATATTTTATGGACCTTTTTATTGGCAAATTAGATAAGGAAATGGGAAAGTTTGTTCATTTTAAGCATCCTGAAACTTTTGATGATGCTATTTTCTTGGCTACAGAGTGTGAGTCTTTTAATTTGACAATTGAACCTGTTGAATGTGAAATAAAGGAAAGTGAAGAAAGTTTAGATTTTAGTTGTTTGAAGTCTGGTTTTAATCAAATTGTCAAAGTTCTTAAAAAGCTGGTTTATAGGAAGTTTAAAGTTAAACAATGTTTTAATTGTTCAGTAGTTGGACATATCAGAGCTAATTGTCCCAATAAGATTTGTAAAAGTGTCAATTCTGTGCATGTTGTTGAACCAGCAAAACCAGTTTCTTCTTCAGTTAATAAGGCTGTCAAAAAAAAAAGTTGTCAAAAGAGTTCAAAGTTTAATTTTCCATCTGATTTGCATAGCTGTTTATCTGATTATTTGATTTCTAGCGTGGATGAGTTTTTTTGTTTGAAGGATAAGCCAGTTAAAGTTTTGATATAGAATGTTTTATGAGTTTTAGTTTGTATATTTAGTATTTTACTTATTTTGTCAGTTTATATTGTTGAGTAGGTATGGTTTCAAAGTTTTGATTGGAATTGTTGTTTTTCTTGGTCACGTTTTTGAGCCGGTTTTGCCATCGAAACCACCCTCAAAAACGTTGTTTAATAAGATTGTGTTTTTTCTTTAGATGTTGGTTTGTTTTGTTTGTTGCTAAGTTTCTTGTTTGAATAGGTTTATTTATGAGTTTGCTCATTTATTTGGATTTTTTAACCTTTCTGAACAAATTTTGTTGTTATAACTTTGTTTAGTTTGGTTATGGTATTCCTTTTGTGACTTTTATAAGTCATGGCAGAAATCTATTGAGTGGCAGTAAGTTTAAGTGAACACAACCAGCTGATAAAGTAAGCCGTTCTTGAATCGAGAACACCTTTCTTACTTTTTACAACGTTTGATCATCTTGAACCCGAAATCACAAGTTTAAAGTGATTCCGTGAGATCTACAATGGTGGACTAAACCTGGTACAACGATGGACTTATAAGAACTCGAAAACACACGTTAAAAGTGTTTTCGTGAGAACAACAATTGGTGGACATTACCTGGTACAACTTGAACCATGCAGATTAACCGTTATTTAGATTTCGTTTCCGTTTGAAGAACTGTGTTTTATCGAAGGCTGTATATAACTGTGTCCGTTTACTGTCATGATATATATTCTTTGGACCGTACTTCATTAAATGTGTTAACCGCCTATTCCTGAACGTTTATACCGTGTGGAACTTTTCTGATGGTTGGACCGTGTGCTTATATGACATTTTTGTGACATTTATTGACATTTTATTTGCATTGATTTATATTATTGTTTAATGTTTTCAGCACATCTATTTTTTAATATTTCTTTTGCCAAATATTAATTTCTTTAATATTTGTCCTAAGGGGGGAGGAATGTAATAGATGTGCCTAGGTTAATTCCCCTTAATTTCTACAGATTAATTATTTAGTATTTAAATGTTTATTTTAAGTTTAATTTGTTTTAAACATAGTAAGATAAAAGTAAGGATTGTTAATTTTACTATTTTATTATTTAACTTTGATGTTTCTAGAATTTTTAAGAATATTCATTTATTCAACTTTTCTTTCATACCTTTTCTGTTAAAGTTATCCTGATTAATGACAAGTTTAGGATTTTAATTTATAGTCAGTCGGAGTCGGCCTTGCACAGGCCTCCAAATACTCTCCGGAATGTATCATTCCACTTGAGGCTAGAGTTAGCCACCACTTCGGTGCAGTTCGCTAGAGTTAGTCACCCCTCTTTGGTGCAAGTAATTCCATTTTTAAACACAACGCGAAGCAAATTTTCTTTACTTAAGACTAACTCTGGAAATACTTTATTTTTCAATTTACATTTGAATTACTTCATTTTAGAAAGTTTTATACTCCTGTTTAATCCGACTTGCATTGTACATTTGTGAATAAATATAGTTTCATTTGATTTATTGTCTGTTGTTCAGCCATAATCTGATATCAGGTATCCAGATGGTCGAATAGGGACGAAGTACTGGCCACTACACGTCCCGGGAGGTGTCGTCACCGACCCCCTCCCGTTACACTTTTAACATCATGTAAGGAAAGTTTCGCATCATGTAATGAAATGTTTATATCATGTAAAGAAGTAACCACATCACGTAACGAAGATTTCACACCATGTAAAGAAGTAACCACATCACGTAACGATGAATTCACACCATGTAAAGAAGTAACCACATCACGAAATGAAGTTTTCACATCAAGTAAAGAAGTAACCACACCACGTAACGAAGAATTCTCACCATGCAAAGAAGTAACCACATCACGTAATGAAGTTTTCACATCAAGTAAAGAAGTAACCACATCACGTAAGATGAAGTTATCACACCATGTAATAAAGTATCCATATCATGTTATAGTGTTTTGACATGATGTATGCAACATTCACATCATGTCACAGTAGTTTCTGCTTATGAGTTAGTGATGACGTTCCATATTTTGATATTACGACAGGTTTATGATACGATATGTTGATTCAAAATTGCACAATGTAAAGTTGAAAGTACATGATGTTAAGCTAAGATAGCCCAATGCTACATCACCATAATATTACGAAAGGCTCAGCATTGAATATGCCGACTTAAAACTACACGATGCAAAGTTGAAAGTACAAGACGTTAACCTAAGATTGCTCGAAGGTCTATCATTATAATGTCACGATTGGCGTACCATACGATATTGTCTCTAGAAATTACACGATGAACAGTTGAAATTACGTGATGTTGAGCTGAGACAGCACGATGTTATATCATTATAATGTTACGATAGGTTTACAATTCAATATGCTCACTTAAAACTACACCACGAACAGTTGAAAGTACGTGATGTTGAGCTAAATTAGCACGATGGTATACATCAATATAATGTCACGATAGGCTTACCATACAATTTGTTCACTCAAAACTACACGACGTACAGTAGAAAGTACATGCATGTTGTGGAGCCAAGATAGCACGATGTTATATCATTCTGGCGTCACGAGAGGTTTATCATTCAATGTGTTAACGTATACAATGTTTCGTGTTGGTCGACCTAAAAACTATTGTTTATGTTGAATATTTTGACACATTCAATGGAGTTCACGTTGCAGAGTTGACCTGTGATTTCAAAATAATGATAAGCTAAAAGAAAATGAATAACCTTAACATGATAAGACGAAAAACTATTATATTTACGAAAGGTATCCAACTGCTATGATCACAATCCGCCGGGAAATATGTTGTATGTACTTTTATATCTTAATGGTTTATGCCATATATTTTTTTTATAAATGACCTCTCAGATATGCATTATTAATGTTGTAACGTCAGTCTTGGTCAAATTTACAATAATTCTTAACAGTTTTTAACATAACTTACCTTGTCCGCCACCCCTGATTCAGAAAGTTTTTGTGTCTAGAGATTCAATGTTACCATTAGCAACCTTTGGCTACAGAACTATTTGGATCCTATTTTGCGATAAAGGGTCATCGTTTTTCTTTACTCTTTACCCAATATGAGCTGATTTTAAAGCCTAGAATGTACTAAAATGAAAAGATTTGTTTAACCTAGAAGTAAGTCTTTTGAAATAGATCCATTTAAGAACCAAATTATGGCCTTTTCGAAATTTTATGATAATGTTATAGTTTAAGGCTATTTGGGCTAAAGTGAACCTTGTCAAAATTTCACAATTTAACCATTTTTAAAACTGTGTAGGACCTATCATCTGTAGTCCAATGTAATCTTGGTTTCGTTCTGAATAGGCTGAACATATTTGTCCCTTGACGCTCAACAGGCACAAATCAGTAAATTATAATTGCAGGTTGTTTTTTTTTTCTCTTGTAGATGTAAATGCATCAACTGTTAAATTATCACAGAACATATCAAGACTGCTTAGCGAGAACGAAACAGAAATAGAATGTTCATACACAGTGGAAAATATTCTTCAGATTGATTCTGTTTCTTTCCTTGCTTTTAATGACAACAGCATCAATTTTGAGCAAATAGTAACATATTTACCAGATATGAAGTCGATGATAACTCGACGAGGACAGTATTTGAAAGGGAGAGTGACACTGAGTGATATAACACAGTCATCAACAAAGGCAGTCATGGTATTTAACACGCTTTTGTGCATTGACTACACATTATACAAGTGTTGTGTGAGATACATTGATTCCGGTGGTGTAGGACGAGCGGTAACTTCAAACAACATTTCATTAACAAGAGTTTCTGTCCAAGGTTATTAGGATAGTGTTAATCGTTTAGATTGTGCAGTATATTGATGTTGTTTTTTTTTCCAATTTTCTCAACATTTTTCTGGGCATGTAGAGAAATAAAATCAATCGGGAACACGTAAACGAATTTAAAACAAATTCTTCATGTAAACAGACTAAGATTTAAATGATATATACTGTGTTACAACTCTAGATTCTACTGACGAGGAAAGGTAACACTAGGCCACTGAAAGCTGAATATTTAGTTCAGTCTAGGTGGTCGAGTGGTCTAGAGCACTAAACACAGTACAGGCGGTGTTGTCACGATATCCCAATAGCATTAGTTCAAATCCCGGAGAGGGAAGAACAAAAATTTGCTTCCGCAAGTTTGCAGATTTAACATTGTTGTGCTGATATTTAAAGTAATTGTGAATATAATATGTGTTTTCAGCCATGTATTACCTCCACTGGTCATCCAATGGATAGATTTGTCACTTGTTTACACTTACTTATATATATATATTTGAAATAAAATAAACAAATACATCAACACAACAATACATTAGGCAGTCTACTGGGACTTGTTAAAACGTTATTTATTATTTTTATGACGTCGGGTCACAGGAGCTGAAAAACAGTTGTTAATGATAAAAAATACCAGGCTTATAATTTTGACAAACGTGCGTTTGGTCTACATCCCAGATAGTATTTTCTTGTTTGCCCAACATTGGTTTTTTGTTGGCATCTGTTCTGGCCCAGTGATGGCAGCCATTGATGGGCCAACAACTTCTTGCTAATAGGGTTAACGTCATTGCCAACAGTTGGCTACATGTTGGCACACCACCTTTTCACCAGAATATTACACGTACTGCCAACCATGTACCAACCATATTGTCATGCATACTATGTTAAGCAAACATTGGTTCAACATGTTGGGTATCAGATGAACCAACATGAATTAATTTAATCGGAAAATTATCTACATTTGTGTCCGATGATATTCCATTCGTTCATATGATAACGTTTCCTGTAATGTTTAACTCTTGTTAACAGATTTTAAATACTGCAACAATTAAGGTAAACTTAGCAATCATGCCTCGTTTTGTAGAATGTGTACTACATCCAATCAATATAAATTGATTTCTAACTGCATATCTCAGCAAAGAAACATGGTGGGTTTACGTACATATGTAATTATAAACAAAAAAGATAAAAGTAGAGAAGAAAAAACAACATTGTAAAGTAGTCCAAAAAGAAGTATACACCAACTCCTTGAAAATAAAAGGTACACAGTACTGTAAATTCAGAAATTATTGCGATGTTTTTATTATTGCGAAAAATGCGACAGGGTTATAATCGCAATAATGTAAACTCGTATTTTGAAATTTTTTATATGAATTAAACAGGATTTTTCTCAATATCGCAAAAATTTAAATCGCATTTTAGTCTAAAATGATAAAATCGCAATAATAAATGCACGCAATAATTTCTGAATTTACAGTATACTAATATATGGCAAAAATATCTCAAACAAATTTTACAATTGCCGATCGCCCACAAGACTAGAAGGACACCTGATTTTTATTATAATCTATTTTTTATTTACATACTAACCTGCTAACATCATGACAATAATATCTATATATATTAACAATAGTCAAACTGCCAATACGAGTCAAAATGATTTCCTTTGTCATAAACGAACCAGCCAGCCAGATAAAAAACAAAATACCAAGTTACCTCAATTGATATGAAAACCTGTGTTTACATCTTACTGCTCGGAAGATCGTCTCGAGAGATGTACTTGGACAGTACTGAACATTGGCTTATGTTTACATTGACAAAATACAATAAAAATGTGTACTGGTAAAAAAATATACCTATATAGTGTAAGATATAACAACGCCAAAAACGAATATGAGTCAGCATATTATTAGAACTTGTCCAGTTCAAAGTTTGCGAGAAAATGGTCTAATTGGGAATTTAACCCGCGAAAAATGACCAGTCACCACAGTTAGTATCACGCGTCTATACATGTAATAACATAGAACCATTAGGACAATAATTTTACTCTATACTTCGAAACGCGGAAAATAATTATTGTTAAGACCTGTTTTTGCATCAAAGTCTTTAATGTGTTTTGATTTGAATTGATCAACTGCAAAACTTAAAGGAGCTTCTGCAGACAGACACATTACAACCATCTTGTTTTCTGGCTCCCCACTCGCTTGTCAAGAGGACAAACAAAATTATAATTTATTTGTTTCCAGTTATACGTATTGCATGTAGATTGTTTTGAGCGTTGTGCTGTTTAATCTGCAATTAAATTTTCCTTCGGTTGTGCCTTTTTGTATAGATCTGTGTCTATTTTACTTCTTACTTTATCTTATGTGTAATGTACTTGTTAATGTTGATTCATTTATTGATTTTTGTTTAACTTCCAGTGGCAAGTCATTTCTTGCATATTCAGAACAATGGCAAAGGAAAAGTAGACATGTTTATGTTTAAAAGTAATCTTGTTTTTTTTTTTCCTACCCAGGAAACCTAATTTTGTATTTTTCTATTATAGAGACTTTAATCGTGATCTCAGTTCAATTAAATATTTTGGATTTATCAATACGATTTTAGCAAAAAATAAAATCCCTGCATCTATTAGTATGTTTTCTGGTATTCATTAAAGAATAATTGAAATAGTAAACTGTTTTGAAATTTTATTTTGGACTTTTTTCATTGAAAATTAAAGATAACAATTCATACCACATATCAATATTTATGCATGATTGTATTTATGTTCAAGTTACTAAAGCTCAATATTGTCCACAATTATCTAGCCCAATCTGTGCACTATTTTTCTTCTGCTTCGTTTGCTACTATCTCAGTATGGATGCGTCTGAGTAAGGATTTCGGTGCTCAGTGATACGGTTCACTAGACGACGTTATCAACACGTAATGGCGGCCATTGTTTGACGTTGGCTTTGGCATTCCACGCTGTAAAATAGCATTGATGACATTCTTGGATGCTTTATCTTTATGCTACACAACATACAAGGTAAAGGCTCATTTCAGATATTCAACTAACCATGCAGAATGCACGGGTGATCACGTCTCATCCAGACTGTAAGTTCTCCAAAAAGGGGAAAAGGGCGGGGGCATATCCAGAAATCAACGCCACTTTCCTTATTTGAATATTATACTAAAGAAATCGGATACGGGTCACGGAAATTATATTGAAATGATAGGGAATTTTGAAAAAAATGTCTGTTTTAACTTTAATTTAAATGAAAGACAGGTTGCCGGGACATAAAATAAATAAACACAACAATATACACCATTTAAACGAAACATAATGACTGTCGTTGCAAAAATCAACGTTCCTGAGCTATTTTAAAAATCGAAGCAAGAGGCTTTTAACATTGCAGTAAAAAAATACAGGCTAAAATGGCTGAAACTTCAAATTTGCCAAATTTGGGTTGAAAATTGGCTAACAAGGTCATTACACAAACAGGTTGCCGGAATGAAACTTGAAATTTGAATGTCCAAAGAATAAGCAAGTCCAAACCTTGTATGTTGAGTCGTTGAACTCTAGGTTCCCACGTGAAGTTAAAATGCCCCTATTTCAAGAAGAATAAACTCACGAAAACACGAAAAATTCACTAAATTCGCGTTCATTGTTTTGATTTTGACTGCCTGACAACTTTACGGAAATATCAGAGTGATTATAAACAAGGACTCGGTGACGGGCAACTTATAATATCCGTGTTTTAAAGATTTTAATGATATCAAGCCAGTCCAGTTCAAACTATTATCACGTGGTACAATTCTCATTTACATATTATGAATATTAATTAGCAAAAGTACTACTTATTTCTGGCTATGGGACCTTTTTTCCCAGATATAATGGTCTTATATAAAGATATGTGTCCCAGTTCATACATGTATACATCAAAATTCATAAAAACTTCCATTAAGGCAAGAGACAAGTTAAATTAAACTTAAATTTAATATAAAATATAAAGGAAAAGAGATACCTAAGGGGATGACCATTTAATTATTTTGGGGTGGGGCAAGAGGAATTTAAGGTGACAGAATATTCATTTTCTTGGCTTATTAAGTTCTTGCCACATGAACATTTATTTTCTATTTGTACACACATTAGACAATTATTTCCTGCATTTTATTGGACAGAATATTCATTTTCATCCTGTATCAGCACTCTTGAGCAATGTTTAGTTTATGGTCAGTTATTACCATGATTACGTGTACATGTACCAGACCACATTGTTCATTACCCTAAAACTCCTGCCTCCCCTCCCCATCCCCCAAAAAATAAATAGATAAATCATTCAATCAAAATTAAATAGCCATCAAAATTCATATCTCTGAAATTATCAAAGAAATTTGCAAAATGAAATTAACCAATCAACCACCTATTTGAAAGCTTATACATGTATCCCCTGAAACTAACAAAATAATGCCTCGTACATTTTCATTACAATCATGTTATAATGTTCCAACAATCTAACAAATATCTATTGTAAATGATCCTACAAATTATTGCAAGATACAGTCACAGAAAATTTTTGTTCTTCCCTGGCCGGGATTCGAACTCATGCATATATTCGATTGAAAACATTATTAAGGAAGTAACTCTTACATGATGTGCATCATATCCTGATGAAGTGTTAACATGAAGTTTCTTAAAGCTTTCATTTAATTTTTTTTTTTTGCTAGCCACCTTCACCAAAATTAATGAACATTTATTTAATTTGACCATTTTTTTTGTCTTCAGATACGAGCGTTACTTGAGCAGACCATCTTGGGGTCATATATATACATAATAATGAAATACGATATCATTATTACTATTCTTCATAACTTTTGATTGAATTAACAAACTTACTTTAATTATCAAATATTTTCCTATTTTTAGTAAACAACAGATCCTGTCAGACGAATATTTTTCTGGAGGATGAAATTTTAATACCTGGAATCAGCAATTCATTTTAAATTTGTTAAAAGAAGAGAGATATATTCATTGTTTCCAAGATCGTAACCCCACCAGATAACCCAGGTTGTTCGAGGGATTATAAGCAGAAATTTTTTTTGAACTAATGCAACATTTGATACATGAAACTTTAGCAGACTATGGGCTTCTAGTACCCACAAAAGTGTTGTAAAAAGAGGAGTTTTAGACATGTGAGACTTATCAACATTTAAATGGAGATGCGGATAATTCAGATCATTGACTGAGTTTTTTTTTATGAAATTTTTCAAAAACACTAAATTTTGCACTCAAATATTTGGTTGTAAAGGAAAAAATAAAACAAGGAATCATATTAATAATATATCAGTGATATTGCTTTGCTGTATCTTCCCTCTGGCCTCACAAGTGTTTCACTTTTTTTTTGCCTGAGTGAAATTTTGTTCATTGAATGTTTGCGAGTTTGGTCGATACTGCACAAATTTATGATCTACAAGGTCAACAGTTCATACAATAACTCTAAATGCGTAAACCCATTATCCTCAAATTTTAACACAAGATTAGGATTGACGACACAAACCTCCTTTTGCTTTTTACGAATTAAAGTTTACTCCTTCTAGAATTATCGAACTTTTTTAATGGAAAATTAGACATTTACTCAAATGTTGTACAGGTACTAAACTTTGCTTTGATACTTTTTCAGGAAATTGTTTCACATGGCTATATTTGACCAAATAAGCTTACTTTTTGTTATTCCTACAAAATTGAGTATTCATCACAAATCATACTTAAGGATGTACAAAGGTGAAACTAAACACATCTAGAATTTAAAATTGATACTATAAGTCGGGAGAGCATTAGTTAAGGAACAAAGTAAGCTATAAATATTGATAGGTTATGGAGCTCCTTTTCGAGATATTTAATTTTCAAAAATGGCGGGAAAAGCCTGACTCGGACTTTTACCTTATATTTGCAGTGATAGTATTTGGGTCTCAAATAGAAAGAAAAGAAATCAAGAATCTGCTTAAATTTTGGAAAATGACATTTTATGAGCTATTGAAGTCTTATATGAAAAGAAAAATGGGTGTTATATTTTACCCTGTATCGAAGGAAAAAAACCAAGGAGTCCGAACATTTGACAAAAATTCCTCAACCTCACCTAAGTACATCCTTAATCTAAGATGTATTTAATGCTTGGATTGATTTCTTTTACTTTTGCCCTTGTTGAGATTGAGTGAAACAATTTAGTGATTTTATCCCAATCTAAATTTTGTTTTGGGGGAAAGGGGGGGGGGGGGGGGGGGGGGGTTCCTATGCAACCTGCATTCAACACTGCACAGCTATCTCATATCATATTTAGCTATGATATAGCCAACTATACAACATATGGTTGTTCCCCGAAGATACTGCACATTGAATTTTAAAAAGTAAAGTCATAGACAGTTTAAACGTACACAGCAAACCAGAAGCTTGAGCCCCTAAAAATGACACATGCCTTTCCCTTAATTTAAATTTTATAAGATGTAAATATGGATCCACGAAGTACGATGTCAGAGATGTACCTTTATCAACAAATCATTCCCATTTAGGCTATAGCTGTAATTTTACCAAGATTGGCCTGTGTTGGTCAAATATTGATATGGATTCAACATATCGCACGACATCCTTGTCATCTAGATATAAAAATAAATTGCTAAAAAGAAGAAAAGGATCCAACTTTTAATGAAATTTTACGTTGACATTTTCGGCGCCTGTGAAATTTGGAACGTTGATCTATGTACATGTATGTACTGATACAACTTCAGTCTAGGTGGATTCCGGCGATTCTGCTCCAACATGTGATATGTAATTAGCGATTAACACATATTAATGTCTTAAAATATATTTGTTATGTTTTTTTTTTAATTTTTAGCTGATAATTAGATAAATAGCTATCGTGTACTTCGGAAACAAGGTTGCGGGAGGACCACGCAACCGTAGTGAGGACACACAAAATAAAGATGACCGTTCTCCATTTCTACTCAATAGAATTGCCTATTTTTTCAAATCGTATTCATTATGTATCCAAAGATTAATATATGAAAGAAAACATCGAGACAGAGATTTTTTTAGAAACAGCTGATAATAATAGCAGACATATAGACGTAAGAGAAAAAAGACAAAAATAGAGCCTTTTTTAATTTCGAAAAAAATAATCTACAATTCTTAAATGTATTGACACAAATTGTTATTTATAAAGGGGTTAAATAACTGAGGATTCACCGTTTTGTGAGATTTGAATAAGTATATACCTTTCAAACAGAAGCTCTTCCAATTTCTAAACCTGCCGTATCATGCAAAGAAAAATCTATAGAAATGAGACCCCTACTTTAAAATGGGTACACATTTTTGCCCTGGCTTGAACACCCCTGTTCTTTACGAACTTGGATGCCAAATACTAGCGAGAACAGTGTGTAAAATCGAAAGATATATATTTGTTTGTTCCATTTTGAATATCGCCTCTTAATTTTACAGTGCAGAAAATCAAAATCCTTAATTCTATGTTTGGATATAAAAAAAAAAAAAAGGTTTCCTGTTTTTTAAGAATATACAAATGACTTTAATACGTATTTTCATACATTTTTCTCATATAATAGATATAAGAAGATGTGGTATGAGTGCCAATGAACCAACTCTCCATCCAAGTCACAATTTGCAAAAGTAAATTATTATAGGTCAAAATACGGCCTTCAACACGGAGCCTTGGCTAACACCGATTAGGAAGCTATAAAGTGCCCCAAAAATGACTAGTGTAAAACCATTCAAACAGGAAAATCTATATAAAAATCTATATAAAAAACCAGAAACGAGAAACATATAAGCATGTTTATAATCAACAGACTTAATCGTCAGTACTTTGTATTAAACGAAGAAAAAAGTGAACGAAAGCGCGCCATTTTTCAGTTGACGTCGGCCGACGCAAAATAGTCTAATTTTGCGCGTAGGAATACTGAGCGCCGCCGAATCACATTTTGGTCAAAAAGGTACATCCGTTTGTCCTACTGTCTCCTGTATATTCTTACCATCTCTTAGTCAGTCTCTATTTACAACTGCTATAAATCCAATTAAGCCTTAAAAGAATATATAAAAGAAATTATTACCTCTGAGTGCTATGAATGTTCCTTCAGGCATTTGAAAGTATCTATTTAAATATTTAGATAATATCAGTATGTACGTTTTGAGCTCAATTTATGTATACACAAAATGTGTACAAAAACGTAACTCAAGGAAACAAACTGCATGTCTTCGTGAATATATGTCGCTGCTAAGCACCAGGATCATGTATATATGTCCCCATTTGCGAAAACCAAAAAAGTTTGTCTCACGTCTGTTATGGTCAAAAATCCCCTTGAAATTGTAGCCAACAAAAGACACAAATCACTAAAAATTAAAAAGATTTATTATACAATTTTTAACAAGAAATATTATACAAATTGAAATGTCAACTAAACTGTTAAAATATATGTCCGATCTTTTGTCTTTTCTTTATACGGAATTCTTTTCCTGACTGTTGAAGATTCCAAATGTTAATATATCCAATAAGTTCAAAAACCACTATGATGTCGTTTGTAAATAAAAGTGTCAATCCAACATCTCCAGAGAACATCTGAGAATACAAGTAAATTAATGTCTATATAAGTCCGATTTCGGTGTCTGTATATATAGTTGTCACGGAAACTTCTTGAACACTGTAGAAGGGAAGCTCATAGAAAACTAAGGAAAGGGAAACCTATAAAATACCATGTAAGTTTAAATGACGACTCGTAGATTATGATCATTCCGGAATTATTAGGTAAATCAAATAGAAAGTTCTAATCATTCCATCAGTATCTCTGATTGTTCCAGTGATTTCCAAACTGCACAATAATAACATTATTTTGTAAACAACTATAACCCAATTATATAAACATTATAAGGCCACACAAAACAGAATAGGCCAAGATAAATAAATATGATAATTACAATATCATAACACCTCTCCCCTTTAAAAAAGTTTGAGTGTAGCGAGAACTTTTCATGAACAATATATACAAAAATATATAGTATGTGTAGTGTTTTGTTAAGATCTAGATAAAGCATCTGCTATTACATTATCTTTAACTCTAATATGTTTTATAATAACATCATATTCCTGTAACAATACACTCCACCTAGTCAGCCTCTGGTTTTTGTTTCTCATTTTTAGTATGAAGGTGAGAGGATTATGCTCAGTATAAACAAGGATAGGATGCATAGTGGGATTTAAATATACATTCAAATGTTGAAGTGCAGACAACAGTGCCAAACACTCTTTCAATAGTTAAATAATGTTTCTGATGTTTATCTAATTTCCTGGAAAAATATGAAATAGGTTTCTCAACATTATCATCTGTTGTTTTCTTTTTTTTATCAAATGGATCCAACTCCTACATCACTTGCATCAACGGCAAGTTTGAATTGTATTTCAAAGTCTGGAGTGATCAGAACTGGACTGCTGATTAAAAGTGATTTTACTTTTTTCAAAAGCATTTTGACAATTATCCCTCCAGATGAATTTAGAATCTTTCAATAAAAGATGAGTCAATGATTGAACAACAGTAGCAAATTTGAACAGAAGTTCCTGTAAAATCCATTAATGCCTTTTAAATATCTCATAAGTTATTTGTTATTTGCAGGAGGCGGACATTTGGTAATTGCATCGACTTTAGCCATAATAGGTTTCACTTGACCTTGGCCAACTGTACCTAAATAATCAACAGTGGACTGAAAAAAATCACTTTTACCAAGATTTACAGTCACATTTGATTGTGACAATCTATCAAAAGTATCATATAAATGCTCTTCCCAGCTATCACTACATAAAATTAGATCATCAATATAAGCATAACAACAGTCTAAATCTTTTATAACACATGTAACATTTTTGATCATTCTTTAAAATTTAGCTGGAGCACTTTTCATACCAAACGGCATGACAGTATACTGAAATAAGCCGTCTGGTGTAATAAAAGCTGATATTTCACGAGCTCGCTGTGTCAAGGGCACCTGCAAGTGACCTTTCAATAAATCAAATTTGCTCACCAATTTTGCTTGTCCAATATTATCAATGCAATCGTCTATCCTTGGAATCGAATAGAAATCAGATTTTGGAACTGAATTAACTTTTCTGAAATCAGTAACAAAACGAAAGGTTTTACCTGGTTTGGGTACAAGGAGACAAGGAGAGCTCCATTTACTGTTACTCGGCTCAATAATATCATTGTCAAGCATATATCTAATTTCTTGTCTCATAAAAAGTTTATGTGGATTTAGCCGGTAAGGATTTGCTTAATTGGAGACGCATCGCCTAGATCAACATCATGACAAACAGCAGTGATTTTGTAAGGCCCACCTAGAAAAAGATTTTGAAAAGAAAATACCAAAGTTTTCAAATTTGACAAAATTTCTGAATTTCTAAATCTAACTGTTTGCTCCATAGTCTTAGAATCAAAAGGTTATTCAATTGTATCTGGTTTGTCATGATAGTTCTTCAATTTAACCATGGCTATAGTGGCAACTGGTTTACTCTCACCTTCATTAGTACGTTCAAAATATGGTTCTAACATATTTATGTGACACACTTTATTTTGTTTGCGCCGACCTGGAGTTTTTTTACAATATAAATCAAGTCATTGATTTTACTCTGTATTGTATAAAGACCACAGTATATAGACTGTAAAGGATTCCAGGGACTGCCAAAACAACGAGTACATTATCACCAGGCTCAAAAACTCTGTCCCTGGCATTTTTAGCATACCATATTTTCATCTTATTCTGAACAGTTTTTAAGTTTTTCTGAGCAATTTGACAAGCAGTATACAATTTTTCTTTTAATCTAGATACATATTCTAGAAGATACAAGTCAGTGGGTTCAGTAAGCCATTTTTCCATAACCAATTTCAAAGGTCCCCTTACAGTATGACCAAACACCAACTGAAAGGGGTTAAAACTAAGGGATTCTTGAACAGACTCTCGCACCGCAAAAAGAAAAAAAATAACACCATTACCCCAGTCCGTGTCAAATTGAAGACAAAAGTTCTAATCATGTTCTTCATTGTTTGATGAAAACGTTCTAAGGCACCTTGGGATTCTGGATGATAAGCCCTTGACCTATACTACTGAGCAATTCCTAACTGATAAACAACCTGCTGAAATAAACCTGACATGAAATTGAAACCCTGGTCGGACTGTATAGACTTAGGAAGTCCTACTAACTTGAAAAATTTGATTAGAGCTTTGGCGATAGCAGGTGTCCTAATATTCCTTAACGGAATAGCATCATGAAAGCGAGTGGATGTACACATGATTGTCAGTAAATACGCATTTCCAGTCTTTGTCTTTGGTAAAGGTCCAATTAACGCAATCAATTAGTACTCGGCTGAAACGTTCTTCACAGGCTGGAATTGGCAGAAGTGGTGCTGATGGTATTTTCTGGTTAGGCTTATCAACAACCTGGCATATATTGCATGATTTGCAGTACTCTGTGACATCATTTCTAAGTCTGGGCCAGTAGAAATGTTGTAAGATCTTAAAGCAAGTCTTCCTTATACCAGAATGTCCGGCCAAGGGGTTGTCATGGGAAAGACCAGTAATTTCTTGCTTGCAGACCTTAGGCACCGCCACTTGGTATACCACTCTCCATTCCTGTTCTGGGATAGCATCAGGTGGCCTTCATTTCCTCATTACAATGCCGTCTTGATGGTAGTATTATTCGGCCACTTTATCTGCTTCCTCCTGTGGTTGAGCCCTCTCTAAGAGATGAAGAACCTCGGGGTCTTTATTTTATTCTTCCACAAACTTTCTTTTGTCTAATGAATGGCTCGTCACGTCTGGCCATGGCATAATTACATGCTTGTTAGTACTAGGTGGTCTTATTGTGGCCTTTTCTGAGCCGTAGGAACCGTCAATGTCGACAAGGAAAGTGTCGGATAGGTCCGTATGATCATACTGGTCTTCTTGTACATCCTCATTTTGTTGTTTTCCTGTCATCGCCCTAGCAACAACACAAGCTGGATACAGTTGAGCATCATCTTTAGGTGATTTAACATCCACCACCGGTTCACTGGAAACAATTGGTTCAGCAACCACTTTGTTCCTAGCTAGATCATATCCTAGCAATAATGAAACACCCTCAACAGGAAGATTAGGACGAACACCCACACCAAACAACTGGTCCAGTAATTAAATCTGACTTTAAAAAAATACGATGGAGAGGGGAACATCTATACAACCTAACTCCAGACCTTGTAACAAAACGGAGGCACCAACGGAAGTCTCCTTAAACAAATGCAATACACCTTATAACAACAAAGTCTGAGAAGCTCCAGTGTACCGTAAAATCTTAATAGGCTGAGGAGTGGTATTATCAACAATAGAAACAAACCCATCAGACATAAAGGGTTCATAACCCTCCATCACAAAAACTGGACCTAAAAGCCTGACTCGCAGGGCATTCTAACTTATTGGTAACAAGGGGTGTCGTACAAGCACTGGACTTTGGTTTAACATCTCTTTCCTTCTTCTTCTGGAGTCTAAAACAATTAGCCATCAGGTGACCATTTTTCTTACAATAAACGCAAGTTAGTGACTTCTTTTCAAAAGGATGAGATATTTTACTAGGCATATTATAACCAGACTGACTCTTATTCTATGCAACAGGCTTACAATCAGTACGCTCACTACTTTGATTTTTGTAATTTCCGCTCGAAATAATAAACTTTTGACCATTGAAACTTCTTTAATGTGAATGGGTTTAATTATCGGAAACAACAGCTGCATCTTGCAATGTCTCAACAGTTTTGTCATCTAAATGTGTTTTTAAGTCTTAATGAACACACTGTTTGAACTCTTCTAAAAACATGACTTTCTTATTTTATCAAAATTGTTATCTATTTTTTCAGACGTAAGCCATTTATCAAATAGATCTTTTTTCCTCGCAAATCCAACATAGGTTTGTGATTCAAACTTTTTATGAGACCTAAATCTCTGTCTATATGCTTCTGGCACTAGCTCATAAGCTTTCAAAACTTCATGATTAGTCGTGTCAAAATCGGAACTTTTTTTTTATGAAAGTACTGAGTAAATTTAAGTGGCCTTGCCTTCAAAACGCTTTACAGCATTGTCGTCCAAAAGGCATTGGCCATTTCAAGTATTGAGCAATTTATGTATGTTTTTTGCTGCATCAAAATGCTCTGATTTTGACACTACTTTAGCGTTGCTTTCTTCTTTGACCATTTCAATTTTTATTTTTTCCATCTCTAACCTTTCCCTCATTTCAAGTTCTGCCTGTCTTTCTTCTTTTCCAATTGTTTTAATTTAAATTCTTCTTCTTCTTTAAATTGTTTAATTTATCTTCATTTTCTAATTGTTTTAATTTAAATTCATCTTCGTTTTCTAATTGTTTTAATTTAAATTCATGTTTTAATTCAAACTGTTTTACTTTGATAGCATCAATACTTTCGACCTTACGTTCAAGAGCCTCTTCACCAAAAATGTCTGCGTCAACTAAATTGTCTATTACCAATTTGTTATAATTTTTTTTCTCATAGATACTCTAAAATCTATTTTCAGATGTTTAAGCAAGCAACACTCATTCTTTTTTCTTTTGTTTGGCAAACCCTTTCAGGTCTGGCGTTTTTCAAAAGGACATTTACAAGCATTAAATGCCATTTTGTTGAATTTTGTTGGCTAATTCTAATTCAATAAAAATACTGAAAAATTTTAATCTGATATTCACGTACTCCCGGACGAGCCTCCAATTTCAGTTACGGTCAGAAATCACCTTTAAATTGTAGCCAACAAAAGACACAAATCACTAATACAATTTAACAAGATTTATTACACAATTTTACAAGAAAGATTATACAAATGGAAATGTCAACTTATCTGTAAAAATATATGTCCGATCCTTTGTCTTTTTTTTATCCAGAATTCCTTTCCTAACTGCAGATTTTAAATGTTAATATGTCCAATAAGTTCACAAACCAGTATGATGTCGTTCGTAAACAAAAGACTTAGTGTCAATCCAACAATCCCAAAGAACTTCTGAGAATACAAGTATATTAATGTCTAATTAGTCTAATTTCGGTGTCTGTATATATAGCTGTCACAGACTCTTCAAGAACACTGTAGAAGTGAAACTCCTAGAAAACTTTCGAAGTTTAAATTGCGCATCGTAGATGAAGATCATTCTGGAATTATTATGTTAGCCAAATAGATAGTTCTAATCATTTCATCAGTATCTATGATTGTTCCAGTGATTTCTAAACTGCACAATGATAACATTTTGTAAACAACTATAACTCAATTATATAAACATTGTGAGGCCACACAAAACAGAATAGGACAAGATAATTACAATATCATAACGCGTATCAAGCACCAGGATCTATGCATATATGTCAGCACTCTCGAATTCCAGAATCTATGTACGTAAAAAAACTGTCACTCATCTAGAGCACCGGGATCTATACATAAATTTCACCAAATTTTGAACAGCAGAATCTATACTTGCATGCATGGAATTGAACTTGAAACACTTGATCTTCCAATAATTAATCCATCTCATGTACCTAAGCCAAATTGATATGTTATTCATCATTTGTTGACGGCAATGGGTGCAATGTCTTAGAAAAAACATTGTGTTTCAACTCTAATAAAAACGATATAATTGTATACTACACATAAACAAGAATTTATAAAAAAAATATCAACAATAGAAACAAACCCATCAGACATAAAGGATATATAACCCTCCATCACAAAAACTGGACCTAAAAGCCTGACTCGCAGGGCATTCTAATTTATTGGTAACAAAGGGTGTCGTACAAGCACTGGACTTTGGTTTAACATCTCTTTCCTTCTTCTTCTGGAGTCTAAAACAATTAGCCATCAGGTGACTATTTTTCTTACAATAAGCACAAGTTAGTGACTTCTTCTCAAAAGGATGAGATTGTTTACTAGGCATATTATAACCAGACTGACTCTTATTCTATGCAACAGGCTTACCATCAGTACGCTCACTACTTTGATTTTTGTAATTTCCGCTCGAAATATTAAACTTTTGACCTCTGAAACTTCTTTAATGTGAATGGGTTTAATTATCGGAAACAACAGCTGCATCTTGCAATGTCTCAACAGTTTTGTCATCTAAATGTGTTTTTAAGTCTTAATGAACACACTGTTTGAACTCTTCTAAAAACATTAACTTTCTTATTTTATCAATTTTTTGGCAAAATTGTTTTCTATTTTTTTGGACGTAAGCCATTTATCAAATAGATCTTTTTCCCTTGCAAATCCAACATAGGTTTGTGATTCAAACTTTTTGTGAGACCTAAATCTCTGTCTATATGCGTCTGGCACTAGCTCATAAGCTTTCAAAAGTTCTTGATAAGTCGTGTCAAAATCAGAACTTTTTTTTTATGAAAGTATTGAGTAAATTTAAGTGGCCTTGCCTTCAAAACACTTTGCAGCATTGTCGTCCAAAAGGCATTGGCCGTTTCAAGTAGTGAGCAATTTATGTATGTTTTTTGCTGTTTCAAAATGCTCTGATTTTGACACAACTTTAGCGTTGCTTTCTTCCTTGACCATTTAAATTTTTATTTTCTCCATCTCTAACCTTTCCCTCATTTCAAGTTCTGCCTGTCTTTCTTCTTTTCCAATTGTTTTTATTTAAATTCTTCTTCTTCAAATTGTTTTAATTTATCCTCATTTTCTAATTGTTTTAATTAAAATTCATCTTCGTTTTCTAATTATTTTAATTTAGATTCATGTTTTAATTGAAGCTGTTTTACTTTGATAGCATCAATATTTTCGACCTTACGTTCAAGAGCCTCTTCACCAAAAATGTCTGCGTCAACTAAATTGTCTATTACCAATTTGCTATAAAATGTTTTCTCATAGCTACTCTAAAATCTATTTTCAGATGTTTAAGCAAGCACCACTCATTCTTTTTTCTTTTGTTTGGCAAACCCTTTCAGGTCTGGCGTTTTTAAAAAGGACATTTACAAGCATCAAATGCCATTTTGTTGAATTTTGTTGGCTAATTCTAATTCAATAAAAATATTGAAAAATTTTAATCTGATATTCACGTACTCCCGGACGAGCCCCCAATTTCAGTTACGGTCAGAAATCACCTTTACATTGTAGCCAACAAAAGACACAAATCACTAATACAATTTAACAAGATTTATTACACAATTTTACAAGAAAGATTATACAAATGGAAATGTCAACTTATCTGTAAAAATATATGTCCGATCCTTTGTCTTTTTTTTATCCAGAATTCCTTTCCTAACTGCAGATTCCAAATGTTAATATGTCAAATAAGTTCACAAACCAGTATGATGTCGTTCGTAAACAAAAGTGTTAATCCAACAACCCCAGAGAACTTCTGAAAATACAAGTATATTAATGTCTAATTAGTCTAATTTCGGTGTCTGTATATATAGTTGTCACGGACTCTTCTAGAACACTGTAGAAGTGAAACTCCTAGAAAACTTTAGAAGTTTAAATGCGCATCGTAGAAGAAGATCATTCTGGAATTATTATGTTTGCCAAATAGATAGTTCTAATCATTTCATCAGTATCTATGATTGTTCCAGTGATTTCTAAACTGCACAATAATAACATTTTGTAAACAACTATAACTCAATTATATAAACATTGTGAGGCCACACAAAACAGAATAGGACAAGATAATTACAATATCATAACGCGTATCAAGCACCAGGATCTATGCATATATGTCATCACTCTCGAATTCCAGAATCTATGTACGTATAAAACTGTCACTCATCTAGAGCACCGGGATCTATACATAAATATCACCAAATGTTGAACAGCAGAATCTATACTTGCATGCATGGAATTGAACTTGAAACACTTGATCTTCCAATAATTAATCCATCTCATGTACCTAAGTCGTTGGCCAAATTGATATGTTATTCATCATTTGTTGACGGCAATGGGTGCATTGTCTGAGAAAAAACATTGTGTTTCAACTGTAATTAAAACGATATAATTGTATATTACACATAAACAAGAATTTATAAAAAAAATGTATTAATGTTGTTTATATTTACTTTTAAATTGTAAACCTTACTTCTGAAAAAAAACCTTTTCCAATATATTTGCAATCAAATAGGTTATTTCATCAAGTAGTGTATGCCATGTTTTGATCATGTAATTGATTTTATATCACATGATAAATGTGCACACTATGACCCCCTTTTATCAAATTAATTTTATAAAACTACTAATTTCACGCTTTCTAATAAATAAAAGGATTTTTCGAAATTATTCTGATATTAAAAGCATTTGCATATATTAAATTTGTCTTATTTATCGCGTGGAATATAACATATAGACATATATATTTATTCTTTTGTGAATAGTTGGCTCATTGCCAATGTTGTGTCAATAAAGTAATGCTATCTTGGATAATGTTAATCAATGGTGCTCGAATCAGAAACGATAGCAGGCTTAAGTAAATACGAAGTTGAAGAGCATTACAAAAAAAATCAAATTATGCCAACACGGCTTCGGCAATACATGTCTTTCGTTGAATTCAGCATCATAAACAATATTTACAGAAAATGCAGTGGCATCGACCCAGTGGTTGTGATAACACATCAAAGTACTAGGCTCATAATGTGGAACGCCACACACGTGTTTAGTCTACCTAAGATTCATTAGAGGCGCTCGAATCCAAATGTTTAATAGGCCAAATCGAAAACGAAACGGAAGAGCATTAAACACCAAAAGTTCAGAAAAAATGTGCCAAATAAGGGTAAGGCAATCTATGCCGATGGTAGGCAATCATAAGTATCTCGAATAATTCAACAATTTAGAAACAATGATTTTACGGAAAATGAACAAATCAATGACAGTTCATGTCAACACAAAATTGCTGACAACGGAGTAACCGATACCGTATCGGACAAAACGTTTTGTTTTTGTTTGTCTTTTTTTTTCCGTTATAGTGTTGTTTTGTTTTTATTGAAAACTACATTTGGTTGCCTATTGTTTAGTGTACCTTGTTCCTTTTTTTAAAGAAGCATTTTTTTCATTGAAACAAGCTTACTATGAGCCCTTTATAGAGTTGTGACAAGGATCCAATAACGTGCAGATAGCGTGCCACTCAGCCATAATTCTTAGGGATAAAAATCAGCCACTAAACCAAATCAAATATGAATATTTTTTTATATAAAAATCTTATATGGTATTATACACCGTAAATGTTGTTAATGTTTCTTTATGTTGAAACGTATGTCGGTAACAAAGCACAGCCTTTCAATTTAGTTGTCTTGGAGGGAGTGGGTCGGGCTTTGTATTGTGAGTCTTACTTTTCTGTACAGTGTTTTGTGAACATGTTTGGTTATTAAACTTTGGAAGTCCTCTTTTATGTTCGCCCTTTTTGCTATATGTAACATAGTCTATATTTGTCCATTGATTTTGTTGGTGTTTTGGGCATTCTTGTACGAATTAACAGTTTTTTTTGTTTTTTTTACAGTGCCGCCTTCAACACCTGAAAGAATTACGTTAATAAGTCTATCAAGAAAATCAACACCAGTTATTACCGAAGGTGATAATGTAACCTATGTTTGCACTGGAGATGTTGGAACACCCCCTGCGAAATTTATTTTCCAAAAGTTTGGACATGAAAATGTTTTACTTGTAAATTATACAGCCACAAAAACTTCAACACATGATTTTTTGGTAAATTGCTCCTTCTACCGTACAAGTCACATCACATTCAATGTCACTGCTGATGACAACCAAACAGTGATGCGATGTGCTGTTGTATCAACTCTAGTAGCAGAGAACATGTACGTAGAGTCACAGCCATTAGAGGTGAAGTGTAAGTAAACTGTTTGTTATATTTATTGTCATATGTTTTACAAGTCGGGTTCACCACCTTTTACGGATATATATAATTTAGAATACTAATGTCCCCGCCAATAGAATTGTTTGTTTGCATAGAACTCATTTTTTTTTAACCTAGGTCATTGAACAATCCAATGAAAGAGTTGCAATGAAACATGGACTGCTGTGGGTTTACAATTCTCGGAGATTGCATTGTTTTGTACAATGCAATTGTTCACATATTACCGGGTAATAGCTAGATTCATTTTTCTTTTTCTTTTTCTATGATTACATTTACAGACCATACTATATTAGTTATATGGTCAGATTAACGAATAATTGTTTCTTTCTAACGCAAAAAAAAAATGTTCGAAATACCTGAACCATAGTCACTAGTAACTAATGTGAAGCTAGCCGTCGATAACAGCCGGCGTTAATATTCACGAGGCAAGCCTTTAATAATATTCATGAACCATCAATAATATTCATGAGATGACTTCCGTTCGATGACGTTATGTAAGAAACTATCGATTATTATGCTAAAATAACGTTTGCTGTTTATAATAAACTCATCATAGATACCAGAATTGAAATTTTGTATTTGCGCCAGACGCGCGTTTCAAAAAAAGTTAAAAAGGCCAAATAAAGTACGAAATATATATTTGATATTGTTTCAAAAAGTAAAACAACAAAACTACCGAACTCCAAGGAAAATTCAAAACGGAAATTCCCTTAACATGCTAAACAATTGCCAAAATCAAAAGCTCTAACACATCAAACGAATGGAAAAAAAACTGTCATATTCCTGACTTGGTAATGCATTTCCTTATGTGAAAAATGGTGGATTAAATCTGGTTTTAAAACAATTGGCAAAATCAAAAGCTCTAACACATCAAACGAATGGAAAACAACTGTCATATTCCTGACTTGGTACAGGCATTTCCTTATGTAGAAAATAGTGGATTAAACCTGGTTTAAAAGCTAGCTAAACCTCTCACTTTTATGACAGTCGCCTAAAAATCCATTATATTGACAACTATATGTGAACAAAACAAATAGATATTACAGGTAAAAACGTCAAAAAAGGGGTACAGCAGTCAACATTCAAACAGGCAAGTCAGTTGGTGTTATCTTCGACATCTGCGTTTACTTAATCAATTATAAAAATAAAATGGCATTCTGCAAGGTATGCGTCTCTCAACAACATTTAAAATGAAAGTAAAGAAAAAAAGTGTTAATGCTTCCATAAACATAGAACCAATAACCGATCTATTCAAAATTCTGTGATTAGTAAAATAATGTATAAAATGAAACAACAATAAACAAAAGGATGATTATATATAGAAATTGAACGATTACTATAAATAAAGAAAATGAACGAAAGACACGAAATATGCATAATGATTAATCATGAAAACGGGACTTTCCCATGGACAATTCAAATAGAACAGATCTTATAAATATCTCTGACTTTTGGAAGTACTTTAATATTTAACAATTATACATTACACGTAGACTGAAGTAAATTAAAAGGAATAAATTGCCATATGGGCATTCCATAATCTGATCGATGTCTACAAATATAGTCCCATCTAAAAAGTACTACATATCGTAAATACGATCGTTGTTCATCCATTTTAAACAGACCAGACAAACAAAAATTTTACAATTAAGGAAAAAAGAAGAAGAAATAAAAACTAATAGTTACTTTATCATTTGCCTTTCATTAATCAAAACTACTTAGACCAATCAGACTTTTAACCTAACCAGGTAATTACCATTCAGAAATAAGCATTGCGTTTAAAATGGACGATAGCACTTATGCTCTAGACTAGTACGAGTTTTTCAGCAAGAGGTAAGGGGCGTACCCTGGTATATCTAAAAGTCAAAATCAACTATTGACGGCTTACCAAACTAAGAGATTCTCCACGTGGGCCATTATACCAGAAGTAGAAGTAGGCATTGCCTTTAAAATGGCCTATAGCACTTATGCACTAGACCTGTACGAGGTTGTCAACAAAGGGTTCAGAGGGTGGGGGTAGGGTACCCCGGTATATCACAAAGTCAAAATTAACTATTACCGGCTGGCCAAACTAAGAGATTCTCCACGTGGGCCATGAGACCAGAGGTAAAAGTAGCCATTGCCTTTGAAATGGCCTATAGCACTTATGCCCGAGGCCAGTACGAGTGTGTCAGCATAGCGTTCAGAGGAGGAGGGTACCCCGGCATAGCACATAGTCCAACATTACTATTGCCTGCTGGCCATTATTCCAGAGGTAGAGGTAAGCATAACCCCTTAAATGGCCAATAACACGTGTTGTTTAAGTACAATTCCTCTTAAAATATAGAGGGTAATTTTCCTGAGGTGAGATATAGATCTTTGAGCGTTTGAGATACGTAACGTTTATCTCGCGAAGACGCCAAGTGTATAATTGAATGGTTACTTCTCAAATCGATAAGATGTCAATCTTGGTTAGTTAAATAAGTGATCATACGACTGATTGTTTTTAATGTAACTGAAAAACTTCAAGGGATTAGCGTTTTTAAGGATTATGGTACCAGGCGACACATTTGGAAAAAATCTGTAGATGATGTATTGATGTGATCAATTTTCATAACTACTATCAATGATATCGCTATTGACTAAAATGCTGTTGACACTCATCATGTTTATAATGTTTTCACCTTCTATGTAATCGTCTGTAGCCTTATTTTATGTGTATTTCTTAAGCACCGTGTTTATGTCGTTGTTTACATTAATGTCTACTTAATAATTGTTAGCTAAAGTTCCTCTCAGAGAGCTAATATTGGCACCGAGGAACATTTTGACCTTAAAGACAGAAATTGGTGATTTTTTTATGAAATACAATAAAACCAATGTATATAAAGATTTTTTATATGACAACAATAGATTGGAAGAAACACCACTACAAGCAAAAGAAAATTTTTATAACAAATTTCAATGGTGAGCATATAAGTGGTAAAGATTATGCACAAGCTCAAACAGAATGTGTCAATACAAAGATTGGATTACGTGAAATATAACGATATCAACCCCCCCCCCCCCCCCCCTTTTAAGACTTTTCCAGACAAAATCGTACTGGACTAAGGCGTAAGAGATGTGGGTCATTTTAGAGGCAATGCCTACTTCTACCTCTGGTATAATGGCCCACGTGGAGAATCTCTTAATTTTTCCAGCCGGCAATAGCTAATTTCGACTTTGTGTTATACCGGGGTACCCTTTCCACCTTTCAACCCTATGCTGACAAACTCAATGCCCACGTGGATTATCTCGTAGTTTGGCCAGCCGGAAATAGCTAGTTTCGACTTTCTGGTTTAACGGGTTACCCCAACTCCCTTTTAATCCTTTGCTGACAAACTCGTACAGGTCTAGGGCATAAGTGTTATAGACCATTTAAAGGCAATTCCCTGATTTAACCCCTTGTATCATGGCCCACGTGGAGAACCTCTTAGCTTGGCCAGCCGACAATAGCTAATTTCGACTTTGTGATATGGAGAGGTACCCCCTCCCACCTTTTAACCCTTTGCTGACAAACTCGTACGGGTCTAGGGTACAAGTGCTATAGACCATTTTAAAGGCAATTCCCTTACTTTACCTCTTGTATCATGGCTCACGTGGAGAACCTCTAAGCTTGGTCAGCCGGCAATACTTAATTTCGACTTCGGGATATAACGGGTTCCCCCATCCCCTACCCTTTGCTGACCAACTCATACGGGTCTAGAGCATAAGTGCTATGGGCCCTTTTAACGGCAATGCCTCCTTCTATCTCTGGTGTCATGGCCCATGTGGAAAATCTCTTAAATTGGCCAGCAGGCAATAGTTAATTTCGACTTTGTGATATACCGGGGTAACTCCCCCTTACCCTTTGCTGACAAACTCTTACAGGTCTAGGATATAAGTGTTATGGGACATTTTGGAGGCAATGCATATCTCTACCTCTGGTATAATGGCCCACGAAGAGAATATCTTATTTGGCAAGCTTAAGCCGGCAATAGCATTTTTCGACTTTGTGACATACTTGGGTACCACCTCACCCTTTTAACCCTTTGCTGACAAACTCGTACAGTTCTAGGGCATAAGTGCTATGAGCTGTTTTAAAGATAATGCCTACTTCTGCCTCTGGTATCATAGTATTATGGCACAAGTGGAGAATCTCTTAGTTTGGCCTGGCGGCAAAAACTAATTTCGACTTTGTGATAAACCACGATATCCCCCTACCCTTTGCTGACAAACTCTTACGGATCTGGGGCATAACTGCTCAAGGTTATTTTTGAGGCAATGCCTACCTCTACCTCTGGTATCATGGCCAACGTGGACAATCTCTTAGTTTGGCTATTCAGCAATAGCTAATTTCGAATTTGTAATATATTGGGTTACGCCATCCCCTTTTTAACCCTTTGCTGACAAACTCGTAAGAGTCTAGGGCATAACTGTTATAGGTCATTGTAAAGGCAATCCCTACTTCTACCTCTGGTATCTTAGCCCTAAGTTTGGCCAGCCGGCAAAAGTTAATTTTCGACATTGTGATATATTGGGTTTCCCCCTCCCCCTTCTCACCCTTTACTGACAAACTCGTTCTAGTCTAGGGCATAAGTGCTATAGGCCATTTTAAAGGCAATGCCTACTTCTATCTCCGGAATCATGGCCCACGTGGAAAATCTCTTAGTTTGGCCAGTCGGCAATAGTCAATTTCGACTTTGTAATATTCCGGAATACCTCCTGCCCTTTTAATCTTTTGTTCACAAACTCTTACGGGTCTAGGGCATAAGTGATATAGGCCATTGTAAAGGCAATTTATACATCTACCTCTGGTATCATGGCCAACGTGGAGAGTCTCGTAGTTTGGCCAGCCGGCAATAGTTAATTTCGACTTTTTGAGATACCGGGGTACACCTCCCTTACCCTTTGCTGAAAAAAACTCGTACGGGTCTAGGGCATAAGTGGTATTGTCCATTATAAAGGCAATGCCAACCTCTACCTCTGGTATCATGGCCCACGTGGAGAGTTTCATATTTTGGCCAGCCGGCAATAGTTAATTTTGACTTTTTGAGATACCGGGGTACCCCTCCCTTACCCTTTGCTGAAAAAACTCGTACGGGTCTATGGCATAAGTGCTATAGGGCATTTTAGAGGCACTGCCTACCTCTAACTCTGATATTATGGCCCACGTCGAAAATTTCTTAGTTTGGCTAGCCGGCAATAGCTCCTATCGAATTTCTGATATACCTGGATACATCTCCCCCTTTTTACCCTTTTTTGACAGTCTTGTACAGGTCTAGTTGACGCTGAGAATCTCTTAGTTTCGAAAGCCGGCAATAACTATTTCGACACACAGGGTACCACCTCTGCCTTTTAACCCTTAACTGACAAACAAGTACAGATCTAGGGCGTAAGTACTACGGGATATTTTAAAAGAAATGCCTACTTCTATCTCTAGTATCATGGCCCACGTGGAGAATCTCTTAGTTTGGCCAGCCGGCAATAACTAATTTCGACTTTGTGATCAACAATGGTATGCCCCGCCCCTCTCCTATGCGGACAAACTCGTATGGATCTAGGGCCTAAGTGATATAGGCCATTTTGGGGGAAATAACTACATCTGCCTTTTGTTTAATACCATACTTTGAGATTATCTTAGTTTGGTTAGCCGCAATAGCTAATTTCGACTTTGTGATATACCGGGGTACCCCCTCCCACCATTTAACCTTTTGCTGACAAACTAGTGCGGGTCTCAGGCATAAAGTGCTATTAGCTATTTTAAAGGAAATGACTAATTCTACCTCTGGTATCATGGCCTACGTTGAGAATCTCTGATTTTGACAAGCCGTCAAATAGTTAATTTCGACTTTGTGATATACTCCTAACTTTTAATCCTTGCTGACAAACTCTTACGGGTCTAAAGCATAAGTGCTATAGGCCATTTTAAAGGCAATGCCTACTTCTACCTCGAGTCATAGCCCACGTGGATAGTCTCTCAGTTTGGCTAGCCGGCAATTGTTAATTTCGACTTTGTGATATACCGTGGTACCCCTCCTCTACCCTTTGCTGATAAACTCGTACGGGTCTAAGGCATAAGTGTTCTTGTCTATTTTAAAAAGAACGCCTACTTCTACCTATTGTATATTGGCCAACGATGAGAATCAAGCCGGCAATAGCTGATTTCGACATTGTGATATACCAAGGTACCTCCTCCAAACTTTTAATCCTTTGCTGACAAACTCTTACGGGTCTAGGGCATAAGTGCTTTAGGCCATTTTAGAGGCAATGCCTACATCTACCCCTGGTTTAATGGCCCACGTGAAGAATGGATAGTTTGGCCAGCTCGCATAGGTAATTTCGACTTGAGATAAATCACGGTACTCCCCTGCTTCCTACCCTTTGCTGAAAAAACTCGTACAGTTCTCTGGCATAAGTGCTATAGGGCATTTTAGAGGCACTGCCTACCTCTACCTCTGATATAATAGCACACGTGGAGAGTCTCTTAGTTTGGCCAGCCGGCAATAGTTAATTTCGATTTGGTGATATACCGGGGTACCTCCTCCCCTTTTAACCCTTTGGTGACAAACTCTTACGGGTCTAGGGCGTAAGTGCTATAGACCATTTTAAAGGCAATGCCTAATTCTACCTCTGGTATCATGGCCTATGTGGAGAATCTCTTATTTTTGATAATTATTAATTTCGACTTTGTGATAAACCACGGTACCCTCTTCCTCCTGCCCTTTGCTGACAAACTCGTACAGGTCTAGGGCATTAGTGCTATGGGCCATTTAAAAGGCAAAGCATATCTCTGATTATGAATAGACACTGATTGGTCTCCGTAGTTTTAGATAATGAAAGGTCATTGATAAAGTAACTGTCATATTTTTTATTTTTTATTCTTTTATCTTTAATTGTAAAGCTTTTTGTTTGTCTAGTCTGTTTAAAATGTAAGATATACGTATTTACGGCATGTAGTACTTTTGAGATGGGACAGTATATTTGTCTAATATCTAATCTAATGAAAAATATTTAAACACTTCGAGAAGTCAAAGATAGTTATTGATAAGAACCATATTTTTATGGATTGTTTGAGTGAATGTCCCATTTTAAAGAAGCATGTGTATATTTTATCGCTTTTGTTCAATATCTGTATTCACAGTAATCGCTAAACGTCTATAATATTTAATCATCCTTTTATTTATTGTACTTTCAGTTTACATTATTTCAATAATCACATAATTTTAATGAATCGTTTCTTGGTTCAAGGTATATGGATCGTTAACTTTTTTATAAATGGTGTTAAAAGACGCAAACCTTGCAGAAGACTTCTATTGATTTAAGATTTGATATTGCTATAAATAGCTGAACCTTCTTGGATATTTGTGGCAAACAATTATTTGATAATCAGTCATAATCTAGTACTACCCACACCACTTCATCAAACGCGGTATCATGTCATTAATATTATTAAAGGCTAGCCTCATAAATATAAACGCCGGCTAGCTTCACACTAGTCCACTAGTACTATGGCTAAATAAACAACGATCCCAGAAATTCGCTTATGAGACAACAACCAATCGACGCAAAAACTAAAAAAATAAAATAATTGTACTTGCATTTAGGTTTCCAAAATTGCAACTTTTCAGTTATCTCGTAAATGGAAGAAGCGAGTATCTAATATCAGTAAAATGCGTTCATTATTTTCTTTCCTTGGCACATAATATATTGTGTGATATTTAACCTACTTCTGTCATTGCAAAGGTTAACAAATTTCAATAAAAGGGCTTTTGTAGAAAAACCACCTTCAGAAATGTTTTATAGTGTTACTACATGTGTATGCAATGCACACTGCACTATCATTGTGTTATTGAAAATGCGCATTGTCACAGTAATTGTTAGTATAGTTTATGAGAATATAATTCAATTCCTTAATCCTGAGTTTTGTGATTTTTTTGTTTCATTAGTGGAGTGACAATATACTTTCAAAGGCCCAATTGTGACTTTAAGAGGAATTCCAACAATAAAAGCGCATTTCTTTCTCATTCTTTTTTTAAATTTTGCGCTAAATGATTTTCTTTATATTTGCTATATTTACACGTATACGAGTATCTGATGTCATTTTATATGTTTTCAACTGGAAATTGCAGGAGTTGAGGCATTATAATATATGTCAATGAGACAGCAATTTTACGACAAAAACCAAACGACAATTAGAGGGCAGCATTAAGTCTTTAACAATTAACATGTGTCCAAGTCTAATTATATAACAAACTATTGAGAATACTGAATTCGACTTATTTTAATGTAATTACTTAAATAGAATGTGAAGTCAAAAAGTTAATTTGAACGCAACCAGTACAGACATATTCTGTGTCTGTCTTTAATCTCACGGTGCTTTGTAGCCTGTTATATTTGATTTCAAGTGGAATCTCTCTGCCTTATTCTCGATGCATTATGAAATAGCATTGTCTTTGGAAACACATAATCATACGAATATTCCATAAGCAAATACATGTAGTATCATGTCATCCATCAGTACTTTAATAAGTTTTAAGGAGCTCAAAGGAATTTACTGTACAATTTACACTTCGTTATTTATTCCGAGTAAAATGGATGCACAGGAACAGTATGTAACAATTGAATAAAACCTATTCTTTCTTACTTTGCCAAGACGAAATAAAAATAGAATGCTGTAGCCAGTGGACAATACTTTTTTTTTAAATCTGAGCATGCAAATTAAGGATTATGCTCTTTACATTACATGTATTACTGAAGATGAACAAAAAAATAAAACATGACATTCCGAGAAACAATACAAAATGACACTTTTCAACCAATTCCAAGTGTTCTTAGATGGTAGTAAATTCTTACTAGCCCATAATGCATTGTGGTTTATTGAGTCGATTTGCAAATTTCTCAGACCTGTTTAAGGCATAATGAATTTACTTTTTATATGATTGTTATGTATAAAGTAACGTAAACCTACACGAAACAGCAATCCAAGAACACAAAACACAAAAGACATCTATAGACTTAGATATTGGTTGCTTAATATAGGTCTTGGATTGTTCCTATTCAATTGATTTATACTTTTATAGACTCGGAACGATTAGACTTTGACATATTGTGTATAACTACTTGTCTATTGTTGAGGACTATATGTTGCTCTCTAGATATATTTTCTTTTTTCACGGCGGGTTTCTGTCTCTTTGACGCACAACCAAAATTTCCTTTCACGAATATTCAAAAAAGGAAAAGATGAAAAAGCAATGCAAAAAGCATAATAAGGAGAAAAACATAAAACATCATTGCCAAAAGAAAAAAAGATGGACAAGCAAACAACAGTATACATGAAAGTACGCAGAAAACTTACTTTGTGCAATAGGAACCCGATCTTAAACATCTTTTCCAACTCTAAATCGTATAAAACAGTGTCATTTTATCTTTCAATGCCTGGTTGATTGAAATGCAATTTAATATACGTATGAAGAATATCTAGTTTGCCTTTATAATAGATAAAATAATAATGAAATCCACATGAAATCACACCAACCATTTTATAGTCTTAGGCTTTACCTAAAGTAAGCCTTAGTTCTTACTATCAAGTAAGTATGATAGTACAACAATTGATTATAACGCTACGGTACAAAAACATATCTATCAACATTAAAACTAATATCTTAGAAATTGAATAAATCAGAAATATTTTAATCCTCAATTTTGTAAACTCGATCCTCCAACTCTTCATCCAAACAAAAAATATTGCATTCTGATTATAATCGATTTGATATCTCCATGCTCCCACAAAAAAAGAATATTGCACTCTGATTATAATCGATTTGTTATCTCAATGCTCCTCCTCCCCCTTCATCCAAACAAAGGATATTGCACTCTGATTATAATCGATTTGTTATCTCCATGCTCCACCCTCCCGCTTCCTCCAAACAAAGAATATTGCATTCTGATTATAATCGATTTTTGTTATCTCCATGCTCCTCCTTCTTCAAAACAAAGAATATTGCATCATGATTAAAATCGATTTGTTATCGCCATGCCCTCCTCCCCTCTTTCTCCAAATAAAGAATATTGCATTCTGATTATAATCGATTTGTTATCTCAATGCTCCCTCCCCCCTCCTCCTAACAAAGAATATTGCATTCTAATTATAATCGATTTGTTATCTCCATGCTCCCCTTCCCCTTCCTCTAAACAAAGAATATTGCATTTTGATTAAAATCGATTTGTTATCTTCATGCTCACCCCTTCCTCCTTCTTCCAAACAAAGAATATTGCATTCTGATCATAATCGATTTGTTATGTTGTGATAAAACAAAATCTCCCATAAAGACTGGATGGAGGTACACCACTTTTGCTTGGACCCTGTGATTTCGATTTTAATTTTTTCAAGTTCAAGCAGCGATAGCCCTTATGACTTAAGTTCAAATAAACTGACAGACATTTCAAGTCAAAGCACCACCTTAACTTTTATTACGCTGAAAAAAACCTATATACATTTAAATGCATATAAGAGCGTTCTGTTTCCTAGAACTGGGAAGAACCGAAACAAGTACTGTAGATCTGCCAACTTTTCCCTCCAGTTTATTACGATTAAACTTTTAAGTCAATAAGTGTTCTACAATGATCACAAGTCATGCAGCTTGCATTTGATAGCAATATTACCAAAATATTTCTACATATTTCTAATGTTACACCTATGTTCATGAATTACTTGTTTTAAATACATACCACTTTCAGGTATGTTCGCGTTGACGAGTCCAAAATTAGTGGTGTTACACCCTCTCATATATAATATTTATTATATTCAATAATTTTTATATTCGGTTTTTCCTGTTAGAAGGATGGATGTCCTTTTGATATTAAACACTTTGGACAAATGAGCTTATGCATGTATCTTAATTTCTCCATCCCACAGATGCTGTGAAAATTCCAACTATATTAAAACATCCAAATAAAACAGACTATTTAGTAGGTTTGGATACTCGTATTGACTTGACGTGTACAACCGATGGTAATCCTGAACCAAGTTATCTTTGGTATAAAGACAACCAAATCGAGACCATAAGCACCAGCGAAACTTTAACTTTAACGGATGTCGCTACAACAAATAGTGGTATATATACCTGTGTCGTCAGCAATACCTTCAACGACGTCAATTACACAAAACGTGTTCAGATACATGTCTGTATTATGAAAGAAGGTAATAAAACTCCTGTAATAAACCAGTCAATCATTGGAAACACAGGTAAGTTATAAAATGTATCAATTACAAATATTATTGACAATATTGTTTTTTGTTGTCGCATAACATGGCACATATATTTATTCTTGACAATAACTTTGTAATCATTATCATGACCAAACATTAAGTAAATTTCCCATAGTTAAATCAGTGTCAGCATCATATCTTTCATTTTTATTATTACACAGTCATTCTTAATTACATCCTTAAGTGTAGCTATGATTATGAAATATTGCATTCTTAGGTGTTGTTATGGATATGAAAAATCTTACCTGCAAATGAAATCGGTTGATGCAATTAATTTTATTGATATCAATATAATTTTTAAAGAACTAAGAAAAACGATATTTCGTTTGTACTCTTATTATCCAACTTCGAGTAACTAAAAACAAAAAAAGCACGAATAATATAGGAAGCTTCAGTGTAGTCAGGGTATTGTCCGGTCGTTTTATTGTTTATCAAATAGGTCTTTGTTTTTTTTCATTTGGAAGATTTTGCAACAAACGTGTGAAATTTCGAAAAGTTCAATTCTGCATCATCCTTTCCATTTTGCTTATAAATACAGTGAACCCGAACTCTTGAAACGGATATTGCGAATGAAAGTTGTGTATTTTTTTCTTCTCTATAATGATATTAGCAAAGAGCTATTGTATCTATGTGTGTGAGTTTTGACTTTACATACATTATCTTCAGTTGGTGTCTCACACAAATTACCGAATCAAAAAACAAATCAATACAAAATCAAAAGCAGGCGATATTAACGTCGTAAACACTTCAAATTACACAGGCAAAGTTGGCTCACGTGAATTTCACGTAAAAAACTTTACGTGAAATTCACCTCAAGCGAGCTTATACGTGAAAATCACGTAAAAAGTTCACGTGAATTTTACGTGAATTGAGATTCACATGAATTTTAGACGAATTGAGATTCCCATCAACTGATTTAACGATATTGCACATGAACTTTTTTTGATTTTGAATAAATTTGAAAGTTTAGATGTTATTTAAAAAAATTAATTTTAAAAATCCATGTGAACAAAATGGTGAACTTCACGTGAAAAAAAGATCATAAGAGTTTCAAATGAGATCCACGTGAAACTCTCGTGATATCAGTTCACGTGAGTTTCACGTATAAACTCGTTTGAAGTTCAATTAACGTGAATTTCACGTTAGATTCTCGTGAATCAAGTTTCCCTCTGTATGCATTTTATAAAATTGAAAGTCTACGTAAAATTATAATCATATGAAATAATTATTCAATGATTATTTTGCTTTTTATTTTCTATTTTTGGACTTTTATGCCGATTTTTATTATATTAAATTGTTATAATGTAAACATATTGATTCATTTATCAATAGCTTGTATACATATTGATCCATCTATCAAGAGCTTGTATCCAATAAATATGATGTATTGTTAAAAGATTTAGTAATCGCAATCTTGATAATTTTGAAATGTTTTCAGTTGAAGGGAAACACAAGATTTTTTACGTATTTTTGAAACGGTTTCTAGTTTTCAAAATACATAAACAGGACATTAGGTATAAAGATCAATGAGACAATTACCCACCAGATCCCAAATGACGTGAATGTTGAAAAATTTTATGTCACCGTATGACCTTCAACAATGAGCAAAATCGATACTGCGGAGGAATAAAAAACAGCATTTCGAAGATACTATAATAACGCCACATAAGTAACGTAGGACGCCTTGCTTTAACAATAATTGCATATATAGTTTATCAACAAAGGGTACAAATGTTATCAGGTTGTCTGTGTATCACCTGTATCTATGATACGTGCTTCTCGTACATGCATGTACATGTATACTAAACGACATCTTGAAAGCGTAAACAGATATAAGCTGGCCTCATTTTTTACCTGCAGCATTTTCTTGTTATTTAGCTTATACGTTTTTAATGTTTGTCTTTGTCTGCGAGTGCTTGACTAAATGTAGTGACATTGTAAAATTAGATAGATGAACATCATCAGTAGGTTATCCTAGGAAATATATATGTGTTTTGTATTGTTTGTATTTAAGCCGTTATCGTGGTAAGTTCAGTATGTGGATCAATAATATTGATTCTGTGTGCGATATTATTTGGTGTTATACAGAACAAAAACAAGTAAGTATTTTCTAAGATTGTGGATAAAAATTAGATAAAGCTATTAGTTCTGCTCGGCGTTTAAACATACATTAAAAAATCACTCACTCGTTGTACATGTTGTAATAGAATAATTAAACAAGTTTCTATTGTCTGATGTGAGCATTAAAAATGATGTTCTATTTGGCAACTTAAGTCGACCTCTTGATAACATCTATGAATGAATTACGGACAAAAGATACCTTCTAAGGTTTATAACTTGTTACGCTAGATGCTAGTTTCGGTTGTGTAAGACCCACCAATGGCACACGAATCAAAACAGATGGAAGGCCTGAACTCTTCTTTCGTAATATGATGAATTAAACAAGTACCGATTTCTTATCGTAAAGGAGAAGATATGATAAGGTCACTTTTTTGCCCTCAAATTCATAAAATCATTAAGTATCATAAATTACCGAATTAAATTCTTTAGATGCCCATAAGACTTTGTTGGTCTGCAGTTAGACATAAATATTTATATTTTTGAATTTTGTCTTTCATATTTGCATTCAGAGCAACACTGCTAAGAAGTGCCACAATACCCTGATTTTGTGAACTTGTCATTGATTTATACGCACGTCTGGAGTACAAAATTTTTATCATGGTTGCTATGATGAGTTTATTTATAAATATCAGCGAAGGCTTTAACCAAAATGTTATTTGGCTACATGATGCATTCTGCAATGATATTTATATGTGTATATCTTTTTGGGTAAATTTTAGATTTAGACAGAATATAGCCTTCGTTGTTATCCATTCGTTCCGTATAGTAAAGACATTATATTCTTTGATTAAATTGAAAATATGAATGCGTGTTTAAATCAAAAGAGATGTAGGTTGTTTGGTAATCAATGAGACTTACTCAACAATTAAAGTCTACACACATAAAACATAGCTTTTAGATATATCTTAATTTTCCTACTGCCCGAACTGCATATCGTAATTCCTGAGGTTTACCTGTTGATTCAACCACACTGTTAGAAATAATAGTTCCATAATTTGAAGTATGCTGCATCTCACTGTGTTTGTCATTCAAAATAAAAACAAGAATATGTAAAAAAAAACAACGTGAGTAATGTCCATAAAAGTTAAATTGCAACGAGCCATTTACCAGATAACAAAGTCAAATTTACATTCTGTAGGCGTGGTTGATAAGTTTATTATATTTCAGTAACCGATACATTTTTGTTTTATAACGTTTAGATGTCTTCTTATGAGAAACCAAAATGACAGATCATTAGATGATGTTAACACTATACAGCAACAAGATCTTGCGTTGTATGAAAGAGTTGATCATGCTTTAGATGAACATTACTATGAACAACTTTCAACCGGGGAACAGCAGTACACAAATACCAACTTAAGCAGTAATTGAAAAAAGGTACTTTGTGATAAAACCTTGTTTTTATCAAATAAGTATGAATGGGCGAGTTGTATTTGTGCATAGTTTGTAAATATGTATATCTGAGTACCGTGTTGATGTAAATTTGAAAAAGATATTCTTCAATCATGCATATTTTAGACTTTCGTTGAAATTTGAAATTTACTGAAATTGAAATGTTGAGACCTATATTCTTGTCAGTGCTATTTAAGGGTTCTCTAATGTAACATGTTATATTGAAATTCTGTGGGTAGAATGTTGTATGATAAAATATGTACAAATTAAAGCACAATTTCTATTCTGAATACGATTTGATATAATGCCTATTATGTACACAGTTAAGACATACTAGTATATAGTACTATCATCTCTCATCATTGAGCAGTTTTATTTTTTTATCAATGTTCATTTGTTTTAAATATTATTAAACATATACTTGTTTGAGTTAACAAGACAAGATGTACATATTATCAAAGATCTAACATACTTTTTTTCTTGAATGATATACTACAATACATGTAACTATGAAAACAATTCGGTTGCGGAAAGCAGATAAACAGAATAAATGTGAAGTGATATATATTCTAAAAAACAATGCAATCTTTGTCTAAAATTATTATTTTTGTCGCTTTCAATAAGTACAATAAACAAATCCCCAAATAGAAACAGTTATTTCTGTTTCCTGTTTCCACTTAATCTTTATATACTATTATAAAAATATATGGTTTTTACAAAAAATACAAGGAAGCAATACAAATGGGGACCACCAGGGATACATTTTTTTTAATGTATATTAAATGTTAAAAAATGTATAGGTTGATTGCTTGTTTTATTTTCTTAAAATCCACGTTAAATATTTCATGCATATTCAGGGCGATCTAGCTTTCCATAAAGAAACTTGGGGTTAATCTACTAGCAAAATATTCGTTTTGAATTGCTCCATTCACGCAAAGTCACCTGGCTTCCATGTGTTTTTCCAATTATTTCTGATTCAAATCTTAAAGGCAAATATCTACATATCTGATGAATTAATCCAGTCTTTACTGAACAAAGTCATATGAATAGAAGAAGTTGTGAACTTATTTTTTTATTCATTATCGTTATTTCAATATAAATCAAAGGATATGTAACGTATATTTCAAAAGTCAACAACAACATCCCCCCCATAACAAATGCATCTCGATATGGAACAATGTATTATTGAGTGCATTAGTTTGAAGATTTAACTAAAGTACATACTTGAAACAATTGACTTATATTTTGTACAATTCATATGAGAAAACTTGTGTTGCTTTAAAATTAGATAATTGTCAATCCTTGATATGTGTAGCGTTATAAATTAAAATTTATTCCACCCACTATTTCCGTGTCTGTAGTCACACACTGGTGATTAAATTATATATATTTCAAGCACTGTAAAGTTGCTGTAGTGGAAATGTTTTCATTTTTAGTTTTCCAAACTGGTTGACCCTCTCTTTAAGTTCGACAATAACGAAAACTATTTTGTACCTAAAACAAAAAGGAACATCTTTTAATATATATACACATTTCTTCCTTAAAAACTGGTCAAAATCAAAGCGTCGTTAAAACAAGTGATTGATTTTATCGCTAATCGTCTTATGATTTACCAATCATTCAAATATAACAAATGTTTGTACTATCAAAGGTGTAAATAAAGAGCCAGATGCTTTACCTTGTAATTAGGTTTTTAGCGACATTACATTATTAAAAAATCATAAAAAGGGATATTTTTGAAAATCAAAATAAAATTTTGAGGGACAAATGGTATTACTGTTTACCCATGCACTGATAATTTAACTTGTATCAATATACACACAATCAGTGTATCGAGACTTTAGTACGTTGACATTATTTTTGTATGTGGTTATATATGACATTAATGATATTCATAAAGAAAAATGTTTCAAGCAGACAAGACATTAGTGATTAGTGTAATGCTATCGATGTATTTTTCTCCAATGTATGTTCTTTCTACCATAACAGCTGCTCAATAAAGATAATCATCAGCATAGCATTATTCGGAAAGAAAAAAGTAGGTTTGAACAATTTTAGCTACTTTCTATTATGACAAGCTTAGACTGTTTTTGTTTAATCCCCTGAACCTCCTTTCTGCCAGAGAATTTATATATATATATATATATATATATCTATAACAAAATATCTTTTTTGTAAAATTTTGTATAAAAACATAAAAAAAATAATGTGCTAATATTAGGTGCTGAGTTCAAAATTAATAATTGCTATCCTATATACTTGGTCAATTTCTTTATCTAAAATTGAATTTTAAATTAAACTAAATTAACGTACAGTAAACAAGTTTTATTGTTTATTAGCAGGAAGAGGATGGATATGCCATTCTATTTTTTTATTATTAAAATCATTACTTCAATGTGTTTGATTGTTGTTTTGTTACACGGTGTCTGAAGTTAAGGGGTGCTTGCAAGCATGTTTACCTAAACGCATTGTTTATGTGTGTGTCCGAAGTAACGAGCCTGAAATTCAGTGGTGGTCGTAGGTTGCTGTATTAATATTTGATTTACGTTCATTGTTTTATCATAAATCAAGATGCTGTTTTGGGTTGTTTTTCTTTTTTTCGTTTGAATTTTTTACATTTTGTGATATCGGGGTCTTTTATACATGTAGCATACTATACGATATTTGTTTTGCTAATTGTTGAAAACCGTACGGTGACCAAAAGTCAATGATAGTTGCTTATTTCCATTTCATTTAATATCAAGAGACAGTTGTATCATTGGTAATCATAGCATATCTTATAACCTTTATATTAAATAAAATATCTTATCATTGTAATTGGCCTCGGTAGTGGCGTGTTCTAAGTAGTTCATCAACTGTTTCATGAGCCTGCAACACTGTGGTTGTGTGTTAGAATCCCGCATGTGGCCGGTGAGCTCGATTCCATTCTTTATTTTCTAGGATTGTCTGTTTACCTGCCGAAAGTTGGTTGTTCTCTCCGTTGTGATCGTTTTTACAATTTGTACAGTTAAGTAATATGAATTCTTCAGATTTGTATGATGTATATCTTTCGAACGTCCAGCGGAAACTTAAATGCATATTCAGGCCGATAACATGTTAAAGCAATATGAAAATGAACACTAATTGGTACTGGACCGACAAGCTGAGTCGCATTTCAACTTAATTTTAGTTCAACCGTAGGTCATGCTATCCTACCCGGACACATTATTCTGACTCCGAGTACACCAGAAGCAGCAAATACCAATAGGAAGGTATGTGGTTTGAACTTCCGGTACTTGCAACAAGCACGCTTCCACGAGACAACCGATAAAATTTATGTACAATGTGTTAAAGAAATTTAAATCCACCTTTATTAGTAGTTATAGTGGGTACAGTAAAAGTGCATATGGATATATACAGTATAATAATAATTCCAATAATATATATATTTCAAATAGTAACAACAACATTAATATAAGTTCGTCTTCCATTCCGTTCGTTCTCTCTTCCTTCTGTCACATTTTCGTATCCACAGCTGCTCTTGAAACGATGGATACAACTTTATGAAACATTCACATAATCTTACTTACATGATGCACTGTTGCAACTCATATTTTATTTCTTCATCTGAATGGTTTGTGGGATTTAATTATAATGACACGGATAAGTTTTTATGCACTTCTACTCAAACATCCTTTATCATAATTGAATGAAAATTAAACATATAATGCCATTTGCACGTTCTATTTTATATTACAATTGTGTTTTGGGTTTCTCTTGCCAAAAAAAAGTAAACTCTGCCAATTATGTTTTGAGCGCACTCCGTTTTTGTTTTTGATTTTTTTTTCAGAATCTTTTTAGGGTTTTCCATTTCTTAAGTATGAACATTATATTGCTTTATTTGGTGTATCCATTGTTTTTATCACAACTCCTTCTAAACCCCTTATTGTAACGTTGTGACACTCGTAACCATGTAAAGCTTTTATACACCTCTTATTTCGTATTTTATATAGGAACCATTTTTGAAGATTCCATCAGCAAATAATCTGCTGTACACATTTATATCGTATGTCCTTCTATAATTTGAATCCTCAATTCTCATCAACCTTTTACTTTTGATTAGTATATTCTAAAACCCTAATCAAAAGTTGGTGAAAAGTGATGCATTGTTCTTAGAATCTTCACCATTAAATACCATTTTGTTTTTCCTATTATGTTTTGTATTTCCTTTATATATGAGGGTTTTTATTACCAAAGCATTAATTATGGTGGGCCTGCATAATTTTATGGGCTTTGCAATCAGTAAACTCTGTTTTCCTTAATGTTAGCTAAAATGAATTTACATAAATGTACAAATGAAAATATATCATATTCTTATGCTTTAATCAACTCTCGTTGGCATTTAACCAATATAAAGATAAGAAGTGGAGTATGATTGCCAATGAGACAACTCTCCACTAGAGATCAACTGAGCAAAACCCATACCGCATAGTCAGCTATAAAAGACCCCGAAATGACAAATGTAAAACAATTATAACGAGATAACTAACGGCCTGATTTATGAACAAAACAATGAACGAAAAACAAATATGATATACAGCAACAAACGACAACCACCGAATTAAAGGCTCGTGACTTGGGACAGGCACACACAAAATGTAGCAGAAATAAACTAGTTTACTGATTCCAAACCCTCCCCTTAAACTTGGACAGTGGTGTAACAGTACAATATAAGAACAAACTATAAAAATCAGTTGAAAAGGGTTTAAGACATCAAATCGTCATAGGATACAAAGCAGAAAAAACATCTAACAAAAACACAGACCGAACGTGGCAGGGTATTTATACATCCCCATAACAACACAAAATACACTACATGTAAGTACAGATCTGAGAGTACCCGGAGTTGCTGACAGCTAGTTCAAAGCCAATAACAACTAATAAAAAAAGTCATGCAACCTAGACTCAAATATCAATCAGTACACATCCAACATCCAATTTATTAACTGTAAAGACGTCATTAACAAGTTAGAGAAAAACATAAACTTGTGCAATGCCAAAATAAAGGTACATGTATCTGATATGATCGATTAAACCATGAAATTAAATGTTCACACCGGTCTAAAGCATTTGTTAAACAAACTGGTCAATGCAAAGGGATACAACACTTATAACTTTAGGTATCGGGAAACTCTCGTATGTATTGATTGTCAGTAATAATTGGTTACATATAAAACCAAATAATCTGAAATGTTGTGATTTGCAGATTGAATAACGGTAAAACAAAATTGGGTACATTTTTACACAAATGTTCTTAGTATAAGTACAAGTGATGTCAAAGATTCTAGAAAATTTGATCTATGGTTAGGATAATTTGGTTTTCAGAAGCGCACATACAAACTACATTAGTAAGTAATCGTAGGAAAAAGTTTTTGTCTGTAAGAGTTTTATGCTTTTCCAAGAACAAAAAAACACCATTTAGATAAACAAAATTGTTTGCATATATTTTTTTAATTTTTCCAACAACAACACCCACTCCTTTCTCATACCCTAGATCTGCTCCTGGTTGCAACCAAATACCTGCGGTGTACTTCATCATAATCAAGAGGTTACATCACCTAAAACCCATGTGTGAAACCGAGCAAACACGTTGGTTGTAAGACTAAAATTCAGGTCATTCGTTGATACATGACAAACAGATACCTTTTGCTCAATCGGAAATTATCAGTACTTAAAATTGAGAATGGAAATGGGGAATATGTCAAAAAGACAACAACCCGACCAAAGAGCATAAAACAGCCAAAGACCACCATTGGGTCTTCAACACAGAGAGAAAATCCTGCACCAGGAGGTGGGCTTCATCTGGCCCCTAAACTAAAATGTGTACTAGTTCAGTGAAAATGGAAATTGGCCTTGGACAATTTACTAATAATGTCTGCTTATAAGAATGTGCTATATTAACTTAAATGTTAAGTACTTAACGAAAATGACGATAAACTTTACAAAAAGGTAATAACATTATTTTAATATTAACAAATACTATAACACTATATTATCATTAGAAAGTTATTCAAAACCTCAACAATCTATATGTCTATCTTTACTACATGTTGTCTGCTCTATTGTCGAGTTGTTGTCTCTTTAACACATTCCCCATTTCCATTCTCAATTTTACATAAGCTACACCTAGACCAGCAAAATGGGAGATTCGATATCCCTATTTTTTTTATTTAATTAGATATTACCGATTTTTAGAATTCCTGTATATCTAAATTTGAAAAATGTGTTTGAATAGGATTTTCAGGCAATGTAAAAATGGTATTTTGGAATTATATTTGTGCATTTATTTTATGATACTGGATCATTTTAAATAAAAATCCGAATAAATGCACAACATATGTATGATATCTTGTGTCTGCCAACGAGAAAGAAGACAAAAATTTAATTTTAGTTGTTTCGTTTAGTTCTGTACTGTTTTTGATATAATAATAATGTATAAATGATATCCCTTCTGTGCTAATCGATCATAAAGAGAAAAACGAAAAATGTTAAATTGAGCCATCGGTAACCCTTTCAAGAGAGAATTTCACCTAAAAACTTATAATCCCTTTCAAATTAACAGTTAAGTGCAGAACATACAAATAACAACTAATAATCTAGTTTATTTTCATTTCAAAATTTGAAATTACCATTCAATTTAAATTTTCCGCAATATAAAACTAAATTGGAAGGATGGGTCATTTCCAAACTTGAAGTGATAGAGTTTTTACTGTAACTAAAATTTGTGTCGTCATCAGAAAATACTATATCAATCCACTATTATAGTTTATACTGCTTTGTTAAGATTTGTATTGAGGTTAGTACCTTTTTCTTCATTTTTTGAGGACTGTTATTTGTCTTTTCGTCTTTTTAGCCCCCCGCGTTGTCTGCTTTCTCCAAAGTATGAGTGTAAATATCCCCTTTATTTCATGATGCTGCATTTTATCAATATAATTCTGCATAAATTACTTATTTTCACTTTCGACCTGTTCATAACGAAGTAAATCATTTAAATCATGCCAATTCACGTTTAGCTGTTAACTGCACTTTTACTTTGTTGTTGGTTAAATTAAAACTTTGTATTTTATTTTTTATATCAGAAACTATTTTGCATTTATTAATAATCATATCAATTCTGTTCAAACATTTCATTAAACGTTAAATGAAAAAAAAGACTGTGTTGCAAATTTGAACTGTTAAGAACGGTGTGTATAAAGAATACCCTATGAATAGAAATTGTTCATCCCTTTCAAACATTTTATAAAAATACGTATTTCTAAAATTAAGTGTAAAACAATGAAATAGATAATTTGTAATATTTAAAGCGTACTTCCCTCTTGATCTAATGTACTGAGATAATTCGGGATTTCCCATATGCGTTTACATGTAGGCCGTTTCCTTTTCTAAATTTAAACGTCATTCAATTTGATTTCCGCGATAAAATCCGGTCTATTTTAAGATAATGCTGGAATAATGTGGATTTGTCATAAAATTTGAAGTATTACAATTACTATAATATGCTGAATTGTACCTGTCATATGGGTTGATAACACAGTTATTTCGTAGTGCATTTCTTTTAGACAATAAATTCAAATAAAAAAGATCTCACCTGCACTTTCTCAAAAAGATTTTTACAGTGTAGTGAACTACTTTTTGGACAAATAAAATCACAACTATAGAAAAGTCTACTAGCTCATACTCAAAATATTGACAATTCTATGTTAAGAGGGTCCATAATTCGGTTTGACAGCTTTCGACATACTATTTTTTACAACATTTTAACAAGACCAAATCACTACTTTACAAAAGAAATCATGGACCATTGAAATTTTTTTTTAATATGTAATTTCATCCCTTTAATTAATATTTCATGCATGATATAGAAATAAATAAATTTTGAAAGTGTATTTAAATAATTTGCAAGTTATACACTGTCCACACTAATTGTAGGGACTATATTTGTAGACAACGAAAAATAACTGTGTCATCGGACCATATTATTGTAAACATGTGTAATTTGTCTCTCTTAACATTTAGCTTTAACTCTGTGCGACAGATCCCTTTCAACACTATGTATTTGTGTAGCGGACCTTGAATGTTTCGTCTGAAGGATTTAATATGACTAGTTTTGCCATTGAACGTCAGAGCGCAATCTAAATAGAAACATGGAGGAAATTGCCGACCCAGACATGAGGCGGCAAATTGTTTCAAACTCATTATAGGTCCATTTTCAAGTAGGTAATTCATACATCAATTTCCAAATTCATATTTCTCCACAAAAATGCACCTTTATTTGAACGACAACTCCGCTGTAGCACAAAGAACAGATGTATGCCCCTAAACCATCCATTTTATGTCTACTCGGCAATTTCCCTCTTTTACGTCCTATGACCCCAATAGGTTGTAAAAAAGGCCGCTAGACATTAGAGCATTCATGGAGTATATTCGGTACATTTTGCTAGAAAAAAATGTTTGTGTTGGGAAAGTGATAACTTTGCTTTTACCTATATACTTTTTCGAGATTCTATATTTCCCCAAATAGTTTCAGCTGCTAAATGTTATACATGTACGGTTATATGAAATAAGCCTTGCACAAAAAAGAATATTTCCTTAGTAGTAAATGAAAGGTTTTATGGCTAAAGTAAACTACATGTGCCAAATACTGTATATTATTTCATACATTTATACATCTGCAGACTAGTAGTATTCAGACTCTTCTAGTACCGCATCTAAAAATTGAGAACGAAACTGTCATATACCAACATTTCAACTTTCGTCTAACCTTTGAAATAACTATTCATGTTCATTGATATGTGTGTACTATGTGTACTGTGGAGTATACTACACGTATAACAGGTGAAATCCACATTATACATTGTTATAGCTGCAATGTACATTATGTACTCACTTCGTCTTAATGTTATGTACCTTAACTTGTTACTGTTATTTTACCTTTATAGATAGCACACGATTTTGTGTTTGTGTCGCTGTAGCCAGATAAGCTGTTCTTTGGAGTAAAAGTTGTCAAAGAAAAAAATTTAAAATACATATATTTTATGTTAATAGGAAAGAAAAAACCTTTTTCCTATATCCATTTGTTTTTTATTTATACATTTTTTTATTATGTGTCTCAAAACATGTGTGCTTTGCATCATTTCTTCTCTAATATAGTCTTGCTTATGATACAAGGGTTGTATTGATATACCGGACTTCATCAGAATTAAACAAAATCATATTTATTTTAGTGTTATCCTTAACATGATAACGTAAAACCCGGGTTCTTATAGCGAACGGTCATGCACCTCTTTATACCTATTTTTGACGGGTGTGACGTTTTGAAAGTGGGTATCCGCTTGGCGTTCATGGTCATTAATTAATATCGGTAAAGATAAAAACTTTTAAAGATACCTTCATGAAACGATGTGACAATTGAAAAAAAAGTTGTATTACATTTGACGATTAAAAGCATTTCTATCAACAGCACCTAGCACTTCTGAAAACATAGTATCATCATACCATGTCACATGCATCTGTATAGCTATAATTTGCACTGGACGTTAAGTTACAATCAATCGATAAATCTACATATACATATCTTTGTACTTACTCTTAATCTAACGGTTCTGAATCTATATACATATCAGGTTTGGCCATGGGCAACATAACCTGACACCGTATTATTACGTGGTTGTCCTCGGCAGTTACTTGAATTGTAAAGTTACTTGTACCAAAGTAGGTACAGTTTTCTGATATCCTATTTTCTGTTGTTTCTGTATCAGTATGTGTTATTTAACATTGTCCTGTTTAAAATGATCTTAGACAAGTTCTTTTTACTGAATCTCTTAAAATTGATGAACATTTTAATAGGTTTACAAACTGTCAGAAAATGGTATTTTTATTTTCGAATCCTGATAATATAAGATTATATGCCAAAACCTGTAATTTTATTCTGAAAAGACGCCGAAAAGTTTTATATTGTAAATAATAATTGAATAATTATGTTGTATAATTTTACCATTCATGTTTAATATTTATTAATGTACATACATGTTGTTTTAGTTGTTATCGTCTCTCATAAATCTGTACAGATTGGCTTATGTATACAAAATGTATCTTTTATAAACGTATTGTGTAATTTTATACATTAGGTGAGACGTAAATAAAAAAAAAGATTGAATTGAATTGAATTGTATAATTTCTCATTATTTTTTAGTCTTTGAACTTTTGAAAAGATAATCTTGCTGTAGGTTTTCCAACATTTCCTGAGCAAATAAATGTAATAAAGTCATTTTCCCTAATACTCGACACAGAAATTGTTGATTCGACTGTAGATGTAGCTCTGTAATCAATTGTAGGTGATGTTGAATTGTAAGGTGTTTTAGTTAGATCCATTTGATCCATGAGTGACGTATGTAGAGCGGAACCCTTTTGTCAACATTTCGTTTCCTTCGGTTGCCTGCAAATAAATTGAAGTTTCCTAGTGCATATGTTTTGCTCTTGAAACATTTATCACTGTTGTCACTAAAAGAAAGTGTGTCAGGTTTTGAAGGCGGAACTGAAATAGAATTAATTACTTTTTTTCATTTAATGAATTCTCCCTATTATTCCGTGTTTATATTCCTTTAAAGATTAATATTTACACTCTTTAAAAAAATGTCTATACATTTTGTAACTCTTATAAATCGGGATAATAAGGGGTATTGAACTGACATAACTTTCTTAAACAAAACAATACCTGTTTGTTCCAATTGTAGAAGTTGAAATCATCCCTTTGAAAATTTTACGGACGCCATCAAGATTGATTGACCGATATGGAATATCCGTTTCACATATGACGACGGATATGTTCCAATTGTCGTAACCAAAATCCCGTCCTCTATTCTCTAAATGTAACCTACCAAATTAGACTTACCACTGGGTTTGTACTAATATGAGCAATACGACGGGTGCCTTATGTGGAGCAGGATCTGCTAACCGATCCGAACACCTGAGTCCACCCCCGTTTTTTAATGAGGTTCGTTGGCGTTGTCAGTCTATTTTCGACTTATGAGTTTGAATATCCATTTGTTATTTTTCGCTTCAGTTTGTCGTGTTTGGATTCGTTTGGGGTCTAACATCTATATCAAGAGACGCCTAAGACCCCGCCGACGCTCTCAGTCTCGCTCATTTTTGAGTTTATGCAATTCCCTCAATTATTGTTTGTAACCTTGAATTGTATCTCTTTTCTATCGATTTCGATTTTAAATTTTCATTGATAGTACATGTATATATTTTCTATTCATTTTTGTTTAAGAATTTAAGGATATTCATAATACTTTCAGTTTACATTTTATTCATTTACTCAAAATACATACTCTTATTATCGCGAGTAAATAGGCACTTTAAATAGTTCGTTTGTCGGCTTAATAAGACTTTATAATTCATAAATTTACCTGTAATGCTAATTGTAAAATTATTCGAATAAACGTCTGCTGTTCCAATGTCACTTTCATAATTATCATTACATATGTATTTCATCTCATCGGTGCATGTAAGATTTATGAAGGCCATAACTGCCACTGATGAAGATTCTGTAATATTTGTTAATGTCACCCTTCCATCCAAGTATTCCCCATCAGGTAACAACTTCAATGTCTGATCTATGTTAAATGTAGCTAGGTGTAAAGAAGACTCTGTTTTTCTGTGAGCTTCGATTATTATAAAACGTGGATAAGACGAAGTGTTTGTGAATGAACACACAATTTGTGTACCACTTTCACCTATTATTACTGTTATAATATCCTTATTCATTTATTTAAAGTCTCTGCGAAAAAGTCTACAAATTTGAATAATAATCATAATTATGAATAATAATTCTAATAGTATCATGATCATAGTAACAATAATTATAGATAGATAAATATCACGCAATGAAGACCTAGATTATTTTACATTGACTATTAAAACGTTTTATTTGTTTGACTTTTTACGATACTTTTGCTATATTTGGTGTGTATCTGCATCAATAATTCAATTGTAGAATTGAAAAATAAAAAATGGAGCTGCATTCTGTAATTATTATAACGTTTAGTCAACCCGACAACTACGTTTGCAAACGGGGCACATCGATGTGAGCACTGACATATTTAAAATAGTGGGAAAGAGTCGTTTTTCAGATGTTTCGATATTCACCTATCAGGTTTTAATGTTCGCGATATTTTCAATATTTGCCATTACTGAGCAGAATAATCATCGTAATTACAAAACAAAGTATACAATAGAATATGATATTTGAACTAAATAAAATAAAAAAAATAATTGGTTATTAATGATTAGTATGATTGTTATAAAATATTAAAAAAAGATTATCACAAAAGTAACGATATATTAAATGTGGATCTATTATTCGCCTACATTCATTGATTGTCAATTGTTGTCCTTTGTTATATATTTGTCTTTTAGGGGATTATTTGTTGATGGAAGATTTGAAATAGTGGGAAAGAGTCGTTTTTCAGATGTTTCCCACTATTTAAGAAGCTCTACCTTGCAACAAATCTTTGAAAGTCCGTGGATGGCTTATTATGAGGCACACTTACTGTTCGATTTCAACATATCACCTTAGTGTCCCCAACTCTCCATTCAAGACGACCAATATTGCAGATCCTTCCAACTGGATTCATTGTTTATGTGTTTTTGTCCGGGGTATGCATGAAGTATTTGTCACTGGACGTTAAGTAAACAACATTAAATCGAACAATCATTTCATGCTTAAATTGAAACGCATAGTTGATCTGTCCTCCTTTTATCTAAAGTTCCTTGCAACAACTCTTTTGTGGATCCGTAAGTGTCCTTTTTCAAGATAATCTGTGTGTCCCTATCTTAGATAATGCTAAAGTCATTTTCCACTGCGGATCTGAACTTATTTATTGGGTGTCAACAGATGCTATTGGCCACATTAGGGCCTTCAACAAGGAGCAAACCCCAATCCGTATAGCAAGCTATATATGGCCTCGACATGACAAATGTAAAACAATTCAAACAAGGAAACTAGGGTCAGGTTTATTTTGAAGAGTCAGGGAAAAGACAATGCATGATGACATTAAATTACATTTGCCTTGTGGACAAGTACTATAAACTTTTTTCTTGTTGTATCTTCTGTTAGTGGAGGGAGGAATGTCCCGCTCTTCATCCCGCCTTTTCATTAGCACACTTCATATCTTTTTTTTTAAAAGAATTATGGTTGCGTAATGACGATTCGTGAAATATTTGCAACTTGACGTTAATTGGCAAACTACGATGAATATGTCAACTATTTAACAAAGGAAGCTGACACATCCTTAACAAAACAATAATCTATTTCGTTTTAAAATCTTGCAGTCTTGAGAATTCTTTGAACAACAAAACACAAATCAAGCCCATGAAGCTGTACGTTTTATTATTTTCAAAACATATACAATGTCCTTGATCGAATGGTGTTAAGGGATGATGGTACTTAAAACTAGAAACCCTTATCAGCATAACCCTTATGAATCGCTTACAAAACAAACATACATTGTGTGCCATTTTGATATGATTTGTTTATCGTGATAATTTAATGATTTGCTAGAACGATATTTTTTGTTTCAAATAGTGCACTCAAGTGAAACCCTGGCCTTCAATTATGTTTTATTCAGGATAAGGATCAACTAATTGATCAAAATAATTAGGTCGCTAATGCGGTTGGGGGAGGGGGGCTTGGAGCTTCTACTCATTGCAGAGACAGCAGTCATACGTTGTAACATATACGACAACACGTTTTTGAACTGATCAAAATAATTCGGTCGCTAATGCGGTTGGGGAGGGGGCCTGGAGCTTCTGCTCATTGCAGAGACAACAGTCATACGTTGTAACATATACGACAACACGTTTTTGAACTGATCAAAATAATTCGGTCGCTAATGCGGTTGGGGAGGGGGCCTGGAGCTTCTGTCCATTGCAAAGACATCGGTCATACATTGTAACATATACGATAACACGTTTTTGAACTGATCAAAAGAATTCGGTCGATACTGCGGTTGGGGAGGGGGTAAATAAATCCGACATATTTTGAACTTAATAATATAAATGCATGTTTCCGTTAAATTGGTGCCCATTATATATAATAAACTTTAAGTACATTACAAAAATAATCAAATAAAGTATGTTAAGCGCTTTGACGCATGAACGTTTGCCCGATATCGTTTCATTTATCTGGTCCCCATTCTTTAATTTTACAAATTCTCCTTCCACGGATCTTACAACTAGACACGTCGCAGATTGAGAATATTAAGATTTGAATATTTAACTACACAACAATATCTTTTTTTAATTTTACAAACATATGTTAAATTGTTCATTAAATATATACAAGTACAATCTCGTTCTCTTTCCTCGATTGTGACACAACCGAATGAACCTTATCATAGAATAAAACCTTATCACCGAATGAACCTAATCACCAAATGAACCTTATCACTGAATGAAACTAATCACCGAATGTCACTTATCACCGAATGAACCTTATCACCGAATGAATCTTATCACCGAATGAACCTTATCACCGAATGAAACTTATCACCGAATGAAACTTATCACCGAATGAACCTTATCACCGAATGAACCTTATTCCCGAATGAAACTTATCACCGAATTCATACTTGCCATGATCAACATGACGGGTGTCACTGGTAAAGCGGGATCAGTTTAATCTTTCCAGGCACCTGATATCAATATGTGATGTGGTATGATTGCCAACGAGACAACTATCCAATAGACTCCAAATGACGTGGATTTAAGAAACAATAGTTCACCGTACGGCCTCCAACAATGAGCAAACCCCATACCATCTGGTAAGCTATAAAATGCCACGACTGTGAAAATCAGTTGGAAATTATGACTTTATTCATCAGATTGACACGAAGTACAAAACACAAGTAACATAAAGACAAAAGACATTACGTACTATCCTGAGAGCACCTGCAGTTAGTTGCTAGTTTAAAGCAAGTAACAACTAATAAATTATTCATGTTCCACAACCTATCAATCAGACAACATCCACAAGATTTAATATGACTTAAAGGACGTCATCAATCCTGGTTTTTGATAGGGTTCGTGTTGCTAAGTCTTATTTTTGCATTGTTGACTGTTGTTTGTCTTTTCCTCGTTTTTCTTTTTTTGCCAAGTTGTTGTCAGTTTTTCTTCGATTTGTAAGTTTGTATTAATGTAAAGGCATATTGATAATCAATGTTTAGAAAATAACAACACAGTGAACTTATTTGGTGACTGTTTAATTTTACACCGACAACAAAAGGAAAATAAATGCATTCATGAAATGACATGTATACATGTATTGGGATTCATCGATAACGTTTCAGTTCTCATTTTAATATTTTACGACATGAACAACAAGTTGTTACATGTATACTCTGAGGAAGTCTTGATGAATTCATTAATTGTTGTATACTTTACATGTTGATTGACAAGGATGAAAGGCAGGGAATTAGAAATGTCACAAGAAAATGTTATCATGTTGGATAGGGACACAAATTACTCCTTGAATGGGCCATGTACATATGTACGGCATGATAGGCAAAATGGTCAAAAATCATTATTTTACACAAAACACTTTTATTAAAAGTCAATAAATAATTTCGGTTATATTGGCAATTTCGTATATCTTGACTTGCTAATAATTTTTGTTGTTCATAGCTTCTATCGTTCTATAATAGTTTCAAATCTAAAAACCAAAAGCATTATCAAATGCTTAAATACAGGGATATAACTCCGACAAGATGTTCGAATCCCTTACGTGGCAGGTTTGTTCGACTCAAATCTTTAATTTAATTGACTAGGCTTGTTAGTCTTTTTCCTGCCGCAGTTTGTGGTTCTGTCTAGGCTATTCTGCTTCATTCACCAGCAAAAACTGACCTTCACGATTTAGGCTTGAGTGATGAAAGTGGTGTTAAACGCCATCAATCAATTAATCAATCGTAGATTTTTCGTAGATCTTGTCTTGATAATACAGTATTTGTTGTTGGCGGTTTCTCTATCTTTCTATGTTAGTTTTCAATGTATATACAAGTTTTGGAGAAAAAAACATTATCAAATTGGTTAATGCAAGAACTCGGGCTGATATTATGTATATCATTGCCGGCTATCTTAACCAATACAAACGCCTGCTAGCTTCACATTAGCTACAAACATTCATCTATATAATATTATCACAAAAATAAGTATTTCCTAAGCATTTCGCAAAGTACATGACAGGACAGAAATTTTATCTATGCAAGATATAACTTGATACTTAATTACTTACAATAGTTACTCGTAATCAACAACAGAATGACCAATGATATTTCCTAAAATAGCTCAAGTATTGTTACATGTAACCACTTACATGGACAGTAGTGTTATAATAAATATTGATGAAATATCTATTTTAAGAGATTTTTTTTCTGTTTTTTTTTTCAATCGTTTATCATTTTAAGTCCAATATTCGACGAACTGTTTAGCAGGTCATACAAATTTAAAAGAAATCACATACCATGTAGTATAAAACAGCTTTTAGATAAATGTATAAATTCAAAAGACAAATATTTGTCTTTTTCGTGTGTACATCAAAACATACATGTATTGTATGATAAAAGTTAGATTTGTTGATTGATTACATATTGCTGAACGTCGTTTAGCAGATTAGAACAAGTAATTGATAGTATAATAGGTAGGTTTTACAAGGGGTGGACAGGAATGAAGGGCAGAAATTTAAGGCTGATACTGAAAAATATGGTATGTTTGACGGGGCAGATAAGGGGAGTCGAAATAGTTCAGGACAGGATTATTAATAACGCGATAATGAATGTTTTATCTCTTTTCGTTTGCGATTATGTCATTAAAACGGAATCAATTCATATATCTTAAATTTGATGATTGTGCAGAATTATCCATTGAATCAGATACAAACAAAATGTTTTGTGATTTCTAAATAAAACAGAAGATAACAAATATTTGCCATATTTTCCGTTATTTCGCATTGCATTACTAATTTAGGTAACTACGTCGTTTAACAGAAGGTATTTCCCGCAAAGTAATAGGCAAAAATATGGTCATATAAATATTTGAAATATGATAATACAAGAAACTTTAAAAAACTGCTTAATACAAATGGAAAAATTTAACTTTTTTTTTTAATGTCATAAGAAAATTCAATCAAGATTTGAAATGAAACAATACTGTTGACAAACAACAAAATTTTTGCTATTTAACATTGGACATATCTTTTAGATTAAAACTATCTGGCTAATCAACCATGTTAATTACTCACGATACCATTTTTAAGCATCTTAAACATGTTCAAGGTAAAAGAAAATTTCAGCACAGTTACAAAAATTCCCAATTTTAAACTTCACTCTAAAACAAGCACGGTAACTGGTAACATAATTATGTTTTATTATTGATTTTTCTTTAAACTTATTGCGATCTACAACATCAAAAATGACAATATACAATGTGAAACTGTATCTATTTAACACTAGATACCCATTCATGCCGTACTGGATTGCGTGTTTATACATTCTGCAAGTCGCCCCGGTAAAGCAAGGGTTTTTTAGCCGAATGGGAGAAGTCAATGGATAACTATATGTATATGCCCTGGTCAATCCTTGGGATTAGATTAAAATAGGACATTACAATGTTATGGCCAAAGGAAGTAGGTATATTAGTCCAACAACAGCATACACGCACTTATTAGAAAAACGAATGATCAATTATATCCCGAAAAAAATGGCGATTTGCTCGTGTTTTCCAGAAGAGTAGCCAGTTCCTGCTTCAATACGGTCTACTGTAGTGCGACTAATAAAAATAAAATTTCGACATTTTTTGCTTTCGGTGACGCCATAAAAGCGGTCCAGATGACTGGATTGTGGTAATGAAAAATGGAACACAATTCGTTATTATCGTTGATACAAATTTTCAAAATCATTAAAATCACAACGGTTCATAATAGTTTTGAAAAGATAACTTAAATGTTACCATTTAGACCTCCTTGAAATACAGCTTTCGTGTGAGATAAAAAAATCGGGGTGATCTCAGGTTCTCCGGAAGGTTTTTCGGATCTTGTTCCACAAGTTGCATTCGTCGTGTTGCTTGTGTAAGTAGGAATCCGGTGATAAATCTTATTTAGAAGGTCACAATCGGAGGAAAAGGGATAGGATTATTGTAAACATACGTTTTTAATTAAATTAAAGTTAAATAATGTACACAATTTGGCATTAACATATTAATACAATTGAATAATTTATAGGATCCGGAAATGAAAAAAATTGTAACAATTAACTAATATTAATCCGTTTCGTAAGAGGACAAGATTTTGGTTACGAAAATAGGAACACATCTGTCGTCATCTGTGAAACAGTTATTCCATAACGGTCAACCAACTCGTGATTGCGTCCATAAAATTTTCGAGGGGATGATTTCAACTTTTCCAAAAGATTTGTATTCAGTTTATAACATGTGACAGGTGCCACATGTAGATTATTATTTGCTTACCCGTCCGGAGAATCCGAGATTAACATAATAAATTGCCAAATTCGTCTGTTCATCTAAGGTAAACTTTGCCTGAGGAATTTGGAACACAGGGTATCTTTAAAAAAATTCTTAATTTGTCATCGAAGAAGAAAATGATTGATATAAATCATGTTAGCACTACCGGAACTCTGACTACTGAGTTTGTGATACCCTCGGGGACTTACAGTCTATCGTCATTAGGAACGCTGAAACTCAAATATAAGTAAGTCGAGCCTACAACGCGTGAAGAACTATACAACCAATATGTAAGTTGACTTACTTAATTAACAAGAAATGTTTGTTTTGATAAATCAGCACATAATCACTCCATCTCTTTTGGCTGTGCTCATAAAGAATTTTGAAAAAGAGTGATGAGTTGATAAGAGAGTGAATATAACTGTATTTGTCTTTTCAAAATACGACAGGGCAAGAAATAAAAATCCGAGTCAAAAAAGGGTCTCTAAAAATATTGTTTATTGGGGAATGGGTCGTGAAAAGTATTGAACAAATACATTACAGAAAAATATATCCCTACATTTTTGACAAAAACAAACTGGGCAAACAAGAGAAATTAGAGTTGGTACCAAATATGAAATATATCTAAAAAATATAGTAAAAAGGCATATACCTCTCGCATTTTGGTCACTTTAATGACATTCATACAAATTATTGGTGAGACAAAATATGTAAGAGTTCTCTGTCATGTAATTTACTATCAATAAATTGAAAACGTCAAAGAATTGTTTTTTTTTATGTTTTTTAATAGAAAAAATGCAAAAAATAAAGGCAAATAGGCTGTTGCATTTAGTAATAGTATCTACATTTTGTACAACTAAATATGCATTGATATATGATTAAGAAAATTCAAATCAACAATTAAAATAGGAACTCATAGTTTTTAAAAAACTGAAAATTCACCCTTTGTGATAATTTGCATTTAATAAGCATACAAAGACAAGTTTAGGTATTCTAGTGATCAAAGAAATCCCAGCCATAGCATAACTCAACAGAGATAGCGTTCATATTTTAAAAAAAGATTGTGTTTTTTTGTAAAATAATGGTCTATTGTACTTAAATTATAGATTTTTTCGTCATTTTTTTTTTTAGAAAAGAACAACAAACTTTATTTATTATACAATTCAATAATTGTAAAACCTGTTTTAAGCACACTGCAACTGTAGCGTATGGTACATGACAAAATATTGATATTCAAATGAATTCTGTGAATTGATATCTCAGCTTAATATTTCAAGAGGGGTAAAATAGGGGGATTCATTGATAACAACATTTTAATTATTTTTATAAATGATGTTATCAAAGAGTTAGAAATTCAGATCCAGTAATCTTGGTTTCTTCAAATATTAACTTTCTTCTATTTTCAGATGATCTTCCATTAGTATCGGAAACTAAAGAGGGATTACAAAAAGTTCACACAATTTGATTATTTTTGTGATAATAAGCAATTAAGTGTTAATGTAAATAAAAATAAACTATGAAATAAAGCAAAACTGTTCCAAAATGGCTCACTCATTGGTACATTTGTAACATACAAAGATATTCCAATGGCAGATACAAATGAGTATAAATTATTAGGAATGTTCATAAAAAAATAATATATTTGTTTTCTCAGAGCACTATAGATCTAACAAAAAAAAAACCACCTTACAAAGGTTACATCTACAGTTTTGTAAATATATATACATCAAGAATTAGAAAAACTTCATCAATTTTAGATGCAAGTCTGAGAGCTGATTTGGGTAGACATCCTATGGATCTTAAAATTAAATTTCAATCTATATTTTATTAGATTATTTTCTGAAGACATTAACCCTCTTGTGACAGAATCCGTTATTTTGTCTCAAAACCGTGACTGTGGTGGAATTTAACTTGGTTTTCATATGTAAAACATGTGTTAGAAGAAACAGGTATGGATTTTGACACATTAAAGAAATATTCCTCACATAAGAAACTAGAGGCTCTCAAGAGCCTGTGTCGCTCACCTGATTCTACTTTGGTTTTGGAAATCATGTTAAAATAGATTTAAATCATAACAGATACCCTAATAATGAGTGAGGCCAAATTTGGTTTAATATTGGCCCTGTAATTTAATAAAAAAATCCTGGTGGCCATCTTGAACAGTAAACCAGCAATAAAGTTGCAACACTTCATCAGCACCTCATAAGAAACATTTATGCCATGTTTGGTTTCATTCTATTCAGTGCACCTCTAGGAGAAGCATTTGTATGTATTTCCAATAGGGTCTTATGTTAAAGGATGTCCCCCCTCTGGCGGCCATCATGGATGAAGGATCAGCTTCAAAGTAACAACACTTAGTCAGCACCTCATAAGGAACATTCATGCCATGTTTAGTTTCAATCCATTCAGTGGTTCTCTAAAAGAAGACATGTGTATGTAATGTCCATAGGGTCCTTTGTAAAACACTGTCCCCAACTGGTGGCCATCTTGGATGATGGATCGGCTTCAAAGTAACAAGTAACAACACTTGGTCAGCACTTCATAAGGAACATTCATGCCATGTTTGGTTTCATTACATTCAGTGGTTCTCTAAAAGAAGACATTTATATGTATTTCCCGTAGGGTCCTATGTTAAACTAAGTCCCCACGCTGGCGGCCATCTTGGATTATGGATCGACTTCAAAGTAACAACACTTGGTCAGCACCTCAAAAAGAACATTCATGCCATGTTTGGTTTCATTCCATTCAGTGGTTCCTTAAAAGAAGACATTTGTATGTATTTCCCATAGGGTCCTATGTTAAACTAAGTCCCCCGCTGGCGGCCATCTTGGATGATGGATCGGCTTCAAATCAAAGTAACAACACTTAGTCAGCACCTCATAAGGAACATTCATGCCATGTTTGGTTTTATTCCATTCAGTAGTTCTCTAAAAGAAGACATTTGTAAATATTTCCCATAGGGTCCTATGTTAAACTAAGTCCCCCGCAGGCGGCCATCTTTGATTATGAATCGGCTTCAAAGTAACAACACTTGGTCAGCACTTCATAAGGAACATTCATGTTATGTTTGGTTTCATTCCATTCAGTGGTTACTCGAAATAATACATTTGTATGTATTTCCCGTAGGGTCCTATGTTAAACTAAGTCCCCCGCTGGCGGCCATCTGGGATGATGGATCGGCTTCAAAGTAACAACACTTGGTCAGCACCTCAGAAGGAACATCCATGCTATGTTTGGTTTCATTCCATTCAGTAGTTCTCTAAAAGAAGACATTTGTATGTATTTCCCATAGGGTCCTATGTTAAACTAAGTCCCCCGCTGGCGGCCATCTTTGACTATGGATCGGCTTCAAAGTAATAACACTTGGTCAGCACATAATAAGGAACATTCATGCCATGTTTGGTTTCATGCGATTCAGTGGTTCTCTAAAAGAAGACATTTGTATGTATTTCCCATAGGGTCCTATGTTAAACTAAGTCCCCCGCTGGCGGCCATCTTGGATGATGGATCGGCTTCAAAGTAACATCACTTGGTCAACACCTCATAAGGAACATTCATGCCATGTTTGGTTTCATTCCATTCAGTGGTTCTCTAAAAGAAGACATTTGTATGTATTTCCCATAGGGTCCTATGTTAAACTAAGTCCCCCGCTGGCGGCCATCTTGGATGATGGATCGGCTACAAAGTAACAACACTTGGTCAGCACCTCATAAGGAACATTCATGCCATGTTTGGTTTCATTCCATTCAGTGGCTCTCTAGAAAAAGTTCAAAATGTGAAAAGTTAACGACGACGACGGACGACGACGGTAGACGCCGGACGACGCCGGACGACGGACGCCAAGTGATGAGAAAAGCTCACTTGGCCCTTCGGGCCAGGTGAGCTAAAAATAAAACTATGAGATAACAATTAAAATTAAAATTGAAGTATTTTTATAAAAAGTTAATAAATCATAAAACAGTAGATATATAAAGTAAATTGCAAAAAAAAGCAAAAAAAAAAAAGCAAATATATATAAAGGACAACAGCAAACTCACTATACTGTTTATAAACATGATTAACAAAATAACACAGAAAAAAATTTATTCAGCTTTTGTTTAATTTGAATTAGAAAACTGATAACGCATTTTAGAATAAGTGACCACAATTTATGAATAGAAAAGGGGAGATATCTTAATATACCAAGAGAAAATAGATTATGCAAAAACTGCCAAAAATTGGAAGATGAAATTCATTTATCAGTAATATTAGAAAAGTTTATTTTGATTTTTTGATAAATGAGAACACACATTTTATAGATTTAAATGATATAGATAAAATTACAATACAATATTTTATTAACTTCTCACCTTTTACAAACTTATACATAACAAATTACAAATATGTAAAAGCCATTCATATAGAATAACGAGATACGATTATTTACACATTAGAAACAAATTACGCAAAGCTTAAAACCATAAAAAGAAAAACAAATTATCTACATGTATATAAAAATCAACGACGTCTATCTAAAATGTCTCTGCAGGTTTTGGCACACAAACGGATATTGCCTTCTCCACCTAGAATCACAGATAGCTTATCTTGACTAGAAAAATTATTGATAACATCAACATTTAAATTATTTCAACAACTGTTTCTAATATCAACATATAGCGGGCAAAATAAAAGTACATCTTCGTCGTTCTCAATGGAATTCGGACAGCAAAAACAAAATCGTTCTTGTAATCAAATTCTCATATCTTCCGGTCTCGATACGTTATATTTATACTCAACCCAAGATCACACATTCAGGTAAATAGCCTTGGTTCCTATTTAAAACGGTCTATATAACTGAGAACAGGAGACACTAGAAATATCAACTTACATGTTGGTATTGTTTGTTTTCATTTTATTATGGTTTGACACATGCGATGAAATGAAGTGTAAGAGCAATACATATTTGAATTTGCATCATAGGACAATCAATAAAAAAAGAATAATTCCCTCTGCTGTAAAAATTCGAACTTGAACTGCAATTCACGGTCCATGTAAAAATTGTAAATGTAAAAGATATTTTCTAGTGGTTCCCGTACACTCATCAGAAAACTTTAAAAAAAAAATCCCTTTTTTCAAATAAATTAAATTACGGGTCATGATTCGAGATCGCTAAAACCGTTAGAATCAAACATGACTTGTATTTTACGACTCGTAACATTGTGCTGCAATTTAAAAAGGCTTTGTCTGTGGTATTTTTATCATCATGGCCCATGACATTGTCTTCGACTTTGAAAATATTTTTTTCAAGACAGGCTTACTCCTTAGCATAGAATTGTTCATAGTTTTAGCTAAAGCTGGTAGACTTTTCTTAAATTGTGATATAATTTGTCCTTAAGTAGTACACTACACTGTAAAACAATTTTTGAGATAAAACAGGAGCGTTTTAATTTCAGTATATTGTCTAAAGAAAATACACAACAAAATTACCAGTTAATTACAGTTTTTATCAGAATTCTTCAACTTCTAATCACTCGTGTTGGGGACTTTTATAGCCGATAATGCGGTATGGGTTTTGTTCTGATTGTTTAAGGCCTTACGGTTGTCTTTAATTGCTCACATACACTTTTTTGGTACTTTGTTGGATAGTTGTCTCATTGGCGATCATATACCACATATCCTTATTTTTATATCTAATAATTATACAGAAACAAAAATGTCATGTATGGATCTCAAACAGAAATGTTCATTACTACATATCCCAGAATCAATGTGGCGTGGGTATAACAAAACAATGTATCAGACCATTATGTATACCTAAAATAATAGATGTGATTTTGATCAGGTTGTGAAGTATTATAAAAATTGCAAATGAGACAATTTTCGAGCAAATGACATAACAGTTAGCAACTAAAGGCCACCGTACGACTTTTAACAGTTATCAAAACCCATACCTCATAGTGAGTTATAGAAGGTCCTGACTATACAAATTTAAAACAATTCAAACGAGGAGGCTAACGACATGATTTATGTACAAAATAATAAACCAAAAAAAATGTGATAAACAGCAACAAGCGAAAACCACTGAATTACAGGTATTTTTCTTTAGACAAACACATACAGCTGTATGTGGAGGGATTGGACATGATTGCGGACGCCCAACCCTTCTCATTAACTTGGGGGTAATGGTGTAACAGCACAGCAAAAGAATAAACTATATTACAAATCAGTTGAAAAAAACATGAATCAGTAAAAACAACATAGAACACATAGACAAAAAAAAAAAAAACAATTAACAAAATAAATTATGACACAAATTCAAATCTAGTACGATCTTTTTGATTTGTTTTTTATGAATAATCCAACATAAATATGGATAATTCTTAAGCTATATTGCTATTTCCATATTCTGCGCAATCTTAATAATTGTTTATTTTACATTTTTAAAAATAGCAACAGTATAAATTGGACTACAATGAGTTTGTATGGGAGTTACAAATTCTTTGTTTTGAACACATACATATTACAAAATATAGTAATAAAATATCATGATATAAACACTCTAAGTACAACAAAAAATATTTAATCAATTAAGATAATTTAAAAATAAAATGACAAAAATACCAAACTCTAAGGAAAATTAAAAACATGTTTTTATACTGCACATAAAGCCAGAAATTACTATGGAAGTCAGCTTTATTCAGGTAAATGTGTGTTGCTATGGCTCCTACCTTTTATACTGGTATACATCTTTCCTATACAACTATTGCTTTTCGGTTTCATATCTAGTTATAGTCTTGTTTAACACTTTACCTATATCATGTATATTGTCTATCTCATTATATATTGAATCATCATAGATGCCAGGCTTAGCAATTCTTTTACGCCAGACGTGCTATTTGTCTACAAAAGACTCAAATACGAAGATAAAGAGCATTGAGGACCCAAAATTCCGAAAGGTCTAGCCAAAAACAGCTTAGGTAATAAATGCCTCAATGTTACTTTGATAGAAAATTCTTAGTATTTCGAAAAGTTTTATAATCGCGAATGAATAGGAATTGTATAACTTATAAATATAAACAAATGTATTGATGTTTTTTTTTTAAATTTAGCACTTATTTTTCAGGAGTAGATTTTTCTGTTTAATTAACATATACAAATAAATATTAGCATCAATATACATCAAACAATTTTGATTTATTGTTTATCACAATAAATGAAAGCAAACAATCGAAATGAAACAAGAGCTTAAGATACAATTTATGTTATAAAGGTATGGAGGACATAATACATACAAGTTAGTCAACTAAAACGAAATAAAACAACAAAAATAAAACAAACACATGACCATGCAAACTATTGAAGATGTTTTAATCATGTCAGTTAACAATATTGTCTAATATCTTTAGCATATAATTTGATATCAAAGTGATGGTTTAGATATTACATATGCATCATACCAAGTGTCGCTCAAATTAATTTCATTGTTGCCAGGATTCCAATCTCACAGATAAAGGGGCTATAAATTATTTTTTTCGGAATACAACTCTGAAGCAAGACGTGATTAAAACTTGATTATTAAAAACTTGGGGCTCTAAAGAGCATGTGTCGCTCACCTGCATCTTCAACAATAGCCTTTTGCTTTGTAAAAATCATCCTGAAAGGGTAATAACTATATAAATAGTAAACTGACAATCTCAGTAATGTTGACATATTTGTGGATCTTGTCTTGATTATAATTTTTGATATAAAGTTTCTATTTATCTATTACAGTTTTCAAATATATAGGCTATAATGAAAAAAGTAGGGAAAAATCTCTAATTAAAGTGCAATAACATCAATGACGAGTCAACTAATGATTTAGGTCATTTGACTTGCTGATAATTTTTGATAAAAAGTTTCTATTTATCTATTACAGTTTTCAAAATAATAGGGTGAAATGCAAAAAGTAGGGAAAAATCACCATTAAAGGGCAATAACATCAATAAGGAGTCAACTAATTTAGGTCATTTTACTTATTTGTAGATCTTGACTTGTTGATCATTTTGGCTTTCAAAGTTTCTTTCTATCTATTATAGTTTTGAAGATATAAGACAAAAATGCAAAAGATTGGTAAAAATCGTCATTAAAGAGCAATAACTCCAATAAGGAGTTGTCTGATGATTTAAACCATGTGACTTATTTGTAGATCTTGTCTTGCTGATCATTATTACAAATAAAAAATTATAGTTTTCAAAAAAATCATGATAAAAGACAAAAGTTCAAAAAATGATAAAAAATTGACATTTAAGCGGTATAACTCCTATTAAAAGTCGTCGGACAGTTTAGACGTACATAGACAGCTGGTAGATTTCAACATTCTGAACAATTCTGCCCCTGTCAGATTGTCTCTATTCATAGCGGTTTCCAAGATAATAGACAAAACTTGCATTTTACCCGTATGTTCTATTTTTAACCATGCCGTTTATTTTGGTTGACAGGCGGGGTCATCAGACACACTTTTTTTTAACAAGATACCCCAATAATGATTGCGGTTAAGTATGGTTAAATTTGGCACAGTAGTTTCAGGGGAGAATTTTTTTTTTAATTTCACGGACGAGTACGACGACGGACAACGACGGAGGACGAACGACGGACGCCAAGTGATGAGAAAGGCTCACCTGGCCTTTCGGCCAGCTGAGCTAAAAATGACTATTTTGCTTTTTCCTTACAACTTGTTTCAAACAACAGGCCGTGTAGGTTTAGGTGAGTTCATGCAGTATTTCTTGTTATTGATATTTTAATATGTACAATTATTGATAAAAAAGAGAGTTAAAAATTGTGTTGAAAATTTTGTAATCGTTACTGCTAATGATTTACAAAACAAATCAACAGCAAAAAAAACCCAACATAATTAAACATGTTAAATATCAACACATGGTCAACAATAAAGATAAGGATCTATGTCATATGGAAAAAAAAATCCAGCGAGGTGTCAATTCAAAATGTAGTCAGAATCTAAATAAGTATCCGGTTTTTGCTTGTGATTTCGATATGCGCATGATAAAGGAAAATATCACAGAAGGAATAGAGTTATTGTTTTCAATGTATTTAAATCTACGTTCATCTTTTATGAGAAAGGTATTTTCGGAGGAACGTTTTTTGACACGACATATCATTCTTTTTTTTTTTTTTTTTGCAAAAGCGTTATGAGGGCAATAACATTCTACTTATTAGTTACTTTTTATCAATGTACAAAACAGTTTCCCAAAACGAGGTTTGAGGAGTTTTGGGATGGAAAATAAAATAAAAATTATTTTTGAATAATCCCCGCCTTCAAATTAAAAGAGAAGCATTTATTCTTTGTCCACCTACAATTGCCATTATTCCGTGGCGTACTGTACATTTTTTAAGTGTTTTTTTCATATCTGTTTTAAAAAATATTTACATTTATTTATGTGCATAGTAACATACTATCTAGAAGATGATCGAATCGATTTTAATGTTACAAAGACGTTTCTTGATTTCTTTGTTTTTCAATTGAACTGGTCTGGCCTTTAGGTTAAACAGGTTGGTTTGCATTCTTGGGTTGTATCTCATTACTTTTATTTGTTTGTCCATCACCTTGATATCCGAAAGACAGTCGGACTGTTGGAGAAACCGTTGCTACTTGGCGCTTTTCTTCTTTGTTTCCACTATCATTTTCAAATGATTTGTTGATGTAAGCACCGACCTGGCTTTTTTGTTCTGAGAATTGATCATCATGGTCTCTTTCTTCATTTCTGTATGAGAATAAAAAAAAACAATGTATTAGTTAGGGTATTAGTTATATCATTTGTTGAATTTACACAACACAGGTAATTACTTCGAAACTGTTATTTTCAAACGCATTCAATAGTTAATGTATCGACTGACAACTAAGCATCGATTTGACACTCCTGGCAATCGACTTAATTTTTGACACTTGTACAGAACCTTCTACAGAACCCGAGGTTTTGCAATTGCTATTTTACTTTGTTATCGAGGTGATTTTTAAGGTTTAATTTTCGTGATATTTATTAATCCTTCTATTTTTATTTACCAATCATGTTTTGTTATCAATTTCAATTTCACTTGAGATTTGGTACAAGCCAAGTCTCCGTGTTGAAGACCGTACTCTGACCTATTATAGTTTACTTTTACAAATTGTGCCTTGGATGGAGAGCTGTCTCATTGGCACTCATACCACATCTTCTTATATCTATTAATATTTAGCTAATATACAATGGGGTTTAACGACCTTGTTTTCGATTTATAATGCCATCTTTTTCTCAGTTCTGTAGTTATTTAAAGTGCTATATCTTATAAAAAGTCAGAAAAACAAAATCATTGTTTGTTTTGTTAACCTTATTGTTTGTAGAAATAAAACAATTGATATTACCATCTTTCAAAGGGGCAAGTGTATACGATACTGTAAACGTTTTCTCGCTTTTTTATTGTAAAATATCTATGAAAATACAGTATTGTGAAACGTTGACCAATGTATTCTCTTTGAGAATTCAATAAAATCTTCACTGTCTTTTATCAAACAAAATAGGGGAAACCTAGAATTACTGTACTTGAAAAGGAGATATTCAACAAATGCATTCACACCGGAAATACACTGCGCCAATTCTGAAAGCAGCTTCAAAAGGAGTCAGATTAAGTGTGCGATTTCTTCATTGTGATGGACGAATTCATTTCCCGTTATTTGTATGTTTGTTGTTACTTTGTTTGCTTTCAACTACAATACATCATGATACATGAATAGTATCATACACATTATATATATAGTTGTCAGCACAGCCATGCAATCTAAAATTGACGGGGCGAAAGCAATGCTATCTACGCATATCTCGATGGAATTTCGATTTAGTCATGTTAGTGAACATGGCTGTTGATATCTTGAACGGAACAAAAGCTTGTTCATCCTTTTTTTTTAAAGGAAGATGTTTTTATATATGAGAAAGTAAAAGACTATTCGTGTATGTTTATTAACTATATAGATAGTGTAAGGATTGGTAGTATGTACTCAGGCTTTGTATAATACTTGATTACTTGAATGTATCAAAGGAAAATAGTTCAGTACAATTTATGATTGAAAGACTAGACATAGTTTTGATTTAGAATGTCCTTTCTTCTTAGGTTGACAAAAACTACTTAAAATTAACCGATACCTAACTCAATTTCTGTTTTGGGTCATCTCTTGCCGTTAATAAATTGATTACATGTATAGAAATTCGCCGTTAGGTTGATAAATGTTCATCTTGATGAATTGACGAATTTCAATTTTATTGTCAAATCGTTTGGTGTTCAATAGGTTTACAATATGTTGACAGCATATAAAAACTTTTGACGATTCATAATAAGAAAATGACTTAATTTTGTGAAAGAATATTCAACATATCTAAAAAAAAAAATACAAACATTCAATTTTGAACTGCGATATTTTGCTACTTTGTTCAAACATATTTTATTGTCTAAAAGGACAAATGGATTAGACAAGTTTTACATCATTTTGCTACCTGAAAGAAAAGGAAAATGGCATGTTTGCACAAATGAACACACGTCATGAAATGGTAAGAAATGTAAATGCCACTTTATGAAATTAATTTATAAACATGCCTCCGATACGCTTTTAATTTCTGAATTTATTTTCATGAAAATTGCTTTTCCTCATATTGATAAATTGTCGAATTTCAATTCCAGTTTTCAGATTGTTTCGCCGTTCAATAGTTTTGCAATAGTGTCAGTTCAAAATAAAACTTTTGACAATTCATTATTATTCAATGACGTCATTTTGTGAAAGACTTTTTTCGAAATATAAAAACGACTTTAGATTTTGAACTGCAATATCTTGATACGTTAAAGTCAAAGGAATATGTAAGGGTTGCACAAACGAACAAACGAAGTGAAATAATAGGAAATGAAAATCCCAGTTAATCAATATGGTGCTCTCGATACACTTTTAATTTCTGGATTTATTTTCATTAGAACTGCTATTCTCATTTTGATAAATGTTGGACCGTCCATGGAGATGCCCTTATACGCTTAAAAAAACCCGCCGTGCAATATTATTATGATAATGAAAATGTAAATAACTACGTCTAAAAGGAAAACCTAAGACGAAAAAAAAATCGTTAAAGTTTTATATGTTTGATAGTATCTTTTAACATGGAGGCCAGAGATTATTATCGTTTATCAGTCAGGGGCATTACTTAAACAAGTAATTATTTTTAGTTACTTATATAGGTAATTTTTGTTTTTAAAAATTAAAAAATTACTCAATGGAGTTATTTTAAATTTCAGTAGAAGCATGGACTAAATGTAGTTTTCATGAATTTTTACATCATTTTATATCATAAAATAAAGAATTTATTAGATTTTAGAGGAGTATAGAGATAAAGGGTTACTTTTAAAATCATGAAAAAAATATTACTTGAATAAGTTATTCTATACATCTTTGAAAGAATTAGTTATAACACTTATTTAAGGAACATATCTAATTGTTTTGGGTTACAAATTATAAATAACTTTCAGTCTTAATGAAATCACAAGTTTCTATCTACTTATATATGTCTACCTTCAAGATTTCTGAGGAAAATGATATTTTAATAGTCCCAAGAGACCAATCTTTGACCCAAAATATGAAAGATAAGTGCATCAGAAAGGCAATTACTGTTTCAGAAAGGTTAGATTTTATATTTCATGGGAAAAATAACCAGATGACCGTGAAAATTTGTTAAAGCTAGTAAAATCTGTAAAGTTGGACACCTATAATACAAATATTTAAAAAAGTTACTTATATAAGTAATATTTAAAACAGCCTCGTTTTCAACAAAAAAAGTTACTTATATAAGTAATATTTAAAACAGCCTCGTTTTCAACATTACTTGTATAGGTAATTTTAGATGTTACTTATTTAAGTAATGCCCCTGACTGTTTATGCACATCCTGGTGTGGTGTTCTACAACTTTGCAAAATTGTATCTATATCCATTTAGAAGTTATGAAGGAGTTGCGATTACCAAAACATATTACCTTTAATTGCAATTTTGTAGCAAATTCTATATTCCCGTTAAGAGTTTGAAATTTGAATTATATTATCATTCCTTAATCATGTTTATGCACATCTTCAAGTAGGATTCCTGAACTGTGTACAGTCATATAATTGAGCTGCCTAATGAGTTGTGCAAACGTGAGACACTTACAATATAATGCAGTATCAAAACGAGAATATTAAAACTGTGGGTTTATATTCCTGTATACACATCTCTAAAAGTGTAACATCTTCCTCTCTCTCTTGATGTTTGGAAGGAGTTATGCTAACAAAGCAAAGACAAAAAGCTTAGTGCCCTCGCTATAAATTCGTTTCTAGTTTTTGATCATGTTGATGTTACACATACTGTATACTCCAATTATGAAATGATACATGATTGAAACTTATATCTCTTTAATATTTTTTATAAAAGGCAGTTTTTGTTTCCTTTTTTTATTATTTAGTACTCACTTAGTTTCTTTTTTAGTTTTTTTCTTCTTCAAATTGACATTCATGTAAAGACGTTTATTCAAAAATATCACACATATTAGATATTACTGTTTTGACTAAATAAACGGTATGACTTAAAATATAATTCATGTTTTCTTAGAGCACATTCACCTTTTACTTGTAACTTACTTGAGATTATTCGTTGAATTGTAATTTTCGACAGTAATGTTTTCCTTGTGACGCCTGTCGCCAGATGTATCATACAGCCCTTCCTTTGATTCCTCATACAAATCTTCTTCCTCTTGATCAGCAGGAGGTTTGTTTTCTATAGTTACCGTATTGTTAGGTTTGTTTACACAAGCATACACAGCAGCTTGAGGTGGTGTTGTTCTGTCAAAAAATACCAAAGAAGTTAAACTAAAATCGTTACAGACCAACTAACAGGCACAGGTTACTTAGTTGTTTCTTGACAGCAAGGTTGTAACTTCGGGGTAGTAATTTTTTTCAAAGAACAATCTTCATTCTTATGCACACCACTTATGCTATACTTCTGGCTGAATTTTCCTTTGTCCTTATTATACTGTTGTCATACAAAGGTTTCTCAAAAAGATTTAAATCATCTAGCATTATCATTTAACTTCACATTCGCTATATTGACAAACATTTCAAGGCATGCGTTTTTGCTATAAATTTTTCATTGACAGCGGAGATTAGTTATAATACAGTGGGACGTTAAAATGAAATCGAAGATATTTTATGATTGTCAATGAGACATCTAACATAGAACATGAACAATGTTAAGGATAACAGTTAGATTTGTTTCATATCTATCTATACACATAAACATGAATGGGGTCGGTTGATTGGAAACTAAACTGTACAATATCTTTGATATAAGAGATAATTGTTTGAAATATTTCTAGATTGATGACTATATCAAACAAAATTTTGCCAGATAGCACAATTATAACCCTTTGATTTTCGTTGTCTGCAAATAGAGTACCTTTTGTGGACATTACGTGTATAACGTGGTCATTTTTGTCATATACGATCCGAATTTATTTCTTCGTTTTGAATTAATTGGCTGTCAAAAGTTAGTCATTCAAAAAAACATATCAAAGAAAACGGTGAATTTGAAAGTTGACGAATTTTGGTTAAGGGTCAATTTTAAGGGGTGAGAGGATGTATTCCCTAGTCAAAACATTTCAAGGCAAGCGTTTATTTTTTTGTCATTATATTTTCCTAGACAGCGCAGTATGGTTATAACATAGTGGGAAACAAAGATTTTTTTTATGATTGTCAATTAGACATTTAACATAGCGCATGAATCGGGATGTTATCAACTCCGATTCATCGGACGGCATCAACTACGAGCAAAATCAATACAATATGGTAAGCTATAGTAAAATAATAAAAATACCGAACTCCAAGGAAAATTCAAATCGGAAAGTCCCTTATCAAGTGGCAAAATCAAAAGCTCAAACACATCAAACGAATGGAAAACAACTGTCATATTCCTGACTTGGTACAGGCATTTCCTTATGTAGAAAATGGTGGATTAGACCTGGTTTTATAGCTAGCTAAACATCTGTCTATACAATTCGTATATACGAAAATATGGAACTAATTCAACGGAACAACTAATGGCCAGAACTAAGTAAATAAAATTGAACGAAAAACAATTATAACAGACAGCAATCTAAAAAATGTATTTGAATACAAGCGCTTATCGACATGACATGAGCAAAATTACAAGTCGAATGTCAAGAATGAAGCTAGTAACGTATCCTTCCGTTGTATAAGAACTAGTGATGTGAGGTTTGGGTTTCTAAATCTTAATTTTCCATTATAGTGTTTAAACTGTTGGTCTTTTATGTTTGTTTTCTTCCTATCCCAACAAAATCTACTTCTATGTAATCTTATTTGTTCTCGACTCGTCTTAACGTGAGTAAATTTAAATAAACAAGTTTTTTGATATTTTTGTTCAAAAATCTGAACTTTCTTGTGTATCAAATATACAAGGCTTATGAAATCTCTTTAAAACTGTTCTTATTAACTTTTTCTAGAATGTTTTTATGATAGGCTTTATACCAAATGTATAACAAAAGAGAAATTTTTGTTTTTGTTAATTTCTAGTCCTTTCCTTTTTTATGAATAAATACTGGCACTTATTCTTATTGCTGACAAATTTTTAAGTAATCATAGACTTGTAAAGATCATAATTTGTGTATAACAACCTATCCTGAGGTACCAATCGAACAGAATGTTAATGCCGGTAAATAATATTCAATAAAAAGAAAAACTATTGGCAACATATACATGATATATCGATTTTTGACACACATTTTTCAATTTACAAAGTAAATCGACTCCCTTTTATGTCAAACAATCCATTCTGTGATATCAAAGGAACTCAATTATAATGCTACGTTGTCGTTTTCATAAAAACAAGAAGTATTGGCATTGCTGTCTACAAAGGTTTAAATAACTAAAGATTGATATAGCTCATAATTCATGTAAACAAATTCATCCTGAGGTATCAAGGATCAAAATTGTAATGCTAGTACAATATTTTAACGAAAAAGATAAGTATTGGCATTTCAATTATTGATAATAAAAAATTAAGATGACAATTAAATTTTATAGCTGAGAATTTATCTTAAGGTACCAAAAGAACTCAAATTTAATGCGGACATATATTATTCAAGAAAGAGAAAAAATACTGACACCTTAAATAGATGCCGTCAACAAGTTTTGCTGTTTCAAACATAAATTACTTCCCTTCTATGTAAAACAATCTATCCTGAGGTATAAAAAATACTCAATTATAATACCACGAAATAAATTGCACGAAAAAGAAGAAATATTGGCATTTTTTACTGCTGTATACAAAAGTTAAAATGCCGTTGACTCATGGAACAATCCATCCCGAAGTACCAAAAAGAACAATATAATGTTGGTACATGATTTTAGGTAAAGGATAAACATTGACATTTTTAATAACTGCCAACAAGGTAAATGTATCCATAGACATGGTTGACTTATCTCATTTAGTACTGAGAGTAAACGTGTGTTTATTTTTAATCACAAAAAAAGGATTGCGATGTTTTCACTCAAACGCAACAGTAAACGTGAGGGTAAACGCGCGTTTACTTTTTGTGTCTACAAACATGTTCAATTTAACACAAGGTCAACGTAGTGCTTACATAAAGGGCATATGAGTTTACGCCGCTTTGACTTTTTCCCGGTTGTTTTCTTGCTATGCTTGGATTGCACCCAAATATATAAATGTTTAGGTTGATTTGATAGACATTTTTTTTCAGCAGTTACATGAATATACCTTTTTTCGATGTAAAGACTTCTAGTAGTCCTTTCAGAATAAGGACCTGTCAATTTCAGTTCAAATTGGCTCAATGGATTCAGATGCGAATGTTTTGTACTGGTTTACATAAGACAACAGACGGACAATGCTTAAATGATGGCAATATCTCTCACTGGTTCAAACGCTTGTATGCTCTTAATAATAGTTCATTACAGATTCCACAGAAATATCATTTGTGAGGCATATACATTGTAGGTAAAGAAAATTCATTTCCGTATGATTTAGGCTGTCATAATATATTTTCGATATTTGTGTATTTGCTGTTTCTTTACAGCTTAAATCATCAATAAAAAATAAATTGCAATTGTGTACGTTTTTTTTTTATTTTGGGATTACACATTGTAAAGTTTTAGTGCACTATGTGCATGTATGAAAAACTTGCATGCAGAAGTTACTTTCATCGACAGTCGTGTGTTGCAAAGTCTTTTTTGTCAATGTCAATTATATCGTGTGTGTTTTCCTCTTCATTATTCAAATTATATTTCTGGTACAAAATTACTTTGCAATAGTGATGGATTTTAAATTTTAATATAAAAATAAAGATATGTGTAATGATTGCCAAAGAGTCAACTATCCACACGAGTAGTAAACCAAGCTTTTTGTATACATACGGATTATCTTTCTCTGTTTCCTCGTCTTCCTTCTGTTTCTTCATGTATTCTTCATTATGTTGTTTAACTTTTTCAATCGTTTCCTCGTTACTCAATGGTTTAAATTTCATATCTGTATCATCCAAATCAACGTCTTCATATCCAGTTGTCTTTTTTGTTGAAATAGTCGGTGGTACTCCCCTTGTTGTTTTCTGAGATTCAATTTGATCCATATTTGACTCCATTTTGTCTACAGGTTTGTAATCTTCTTTTCTAAAAGACAAACATATATACTTTCAATATAATAATATTCAGTGGTTACAGCAATAGTTGTGACTTGTGGTCGTAATTACCACATAAATCTGCTAAAAAAGATATATATATATATAATAACTCTCATATTCATGATACTAGTAGTCTTAATTTCATCAAATATTTCAAAGGTCTATCCGTCTGAACCAAACTCAAACATGAACAGTTATTCCTCACTTCTAAAGCACTTACCAAATAGCTGCACAATATTTTGCAAATAACCTGGTCAAAATTACTTCGACGGGATCGGTATTCACAATTAATCTTCGTAAAAAGGCATGCAAAATCTCAATTCAATCAAAATTTGTTAAAGCGTTTACAGGAAAACGCAAACTCTTTTTTGGTCTTCAAAATTTAAAACGATCAATAGACCAAAACCATGTCAAATTTACAAAAGTGTTTTTTATCTGTACCACTCATTGCATAATAATATCTCAAATATTTACTCAAGTCTCCAAAATACATTTCATCAAAATTTTGAGTCAGAATTCAAGCCAACATTTTGGCCTCTAATAGTGAAAATTATTCAATCCTTTTCAAAAGTATGCTAGTTTTATAAATAATGGAAAGAATGGCGACATTTATTTAACATTCAATGCATTAAATTTGACAATGACAGTTGTCTTTTGATTATATATGACGTAATTAACGTATTTGACCTAAAATAGCATTTAAAACATAGTTTGTGTGTCAAAATTAGACATCAACAACATTTTACCCTAAGACCTGATTACGGCGACAGTAGTTTACTGATGTTCAAATCTCGTAAATTGATTTGGAAGAGATGAATCAAGGTAGCAAGCAAAAGCTTAAGGAATCGCATCATCTCCTAAAGGAGTGATAACGGGTGCTTCGATAGGGTAATCGTCTCCTGCTATGCATGTATCACCTGCTATGCGAATTCCCAGTCAGTAAAAACGAAGCAATAGAGTAGAGAACACTATCAGTAAAATTAAAGATCATACAACTGTATTGATCTTAAGATGTAAGACTGCGAACTCATGTCGCTAGTGAGTTGATATACCAACACATCATATCGGTCAACCAAACCAATTTGTGATGGTACATGTAACCGTAAAACTCATGTAGTGTATATTTCAGATGTTTTCTCTTATTACTCCTCTGTGGGAACAGTTTTTTTTTAGTCAAAACACTTACCTGATAATGAAGTCCATATAGAGTAAGCATGCAAGAGTCTAAAAGATGATAAAAGAAAACATTTTGAAGCAACAAATATGATTGTGAAAGCAGATGCATATATCTGAATATGAACCACATGGCTACAATTAGGCTATATAGCATTTTTGTAGTTTTTTTATGTTTTCCTTGAATGAAAAATAATGAAATGAAAGCAAATACGCAAAACAAATTTTAGATATTTAAATATATAAATCTGATATCTCAATTGAAGATTGAAATGTGTCATTTAGTTAATTTGAAATATTTTTGGTTTTTCAAAAGACTAGCCTTACATGTATAATGTATTCTATTTTGCAAGCTGTCAGGCGGAGCAAACACTTTCACTATTAAATTTTCGTCGGTTAAAGACATAAGCAATACTATTTCCTATAACATTGGTATGCAACTGAAAAAAATTGTTAAATGTCACAAGCGTTCAAAAAGATTTGAAAATATCACACATATAGCCAATGTTCAAAGCTTGTTGGGTTACGGCTAAAACTATCCATACCTTGATTGTAGGACTTCCACAGATTTCTATATAGACAATATGCATATGTATATTTACTGGTAACATTTCCAAGTTATGTCTCTATGAGATGAAACCTAGAGATCATAACTGGGAACCAGTATGTAAACAAAATTAATTATCTATGAATATTCTATATCTCCTCAAAAGAGGTGTGATTTGAGAAACAGCTGTATTTACAAAGTGCAACCTATATAAGCAGTTGAAAGATTGAAGATCAAAAAGGTGTAACAGTTTGGTGTGAAGTAGAATATTGTCAATCGACAAATAACTGTTCGTGAACACATCTCAGGGGCATGACTTACCTGAACCTGTCGTCTAATTTATTTGTTGGCATAATGACCTCCATGTTTTCATTACTATTTACTATTAAGTAATAAAGTTTGTGTTTAACACATCTTTAATTTAAATCAATACATGTAAGGACCTTGTTCGCGACGTATTATTTTTGGTGCTTTCTTCTTGCTCGCGAAATTATCAAAAAATGATCGCGTGTGCAAATAAGTTGGTTTACACCATTAACCGTTAAAAAAGACTTGTTAAATCAAATTTGTTAAGATATGACCCACAGAGATTAAGGGTCATTACAGACAGATGACAAACGGCCAACACCGACAAATTTAGTCATCTGTGTGGGTTTGAGCGTACCTGGTGAAGGCAAATCAATAAAAGCGCTTTGGACGAACGAAATTAATAGTGTTGTATTCCTGATCCTTTAAGCGTTCTCATTAATTAAAGACGAATACCAAACGAGAGAACAAAGTCATTTGACGGTTTTTAATGTTTAAAGACGGATGATAGACAGTTCAGAGAGTTCAACGGCCTCCTCCCGTTAGGAAACCTTGCAATAACTCGTTTGAGGGTTATGTTGGTGGCCTGTTGCCAGGCCAAATTTGTGTCCCTATCCAATATACCCTTATTTTACAATGGCATTTTTAATTTCCAACCCTTCTTCTTGGTTGACCCAATATTTCAGAACCTACCTACTATATTAAACATGTATGAAGTAGTTGTCAATTAACGTTAAGCAAATAACAAACAACGATAAAATCAATTCGTCTATTCATGACCAAAGAAGTATCGAGTAAACGCTAATGAGACTGAAACCCAACAACACAAACATCTTATATATATAAAATTGAGAATGGAAACGGGAAATGCGTTCAAGAGACAACAACTCGACCAAAGAGCAGGGGGTTGGGGGGTTGGTGGAGGTAGATTCCACGGTCTACCAGTCAGAAACTTATGTAAACCACCATTTTGAATATCGGAATTATCTTATATAGCACATGTGCATTCTTAAAAAAAAACGAAATAGTCACATTTTTGTTTGAGCTTAAAAATTTCGTTTTTGTCAAAAACAAATTTCATTTAGAAGCGTACTCAATATTTAAAAACGTCTTGTCTTTACGTTTGACCACGTAAGTGTACATATGAAGTCACACTGTTAAGGTGACCATTGTTGGTAATGATTTTAACGGTACCCATTTTCTGCACCAGATGCGCATTTGGCAATAAATGTCTCTTCAGTGATGTCTGAGGCCAAAATATTTGTAAATCAAAAAAAATCTAAGGAGCTCATAAACCAAAAAAAAAAAGAAAATGTATAGCCAAAGATAACATGTCTTTTGAAAGAATGTAATACAATCTTCCAAGACTTCTTTAAAAGTAGTACTCTAACTTTGATCATCCCCCCTCCCCTAAAAAAAAAGATAAAAAAAAAAAGACTTGCAGACCGAACATTCTTTTCTCTTTTAATATACAGTTTCTTCTGTCAAATCTCTGAACTGCTTGTTTTAAAAATTACTTCCTTTGTTATTTTAGAATTATTGTGTCCAATGAATTTGGGACGAACATCAGTGCTTATTTATAGTTTAAAGCAAGGTTCATATAGCTTGTACATGTATAAGCGTATATAACTGCATGATTAAAAATCAATATTTACTTTCTATGAACTTGCTTTCAATACCTTTAATAAGTTTGTTTAGTGCATTGTGTTCCTTTTCACTATAATTGTGTTATCAAAGAGTTGAATAATTTTCTTATACTGCTTTTTATTGTGACTATTTCTATGTACTTATGTTTCACCTTATAAGTATATTTAGGAGAAAACCTAGGTTATGTCAGCCATATGCATGATATGATTAATTCAGGAACCAAAGACGATGGTTGTATTTTGTCGTGTTTTAATGTAAGCTGTGCGAAAGACAATGAAATACTGGGCTTTCAGCTGTCCGTCCGTCCAGCGTATTAGCGATCTCATTCCAGATTTTTATAACTTTTATATCAAAGGTAGATGTCCACAATTTACTGCTGAGCAACGTTTTACGAGTTGTTATGTCCCTTGGAAATGTCAAGTATATTGAATATTGGAATGTAAGTGCTATCAAGCCAACATTTTCGTATGAATTTTTAAAACTGATGTTAAAATTTTACGTCAGAAATGTTTCGGACGAGATCGAAAATCATGCAGTGTTTATCTTTTTTTTTTTTATAAGAAAAATGTTCAATTGGAAAGATATTTTCTATGAAAAAGTGTATTGCCTGGGCTTCCCAGCTTAATTTGTCGTCTGATTAGCATGAAATTGATATCAAACCATTTCAAATAGACGAATTAAACAAATCAGTGCTGATCAAATATTTTTAAAGAAGTAAGGTCCCTTAGAAACTTTGAAAAATTGCATTATAAGCGCTCTAAAGACTACATTATTTGTACGATTTTTATAAAATTTCTATCACAGGTTCGTATCATCTATGTTTTTGACAATTCGAAAATAACCACTGATCAATTACTTGTACAGGTATTATCCCTCTCGGAAAACCAAATTCTATATAAAATCGCAATGCAACCGCTATCACGCATATATTTCTTGTAGGAAATTGAACAAGCATAAAACAAATCGTTTTCGAGTTATTGCTCTTTGACAGATATATAACATGAATGTGCATGGGTGGGAATCATTGGAACGCTGTTTTTTTTAAGAGAGTTGCATGTTAATGTGTTTTTTTTATACGTTTTTTGTTTTAAATGTATTAAACTTATACAGACTCGGGACGATTTAGAGTTTGTAATAACACCTATGTTTTGCTAAAAACATATGTTCCCTACTGGAATACTCTTGGTTTGCTTTATCTTTTGCGTTGACCCCAAGACGCGTTGTTTTAAATGTATTAAACTTATACAGACTCGGGACGATTTAGAGTTTGTAATAACACCTATGTTTTGCTAAAAACATATGTTCCCTACTGGAATACTCTTGGTTTGCTTTATCTTTTGCGTTGACCCCAAGACTTGTATTTATTCACAAGTACCCTGAATCACCGTTTCAATAACAACATATAATATACAAAAAAACGTTTTTCATGCGAATGAAACAAACGCTATTTTTGAATAATCTTCTTTGAAACCTTTAAAGACGTTTAATGATAAAACCAAAAATACAAAAAATGTTGAAATGATAATAACCAAACGGCAGAGTAAAATCTTTTTTATGTCAACTTTGAGTGATTGAGGTGCATCTTAAGTAGTAAAACAATTTCATGTACATGACATATAATAAGTTGAAATTAACCTATACATGCTATATGACATTTCCATTATGCCATTGATGAAATGAATAATGAGGTAGTTGAACAGATGCAAATGTAAGGATTGGTAGTACTGACCGGATTAAATCTAAAGAAAATGTACAGCTACATTATCTGTGTATACCGGTTGTTCAGTACATATTCAATAGTAGGGAGAAATGTATTAGCAGACTCCGTTTAAAATTCCTGGTGTTTATCTTCACCAATGACAATCATTTTATGAAGCTTTGTGTTAACTTGACTTTCTTTTTTGTTGATGCAGAAGGTAGACCTTAGATAAGGAACAAAACTCTAAAAACAGTCACTGGAACGTCTGAGCAATCCTTTTCCAATATATATTACACAGTTTTTTTCTGTTTCACAATCGCATTAAAAAGCATTGATTATTAAAACCATTTAAAGGGCCAGCTTTATTTGCCTATGTGTAAACCAGATGTCTCCTTAATGGACAACAACATGTTAATTAAATGCATTTTTAAAGGTGTTGTCATCACTAATCCTTGATTGCTGCATCTAAAGCTGTACATTTTTCTTCGATGAACAAATGACATATTACAGTTGATAAAATATAATTTTGGGTTATTGTGGTCTTAGTTGATTTCACTGCTGTTTTATTTGGAAATGTATAATTTTTGTACTTACTGTCTCTTTCTATATAGTACACCCACGAGTCCAATTACAATAAGAACAGCAATAATTGCAATAATTGCAATTACAACAGCAATCCAGGTATCTAAACATTTATTTACAATTATAAATGACGTAGACCAGTGTAAACAGGCATGTTCATATCATTTATAACTCAATACATACATACAGATTGTGTACCAAGAATACATGTAATAGTACCACAAAAAAAATACACCGAACAAAACTATGTTAAAAGAAGGAAATGGTGAAAAAATACATCTTGAAGAAGCAACAAGTTGATGGATTGAAAACCCTCTTCTGACTTCTTTTCAATGAAAATATAACTTTGATAATGTTATGCTTCTGAAGCGCTGTTATGGATTTACATTCATTAGACACGCTCATAGACTAAGAATTGAAAACCAGGGATTTATAAGAGTCGAAACACTTGATGAGCTATATGACCACAAAAGACATAAAGTTAATTGTCAAATCCATCTAATGTCAACTATGCCTGAGATATTTTTGATTTTGATTTATTAGATTATTAATATAATTAAGACAAATCAGTTTGAAAGGGTTTGATCGACATGAAGCACGAACATCAACTATCAAATAGCGGATTTTTCAATACATTTCTTTTGCTTAAACTGTGTATTGAAAAACACATCAGCGGATAATATAAGCAAATCATAAATTATAAATATCATGTTCTCGCTTTCGGTCTGTTTGTTTATTGGAATTGTTATAATGTACATCCAGTTTATTGGCATTTTATAAAGTGTAATCTCCTTCCTAGTTATCTAACATATACATTATATAGTGATGAGCCCCATGGTTTTTTGAAATGATTATATTTGGTTTTTACGCGATGTTCGAGTTGTTTATGACAGTATTGTTAGATTTCTTTGCCAGAATAATTCATGTTTTGCTCGTTTTGACCGACTGTGGTGTTCCTCAATACACAGCACAAGTTTGAGCGACAACAAGCAAATAAATACTCTCAAACTGGAGCTAGAGGCTATTATGAACAGATTATCCCACAGACCAAATTGCATTGTACGCTGTTTTTCCTTGAATGGAACTTTAACTCATGGTTATATATTTCCGGCAATATGCAGAAAGAGATTTTCAAATGGGCGATTGATGCGTATACCCTCTTATTTTACAGTTAATATTTGCTTACAACATGTATATCATTTGGGTTTTGCATCTTGTTGAATGCGAACGATGACCGGTATTGTTCACATTTTTGTACTTTGATCTTTGTGTATTTGTCTTATTGGTGATTATATCTAATGTGTTTATATATTTATATGCGTCCATTTACCACCAAGCATTAAATATTCGTCCTAGTCTCGATGCATTATCAATAAATATGTCAAAGTTATAGTTTCAAGTACAAGTCAATGGGACAAAACATGTCGCTTTATCCATGTCTTATTTGATTGAACTGATTTTTTAAATTTGTAATGTTAAGTATTTTATTGTTACCACGAGTATCTACGTCATTGGCAGTTTTTCAATATTGCTTGTCCCTTTTAATCATTGTTTAAAATAAAGACTATCAAACTTTTAGATTCATTTAGGCTTTTCGTATAATACATTAATCAACTCGTATATTTGTTTTTCGTAGATTAAATTATTACATAGTGATGTTGCTTTGTATTTGTCTAAATTTACCTTAACGTGATAAAACGTACAAATGTTAAAACGTGTTGTTTGTTATACCGAGACAGTATTGCTTAAGGTCAAGGAACAGTTAATGAGCTATGTCACAGATTTTGCTAAAATTTTGCTTACGCCTTTGTTTCGTTGAAAATCGAAAAAAAATAATGCATTTATCTCTTTTCTCATCTGAAATATTAAGGATTGAATTCTTTCAAGAAAGGTGAACATTTGTATAGAAAGCACATAAAATCAGCGAAAAAACTTCTTAAATTTGTCTTAAAATCATCAAATCTCTAATAACTAATAATTGGTAAAGATTGTCAACATTAAACAACATTTGTATGAGGATTCGACTGATAAATTCGCTCATGGATGGAAAGTTGTCTCATTTGCACTCATACCACATCTTCTTATTGATATTACTTATTAGTAGTTGTAAATTTTGTATCAGATATACTGTTTACACTTGCTTTTTGTCTACTTCAAGTTTCCCAAAAACGCAAAATTAGGTAAAAATGGCAATGAAGGGCAATAACTCCTATAAAGAGTCGGTGACCATTTCGGTCAGAAATGGTCACCGTCTTATTAGTAATATACTCATCAAAGATACCAGGCTTACGCCAGACGCGCGTTTCGTAGGCAAGACTCATCAGTGACAATCGAATTAAAAAAGTTAAAAAGTCAAATTGCTTTCCTGTTGATTATTATTGTGTTGAACGTTTCTCTCTTTTATATTATTATCATGATTATAGTTACACTAATATCCATATAAAACGCAACAAATGGCAACAATTATCATTTAGGGGTAATTACTCTTCTAAGGAATCAACTGATGATTTGGATCTTTCGATTAATAGTAGATCTTTTATACTAATGCCTTTTTCCTGATTGCAATATCTAAATTCTCTGAAATCGATAAACATCGTCCTTTAAGGGTATTCACTCCTATAAGCAGGAGCCTTCTTTAGCTTACAATGCGGTACGGGTTCTGATCATTATTGAAGGTCTTTCAACGAACTTCATTTAAGTTGCTTACATCCATTTCATTTAGTCTCTGAAGTATAATTGTTTAATTGGCAATCATGCCACAGCTCCTTGTTTGTATAAAAACCCTTGCAACGTATTAATCGAATACACTTAATCAAAACGGATTTCCTGTAAACCTATAAATCATCTACTGATTTTGGTGGAGGCGTCTGATGCGCAATTTTAAATATATTATGGTTTGAAGGATTTGAGCAACCTACTTCTTCTTTCGCAGTACCTGAGATCATCCCAATTTTTTTATGGGGTTCGTTTTACTAAGACTCCAGTTTTCTAGTAGTGTTGTTTTTTATACTTTACACTACTGTTTAAAGTAAAAAAATGCGATATTTTCGCTATTATTCAGTCACAGCTCTTTTGGTATATATTTGAAATTGACCGCTCGAACTACGCATTCAACATGCTGTTCAATAGTAGACAGTGTAAGGATTGTAAGCTATAATAGTATATGCATGCACCGTTTTCATGATTCTAGTGTTTTATAGTTAATTATAACAGTAATACATACCTTTTGTTTTATAACCATCAGAACCGGCAGTTGAAGGTGTTGATTTATCTGCTTGATAGTAAAAGATAAGATAACAACATTTTAATACATTAACATGTTTAGTAGATGTTTTTACATTGTAAAACAAAGAAAAGCTAGCTTTTGTACCGTATATTTTTTTTTTCTCACGAATACGCATTACCAATTAGTTAATTGTGTACATGTATCTAAAGTGGCGGAACGATTCGGAATCAAACTTTTTATTTGCATTTATAAAACGGGAGTCCCGTACCGATATATGATGTATATCGCATAGACAATATGCAATTGGGTTTCTTTAAGAAACATTACTGAACAAAGGTTAGTCCATGTCACATGTAGTAATAAACGTTATTTCTAAATAGACATTTAAAATAGTCTTGGTACGTACTGTTTACATTGACACTTACAACAGGAAATGATAAAAAAGACCATCTCCAAATATAAGCTTTGTGCTTTAAAAATCAAACAATTTATACATCCTTTATTATCCTTTATCCCCGAATTTGACTTATCGAATTAGACATATCACCGGGTTTGTACTTACATAAGCAACACGACGGGTGTCACATGTAGAGCAGGATCTGCTTACCCTTCCGGAACACTTGATATAACCCCCACTTTTTGGTGGGGTTCGTATTGCTCAGTCTCTGGTTTTCTATGTTGTTTTGTGTACTGTTGTTAGTTTGTCTTTTTCATTTTTAGCCATGGCGTTGTCAGTTTATTTTCAGCTTATGAGTTTGAGTGTCCCTTTGGTATCCTTCGCCTCTCTTTTATAACAGTTTCAATATTTGTTTATATGAATATTAATCTTTATTTAGGTAGCATTCTATTTTAACATCCACGTGGGGATTATTTTGAGAAAAACAAAACAAAATTTCGTTGAAGGAACAATGTTCACGCCCGATTAAAATTATGATGCACATATATTGCATCAGATTACTCTAATTAAATTTCTAAAAAATCTTTTACCATACTTAATTGGTTAATTTAATTACTTATTCAACATACATTCAAACTAAGTAATAGGATTATATCTACTGTGAGACCAATCTTGATAAATATGATAATCAGATAAATATATATACCTTCAGAAGGGACGTTTCGATTAATTGCTGTTGCCTTTACGTCAATTTACAAATAGTGCGTGCATATTTAAAACGAGAACAATTGTTGTATGCAATATACTATAATGTCAGTGTGTTACTTTTACTGCACGAGGTTTCACGTTTTACGACAAAAGTTAACGTTGTTGCTTATTTATACACACTAAGCAGCCAACCGAACGCTGTCTTTTAACGTGTTATTTTCATCTTTTTGTTTATCTAATTTCTAATAATGGTTTTACTTCAAGAAAACCAGGGACTTTAATTCAAAATCCTCGATTAACCTTGAGGTTTGAATATATTAACAATAGTTGTTCAACCTTGAATATCAGATGTATGATCAGTTTTGTCACTTGCAACGCAAATACATTCAATAATAGGGTTTTGTTAAACAACTTCTACCAACTGGACCACAATAATCCAAGTTTCTACAAGGAATCATAAACAAAAGCACAAATAGCAGATTTTCCCAAACAAAACATCTTACATTTAACATAGGGATCAAGTTTCGTGTATTTGTTGAACAGTTATCTCCTAAATATATATGGCTATGAAGCCGATCTCCCCACACACTTTGCAAGTAATATGGACACTTTAATACAAAAGTAGGAAATTAGTTTACAGCAGATGATTTCAAAAACGTTGTCCTACGAAGGCACTGACCATTCATATTGTGTGAGGAATCTGGTTTATTGTTCATGGGAGAAAATGTTTTTCATGTTTACTAAAAACAAAATTATGTTTTTTATTTATTTTTTTAGTTCAAAGTTTTTATTTTTCTCGTCAATTCATCAACCAATTTAAAAGACTTTTAGATTTGAACAAAATATAAAAACCTGCTCCCACAAAATGTGAAATGTCGGTGTCCTATAGAAAACTAGTAATAACGAAGCAAAAACATCGCACATTTTTCTAAGTATGAATGTAAGCGTGTACATTTTGACAATATAAATAGAAGCAGAATGTTTCAACAACACAGAAGAATCAAATTAGGCTATCAACAAGGTACACGATAGTTAAATGAATTGTGTCTACCCTAGAAGTCATAATATCAGCATAACACTACAATGTATTAAATACGGGTATGAACGACGCAAACAGATGAACATGCTATCGATAAAATTAAAAGCTTGTTAAAAACTTATCTATTAGAAGAGTGTAAATGAAAGTTCATTGGTGCAAAAAATCATTTAGAAGCAACATAAGTATAATAGAAGAACCATAAACAAAAACTGCACATACAAATTAGTAGTGACGTACATGCAATGTGTTTAAGTCGTTCCTTCGGACGCCTCAATTAAGCAGTTTTCATTTTATTTTTTACCATGGCAATGAATATTAATGGCATATTATTTTTAAGTTTCTCTATAGAAAAGATATAGCACTGTTGGTTATATTTCAAACCAATTGAACCATAATGCAAAGTATATATTTTTCACTAAGCGTTAAGGAAAATAAAGATTTATTGCTTTCAATTATTAAATTTATCTTCATTTATTAACTTGAATTTGACAATAGCAGCTTTTTGGTACGTATCGCCGTGGAAAGTGTTGTTTACTTCACAGGTGTATGTTCCACTGTTTGTTATATTCATATTCGGAATAGTAAAGTTTTTATTTGAGCCAACTTGTTCCTTGGGTTTTTATTTTTATACCAACAGTAAGATGGTTTAGGATTTCCTTTGCTTTTACAAGTAAAATGTTTACTAGTATCTTTGCCTAATACATAGTCTGTTTTATTCGGATATTTAAAAATGGTTGGCATTCTAACTGCATCTGAAAATGTAAGTACCGAGGAAACATGCTGATTAGTATCTACCAGTTATACTCTCAATACTGTTGAAATTCACCAGAAAGTCTGTTAACCTTAACTAATGCATTTATATATAGTTACGAGGAAATCATGCTGTGGATTTATTTGAATGCGTTGAATTTAAATTGTTGAGTAGTAGTATATAGTGAAACATCTTCATGTCTTTCGGTTTTTGTGTCTTTGGATTGCCATATCGGTGAATTCTTTCATTCTTATATATATTAGTTGTTTCGGTGTTTGTTCACTTCCCTTCTAAAACTATTTTTAAGACATTTAAAATCAAACAATGTTAAAATAATATGACTTTTCACAACTGTGAATTTCTGTATCTTATTCAAAACTAGTAAGACCTTAAAAAACGGGAAATTAAACACGCACAAACTTTTCAAATAAGTTTAGATCGCGCATCTTAATAAATTCAGAGTTAATTGCAAACCTCACAATGTGAACATGTTAGAATTTAAGCTTTAGTTCAGGAGTAGTTGATCAAAGGGACACTCCGGCGTTCACCATTAATTAAAATATAGTTAGCCTATTAAATCATTTACTTATCTGTACAACTAAATTTCTATTGGATATGCAAACGTTGCAGTTATTCCATAAAACTAAATTTTGCTGACTTGACAGGTCACTTACTAGTAGTTACTATAATGTAATGTTCAATTAATCATGTGAATGATCTCCAGGTCAAATGAACCATGTTCACGCTTGACACTGATTTTCAAAACAAATCATTTACTTTGAATCAGCGTGTTGTCATATGACAAAATAATTAACCATGATTGGCAAAAAATTAATGAACCCTATAATGACGAGATAAAAGAAAACTAGGGACCCTAAGACAAACATGAATAGATGCTAACAAGTCTATGAATCAATTGTTATTGGCCTCCTCATGCTAATTGTAGGTGAGAAAATATGATAATTCCGAAACTTCAACATGATAAATGCATCATTAAAAGTACTTCTGTATCTTGCGTTCCGACACATTCATTGGAGGCAAAGCAAGAATATGTGCCATTTTAAAACTGCATTTGTTCGTTAATCCAGATTTGTTTTAAATCCGGTCCCCCTTCCAAGATAAATAACTAAATCCACAGTTCACATGCTATGATACATTGTTTAATTCGTGCATTCAAATACGAAGGCATGCCAAACATTCCCAAGACATATAATGTATATAGGAGTATAGAATGCATGACACAGTAACGTGCTGAATAAATTGGGATTTGCCACTCTAAAGTTTTGATGTCACTGCAAAATACATCCTCTTGGTGACATACTAATTTGTTTTATTGGATGCAGCTAGGTACAACTGCGACTAATGAAAATCATTACCTCGTGGCTCCACAATTCTGACTAATCTTCAAAGGGTGAGGAGAAAAGGACCGAATTGTTACCCTTGACTAGCGAAGATGATGCACAAGAGCAATCTTGAGGTTTTGATTTTACATTCCTAAGGGTAAAGGTCTTTAATACCTTTTTTATGGTTGAAAATCGTAGAAACAATAGGTTTGGTGTAGGTATATGAAATGACAGGTGTAGTTTTATCTTTGTAATAATCAAGTATTGTTTTCTGCATAGATTTTGATGGCATCCAAACCCGTATTAGCGAAATCTACTTGAAAAACTACGTTTTTCTTCATTTTTTGGAACAAGTCGTCACGGATTTGAATATTGTGCATGGTTAGCATTGTCCATCATTATAGCAACCAATCTGTATTTAGCATAATTTGTATCAATTACGGAAGTGGAAGGTATCCCTTGAAATAGTGAATTGAGCTTTGACAATGGTAGGGAAAAAGAATTAAGTATGAATGTAGTGAATTCCCAGAAGTTTATGAACAGCGAGGATAATAAACCATCTATAGACACGGTGGGAACATCAGGGTGTATATTTTCGATGACCGTGACTCCTATTGTGTCGAAGAGATCGTTGTGTTAAACAATTCTAATTGTTTTGCTATCACTACACTAGAAAAAATACCTACACCATTAATTTTGTCGTTGCATCCGTAGAGTATACCTATCCCCAATTTTCGAACTAAGAAATCTTCTATTCGTAAGCAATATGATGTCCTCAATATGGTATCATTTGGTGAATGATACATTTTCGCTATAATCCTGAATGTACTGGTATTGATGTTTATTTAGAATTTTATTGTTCTCAGTATCATCAACATTTGACCGGAAATCGTTCGTTCTTTCGTTAAGTCTTTGCCGTATTCATCGACATAGATCAGTCAACGAAGAGTACATTCAATACCGTACACACTGTTAGAAGCAGAACAATTCCACATCTCATGACTTCGTGTATTGTAACATTTGGTAGTCAAGTTACGTTGCAAATATGTATTAGTAATTCTTATACCACACGTTTAACAGTTTTTACGATTACATTTAGAAATGGAACAATGATGCAAGTTGTCATTGAAATAAAATATACTGGTATCTGTAAGTTGAAGAGTACAGGGCTGAATATAAAATAATTTGTATGAATTTGTATAGTTCAAAGAAGAATCTTAAGACTGAACAAAGGCTGTTGTTATGACATCTTTCAAGATGATCCGAGGGCTAGATGTGTAAAACTATGTATAAAATAAAATAATGAATATTTCAATGTGTAGCAATTAAGTGTTATAAAATTGCATTTTGTGGAATGTTATGAAATTTAAATACAAATATAACTGGTATATTATTAACTATGACATTAACAAATATAATTAATCTATGTAGGTTGCAATTTGTAAATACAGCTGTTTTTTCAAACCACGCCTCTTTTGGGGAGATATATAATATTCATAGATAATTTGATTTGTTGACATACTGGTTCCCAGATGTGATCTCTATGTTTCATCTCATAAAGACATAATTTGGGACTGTTACCAGTATAAAGTAATATTGTTGCGGTGAAAATTGAATTCTGAAGTAGGCATATAGTAGACGCAGGGGTAGTACAGAATTTTAGTATAAGTTTAAACTCTAACAAGTTCGGGGCATATAAATGTTGAAAATATGCCGCACAGCCCTATTTTTTGACCTTTCAATAAACTAGTAGTGCATATGAACTTTCCATTCTAGGATATAATTTTTTGCGAAACTTCATAGTACAAGTGGCACAGTTTTAGCCGCAAAGGGAGCTCCTATTGGAAATTGCATTGTTTATATTTACAGAAATGCAACCTATAGTCTCAATGGTAACGGAATCAGTTCAAGGAAAAAATGAAATTCAGTTACAGAGTGGGTTAAGGCTCAAAAATGCGTTATTAGGTTTTTACAACAAACACATGTTGATGAAGTTATTGAAGGAAAAAAAATAGTAAAACGGAATATGATACTTCTTGCAGTCACGGTACTATGGCAAGTAGAGGTGTTGCTATTTTAGTTAAAAAATCACTGAGCTACGAACTAATCAATACATTTATCGATTGTGAATAATAATTCAATTTTTACATTTATTAGTATATATACATCTTACTGTAAAACATATAGATTTTTTTTCTCCACAAAGGTCAGTGATAATTTGAATGAATACGGCCTACGAACACTAGAGGGCGATTTCAATGAGAAACTTAAACCAATTGAAAGAAAATCCATACGTCCATGTAAATTTACTCAACCGTACAAGGTTTTAAATATCTGATTGAATCTAACAAACTGTCGGATATTTGGAGAAGCTTTAATGAATGTAAACAGCAATTTACATGGTGGATAAGATATGTGTCACAAGCTAGTACGATTAACATGCTCTTCATTGGATCAGATTTTTTACCGCTTTTAGAATTTTGTAAAATTAAACCTGCTGTTATACAGTCTACTGATCACCAAAGTATATTTCTTAAATTTAAGTCAAGGGTAGCAGAAATGGTCAATGGGTATTGGAAAATAAATAATTTAGTCTTGCAAGATAAAGATTACCAAGAACTAATTAATAATTTGATAGATAAATATGTATTTGAAAAAGAAGCATTGGGTTGTAGATTTTCATGGGATGGATTTAAAATCGCGGTAAGGGAGGTAGCCACTAATTATAGTAAACATAAAGCAAAGTTAACAAAGGAGCGAAGACGTACTTGGAAAAAGACTTGGAAGAAAAAATAAAATTAAGGGACGAGACGCATATAGATGACATTGAAATAGAAAAAGAAATAAATGATATCGAAGGAAAGTTAAATAAGATATATGAAGAGGGCGAAAGGAGCTAAAGTGAGATCTAGAGTTTCGTTATTTCCATGGGTTAGTAAAAAGAAGACATTCAAGTAAAAAAAAAATTAAAGGGCAATAATGGGGAAATAATTTCTGCTCAAGAGAAACTTCTAAACAAAATAAAAATTATTATGAAAATGTGTATAATAAAAAAAGTTTAAACAAAGATTTAACAGAAAAAAATATCAGTGATTACAAAATAAGAAAAAAAAGTTGACAAAAAATGATAAACGTATGAGCGATGGGAAAATATCAGTGGAGGAATGCACACAAAACATCTATTAAATGAAATTAAATAAATCTCCAGGTCCTGATGGACTTATTTTATAGAATTTTTTGGAATACACTTAAATTACTACTAGTAAATGTCCTGAATGAAGAATACGATAGAAACAGTCTATCATATTCATAACAAAAATGTACTTCCAAAAGATATAAATGAGGTTCAAACCGGTAATGTTAAAAATAGATTTATTGGGTTGAATCTGAGACAAATTCAAGATGTTACAGACTACTCCGACACATACAAAAATGAGGGGCAATTGTTTTTATAGATTTTGCAAAAGCACATGATTCGTTAAAATGGGAATTTATACTTGGAACTTTGAAACAGTTTGGTTTTTATGAATCATTTATTAAATAGGTAAAAACAATGTACACAGCCATTCAAACATGTGTCATGGATAATGGGTGGGTATCAGACAATTTCAAACATTCTCGTGGAATACGGCAAGGGTGATCCTTAATCAGATAAATTGTTGTTTTGGCTGTTGAAATTATGGCTATAAATTGAGAAATAGCAAAGAAGTAACAGCAATCACTGTTTAACTGGACGGGAAAAGTCACCGCATTAAGATCTTGCAATAAGCTAGCGCTGATGACAGAACATTATTTCGTAAAGATAGAAGCGATGTGATATATGTAATGAATTTAATTGAAATTTTTGGTTCGTTTTCAGGTTTATTGATAAATAGAAATAAAACAGAAGGATAATGGATTGGGAAATTGAAATCATGTAAAGATTAAATTACCGGGATTAATTGAAGAGATAGACCTATTAAAGCTTTAAAGGTGTGAACAAATAAAATTGGGATTGTAAAATAAAAATAAATAAAAATGTCCAAGCCATGGAAAAAACGAAATCTTTTAATAATAGGGAAACAAATAAATTGTAAACACTTTCATCTTGCCCTTATTTACATTCTACGTTATTCCCGAAAGCTATCTTAAAGAACTAGAAACACGAAGCTCTTATATATATTTGGAATGGAAAACCAGACAAAGTATTTCAACATGAATTTAAATGATATTAAACATTTAGAGTATTTCAAAGGTGTTGCAGAATTTATATAGAAGTGATTAAGTCTTGGATTTTAACTGAGGGTGGGCCAACCAAACAGTTGATATAAGAAAGCAAATGATATGGAGGACTAAATTTATTACATTTCATAATAAACCTCTTTGAAAACTGGATTAAGAGTGATATAATATACTTTAATGATATTCTAGATGACACCATGTCATAATCATAAAATTATATTTCAAACAAATTGAAGTGTAAGGTAAACTGGATTGCTGAATTTCATAAATTGAAACAATATATTCCAGGAGATTGGATTCACATCGTTAAAACATAAAATTCTATAAAAAGTACAGTAAATTAAGGTTCATAAAAATAAAAATACATGGAAAGATCGTTATTTTGGAACTACATGTTTTTGAAATAAAATTTCATATAGTTCACTAGTTTTCATTAAAAAAAATATCGTCAATAGGGATAATGTTGATTTGAGTTTTATCAATGCAAGAAACTCCAAATATAAATTCATTGTATAACTTTATTTTTAAATATCTTACTAAAAATAAATTAAGAATCTTAAGAGGTATATTATCATATTTTACTATTCCAACATAAAAGCTTTTATTACAATTAAGGAATGACTGTAATATTTGTTCTGTCTATTAAGAAATAATCTCAAAAATGAGGTGGACACTGAATAACCAGCGTAGCGGGTTTTTTAAAAGTGTGCACCACATTTTTGAGGTTATTTCGAATAGACAGAAAAAAATATAACAGTCATTCTTTATAATTTAATTCTAAATTCCATTTTTAAGGAGTAAATCATTAAAAAACGTTAATGTCTATGAGCTGATAGACAAAAAAACTTTCAATTTATCAGAAGACGTGTTACATCCAAAATTAAATTATTGGAAAATAACCCCAAAAAAATTGCGTAATTTTGGTATTCCTGAAGAAAACTTTACTCGTTATGTTTTTTAATTGTTAATATTTGACAAGATTTTGACAACAAATTGACGATATCTTAAAAAGAAGTACTATAGATTTTTAAAATAAAACTACAACACCTTATATTTGGATGCAAAATCACAGACAACAAGTATTACTTCATAATTGTTTTTAAAATACTTCTTTTTTCTGTATATAAACCATATTATGTATCTGAGCAGAAAACAAAAAACGATGATGTACATAATTTTTGAATAAATTTAATAAGAAAGTAGGCACCAACTGAATATTAATGGACATAAGATAGCAAGTCCAATGTTACAAACAATTAAAAGACACATTAGCAATGAATAACTTTTGTGTTATCTAAACAAAAAAGTATATGTTAAATCTAATCAGCTGATTATTCCCTGTGTAGTCAGTGGATTGAAACATGGTACGTCAAGAGAAGCTTGGAATCTTGATGGTTTTTGAAAAAAGCAGAATTTGATGAAAAAAATATAATGTTGTTAAAACAAAATGGTCCGAGAGACATCTTAACCACTCATGAAATTAAACGAAAAGACAAAAAAAAAGACATTCACCAATAAAACAAGACAGATGAAAATCCGTAATGATTTTTTTATCTTTTACTATTTTTTGCATTTTAAGCTTTTGGTTTGTTTACATTTAATAGATAAGGTGTTTTTAATTTTGCACTTTCTTTTAATTTTTCATGTGTTTTGCAATCAAAGGTAATATTTTGTTCCGAAATTAACATATACCATTAGTATATCTTCATAGCAAGCACCGGGTTGTATTTATAGAATAATGTTGTGATAAGCAATAACGTCAGGAAAATAGAAGCTAAGGTACAAGATAGAGTGTACGATTCGAAGGTATATTTCTAACCAACTCGTATAAAAATGGTACAAAGACTTAAATGGCCGGGTTAGCGCAGATTGTTTCTTAAATTATTACGTATGGTCATAGTGAACATCTAAACATATGGAAACATAAAATGTAAAATTGGGAGGAAATCTATAAACAATTCCGTAATTTAGGATGTACAACATCAATAGGTTTTCAAACTTTTTGCAAAGTTTTAAAGACCAATATACAAATTGTTATGATCTTTTCGTGTCTGGACAAATATGAAAAATTGTTCAAACATACAGTTTCATAATAGTCGGTGTAAAATTTCAGCATATGTACCTACCAACCATCTTTCGTAAATATTGCTGGAAATGAGTAAGTTTATGTCTAGAAAAGTGGGGAAAAAATCTGCAGACAATTGCATAATATCAGATGCACAACTTCAACATCTTTGCAATCTGTTTGTAAAGTTTCGGGTCTCTATGTTAATATCTGTTTGAGGAGTAAATTACACAAAACTGCTACCATCATTTGTAAATATTGCTTAAAATGACATTGTTCACAAAGTCCGGAAAAAGGTACAAAAAACTCCTCAAACAATTCAATAATAAACAATGCACACCTTCTACATATGTGCAATCTATCTGTGAAGATTCAGGGACCTGAGTTGAAAACTTTAGGAAATTAGGTATCCGACCATAAGACATCACTATAGTACTATTAGCCGGTTTTGGACTTCTGACCAAAATCAAAATATTCCCAAAATATCCAATTTTTCAATTGAATCTTGAAAGGTAAAAAAATTCTTAAATTCTCAAAAGGTTTGATAGAACAATCGTGCTACGCTCAAGTTATGTTCATGTGACTATTGACATTTAAAAATGGCTAAAGTGACCATCAGACAATGTATAGATTTTCCCTAAATAAATTGTTTTAACTCAATGATAAAATACGGAATTGTTGATTATCCTAGTAAAACTTTACAGAAAGTATGATGAAAGCAAAAAAAGTAACCTCGTCATCTACATAGGAAATATAGTACTTAGTGCAATAGTGTTTCGCTAAGTGGCTAGCCATGAATATATCTACTCAAGTATATACTTACAGTAGACCTTTATTGGTGCCGTGTCTACATGCATGTCAATATACGGCTCTGCCAATGACGAAATAACATCACATCGTATCACTGCATTGTTGTCATCAGCCCTTACTTTGAAACTGATGTTACTTGTACGATAGTAGGAACAATTATCCAATGTTGATAACGCAGTGACAGTTTCTTGCATAGGAACTATGTCTCCAAAAAGTAACTTTTGGAAGACATGTTTTGCTGGGGGCTTTCCAACGTTTCCAGCACAAATAACTGTTATGGTATCACCTTCAGCTATGACTTGTTCTGTTGTTGTTTGTTGTGTTGAATATGTAGTGGTTCTATATCTGATGTCAGATGAAAAGTCATCGTTCGAGGGGATAGAAGATGTAGTATGATAATCAGTTGTTGGTAATGTAGAACCGTTAAATGCAACTGTTTCGTTCTGTTTCTCATTCTGCATAGTAGAGAGAGTTTCTTTTGATGTTGATGTAACTCCAGTAGATGGTAATGAACTGCTATATACCATGTTTTTAGTTGAGGTAACTGAAGAATCTGCTGGTGTATGCACTATTAAAACGCGATCAGGCTTGGAAGGTGGCACTATCAAAATAAAATATAATACTATTCTAAATGCACTAATGTTGAAAACTGGTAGGATTTTCATGACGATTCATCTTCAATCAAACAAAGTCAGATAAATGCATTTTCAGCAACAAAGACCAGGTATTCATATGCTGTCTTTAATACCTTCTTTACTCCTTTACAAACGAATGTGTACCTACAATGAGCAACATGACAGGTGGCACTAGTGGGGCATTATCCGCTTACCCTTCCGGAGCACCTGAGATATCAATCCCAGATTAATATTCTCTTATGATTGTGGTCTGTTATCTATTTCCCGCAAGAAAAGATGTTTCTCAGCGGTTGTCTTCAGTTATATCTTAATTTATTATTATTTTTTTAAGGGGGGGGGGGGAAGGAAGGCAAGGTGTTTAGGGTCATTTTTATTTTTTGTCAATAAACATTATATATACTCACGTGTTATTCGGCTTCCTAAACTTTTGATTGCGACTGTACCTCAAGAGGTATTCTCCAGAAATAAGCAATTGAAAAGAAAGGATACTATATATATATATACTACACACAAAGAACGTGGATATAAACAATTATTGGTCACTGTACGGCTTTCTACAATACCGTATTGAAAACTGCAGGCACTGGTATGACAAAATGTAAAACTAAACAAAGAGAGAAACAACGCCCTAATTAATAATGTGATCTTTGTTGAATGATATGCTAAATTGAGATTTTGACCACGATTTTATGGTTCATAGAACATATCGGGGCACATATTCTTGTATAATAAAATTTTAATATTAACTAACTTATACAGTTAAACAAACTAGACAGCATTATAACCAACACTGTTGTATTTTCAGATTTTAAAGTTTCTAATACGTTCAGGTAAATAATGAATTGTTAAACATACCTTGGACTGAAATGCTTATGTTGTTTGAACAAATTTCGTGTCCACCACTTGAAACAAAGTAATTCACTTTACATTGATAGAGTGTGTCATCTATGCACATGAGCTTGTTAAATGTTATGACAGCCTTCGTTGTTGATTGTGTTATATTCATCAGTGTAACTCTCCCTTTCAAATACTGTCCATCATCGGTTAAATATGACAAAACTGTTGGTACATACAGCGCTATTTTGTTAAATTTAATTCTGCTTCTGTTGAAAGCAAGAAAAGTAACGGAGTTTATCGAAATAACATTTTGGTTCGTGTATAAACATTCTATTTCTGTTCCATTCTCACCATTTAGTCCTGTTATGTTTCCTTTAATTTCAACAGACCTTGTATGAACTCCTACAAACAAATACACATACAATTGATTAATGTCAGCAATAAGAAAAATATTGTATAATATTAATTTATAAAATGGCCTTCAAGCAAAATTTCACATTGTGTATTTGAAATTATATCATAAATCAAGGAAAATTTAAGTACAGCTATTTCTTAAAATCAGGCAGAGTCCATTACAATGACGCAACATGGTAAAGTTTCACACACATATTTATTGTTTCACTCGTGAACCCGTTTTAGTCTTTCGGAATCGTGACACATTCGGAATGCATCTATACGTTCAATAGACAACAGGAACAGTCGGAAATCGGCTTCATAATAGACATATGCTAACGAGTCTCAGAGACTGGTTGATATTCTAGCTTTGGAGTTTAGGAAATGATTTTTCTGAAATCTAAACTTTATTGTCAATGAATTGAAAATTTTAAAGATTTGTCGATGTTTTGCGTTGCAAAATACATGTATGTATGAAAAATTACAGATCTGTACTATGGTAACCGGTATGTGGTTTGCGAGAAAGGATTAGCAATTGTCAAAGTAATTATAGCAGGTAGATAAATGTATACTATTTATGATTATTTAATAAAATTAGAGATTTTTTTTTTTGTCGTTTGTTTTGTTAGTTTTTTTTTTTTGTCGTTTTTTTAGGGGGTGGGGGGTTCTGAACGGTGAGTTATTTTTAAAGTGAGACATGTGCCGACAACCATCTCCAATTTCAGTTTGTTTTAAGTCTTAATGGCAAAATCCTTTCGATTTTATTATGTGCAACACCCAAAAATAACTTAGATTAAAAGTTATAATAGCAGGTGCTCAACTTCATGTCCTTATGAAAAATCAGTGCATATTTCTTGGAATTCTGTCAAATTGTTTCCAAAGGGAAGCGATAATCTGTATTCATAGGCAAATTTAGAAGGTTCAGCTTAACTAACGATTTTGATCATGGTTCAACTTTATTCTATTACAGCATACGTTTAATCTCTAGTCGTCGCTCTATCTTATTAGAGTGTATCTCTTAAGGATGTCCGCTACTCTGTTTCAAAATAACAAGCTTTATAAAAGACTGTTATACATTGATAATATATAAATGAAGGAACTAAAAATGCAGAAAGGGTCCGTGTGCTTGTTTTCGAGATATAAGCCATTTTAAATTTGGTGAGAAATGATTCTTTCTAGATTTTTCATACATTTAATATTGGCACATTTTTTCTTTCAAAAACAATGAAAAAATAAGATTTTATAAGATTTTTCAAATATGGCTTTTTGAACTATATGTAATAGAATTATGAAAAGAGAAGTAGTGGTTAGCGGGATAAATTTTCAATGGCACTACATGGATAAAACCAGAGGATTCCGAATATCTGGCAAAAACATCAAAAACAAGAGGAGCGAACATCTTTTAATTGTTATCATTTGCTTCAGGTTGATCCACTTTATATCTCGTCGTGAATATGCATGAAATATTTGCCACTGGAAATCAAGTGTGCAATAATTTAATCAACACCATTTAGTGATGTATAATCATTAGTCTTCAGTTGATAATTATCTCAGGCAGTTTTCCAATTTTTGTATATTTGATTTTTATTCATATTTGATTTTTTAAGCGTAAATTTTTGCATTTCTTTCCTCATTTTTCTCTATGCATTAAATCTTTTTTTGACATTAAATAACGTAGTCGACATCAAGGGTTACATTGTATCATACCCAGCCAAACTAGAAGGAGGGGAGAAGAACAGAAAAAAAATCTTCATTGAGTGGCAATAACTCGTATATTGAAGCGTACAACGACCAGAGTCTCGTCTAGGTGACAACATTTGCTGTTTCAAGAATTTTTTTATATCTGGTTTAATAGTTGTTATAAAAGCAAAAATGGATAAAAAAAAATTTTAGCAACAGTTTATATAAGGATTCAACTTATTTTGGCCGTTTTATTTATTTTTTAGATATAGTCTTACTGATCGGTTTTGTTATTTTTTTTTTTTTTTTCATAAACGATTGTCTTAGCAAAAGTCGCAAAAATGTGTTAAAATCAGCCATGCGAATTATTTGAAAACTTAGCTGACCTTTGTTGTTATTTAAAGATTCAATCATTTAACTTGTGTGTAGATCGTATTTCCCCCTTAAAGAGTTATTCAAATGGTTCTTTAACGTATAGATAGCGTAAACTACACTAGGTATCGAATATACGACATTTCGTTTTCGACCGGACGAAGCTACGTATTTATACATCCGAACAGCCAAACTGACGCACCCCTTTAGCAAGGGTATACTGTCGGACGGGGGGAAGTCCAGAGATGTCAATATTTTTATACCCAAGTCAATCCTTTGGTTTTTGAATAAAAGGAGATAAAGGTATACATTAATGCGGCAGCAACCCAACGACACAAACAAATCAAAATATTAAGATTCAACATGATAGTCTTTTGTCATGTTTGTTATAGAAAGATGTGGTATGATTGCCAATGAGACAACTCTTCACAAGAGACCAAATGACACATTAATTAACAACTATGGGTCACCGTACGGCAATGAGCAAAGCCCATACCGCATAGCAAGCTATAAAAGGCCCCGAAATGACAAATTGAAAACAATTCAAACAAGAAAACTAACGGCCTAATTTATGTAAAAAAATGAACAAAAAACAAATATGTAACGCAGCAACGAACGACAACTACTGAATTACAGGCTTTTGACTTGGGAAAGGCACAGTCAAATATATCCCAACAGGGACATATGATTGAATATTATTTACCGTTAAAGATATCCCAACAGGCACAAGTGTTTGGTTGAAAAATATTACCTGCCCTTTTTTGATTTTGATCGGTGGAAATTAAAGACGGTGAAATATAAACCAGTAGAAGAAAAACACTTCACTGTATAGTATAACGTAAAACAATTGATGATAATGGATGATGTCCAGCGGTATATTAAATGAATATTCAGGACGATAACATGTAAATATAATATGAGTATTAACCCTGATTTTTACGTGACCGACAAGCTAAGCCGGTTCACAAGTTCACAATATATTAGTTCGCAGGAAGAATAGTTTTTGATTCCGAGCCAACAAGTCTGTGCTCTTACTCTTAAATGCCGCTACTTTAACGTTGGAACAGCAAATACCAATTTCAACGTCTTTGTTTGACCCGGCCGGGATTTGAACCAACGACCTCCCGCTTTCGAGGTGAACACACCCACGAAACAAACCAGCAGAGCGGTAGTACAGTTTCCAGTGGTATTCCAATTTTCACGTCCTACCTCACTGTCGACCTCCTATTGCAAGACCTATCTATTGTATTTAAAATTTATGTGTTCTCGTCATGAACTAGCATGAAATATTGCCACTGGATGTAAAGCAAACAACAATCAATCAACTTCATAGATTATTCCATGTACATAGTACACGAAAACAAAATCTTGTACAATGCTATAATGTAAAATTTCCATTTAAATCACTCAATAATAGTGCAAACTTTTTAAATGGTTTTGCAATTAACCACATAACTGAACACTTGAAAATACAAAAGTTATTTCCCTATGGTTCTTATCTACGGTTTTATTGCGATTTATGATATATGATTTTGGCAGGCGGTTATAAAACTAAGAACGGTAATAGTGGTTTTTTTTTCAAAGTGTTTGTTTATGCTACACTTAGACGTGAAAAGGGAATGACAAACGGCTAAAATAAAAGTGTTTGTTTTCATATAATACATTGTTTTTCAATTTAAGAATGATGATCAACCTTGCGAAAATATATCATCTATACACGTTTTGATCGAGCCACTCAAACCTACATCTAAAAAGAAGATATGGTATGATTTCCAATTGACCCACAAATTAACAAATATAGGTCACCGTACGGCCTTCAACAATGAGCAAAGCCCATACCGCAAAGTCAGCTATAAAAGGCCCCGAAATGACATGTAAAACAATTCAAACGAGAAAACTAACGGCCTAATTTATGTATAAAATAATGAACGAAAAACAAATATGTTATACAGCAACAAATGACAACTACTGAATTGGGACAGGCACATACAGAATGTAGCGGGGTTAAACTTACTAGTAAGATGGCACCAAACCCTTCCCTTACCTGGGACAGTGGTGTAACAGTACAACATATGAACGAACTATAAAAATCAGTTGAAAAAGGCATAACTCATCAGATGGATACAAATAAAAATACATCTAACAAAAACACAAATTGGACGTGGACGGGTACTTGTACATCCCAACAACAAAAAGACACTAAGTACAGATCTGAGAGTACCTGCAGCTACTGACATCTACTTCAAAGCCAATAACAACTAATAAAAAAATAATTTGATGCTAAAGATGCTACATTTAGGCTATTTAATTCGATTTTATTTATTAGAGTTTACATGCATAGTTTTTTCTTTTAAAAAAAAACAAACAAAACACGATTTATTAATTAATTGGACTGAACAGACAACATTAATTATTTTGCATTTGCATGTAACGTAGTGTAGGAAAATTACAGAATCAAAACCAAAATGAACATTTAGTTAAAAATATTGTGAAGGACCTTATGCATCTAGGTCTGTTAGAAGTTGTGAAACAAGCTATTCAAATAGCTAATTGTTGGAAGAGTTTACTTACTGTTTTCATTTGATCTGGTCTTTACGAATCTATTTCATGATTACTGACAGATTAGAAACATTAAATATATATAACAAGAAGTTTTGGTGCAGAACATTCATTGGTCAGTTGTAAATGAGGTCTGTATAGGGTTTAGATTTCCTCATTTATAAAATAGAAAATCGTTATATTAAAAAATTGGAATTCAAAAATATAAATTTACCCCTTAATTTTATAAGACTATCCTATGGTCTTATTTGAATGCTAAAAAATATAATAAATAAATAGTTAAATGATGTAATGGCATTTAATCGGTCAGTTTCCGATGCAATTATGTAACTGTTATTTGTCTATATCAGTCTGAGTACTGTTTAACTATCATTTGAGTTGAATATGTTTAGACTCGTCCAATTCATGGGAATAAGGCTTCTGCAAGTGTTTTTTGGTGTACTTTTCTTACGTTTTTGACGGTTTGTAAGTCAGTAAAGGTTCAATGATTAAGTTAATATTGACATTAAAAGACCTCCTCACAAAAAGGGGGGTTCAAATCCCTTTTTGTTCGAAGGTGTTTTAATATCAATATTAACTTATCATTGAGCTTTTACTATTACTTATCCCCCGCGTAAAGCGATGCGGGGAACATGGAAATATCGGGCGTCCGTCCGTCCTTGTGTCCGTTCGTCCGTCCGTCCTATCTTGTTAGCGCTCTCACAGGTACAATTCTTGCCAGATGTTTATTTACTTATATTATAGGTTAATATCAGCAATATTTCGGACAAGTTCTATAATGGTGACCGACCCATTTTTTATTAAAAGAGTTATGCCCCTTGGAAATATTAAATTTATGGAAAATGGCCTCGTTAGCGCTCTCACGGGTACAATTTTTGCCAGATTTTTATAAAACTTATACTATAGATTAATATCAGCAATATCTCGGACAAGTTCTATAATGGTGGACGATCGACTTTTCTAAAAAGAGTTATGTCCCTTGGAAATATTAAATGTATGGAAAATGGCCTCGTTAGCGCTCTCACGGGTACAATTCTTGCCATATTTTTATAAAACTTATAGTATACAATAAATAATGCCCTTGAAGGTCTGTTTGAAATGTAATTTATTTTCTTAAACAAGATAATCAGGCCTCGTTAGCACTCTCACGGGTACAATTCTTGCCAGAATTTTATAAAACTAATATCATAGGTTTATATCAGCAATGTCTTTGACACTTTCGAAAATAAGTGCTGATCAAATATTTTTAACGAGTTATGCCCCTTGAAAAAAAATAATTATAACGGAAATCGCATTGCATTTGCTCTGAAGCCTTAATTTCTCTAAGATATTTATAAATTGTTTTAAAGAACAAAAAAAAAGTACTCTATTTAGTTATTGCCCTTGGATAGATAAAATATGTGCAACGCGGGGGCATTGGAACTCTGTTTTTTTATTTCTTTTGGGAAGGCGGATAATTTCGATTGTTGCATGCTTTATGAAAAGTGAATGTTATACCTAATGTGATCATTGACTGAAATCAGGTTTACTACTCTATGTTGGCTAATGTTGCTTATACTCTATAGATTTAAATAGCTAAATAAACTATATAATGGAATATCAATACTGTAATACAATGACTTGTATTCCTTAAAAGTAGATTGCCTGATTAAAAGTTTAAAATCATTATTATCATTATTTATTATAACTTTTTTTATTCAACTTTGTGAAAAATTGATAAGCAATTATATACGGAGTGATATTTGATACAGCCATTCTGTTAATCAAGCACATTCTGATAAGGTTGACCATATGTTAGACAAAGTTCAAAGATAGTTGCTTTGGTAATGCTAAGTTTATAGGAAATCTGAATGTAATGGGATGGTCACTTTTGTGGTTATTACCTGTCGTGTATTTGTAAGAAAGTAGTGATAATGAAGAAAACACAGAGAGAATCACGTCGTCTAAAGTTCAAAGAGAAAGAAACATGTAAGTTGCAACTTTAAAAAATCGTATATATATATATATAATTATGAATGACAAATACAATATTTTTTTTTTTAACCTGAGGTTTGTTGTTCACAAAGAAAACATATAATTTCTATCATTTTATGTATAAGTGTTGATCTTGAAGTTTACATTTCGTGTGAAATATTTTCTACATTTTTTTTAAATCAGTTTTAATCCTAATAAGCATGAAATATTTGCCACTGAACGTTAGTATCATTACAAAATTGTATACATGCCAAGAAATCCTCGCTAAAAATTCCGGTCGACCTCCTACGGCATCCATTAGTAGTTAAAGATTTTATTTCATTCAATAAATTAATTTATGACCCGCGTGTACGTCTCACTTAAAACACAGCCATATACCAAATGGTCAAAATTAATCATCCATGTAATTTGCTCTATGGGATGTTTGCAAAATTTCAACGGAGGCAATTTCTTGGCATGGGAGAAAGGAAGAAAGACCATTCACAATTTGTCTTACATTTGTTTTTCTCTCTTTCAATTAAATAAAAAAAAAATAAACCTTTCAGATGTAGAGTTCATAAGAAGGAAATATTCCCTGTGGAAACACCACCCCCCCCCCCCCCCTCCCCCTTTTTTGTGCTCTCTTTTTTCAACCCTCTAATCTAATCAAAATTAAAACTTTGATTTCTAACCGTACTTTTCATGTACCGGACCGGCAACTTTTTTTATTTAATAAGAAAATCTACAGTGCCGTTATACACATGCATGCTGATTGCTTGGAGTCCCCGCCCGAAAAGAAAGAAAAAGTATAACTCCAAGATACTATATTCCTGAATCACGTGATTTTTACTACGTGGAGCTTAAATTAGAATAAATACCGAATATGGAAAGTGAAACTACAATTCATAACATAAAGTCCGTTGGCAAATAGAAGAAAAGGAAGATTGTTTTTGGCAAAGGGTACCGGGATAATCCTCTTTGTGTTCAAAATATACATGAAATATTTGCCACTGCCCCTTGTCTCGGTTCTATGAATGTTTACCCTGAGTTTTCAATCTGTTACGGGAGAAAGGAAGAAAGACCATTCACAATTTGTCTTACATTTGTTTTTCTCTCTTTCAATTAAATAAAAAAAAATTAAACCTTTCAGATGTAGAGTTCATAAGAAGGAAATATTCCCTGTGGAACACCACCACCCCCCCCCCCCCTTTTTTGTGCTCTCTTTTTTCAACCCTCTAATCTAATCAAAATTAAAACTTTGATTTCTAACCGTACTTTTCATGTACCGGACCGGCAACTTTTTTTATTTAATAAGAAAATCTACAGTACCGTTATACACATGCATGCTGATTGCTTGGAGTCCCCGCCCGAAAAGAAAGAAAAAGTATAACTCCAAGATACTATATTCCTGAATCACGTGATTTTTACTACGTGGAGCTTAAATTAGAATAAATACCGAATATGGAAAGTGAAACTACAATTCATAACATAAAGTCCGTTGGCAAATAGAAGAAAAGGAAGATTGTTTTTGGCAAAGGGTACCGGGATAATCCTCTTTGTGTTCAAAATATACATGAAATATTTGCCACTGCCCCTTGTCTCGGTTCTATGAATGTTTACCCTGAGTTTTCAATCTGTTACGGGAGAAAGGAAGAAAGACCATTCACAATTTGTCTTACATTTGTTTTTCTCTCTTTCAATTAAATAAAAAAAAATTAAACCTTTCAGATGTAGAGTTCATAAGAAGGAAATATTCCCTGTGGAACACCACCCCCCCCCCCCCCCCCCCTTTTTTGTGCTCTCTTTTTTCAACCCTCTAATCTAATCAAAATTAAAACTTTGATTTCTAACCGATCTTTTCATGTACCGGACCGGCAACTTTTTTTATTTAATAAGAAAATCTACAGTGCCGTTATACACATGCATGCTGATTGCTTAGAGTCCCCGCCCGAAAAGAAAGAAAAAGTATAACTCCAAGATACTATATTCCTGAATCACGTGATTTTTACTACGTGGAGCTTAAATTAGAATAAATACCGAATATGGAAAGTGAAACTACAATTCATAACATAAAGTCCGTTGGCAAATAGAAGAAAAGGAAGATTGTTTTTGGCAAAGGGTACCGGGATAATCCTCTTTGTGTTCAAAATATACATGAAATATTTGCCACTGCCCCTTGTCTCGGTTCTATGAATGTTTACCCTGAGTTTTCAATCTGTTACATGCCAAGAAATCCTCGCTAAAAATTCCGGTCGACCTCCTACGGCATCCATTAGTAGTTAAAGATTTTATTTCATTCAATAAATTAATTTATGACCCGCGTGTACGTCTCACTTAAAACACAGCCATATACCAAATGGTCAAAATTAATCATCCATGTAATTTGCTCTATGGGATGTTTGCAAAATTTCAACGGAGGCAATTTCTTGGCATGGGAGAAAGGAAGAAAGACCATTCACAATTTGTCTTACATTTGTTTTTCTCTCTTTCAATTAAATTAAAAAAAATTAAACCTTTCAGATGTAGAGTTCATAAGAAGGAAATATTCCCTGTGGAACACCACCACCCCCCCCCCCCCCCCACCCCCACCCCCCCTTTTTTGTGCTCTCTTTTTTCAACCCTCTAATCTAATCAAAATTAAAACTTTGATTTCTAACCGATCTTTTCATGTACCGGACCAGCAACTTTTTTTATTTAATAAGAAATTCTACAGTGCCGTTATACACATGCATGCTGATTGCTTGGAGTCCCCGCCCGAAAAGAAAGAAAAAGTATAACTCCAAGATACTATATTCCTGAATCACGTGATTTTTACTACGTGGAGCTTAAATTAGAATAAATACCGAATATGGAAAGTGAAACTACAATTCATAACATAAAGTCCGTTGGCAAATAGAAGAAAAGGAAGATTGTTTTGGGCAAAGGGTACCGGGATAATCCTCTTTGTGTTCAAAATATACATGAAATATTTGCCACTGCCCCTTGTCTCGGTTCTATGAATGTTTACCCTGAGTTTTCAATCTGTTACATGCCAAGAAATCCTCGCTAAAAATTCCGGTCGACCTCCTACGGCATCCATTAGTAGTTAAAGATTTTATTTCATTCAATAAATTAATTTATGACCCGCGTGTACGTCTCACTTAAAACACAGCCATATACCAAATGGTCAAAATTAATCATCCATGTAATTTGCTCTATGGGATGTTTGCAAAATTTCAACGGAGGCAATTTCTTGGCATGTCACCGATATTTTATTATCTGATTTCTGAAATCTTTGTTAAACATGACTATTGTATTTATTACCATCACTTTGTACTAATGGAAAAGTATGTCTTAGGATGTACCTTGTTCCATAATGTTTCAGAAATTTTGTTTAATGATTTCTACTTCATAGAAATATCATAGAATTCGTTAGTGTTATCATTTTTTTTTTTCATATTTTTAAAAATCGCAAAACGTGTACGATATATTTGTGAAACATGATCATATACACATGTACATGTGTAACATGTTTGAGATATCAAATAATGTATTTATTTCTTATATTTTTTTAAATTTAGTGCAAGAATTTGTCATTTATTTACAGACTCGACTGAATTTTATATTTTGTCCTCGGCAAAACTTTAGCAAAACAAAAATCGGTATTTGAATAGTTGTAGGAGTAAATATCCCAAAAAGACGACGCTGCTTCTTTAAATTATATGTATGCCGCGTTATAAACAGTAGGAAATAAAAAGTGAACTTCATCGAAAGTTATATATATATATAAAATGAAACGGCATGTATGTGTGTTAATTAGATTTAAATCGTCTACTTTATTGTAATGACCGACTGAGAAATCTAAAGAAGAAAGCCATTGAACAATTTTTTTCCTTGAAATATAAATAAAAGTAGGAAAAAAAATGTTAACAAAAATTATACCACACTTTATGATATTTCTAAATGGAGAAGTCTATAAAAATTGCAAGACAGATTCGTGTATAAATTACTTGAAGCATATTTTCTTTTTGATAAACAATTTTACATTCTAATATAAATTTATAGGTCAGATATCTGAGTACTATAGAAGACAAAATAGTGCAAAAAGAATAGTAGGAATCATTGACAATATTCTGGCTAGAAAATGCATGGAAATGGAGATGGGACAAAATGCATTCTACCAGTTGATAGCCCAGAATGAATTACTTAGTAAGTAACATAATTTTATTAATAACAATAGATTTGATTTTGTATTTTTTTAACTAGAATTATTTATTTGGTTAGAAAATATTTTTATATTATTCTGTTTCCTGCATCCATACCTACCCTCAATTTTCCTGCTTAACCTAGATAGCACAGTGAAGTCCAACCATTTTGGTAAAGCATGCATTATTCCTATTGCCTTGCCTTGCATAGTCTAGGTAAAATATTAAAAAAGAGTCTTTTCTCTACCCATTTACCCTATTTCTTTATGCCAGGAGACCGGAAACAAGATATTTTTTGGCCTTTTTGTTTATTTTTTAGGAGGATTATATATATTCTTATAAGAGGTATACACTGAGTTCTCATTTATTCATTACAGGGGCAGTGAAATAATTTTATGAAGATATGCTATACTGGATAAAGGATTAAATAAAAGACGAATTCAGATATAGCGACAAAACAAAGGGTAGCAGAAAACAAATGGAACACTCTCGTGAATAGAACAAACCATGTTAGAATACAGGACTAGGAAAATAGCTGTGTGAAATGAATAAGCAATGCCTTCATACAGTGTAGTATGTAAATATAAATATAGTAACAACAGTGGATCAGTAAAACGCAAAAAAAAAATGCAACATTTAAAACTAATACTTTCGCAATTTGAACTGATGTAAAAACCAGGAATTGTTTCAGTTGTTGCTTGGAAGGGATTTTAGCATCCTTCATATGGATCGAAAAGTTGACAAATTGAACCAACGCAGTTCCAACGTTTGTTTAAAGTTTGTATTACTACATTGGTCCAACGTCTGTTCAACATCGGCTGTATTATTCCATCATTGGGCCAACGTTAGACATATGTACTGTATAAAACCTTACAACGTTGTTCCAACGTTTAGCCATAACGTTGGGCGAACATAGGGCCACTTTTCACTTATGGGCATACGATACAGTTACAGGGGAGGTAATGACGTCGCTAACCTATAATGTTGTTTTTCGCAACGTCAAACTGTGACATATTGGGAAAAGATGTATTTTTCGACTGGTTTTTATCATTCAGACTGATTTAACTTAAAAACAAGTTCATGGACCCCTCTTTTTAAAAATGAAATTTAATTTGATTATGTGTAAAGATTATTTTTGCCATTTTTTATGAACATTTCACCGATGAATTTTTTTAAATTAGATAAATATAGATAAAAAAATTGCCGTTTCTTGACTAAAATCTTGAAAATGTGATAAAAATTTATTATTTCCAAAGAATTGTTACACAAATCAAAGCACAGTTATGCAGAGAAGATATTCCAAATGTTTTTACAAAAATCCATTTGCGTTTATCTTTTGAAACAAAAAAGTTTGATATGTCTTTCCAAAGGATAGATATGTCCAAGAAACCAAAATTTTCAGTAAATGTCCAAAATTTCGACCCCATTTATCTCTAAAAGTTATACATGAAGGTATATTTTGTATTACATATTGGATTTGACTAGGTGTAAAATAGCTTGCATGTAAACTTTAATCAAAAATTCTCCGTGGGATGAAAACTGTATCGTATGCCCTTATACATTGGGCCAACGTTTAAAAACAACGTTGGGTCAATGATATTAAATGCATTGGGCCATGCAATGTTGTGCCAACGTACAAATGTTGTTTGGGATGCCGATTTGCATTGCAAACGATTTAAAAAAAAGATTTAGGACAATAAGTGTTCATAACTGTATAGGAATACATATTTAGTTAAGTTTTAAATTAATTGATAACAAAATCAATATCAGTACATATTAAAAACAATGGTCAAAGACCTTATTAAAGTCTTAAACTGGTAACCTTTTTAGAATAAGTTTGTTCAAAAGATCGATCGATAAGTTTACATGAATCGTATCTATATGTACGGTTTCTATAAACAAAATCACCGTTGAAAGGAGTTTTCTCTATCAACAGCCAAACTTCTAACCCAAATCTATTTGTTTATTTATTTATTACTTGAATATCGCCGGTACGTTTTGACATTTAAGTTGCTCAATTTCTATTATAGTTTTCAATAGTTTATTAATTTGTTAAAAAATTGTTATTTCATTGACAATAACGTCTACGATCATGTTTGTTTTCGTATAATAAAAAATGTGCTCGCTATTACTTAGTTAGTATATCTAAGATGACTTTAAAATTAGTAGATTCGTTAAAACTCTGTGACCGCATAAAGTAGTTATCTAGAGCAGGAATCAGGGTAGCAAATGATCCCCTTCAGTAGCGTAGTTTTCATCAAGGCATCTGAGGCATAGGTTAAAAAGAACGGGGTGGAGGAGAAAGGAAAACAAGAAAGAAAATTTCACCTAGTTCAATTTGAAACAGCTTCCACCTTATGCATCAGACTCAGGCTAGTCGTATAGTTCATACTTATTTTGAAGAGCTATCATGGACACATTGTACTTACCCGATTTGTTTTTTTCACAAAAACTCCGTTAAAGCTGACAAATGTGTTCTGAAGGACGCCTCCGGGTGCGGGAATTTCTCACTACATTGAAGACCTGTTGGTGACCTTCTGCTGTTGTCTGTTCTATGGTCGGGTTGTTGTCTCTTTGACACATTCCCCATTTCCATTCTCAATTTCATTAATTCGTCGACAATCAACGTAAATATCAAACACATGAACCTTTCCGGTCTCCTATACAAGGGCACAGTCATAATTAATCATGAAGCCTGTTGATGGATTTATTTTTTTCTGTTCTGATTCCACATGCGCAGAAGATTTCAAAAATTATATACCAAGTGATGCAAACTTTAACCGAACAACTATGACAGAAAACTGTCCTAAAACGGGTTGACTACAAGGTAAGTAAATCAATTGACCGAGTCAACAAATTTAAAGTGGTTGCAATCGAAAAATCAGTCCCTTGCTTTTGTACGTAGTTGAATTATTCCTTAGTTAAAGAGGTACGGTTAACTTCCCATAATTTGTTTTGTCAAAAGGTGAAGGTGGATAAAATCTAGCGATAATCAAATATTAGAGAGTCTAAATATTATAGTTACAAGATTTTGTACAATTTTACAAATTTCCGTATAATAAAATTGTTCTTCAACGCTACTGCATACATGGATGACTTTTGTTTTTTGTATGTTTCAAGGAGTTTAATTGTTATGCTGTTATGGGGCAATTTAGTTCTTTGTTATCTGTTATTCTGGAAATACATTTGCTGTTAGCTGTTATTGTCTTATTCCTTGTTAGCTGTTATAGGACTCTTATTTTTTTTTGTTATCTGTTATTGTGAGAATGTATTTGCTGTTAATTGTTATTGAAAATTTGACTGTTAGCATTTTGGCAGCCAATCTTCGGTAAAAATTGAAAATTATTGGAAATTGGGGTCTTACCACTGGTAATATGGTGGTCCCTTGTTCAGAGAAGGATTCCAGTAACATACACATCACGTGTAATTTTCTATGAACATGTATTTAGAGTTACCTAGAATTGGTTTACTCAATGTATGATAATAATTTTTTTGTTATGGAATACTTTTTTTCAGCGTTTATTTTTGAGCGTTTAAAGAAACTCACACTCGCTTGTAATTCAAATAGTTTGTGTGTTCTTAGAAAAGAACCACAGAGGTGTTTGAGTTAAGGTTGTACGGACCTAGGCTTATCCTCATCACGTATCCTTGACCATATGTTTTCCTTTTTATAATATAAATAATTGTTCGAACTTGATTTTTTCACGTATATATGGGGTTAATTTCCTTGTATCCCCATTTGTAAATATTAGATTCTAACAATTCTTAATATTACAAAAAGGAAAACATATGACCACTATATCATACATATCTTTATTGTCATAGAAACCCAATTAGTTTGTGACAAAAACAAAAACATAGTATAGCATAGAAATAACATTTTTTAAATAAATGAACACAGTCATAGAAAAAAATTATATAAGACTTCTGACCTCAGTTCCAATGACTGTTTTATATCTTTAACATGTTCCATGGTAGAGGGATTTAGCATTGCTTTCACTTTTTGTTTTTGGGTATTATGGACATAAAATTATGAGGAGGTAACATTTTTTCAAATAGATTATCCCTTAACTTTTTGTTAATTTTACATTTAAGGAGGAAGTGTTTTTCATCCTCCAGCAAGTGGAACAGTTTACATATTCTATCCTTTCTATGAATTTTATAATAGCGACCCTTTTCTATTTCTAAGTTATGGTAGCTAATTCTCAACTTAGTGATGCATTTACTAATAGAAAAGTCATTGGAAGCTAAATAAAATTCCCTATTTAAGCTAAGTTTTAAATTTTCATAAATTAACAGTTTACTATTTTCTTCATAACTATTTATTCTATTTTCAAAAATCTATTTAAAATTTTTCTTTAAATTCATTTTTGTCGAGCCTTCGACTTTTGTCAAAAAAGCGAGACATAGCGATCCTACATTCCGTCGTTGTTGTCGTCGTCGGCGGCGTCCACAAATATTCACTCTGTGGTTAAAGTTTTTGAAATTTTAATAACTTTCTTAAACTATCCTGTATTTCTATCAAACTTGGACAGAAGCTTGTTTATGATCATAAGATAATATTCAAAAGTAAACATTTTGTAAAAAAAAAAAATTCCATTTTTTCCGTATTTTACTTATAAATGGACTTAGTTTTTCTGCCAGTTACATTGTAACATAACATTCACTCTGTGGTTAAAGTTTTTAAAGTTTTAACAACTTTCTTAAACTATCTTGGATTTGTACCAAACTTGGACAGAAGATTGTTTATGATTAAAAGCTAGTATCTAGAAGGAAATTTTGTTAAAATTTTGTTCCATTTTTTCCGTATTTTACTTATAAATGGACTTAGTTTTTCTTCCAGTTAACATTACATACAGTCTGCAGTTTAAGTTTTTAAAACATTTATTAGATTCATAAACTATCCTGGATTTTTACCAAACTTGGACAGAAGCTACTTACAATCAAAAGATAGTATAGAGAGGAATATTTTTATTATTTTTTTTTCCTCATTTTTGTTGAGCCTGCGATTAACAGCAAAAGTAGGCGAGACACTGTGTTCCGCGGAACCCTTACGAATTTTTAATCAAGGACGTTAAAGATTGTATTTCATTGAAGTCCCTGCAACTATTAACTTTATCTAAAAGGTCTTAGTGGGGAGAAATATTCATTGCATATTTATACCAAGAATAAGTACCATGGGAGTCTGTTTTGACAATATAAATGCTCCTATATGTTAAGGATCTATATTTTCAGAATTCGGTCTTGCTAGGTTACATAAAGATAGAGACTATGAGAAAATAAAATGTTCAAGGGGGAGTCTTTCTTGTTCTGCTCAGAATTTTATGTTTGATGTGGTTTTTCTGGTGCCCAGCAAAAATTTACAAAAATTAATGTAAACTTTTTCGAATGGAGTTTTACCAATTAATGAAATTTTATCAAAGTTCAATCAGCTCTTCTCTTAGATCTGTTTCTTGTTTAACAGCTATCAATAGAGGAGATCTCTGAGCTATAAGTTTAAACTGGTTAGACCAATTTATCAAAAAAAATACTAGAAAATTCTATTGGGAGATTTCCCATTGAAGCTATCTTATAGTTTTAACCAAAAATATGACTTTTCGTGCTTTTAATGTTAGGTCTTCTAAACTTGAAATACGGTACTGTTACCATTGCTCTTGATAAGAGTTCCTAGGAATTTATATTCAAATTTTTTTTTTATCATATTATCATTGTAGTTAAAAAATTAAACTACACTTTTGGCACTATGTGGCTGCAACATCATGATTTTGATTTTATAATATTTATGTATAGAGTTAGTTGACAATTTTCACAGATACTACTAAATTTATGTTTACTGTTCTGTAGACCTTCTTCACTCTCTGATATCAAAAGTAAACTATCTGCAAAAGATAGTGATCCAAGGGTTGATTCTGCTAGTTTTGGTTAACAAAAAAAATTTATTATCATACATTGAGTAAACCATGTAAATTCGGAATACATGTTCATAGAAAATGGAAGGGTTATAATAAAATATACTGGGATATTATCTGATTCGGACCCGACTGATATTTCATTTACTGTTATCTGTTATTATCCCTTTTCAATTCCTTGTTATCTGTTTTAAGCCAAATCAATTTGCTGTTTTGCTGTTATTGGATCCCCCCTTGCCCCCCTCTTTACAGACAGTCAATTACGCACAACAGAATTTCGTTTAATTTGTCCGTGAACATGAGTTGAGAAAAAGTCAAACCATATGCTGACCTGTAATTTAGCGGATTTACTTTTATATGAATGTTTGTACGCGATATACATGTATGCATCTATCACAGAAAACGGTTTATTCGTCTGCTTCGTTTTAATTTCAATTCCTTCATTTTGGAAAAAAAAGTGTTTTAAATCAATCAACTTATTATTATATAATGATTTAAAATTTTGTCCAATTTTCTGAACTACTAAACATTTAAATCAGGGCATTATAAGATCAAGAAAATAATAATGAACACCCACCGGATTACACGAACAAGCGCTTGAATACAGTATATGTGACCAAGGGCAATATAATGTTGATAAAGCTTTCAATTCGTTAATATATGATGTTGCATTAGATAAAAGGACTTTGCTCTAATATGTGAGTTTAGTCTGTTGAAAGTAGCTTCAATTATGATCTTTAGGAGGAAAATCGCTAATTCATCGCACATTTGCATTCTAAAGTCAACTACTCAATTTCAAGCAGTCACAGTGCTTTGTCTTAAGTTCAAATAAAGTGACTGTCATTACATGTCAATGCAACACATTATGGTGTCTTGTACTGAAAATATCAACATACTCTTAATTGCATATGAGAGAGTACTCATCCGGAACTTCAGAAGTCCCAAAACAGGCAAAATGTACCCTCCCTTTTAAATGTCATTCATTTTTTTATTCAAAATAATAGGTCAAAAAAGTGTCCTACAATTATCTCCAGACATTCAGCTTTCATTTAATACCAAAATAATATGTTTATTCAAGAAACAAAGTTTATGTGAAAATTGATTACAAAAATATAAAAGAGAATAAATCGGCGGTTGAATTTGCGCTAAAAAAATACAAGATGATATAACTCGGTATATTGAAGATTTATGAGCATAATTTTGGTCTGCATGTACAAAACTACTTATATCTAAAATTAACATTCTTGATAAGGAAATTATGCCTTTTGTATTCAAGTCAATAACTAGCATGCACACATCTCCTTAGTAAAATTGCTTTATGACCCAAATGGCTTTTACTGATAGGCATACAAGTTGATTAAACTAAAAAAAGTAAATATTTTAATATAATAGTATAAGTTAGTATCTATGTACCTTAAATTTTCAATAACAAAAAAAAAGGTTAGAATCAGTCGTAAGTGTTCTCATTGAAAGTAAATGGGTCCGTTATATCATAAACAGTTGTATAAAAAAGGAATACAACTATTTTTCGTCAATCGTACATTTTAGGATTTGGAGTTTAGATTTTCTATATAAAATGAGGAGATGTGATAAAATCCCCAATGACACGGCACAGCTTTCCACCAAAAATCAAATGATGTGAATACAAGCATTTACTGTTAAATGTCACCATGGTACCTTCAACAATGAGTAAAATCCAAACCGTTCAGTAAGTTCGCCTGGACATGACAAAATGTGTAAGTTTATATGAGAAAAGCAACGACCTGATGTATGATAAAACAATAAACCCAAAAACACACATGACAGACAGCAACCAACGACAACCATTACATTAAAGGCACCTGACTTGAGACAATCACATGCAGAATATGGCTCTTTAAAAAAATTGTTTGTTCATGAACTCTTTATGTAATCAAATCTATTGAATTAAGAACTATTATATATATATATTTCTCTAATTCTTCGTCAATTTATCCCTTTCTGTACCCATTGTATAAAAAAAATTTAATCAACGTGTGGTTCGTTTGATCTCAGTTCTTCATTGGTTAAAATCCGATTATGACGTCGAATTTTCTTGCTTTCCTCTGAATTTCCTATTGTGACGGCATGAAAAAAGGCGACCATGCCTGATGACGTCACATAGAAAGAACACATCTTTTTGCAGATCATTCGAAAAGAAGGAATAAATTTGCCTGCGTATTGTTTGAAAATCATTAGAGAAACAGATTCCACCACCAAATCTCGTGTAATACGATATTTATCCACTCTCGACAGTTAAATTTTAAATATTTAAAACGCTCGGCGAGCCTCGCGTTTTAAATTTGAAAATTTAACTGTCTCGAGTGGATAAATATTGTATCACACTCGATGCAGTGGTAGAATCTATATATATACGTCTCTTCTAGGAGTGTCAAACGTATTCTTCTTTCAATGGGCTAATCATTCTCCCCCACCGAGATAATATGTAATTGTTCACATCTGTATCCTTTGGTTTTTATGCATAGTTTTATTATATGACTATAAAAAATCTTTTTTCTCATTGGCTAAAAACGTAGGGAATCTTCTTTGATACAGCGTTATACTCACCACAGGAAAAATCACGAGAGGTTAATGGGTCGTTTTCAAAATCCATCCATATTTTAGATAGAAATTGAGATAATATTTTTATCAATTTAATTCAATTTTAATTAATCTAATGAACTCTGCATTATTTATATGAACAAAATCTAAAATATGCAGTTTTAGTTAAAAAACTGGGAAGGTCATTTTGAAAGCAAAATAAGATTACAGAAATTACGGAATTTGTCAACTACATACCGATAGCAATTATGTTGATATCTTAATGTTTGGTCTTAATGAATGATGATCTTTTGCTTAAATATTATAAGATACTTTTTTTTAATTACTTTGGTTATTACAATGTTCAACGACCGATTTTGACTTTTGTTTTTTGTCACCTACATAACGATATTGTCAACTACACAACAAAAATGACCACTACATGACAAAATTAGGTGAATTGTTATGTAGTTGACCGTTATGTAGTGGACATATTCACACTTTGGGGCATTTTTTAATAACTATGATACTTCGACATCACCTACACCGCTTTTTCTATAAAACACAGAAAATTGATTATAAGGATATAGATGTGGATGTGGTGTTCCATTGTTATCTTGAAAAAAAATCCCGTTACCAGGTGGACAAGGTAAAAAAAAATACGGGGCTACCTCTACTTACTTAAATACCAATAATTGTTGATACCATTTGCAGAGTTATCTTTTTATGCTTCCATCATTATAATGATATGTAGATTTAGTGCAGGGGCACTTTCTAGTTAAAAAGGGGTGTCAGAAGTTATATTATAGCAAGCAAAAACGATTTCGTTATGTAGTTGACAAAATATCAAGGACACTATAAAAAATTTAAATAAATCTGAAACCATAGCCAGCTACTTTTTAAAGTCTTTATAATATCATTCTACATTGTATTTTCTATCTTAAAATAGAAAATTGTAAGATTTGTGTAATTATAAAGACGTCTATTTTGATACGATATTTGGTATCTTTGGAGTGGGGACATGTAGTTTGGTGTAATTTTAGAGCTTTGAGCACGTTTCCAAGAAAATCCATGTACCTATTTCTTATTTTTCGTCGGCAAATAGTAGAATTTACGATGCACTATGTAGGACATCAAAATTCAAATAATGATAAAGCTGTATTTTCCTCACAGGTCAGTCGTACAAGAATATTGACGGATTTTGAAAATGACCCTGATATAAGATTTGGAACAGCTAACGTGTACCTATTATAATAAATATTTTTTTCCTAGGCAACGTCAATAACGTAGGCTTACAATTTATTACGTCATGTACATTCTCAATTTTCTTCTTTTTTATGTTATTTTTTTTAATAAATCTTAGTGAATATTTTAACTTATAAAAGTTAAGCGACTGTCAAAGCAGATAGTATTTTTAGTATAAAAGAAGCAATTACATTTCTTGAGCAAATACTAGAAATTGGGAGACGGATAATATGGCAATATGATAAAACAATTGTTGAACAAGACATGAACCCTCGGTCGTTAGCTTCGGTGAATATCATCATCTTAGGGATTGATCAATTGTTGTATCAACCTCATCAAAAGTCGACAATTGTATAATGTCAATGGCATACTATATTGTATATCAATTTCAATCAATGACAACGAGGGACTGAACTTGACGAGGAAATACGGTGCCCTTCAAGAAAGAATTTTAAGACATGTTATATGTACTGTAACAATATTTGTATTTGATGATGCATTTTCCGTATTTTTCGGGTTTGTTCTAGACATTGTGCGAGGTCATGTCTTCCTGTACTGTTCATGACGTTGCCGTTAGAAATCTACAGTGAAAAATAGACAGGGATATTAGAGTGTAGGAAGACATGATTTCAAATCAGCTGATAAAGTGATATGAGCTTGCCCTTTAATGCATGCATTATTTGACACAATACTAAAAAGCACTCTTTGGTTCTGTCCATACTTCTTGGGTCAAAGGACACGGCTTTTTGTAACTTTCGACAAAATTAATGCATATAAACAGTTTTAACAGAAGTTATCAAGTTCTCGTTACATCTAACGAGTTCTTGGTATGTGAACATTTATTGATTTCCTTGTGTATCATTTCTAACATGAACCGAAACAGGAAATAACCCGTACGTGTCACCAGATTTTACTACTTTCACTCATACTTGTTTATGGATCGTACATTTCTGTAATGAGCCTACAACAATCCTGCTCGTGATAAAATAATAAATGATCAATATTTCTATATGGCCCGAGAACACAGTTATTTCGTAGTGTATTTTTTTAGACAAGAAACGCAAAATTAAAAAAAAATTAACGTACCGGCTCTATCCAAAAAAGATTTTTACAGTGAAGTGTACTACTTTTGGGACAAATTATATCAAAATTATAGAAAAGTCTATAGACTCTTACTCAAAATATGAACTATTTTATGTTAAGGGGGTCTGTAATTCAGTTTGACAGCTTCAGACATCCTAATTTTTGACCTTTTCAAACTGGACCAAATCACTACTTTACCTAAACATTCAGGACCCAAATTTTATTTACATGTAAGTTTATCCCCCTACTTAGTATTTTATGCATAAAATATAAAGAAATAAATTTGGAAGGTGTATGAAAAAAATTTGCAAATTATACACTGTCCACACTAGAACGAAAATCAATGGACGATAACTGTGTCGACAGTCCCCGGTCCATATATTTAAATTAAATGTAATTCACCAATAAGTTCAGTCAGCTTTCCTCTATGATGCATTATAAAAATCACTACACTATACCACGTATATGTGTATGTATTGCAACCTAAACAACGTAGAAATAATCGATTGGACCCTTGAAAATCGTCACATCATTCCTCATCCGTAACAAGAGGATGAACAGCTAGAATAATAATCTTTGTCATGCCTCATGACATATGATACAGGTTCAAAACTTCATGACCTAAATAAAATATGACCGGATCAAAATGTTGTGCATTTTGTCATGTCGTTATAAGTACTAGTAAAAATTGCCATATTGATATAACATTACCAATGATTATATGTATAAATATATATATATACAAGTCTAAATTGAAAACAACGTTCAAACCTATGATTGCGTTGGATAAAAACCGCAATTTCTATACGTGTGCATGCAAAACAAATTTCTTGTTAGAGGGGTCTAAATACAGCACAAACAACATTTTCCAAAAGACCAAAAAAGTGAAAAAGTATATTTTAACAAAACGCATTTGACTAACAGGTCGAACAACAGATGTTCCTAAACCCTGCCGACTGCCATTGGCGATTGCCAAATAAACGGATCACAAGATGTTACAAAATAGATCTTTAAAAATTTATAAATTTAATACCAAACAGAAAACAATAAACTCGCGGAAAAGATGGTATACCGCAAACGAAAGGTGCAAAAATTAGTACACCATATCCGGATTTCGACAATTAATGTCTCTTCAGTGATGTTAGGAATCGAAACGGTATTTGGAAGGCCATATAATTTACCTCATTTTAGGATAGACTCTTGAATTTTGAAAGAGTCAAAATAGGATGAACGGATCATATAAACCCGAAGGCAAATATAATACAAGCCCAAACGAAAAAATATAATCAAGTCTAAATTGAAAACAACGTTCAAACCTATGATTGCGTTGGATAAAAACCGCAATTTCTATACGTGTGCATGCAAAACAAATTTCTTGTTAGAGGGGTCTAAATACAGCACAAACAACATTTTCCAAAAGACCAAAAAAGTGAAAAAGATATATATATATATATATATATATATATAAGTCTGAAAATTACACCCAACAGTGTTAGAATTAGACTTTTATGTTGACAAATTTTTTTTGTCCCTCAACGGGATTCGAACTCACACCTTTGATACACTACAGCACCAATCGCTTAGCCTCATGTCCAGCGCTCTAGACCACACGACCACATCCGCTATATAAAAATATAACTTCAATAGTCGTAGTGTTACCTTGTCACGTAAGGCGAATCTAGAGATAGACATAAGACATGTGTTTTAAGCGTGTGAAGATGTTATATTATTATTAAATACACAATGTATTTGTTATTTGTCAGCAATCTAACTCAACAATTTTTATATACCGTATGGGATAATGATTCAATTCATTATACAGTCACTAGAAATAAGTATATCATACAAACAAGTCTAAGCAAGTGACAACCATACAATATATATGCCCACTGGATCTCAGTGTGTTTGAGACGCAGGGTTAATACAAATATTTATATAAGTCTGAAAATTACACCCAACAGTGTTAGAATTAGACTTTTATGCTGACAAATTTTTTTTGTCCCTCAACGGGATTCGAACTCACACCTTTGATACACTACAGCACCAATCGCTTAGCCTCATGTCCAGCGCTCTAGACCACACGACCACATCCGCTATATAAAAATATAACTTCAATAGTCGTAGTGTTACCTTGTCACGTAAGGCGAATCTAGAGATAGACATAAGACATGTGTTTTAAGCGTGTGAAGATGTTATATTATTATTAAATACACAATGTATTTGTTATTTGTCAGCAATCTAACTCAACAATTTTTATATACCGTATGGGATAATGATTCAATTCATTATACAGTCACTAGAAATAAGTATATCATACAAACAAGTCTAAGCAAGTGACAACCATACAATATATATGCCCACTGGATCTCAGTGTGTTTGAGACGCAGGGTTAATACAAATATTTATATAAGTCTGAAAATTACACCCAACAGTGTTAGAATTAGACTTTTATGCTGACAAATTTTTTTTGTCCCTCAACGGGATTCGAACTCACACCTTTGATACACTACAGCACCAATCGCTTAGCCTCATGTCCAGCGCTCTAGACCACACGACCACATCCGCTATATAAAAATATAACTTCAATAGTCGTAGTGTTACCTTGTCACGTAAGGCGAATCTAGAGATAGACATAAGACATGTGTTTTAAGCGTGTGAAGATGTTATATTATTATTAAATACACAATGTATTTGTTATTTGTCAGCAATCTAACTCAACAATTTTTATATACCGTATGGGATAATGATTCAATTCATTATACAGTCACTAGAAATAAGTATATCATACAAACAAGTCTAAGCAAGTGACAACCATACAATATATATGCCCACTGGATCTCAGTGTGTTTGAGACGCAGGGTTAATACAAATATTTATATAAGTCTGAAAATTACACCCAACAGTGTTAGAATTAGACTTTTATGCTGACAAATTTTTTTTGTCCCTCAACGGGATTCGAACTCACACCTTTGATACACTACAGCACCAATCGCTTAGCCTCATGTCCAGCGCTCTAGACCACACGACCACATCCGCTATATAAAAATATAACTTCAATAGTCGTAGTGTTACCTTGTCACGTAAGGCGAATCTAGAGATAGACATAAGACATGTGTTTTAAGCGTGTGAAGATGTTATATTATTATTAAATACACAATGTATTTGTTATTTGTCAGCAATCTAACTCAACAATTTTTATATACCGTATGGGATAATGATTCAATTCATTATACAGTCACTAGAAATAAGTATATCATACAAACAAGTCTAAGCAAGTGACAACCATACAATATATATGCCCACTGGATCTCAGTGTGTTTGAGACGCAGGGTTAATACAAATATTTATATAAGTCTGAAAATTACACCCAACAGTGTTAGAATTAGACTTTTATGCTGACAAATTTTTTTTGTCCCTCAACGGGATTCGAACTCACACCTTTGATACACTACAGCACCAATCGCTTAGCCTCATGTCCAGCGCTCTAGACCACACGACCACATCCGCTATATAAAAATATAACTTCAATAGTCGTAGTGTTACCTTGTCACGTAAGGCGAATCTAGAGATAGACATAAGACATGTGTTTTAAGCGTGTGAAGATGTTATATTATTATTAAATACACAATGTATTTGTTATTTGTCAGCAATCTAACTCAACAATTTTTATATACCGTATGGGATAATGATTCAATTCATTATACAGTCACTAGAAATAAGTATATCATACAAACAAGTCTAAGCAAGTGACAACCATACAATATATATGCCCACTGGATCTCAGTGTGTTTGAGACGCAGGGTTAATACAAATATTTATATAAGTCTGAAAATTACACCCAACAGTGTTAGAATTAGACTTTTATGCTGACAAATTTTTTTTGTCCCTCAACGGGATTCGAACTCACACCTTTGATACACTACAGCACCAATCGCTTAGCCTCATGTCCAGCGCTCTAGACCACACGACCACATCCGCTATATAAAAATATAACTTCAATAGTCGTAGTGTTACCTTGTCACGTAAGGCGAATCTAGAGATAGACATAAGACATGTGTTTTAAGCGTGTGAAGATGTTATATTATTATTAAATACACAATGTATTTGTTATTTGTCAGCAATCTAACTCAACAATTTTTATATACCGTATGGGATAATGATTCAATTCATTATACAGTCACTAGAAATAAGTATATCATACAAACAAGTCTAAGCAAGTGACAACCATACAATATATATGCCCACTGGATCTCAGTGTGTTTGAGACGCAGGGTTAATACAAATATTTATATAAGTCTGAAAATTACACCCAACAGTGTTAGAATTAGACTTTTATGCTGACAAATTTTTTTTGTCCCTCAACGGGATTCGAACTCACACCTTTGATACACTACAGCACCAATCGCTTAGCCTCATGTCCAGCGCTCTAGACCACACGACCACATCCGCTATATAAAAATATAACTTCAATAGTCGTAGTGTTACCTTGTCACGTAAGGCGAATCTAGAGATAGACATAAGACATGTGTTTTAAGCGTGTGAAGATGTTATATTATTATTAAATACACAATGTATTTGTTATTTGTCAGCAATCTAACTCAACAATTTTTATATACCGTATGGGATAATGATTCAATTCATTATACAGTCACTAGAAATAAGTATATCATACAAACAAGTCTAAGCAAGTGACAACCATACAATATATATGCCCACTGGATCTCAGTGTGTTTGAGACGCAGGGTTAATACAAATATTTATATAAGTCTGAAAATTACACCCAACAGTGTTAGAATTAGACTTTTATGCTGACAAATTTTTTTTGTCCCTCAACGGGATTCGAACTCACACCTTTGATACACTACAGCACCAATCGCTTAGCCTCATGTCCAGCGCTCTAGACCACACGACCACATCCGCTATATAAAAATATAACTTCAATAGTCGTAGTGTTACCTTGTCACGTAAGGCGAATCTAGAGATAGACATAAGACATGTGTTTTAAGCGTGTGAAGATGTTATATTATTATTAAATACACAATGTATTTGTTATTTGTCAGCAATCTAACTCAACAATTTTTATATACCGTATGGGATAATGATTCAATTCATTATACAGTCACTAGAAATAAGTATATCATACAAACAAGTCTAAGCAAGTGACAACCATACAATATATATGCCCACTGGATCTCAGTGTGTTTGAGACGCAGGGTTAATACAAATATTTATATAAGTCTGAAAATTACACCCAACAGTGTTAGAATTAGACTTTTATGCTGACAAATTTTTTTTGTCCCTCAACGGGATTCGAACTCACACCTTTGATACACTACAGCACCAATCGCTTAGCCTCATGTCCAGCGCTCTAGACCACACGACCACATCCGCTATATAAAAATATAACTTCAATAGTCGTAGTGTTACCTTGTCACGTAAGGCGAATCTAGAGATAGACATAAGACATGTGTTTTAAGCGTGTGAAGATGTTATATTATTATTAAATACACAATGTATTTGTTATTTGTCAGCAATCTAACTCAACAATTTTTATATACCGTATGGGATAATGATTCAATTCATTATACAGTCACTAGAAATAAGTATATCATACAAACAAGTCTAAGCAAGTGACAACCATACAATATATATGCCCACTGGATCTCAGTGTGTTTGAGACGCAGGGTTAATACAAATATTTATATAAGTCTGAAAATTACACCCAACAGTGTTAGAATTAGACTTTTATGCTGACAAATTTTTTTTGTCCCTCAACGGGATTCGAACTCACACCTTTGATACACTACAGCACCAATCGCTTAGCCTCATGTCCAGCGCTCTAGACCACACGACCACATCCGCTATATAAAAATATAACTTCAATAGTCGTAGTGTTACCTTGTCACGTAAGGCGAATCTAGAGATAGACATAAGACATGTGTTTTAAGCGTGTGAAGATGTTATATTATTATTAAATACACAATGTATTTGTTATTTGTCAGCAATCTAACTCAACAATTTTTATATACCGTATGGGATAATGATTCAATTCATTATACAGTCACTAGAAATAAGTATATCATACAAACAAGTCTAAGCAAGTGACAACCATACAATATATATGCCCACTGGATCTCAGTGTGTTTGAGACGCAGGGTTAATACAAATATTTATATAAGTCTGAAAATTACACCCAACAGTGTTAGAATTAGACTTTTATGCTGACAAATTTTTTTTGTCCCTCAACGGGATTCGAACTCACACCTTTGATACACTACAGCACCAATCGCTTAGCCTCATGTCCAGCGCTCTAGACCACACGACCACATCCGCTATATAAAAATATAACTTCAATAGTCGTAGTGTTACCTTGTCACGTAAGGCGAATCTAGAGATAGACATAAGACATGTGTTTTAAGCGTGTGAAGATGTTATATTATTATTAAATACACAATGTATTTGTTATTTGTCAGCAATCTAACTCAACAATTTTTATATACCGTATGGGATAATGATTCAATTCATTATACAGTCACTAGAAATAAGTATATCATACAAACAAGTCTAAGCAAGTGACAACCATACAATATATATGCCCACTGGATCTCAGTGTGTTTGAGACGCAGGGTTAATACAAATATTTATATAAGTCTGAAAATTACACCCAACAGTGTTAGAATTAGACTTTTATGCTGACAAATTTTTTTTGTCCCTCAACGGAATTCGAACTCACACCTTTGATACACTACAGCACCAATCGCTTAGCCTCATGTCCAGCGCTCTAGACCACACGACCACATCCGCTATATAAAAATATAACTTCAATAGTCGTAGTGTTACCTTGTCACGTAAGGCGAATCTAGAGATAGACATAAGACATGTGTTTTAAGCGTGTGAAGATGTTATATTATTATTAAATACACAATGTATTTGTTATTTGTCAGCAATCTAACTCAACAATTTTTATATACCGTATGGGATAATGATTCAATTCATTATACAGTCACTAGAAATAAGTATATCATACAAACAAGTCTAAGCAAGTGACAACCATACAATATATATGCCCACTGGATCTCAGTGTGTTTGAGACGCAGGGTTAATACAAATATTTATATAAGTCTGAAAATTACACCCAACAGTGTTAGAATTAGACTTTTATGCTGACAAATTTTTTTTGTCCCTCAACGGGATTCGAACTCACACCTTTGATACACTACAGCACCAATCGCTTAGCCTCATGTCCAGCGCTCTAGACCACACGACCACATCCGCTATATAAAAATATAACTTCAATAGTCGTAGTGTTACCTTGTCACGTAAGGCGAATCTAGAGATAGACATAAGACATGTGTTTTAAGCGTGTGAAGATGTTATATTATTATTAAATACACAATGTATTTGTTATTTGTCAGCAATCTAACTCAACAATTTTTATATACCGTATGGGATAATGATTCAATTCATTATACAGTCACTAGAAATAAGTATATCATACAAACAAGTCTAAGCAAGTGACAACCATACAATATATATGCCCACTGGATCTCAGTGTGTTTGAGACGCAGGGTTAATACAAATATTTATATAAGTCTGAAAATTACACCCAACAGTGTTAGAATTAGACTTTTATGCTGACAAATTTTTTTTGTCCCTCAACGGGATTCGAACTCACACCTTTGATACACTACAGCACCAATCGCTTAGCCTCATGTCCAGCGCTCTTATGTATATATATATATATATATATGTATATATGCATGAAGATATATATATAATTATATAATGTTTTTGGTGTGGTTCTTGATTTCTTTAGTAGTGAACTACAATAACAGAATACTGTGTAAAGTGTTGTCGTGTGTTTTTTTTTTTTTTTTTTTTCACTATGACTATTCAGTTAGTCAAATATTAGCAGAATGGTAGTCAACAGCATAAATGATTACCATCGAGTCGTTATGACTACCTGCATGGTCAATTTGACTATGTTAGGGGTCACAGCACCACGTGGTGTAGAGTATCAGTTTTCACGCGCACTCTTTCGCGCTTTTTATTAATAATTCCGTTGTTCCCTACATCGTGTAGATGTAAACAAACCAGGAGGCACGAAACTGTTATTTTGTCAATAAAACCAATTATTTAAAGTAAGTATCATGTATATTTGTTTCAATTTTAACGTACAAAAATCAAATTTAAGATGTCAATTTTGATTCACATACAACGTATTGTCGATTGATAAGATTATTTAGCGGTATTTAGTTTTTTATTCACCTCACATAGGGGGGGGGGGGGGGGGCTGGCAATCCAACGATTGGAGTGATACTTGTTAAACGTCTATGCATTTATCATTTATGTAGCTCCGTAAGGTGGCAAGCCCCTGCCCCTAAATCCATCTCTGCTTTCATTACAATGTTGTTTTACTAGATGAGCTAGTATTGCCAAGATCCTGGTGCTTACATTACAATGGTGTTGTATAAGATGGGTGACTGTCAAGATCCAGGTGCTTATATTACAATGTTAATGTATAAGATGGGTGAATGTTAAGATCCTGGTGCTTACATTACAATGTTTGTTGTATAAGATGGGTTACTGTCAAGATCCTTGTGCTTACATTACAATGTTGTGGTATATGATGGGTGATTGTCAAGATCCTGGTGCTTACATTACAATGTTGTGGTATAAGATGGGTGACTGTCAAGATCCTGGTGCTTACATTACAATGTTGTGGTATAAGATGGGTGATTTACGATATGTGTGCTTACATAGCAATTTTCTTTTCTTGAGTAAGGACCTTTGTGTCTGCGTTACAATGATGTTAAGTCATGCATAAGATAAAGAAATATAAATATTCCGGTCTTGACAATACAAGTTGTATTTTTCAGGGGTTAATTGACCAAGTATTGGCCCTAACACAACAAACAGCTCTGAATTTGAAACACAATAAAATATGCATTCAAAGAAAGCATTTTTGCTCTCCCTCTCCTTCTGGTGCTCGAGGACAATGTCGCCAACATACCCGTCATCATCATGATTTATTCAGATAAGTATTCTAATCACGAGATCAAAGATTAATTTTTTTTTCTTTGACTGACATGAATGATATACATTTTTTGTTATATTTCAGTTTCTAAAATGATATAATTAAATTTTTCAGCCAACGATGACATTACTATTATTATGAACACAGCTGAGAGATTTTTTGACCAGAGAGAATATTACACTGACACGTGCATAGTTAAAATTGACAAGATATCTGAAATAATCTGAAAAGTTGATTACAGATATTTAAAGGCCACTCAAAATCTAATAAAGCAACCACAGAGCAAGGAATCAGAGCTTTTTGGTGTTCCTAAACCTGAAGATATAGGAAGGTTGTGAACATTAAGCACTATGTGGTCCTATACTGTTGGCATTGTTAGAAATTGTTGCTGTGGTATTTTTTATGATATGTTCCACATTTTTTGTCAATCCTATGGAAGAGAAACAACAGAAAGTAGAATAATAGAAGAAATGAAACATAAAAGTACAAAACGGATAGAAACACACACAAAGTAAAATGGTAGAACAAAAAACACAACACAAATTAAAATAACAGTCTAACAGTCTATTGGTCGTCACTATTCACAGTAATCGTGTTGACTAACCAACATGGTCACTTTCGACCATTTCAATAAGTCATATGGACTGCATTCAATTGTCAAACTGACAAATGTGCATAGTCAATTGAAAAATCCAATTCGTCAAAACGAGTATAACATATAGTCATTTTGACTTCCTAACATAGTCATAATTACCACCCTACTCAGTCAAATGTGACTAACCATCTAGTCAAACGACTAAGAGCATAGTCACAATGATTAAAGTGCATTGTCATCTAGAGGACAGTCAAAATGACCAATTAAATTGGTCAAATTGACTAATTTAGGTTTTCAGTGCAGGCATTTAGATATATTGAAGGAGCCTTTATTACACCTTATATAAAACAAACACACTCTTATCAGAAGAAAACAAATATGTGAATTAAATTTTATTTGATGTCATCAATTTGAAAAATATGAAAAATGAAACAATTATAACTGACTACCAACATAGACTTTTGTTGTATGTTTATACAAACCGAAACCACTACTACATGAGGGGGTTGACACGCTCAAATTTACATAATTGCGTTTCAGAGAACCAATGCACCAAATTAATTTTATAGGATTTAGTTTTACATTTAAACCTGTTCAAGGATTGTAATACTGGACAAGAACAATTTAAATGTAGGACAAAATCGGCTTACAACACGAAATTTGTTCAAAGAATATTACCAAGCATGTGACAAAATGACGGGTATGTAACAGAGGATAGCACAATTGCAGATGGATTGGTGGATATTTGCCGTTTGTTTAGTCTTCAGTGGCAAATATTTCATGCATATCCAGGACCAAACTAAGTTGGGCAGACGACAAAAGCGAAATCGTGACAAATTCATTGTTCAAAATTTATTTCCAAGTGTTATTTAGGAATTCATATATATATATATTACTAAAAAAACAATATTATTATGTATTACCTATTGAACACAATATAAAGATCAAATCCGTTAAAGGAAAATAAACCCGGCGAAAGAAAGTATGAAAGAAAGCTGAAATGAATGAAATGTAAAAAACAAAACATTACGCAAACAATGCTGAATTTTTCCTGACCAGGTTTGTTCATAGCAAAACATTACAAAAAGTTTCTTGAAATATAGCGAAGAACTTTTTTTTTATAAATTTTGATTTATCAAGTTGAATACCTTGTGCAATCTATGGAAACACTCCTTGGGATTTGGCTGACCTCAAAGGATATTACGTTTTAAAACCATAACTTAAATGAAATATACAATTATTTTACTTTGAGGGGGGGGGGGGGGGGGGTTCCTTGGCTCTATTTTTTTTAACAGCAATAGGGTTATAGTATTTTGAGGCATTCAAATGAGATGAAAAGTAAGATCATTTTTACGAATAAAAAAATTTATTAAGCAAGTCTGCCCAAAAATGATTGATATTTCAAAGAAAGATTTTAAGTGTGTTTATAGCAATCTTATACCAGAATGTGTATAGATGTCTCTGCTTATACGTATGTGTGAATAACAGTGACAAATCACTTCTAAATATTAATAATCAACGATGTAACATTAATGCATTACTGTTTAATCGAAAGTGATCGAGATGCGCTAATTGCGTAATTCAAATTTTATGACACTTATTTTATTTTCCAAAACACATTATAGTTAAGCATCCTTTTATTAAAGTTTTGTTTTTCTTCAACACTTTAAGACCGTATCTCTGAGGCACTGTTGAAAATAATCTTTCAAAAAAGCAAATTTAAATTTCCATCTTTAAAACTTGTATATCAGATAAATTTGACCAACATGACCAGAAATACTACAATAAACATTGGTCACACACGACATAATCCGATTAAAGACACGTGCCGTTACAACGTCGTAGCCAGTTTTCACGCATCAGGGCACACAGGTTTGTCGAATAGGCCAGTTGATTGGAGGAAAGAAACCGAAAACCACGCCTACCTTAAACTAAATACCCAATCAACCGCCTTCAGAAACATAAATCAAATAAATCAAACATTGATAAGGTTACAGAGATTTGGTTGCGTCTTTAATCAAACTTAGAAGTATAGAATATGACCGTAATGCAAGTTTTTGCGATTTTACAATAAATTGTATACATCATTTTCACCTACCTAGTGCAGGAAAAAAAAACAAATTTAATAAAATTTGCAAATTAAAACAATTTCGAATTGTTCTGTATTCGTACAAAAAATCACCAACAATAATTTTAAATTAAAAACCAAATAGTTCTTTTACCTGTATGCAATCGCAAAAATAAATCATTTTAGTCTTTGATCTAGATGCAAAAGACGACAATGCTCCTTTAAACTGTAAATTACATGAAGACAGCCTACGGGTATATAATACAAGTGTATATAATACCATAAAGTATTTAATCCTCACCCGTCCTTGTAAATGCAAAACTCTGGATTCTCTTTGATATTTACATGAGAGATCATAAAAGACAAATCTAACAAGACTTTCAAAGGTGTTTGCGAAAAATGAAACAAAATAAAGATATTTTTGAACACGAGTAACAAATTGAATTAGGAAATTTGACCGAATGAATGAAATAAACTTTAAAAAAAATCAGTGCACATCTTTCTAGTGGCGAAAACACACATATCGAGTTACGTAGATGAAAAAGAATAAGTATATTAATAATAATTATGATATCAATTTCATAAATTCAAGATTATAACTAGAAAACAACCTTAAACACGATTTGTGATTTCCCATGTATATAAATTAAAACAGATTTATTAATGTTTATCCTTAAATTAAAGTCTGAAATACACAGGCATGGCTCTGATCCTTGGCAGTTCAGCGAAACATCATTACATGAAATGCACGATGCTATTAATCGAAAACAAATGTGAAAGATTCAAATTGTAAAATCAGCAGCTGGACGTTCAATAGTAACCAATAAAAAACGACGATACAATACAATCAATGTGTTTCTATCAATCATTTAATGATAATAACAGACTTTTGAATGTAAAAGTATGATAAAAATACCTTTAATTTATTGTAATTACATATTTTTTTTTATCAAATGAATTTTTTTGTAAACTGCTCCTGGTTATTAGTAACCGTTAGTTCATTGCGATATTTCAAAGCTCTTTTACAAATTCCGAAAAAATAATAAAGGAAAAATAAATATTCCCAAGGAAAGAATATATGTTTCCATGGGAGAATAAATGTTCACAAGGGAAAAAGATGTTCCCATGGGAAGAAAAATAAGTTCACTTGGGAACAAAAAATTCCCTTGGGAAATTTAGAATTTCCCATGGGAAGAAACTATTTACTAATGTTCCCATGGGATGTTGTAGTTCCGATGGGAACTTTAAAATTCCCGTGGGAAAAGTACTTTTTCCGATGGGAACTTTAAATTTTCCCATGGGAATTTCTAATATTCCCATGGGAATTTCAAATCCAGAATATTTAGTATTTGCAATATTTCAGTGAAATAACATCACTGTTTAAAATAACATGAAATTTAAAAAAGAATGGGAGTACATAGTTACATGGTAAAAGGTGCATGTGCAGCTTTCCTAAAGAAGACATTTTTGTTGAATAAACTGAATGTAATTTCTGTGAAATATAGGTTATTTTAAGCATTTCTGTCAAGTTTACAAGCATTTCAATAGTTTCAGAGAATTTTAGTATAATGAATGACGACATCTACAGCAATTTGAGCAAAATGTATTCGAAAAATCCAAATCATGCCGCATCATAATAGAATATAATGTGGACCAAACAATTCACCAATAAATGATCAAACATTCATCTCATCTGCATAAAAACAGTTGAATATGATACAAAAGATAATTCTAAACACCACTTATGTACCTTTTGTTTCATTATAATTTCCCTTTTGCTCTATTTATACTTCCCATTACCTCAAAATTTTTACTTTTCATACCATGCAATCTCAAATTCCAAAATAATTTATAGAAACATCACATAAAATATGAATTGTGCTTTGAAATACCCAAGATATATGTTTATGACTCATAATTTTTTTCTGCAATGAAATGGAGGGTTAACTTATAAAAAAAAACTGTCAAATTCAAGGATATATTTTTTTTAGACCCTGTTTCATATGAAACCGGATGTGACGTACTATGATTTGGTGGTATAACACCTATAACTAAAATACTTTCTGTAGCTTTACTTGCTCAATTTTTATAAAATTAAATCAATTTCTGCTCAGAGAACTTAATATTTGAAAATTCTTAATGTATCTACCACATGTACCATTTTAGTCTTTTTATTAGAAAAACAATGTGCTTCATAAACTGAAAAGAACATTGAGCTAAGCAGATGATTTAGTGCAAAGTATGCATCATCATGACATTTGTATCCTATTACAAGAGAATTGATATTTATTACATGTTCGTCAATGCAGACTTTTTTAAAGTAAATCTTTCATTGATTTCAAAAATGTTTTATTATATGAACATGTAATGACAAAAAATTATTATACAAATGTAGTTATCTAGTTCATTGCAGTATTAACAAAATTGTTTTGTGAAATTTTCCACTGGAAAAGTAGTTCTTCATTTGGCAAAATATAATGCATTTGTGTCTACCTTAACAATTTTATTTTATTATCTTTAAGATACTCAAAAGTGAATTCAATAGAGTATTTGAATCCATTTTCTAATCTTCCTATACTTAAAACTTTTTCCAATTTCAAAAATCCAATTGGTATTTCTGTTTTAACTGGGCGTACATGCTGTATTACTGTTTTGTATATGTTTTTAATATTGATTTTTTAGGACATCATTATTATCTCCAAGTTTAATTTTAGTTAATATGTTCTTTGGTTGTGAATGATTTCTCTGGTTTTAATTCGTCTACTCATTATTTTAGTATGGATTTTTTATTTTTGAGAATTCAGCAGTCAAATTGCTTTTATTTCTTAATTTTGAAGTAATTATTTCTTCAGATATATTTCCCCTGTTATCAATTATGTCTTTTATATATAATATATCACTACCAATCCAATTATCAAAGAACAAACATTTTCCTTGAAATTTTATGAATATATATTGCCCCATATTACTTGTTTTCTGATATCTAAATAATTATCGATTTGATCAATGTGTAATTGTTTGTACAATTATGCACAGTTATCCATGTTTTTATCATCTCTTGATAGAAAATTGGTGTATCGTTCTATATTTTTTTATCTTGCAATTTTCTGTTATTTAATTTTTTTAAGGTATAATTTTGATAATACAGACAAGTTAGCATTTCCTGATTGTATTATTTTTGTAATCCATTTTAAATGTATTGATTTTATAAAAGCCTCCATATCAATAATTTTTAACTCCCTCCTCAAAGAAAGTTTTGATTATTATTGACCTTTTTATTTTATCTTTTCTTCCATTCTAAATGAATTTATATATGATTTTATTTTAAAATTTGTAGTTTTTCTTTAGTTATAAAACTATTAGAAGCAATGAAGGTTATATTTGGTAACAGAAGTGCTTTTACTATTAATTTTTTTCCAAGTATTGTTAACTTTCGTTTTGACCATCTATCTACAAGTTTAGTTAACATGGTTAACCTGTAATTTTCTCTTCTCACTTTTACGACAACACCGCTTAGCATTGCGCAGACACCTTATCCCCTCCTCTAAATATAGCTGATAAAAATCAACTTTCGTTTCGGGTGATGTTACCTTCTCGCAGGAATTAAACAAGGGCGTCTAATCACAATACACAAAGTATTTGTAAGTGTACAGGAATGATCATATATTCATCTCTTGAGTATAATTATAGGATGCAATTCTATTTTTAGAAACATAAAATCACTGTCAGTTGATATATATATGTCTGCATATATATATATATATGAAACGTCTAGATATTAGTCAACGATCTTTCTTACGAGGGCGCTTGATCGTTACGAATAACGATACATGATCACAATAAATAAATTATATAAACGCCTAAAAAGTGTACAAAACAACACTAATATTAAAAAAGGGAAACATTAAATGTAATTATCTATAAATATTTCGGATAACAGATATCCTTCATTAGTATAATCATGATGTAAAATGAATCATATCAATCTATTCTGATTTTCTGAATGTCTGCATATATATATACGGTATAACATCCTTTCCGCAAGTTTATTGTTTTCTGTTTGGTATTTAATTAAAAATTAAGATCCATTTTGTTACATCTGGTTATCCGTTTTTTTGGCAATCGCCATGGCATTCAGCAGGGTTTAAATACATCCGTTGTTCGACTTGCTAGTCAAATGCGTTTTGTTAAAATATACTTTTTCACTTTTTTGGTCTTTTGAAAATGTTGTTTGTGCTATATTTAGACCCCTCTACCAAGAAATTTGTTTTGCATGCACACGTATAAAAATTGCGGTTTTTATCCAACGCAATCATAGGTTTGAACTAGTTGAAGTTGGGATATCCAGATTTGTATAAGTAGGATTCTACATTGTATTGGATGATTTCTGATTAAAAGCCATAGTATAAAAGACTTATTTTGTTTTATCTGATAATGAAATAAAATAATATAATCAAACTTGTCTGAAAAAAAAGAAGAGATAAGACCAATTTCTTATGTATTTATTTTACCTCAGTGCTTTTCTTATCAAAAACCTTTAATTTTATACCGAAATTCATGTAAGTTGATATGCGGTACTTAAGATTTTAACAACACTTTAGTGTACATGTATTTCAGAACATTTGAACAAATTGTAGATACATTTTTTATCTATGTATGGTTAAACACTTCAATTTTGGCAAATTTAAGTAATTATAAGGACGACCTTAACCAAATACAAAATTTTATTTAAACTATTTGAAGTATTATATATCAGTTTTAATTAATTTGTGTATGTCAATAATGTCTTTCGATACAAAATTGAACAAAAACCTGTTAAATTTTCAAAAGGTCTTCTCAAAAGTAATATTCAGAGGACAACCTTGTAAATGTATGCAAAATACATTTAGAAATGTATGTATGCAATCTCTGAACTCTGTCCATGTTTTAACGTCAAAATTGCTTGCTTCTCAAAATACAATAAACAAAATATTAGAAGATATTATTTTATATAAAAGAATTTAACGAAAGCTTATGTATTTTACCATACATTGTATTTTGTTTATAATCAAGTATTGAAAGTGGCATTGTATTATCATTAATTTTGATTTTCCAATTATAACTAAAAATAATAAAATTGATAATAAAAAAAATCTAGTAAAATCCAGATTCATACTAACTACTGATTTTAGTAAAATCCTGAATCCTACTAGAAATTAAGTACAATCAAGAATCATCCTAGTACATATTTTGGTATCCCAATTTCTACTAGTATATATTAGAATTTCGTTTTCAACTAGGAGGATTTTAGATCCTACTGAATTCCAGTTTGTACTGTTACATATTCATAGATTATGTTTTATGATGGGGTTTCTGATTTCTTTAGTTTTCTCTGTAGTTTGTCTATTTTTTTGCCATGGTGTTGTCTGTTTTCATTAGACTTATGTCTTTTGGTTGACCCCTGAGTATTTTCACCCTCTTTTTGACACTGATATCCTACCTGTCATCCATATCATAGGTAACCGGGGAGCAAGTTGTGTCTTCATAAAAAGCCGCTTTTCCATCTGAGCTTGAGTACGTTACTCAACTATCTACTAGGCAAAGGGAAGCATCGCTTTCTGTAATAATATTTTTCTTACACATGCATGTTATAGCCCCTTGTACAATAAAAATGAACTTACCATAAAACAAGACAAAAACACAAATAATTAAACCTTGAAAAATCATAACACTCTTGTTTGATGATATTTTCAGAACATGTTAAATAGGAAGGATATGTCACTTAGTCATTGACACTGACATCGTGACTCGACTTGTAAAAAGATATTTTTGCACTAAATTTTATGAAAGATACTTAATTCTACTGTTAAATCAAGGAAAATGTGCAAAAATATTCATGAATTTACCAGGCAAATATAATGAATTTAATAAATATCATAATTTGACAAATGAAAGACTTTTTTCAATTTACATGTACCATATAAAAGTATTGAATTTGTGACAAACATTAAAACATAAAAAACTCAAAAATGTTTTTTTTATTTTGACAAATTATCGACATTTTTTTTTAAATTGTTGGTATCTTCAGAAAAACATATATAGAAAAAGTAAAATAATGAAACATAAGAATAAAATATGTGTAATTTAGAATTTCATGCTTCTTCAGCCATATACATTACATCGCCCAACTATATTAGTTACAACTTCAACCAGAAACAGTATTTATCGATTACGAGACAGCAACCAACACCGCAGCACGGACAGTGTTCCCAGGGGTAACCGTGAAAGGCTGCTTCTTCCACTTTACACTGTGTATTCAACAAAATGCACATAAATGTGGACTACAGTCATACTATAAAAAAAATGAAGACATCACCCGACATATTCGCCGAGCCGCAGTATTACCTCTTGTTCCATCCCACCTTGTTCTGAATTTTTGGCTTACAACTTTACAAATTTAGAAAACATTGGTGAAGCTAACAACATACCCGCTAAAACATCATTTACTGATTACGTAACAAGAATTTTAGGTTGAAGGATACCGCTTTTTATGGAACCACTACTTCACAGAAGGACCCTGTAACACCAGCCACCTGGAAGGATGGCACACATAAATTAAGAAGAGACTGACCAACTTGCCAACCCAAACATCTACTAGAGCTTCGAGTTACTATAGACCTTTGTAAATCTTATGTTTTTTGACTTTTAAAACATATATAAAATGTTGTATTTGTCATCATTTTTTATTTATTTCCTTATGAAATGCATGTATAGATTTGATTTATGAATAATAAAAATTATACAAATTTAGAAAGCATTGGTGAAGTTAAGAACACACCCGCTACAACATCTTTGACTGATTACGTAATAAGAATTTTGGGTTGAAGGATACCGCTTTTTATGGAACCACTACTTCACAGAAGGACCCTGCACCAGCAGCCACCTTGAAAGATGGCATACATAAATTAAGAAGAGAATGACCAACTTGCCAACCCAAACATTTACAAGAGCATCGAGTTACTAAAGACCTTTTATTATCTTATGTTTTGTGACTTTTGAAATATATATAAAATGTTGAATTTTTCATCATTATACATGTAGTGCCTTATATAACTTATTTTTATCTTAGTTCTTTATTTATTTCCTTATGAAATGCATGTATAGATTTGATTCCTAAATTATATAAATTATGTTCGTAATAAAAGAAAACTGTGTCATATATTAGTGTATTTATATCATTATCATTTAGAAACTGCTGAATTATCAAGACAATGAATGCCATTGTTTTGTCACATGTTAAATGAATCAATTAAATTAATATTAAATTATTGAGAATCAAACCATTTGATTTCTTTATTCTTTATCTATACAAATAAAAATGGAACTACAAATTGAAAAATACCTGAATATATAGAAAACATAGATACACTATATACCTCTAAAGTTAGAACATACTATACAATTGTATGCTCATTAAACCTTTTGTCTTTTTTGTTTTCTTTACTAATAGATGATTGGTATAATTAAATATGCGGAAAACCAAGAGTTAACAAATCAAAACAGCATAGAATCAAAAATTGTTTTCTTTTTGAGAAGGTGGTTACCATTTGTTTGTTTTAATAAAATTACGAATTTACGAAAAAAATGGCTAGCTATTTGTTTTCCAACGTAGACGATCTTCGACATTTGTACATGCACATAATTTAATTTAATTTCATTGTTTATATTACAATTAAAATCTGACACGTAATTGTCATTCTAATAATACCCTAGCACATAGCAAGATTAAAGAGATACAAATTCATAACACCGACGTGATCAAAGAAAACAAACATAACACCTGGTCACAGTGTAAGTTTTGGCAAGATTCTTAATGATAATATTTTATGATTATATTTTAAATTAATAAAAGATAACACCGAATGGATGTTAACTGAAGTGAAATGTATACATTCTTCAATTTTCTAAAAATTAATTCATCACAAGGGTAACCAGTGAATTTCACATAATCCCAATTAAACCAATAACATGCAGAGTTACCGAACGTAATTAATAATGACTGGAATAATTGCATATAGGCGGGAGTCATTTTTCCCATTTCCGTTAACATGATTAACACAGACATATCTATAGGTTGCATTTCTGTAAATATCAACAATGCAATTTCCCATAGGAACTCCTTTCACGGCTAAAACTGTACCACTTTTACCATGAAGTTTTGAAAAAAATTATATCCTAGAATGGAAAGTTCATATGCACTACTATTTTTTTCAAAGGTCAAAATATAGGGCTGTGCGGCATATTTTCAACGTTTATATGCAAAGTGCAACCTATACTAACATTTATTCCAATAAAAAACTTTCTAAAAACACTTTTTCTCACAACAATACTTATTTATCAGAATTATAGCCTCAAAGAAATCACTGCATATACTCTAAGTTTTCTTTTACAGTACATTTATACCCCAACCCCTGTATCAATTTTTTAAAGAATTTGAAAACAAGACTTTAATAATTGCCAGCTTACCCTATGAGCATGTTTTCTGACATAAAATGTCTAGAACCTGTTTGAAACTATTTTGATAACAAATTAAAAGCATTTCAGAACACTATAAATGTAATGTTTAGCAGCTAATCATTCCAACATTCAAGATTATATAAAGTATCCAATCCTGCCTCTGTCTCCAGTCCACATCTTACTGTATGCCTATTTGTCAATGAAAGTTCACAATTACTGCCTCAAATGGTCAGTTTAGAAATCTTGTCACAACAGTATCATCTCTTACCATATATCTAACAAAATAAAGCTAATATTTGAACTAGAAGTGTTTAAATCAAGCCATATTTGCAAAAGTTGTATGTATGAAGATACCAGTCTGATGTATGAATTCACTAAAAGTTTTATAGAAATGACTGCTAACATCTGATTTTGCATAACTTCCAAGTACAGTTATTGGTTTCTACTCAAAAGACCTTTAAAATGATAAAGTCATAGCATTTACAAGTCAAATTATTTGTTTTATGACCCAGGGGGTATGCAGTTTTCTCTGTTTTTGCCCCTGGGGCCTCAAATTTCCTAAATTATTCTGCTGTTTATAACAATATGGAATATTTAGTGCATAGTTATGATAGAACACACTATTGTAAGTTTTATTGAGGTATTTTTGTATTTCTAGCTTGTATTTTTTTATGCCGCAGTCACAAAAAGCACATTTAGATGCTACGGCTTACTTTTTGGTTATCGACAGGATAAAAACACCCAACCAATAATATTCTGGAAGGATCTATGAGTTTCAATGACTGCGAAGAGTAAATATAAGCACTTCTAAACAATTTGAATTACTAATATGCATATATTATGAATTTATTTTGCATTCAGGGCTTTAAGTAAACTATGTATACTGTAAACTGTGAATTTATGCTGAGTCATCATTGTTAAGGACCAGGATTTTCTCAATCTTCATGAAATATTTATAAAACTTCATATTTGAAATAATTTCATTAAAATCTCTGAGACAAACCAGATTTGGTGAAATTCTGTATGTTCCCTTTTTTACCCAATAAAGGTTGCATTTCTGTAAATATCAACAATGCAATTTCCCTTAAGAACTCCTTTCACGGCTAAAACTGTACCACTTTTACTATGAAGTTTTGAATAAAATTATTTCCTAGAATGGAAAGTTCATATGCACTACTATTTTTTTGAAAGGTCAAAATATAGGGCTGTGCGGAATATTTTCAACGTTTATATGCCCCGAACTTCTATGAGTTTAAACTTACATTAAAATTATATTGTGCCCCTACCTTGATTTAAGGATTTCCACAGATTTTAACTTGATCACAATGAATATGTATATTTAATGGTAACATTCCCAGGTTATGTCTGTACGAGATGAAATATAGAGATCATATCCGGGAACCAGTATATAAACAAAATTAATTATCTATGAATATTATATATCTCCCCAAAAGAGGCGTGGTTTGAGAAACAACTGTATTTACAAAATGCAACCTATACCACTAAAAGAACGAGGTCCAATGTGATAGCCGGCATGCAGTAAAAACGACGAATCAACTATATATATAACTAATATAGGACAATGTTGTTATTTCAAACTTACACCATTCCCGGCCCTTTTGTTTTCCACATTATTAATTACCGAGTCACTTGAGACCCGGTCTAATTAGTCATACGCTTCACGTCACAATGGGGTAAATCTGTTAATGGATTCTGATTGGTAAATATTCAAAAAAATATAGCGTGTTCCGTAAGAAGTAAAGGCTTTCTTGACGTCTAATTGGGTAATATTGAGGTGCATTTATTATATGCGAGCGTATCAGTAAGTGAGGCCGGAAAGAAATCATGATAGAAGGTCATGAAAATGACAGTGAAGTGTTCAATCAAGTTGAAAGTGAAGTGTTGAATCGATATTTCAATGCCACATGGTCAAACGCAAAAGTGATTCAAATTAATCATGTTAATTGAGTTTTGTTCTGTCATTATTATTCAATTGTGTTTGCATCAGATATTTATATTATTTTAACTTCCATATTCATAATTACCTTGTTGATGTGTATTAGTTATCACTCATGCGTATCATTATACAGGATAATTATTTTACACGCTTATCTATAAATAGCCGAAGCATTAGCGATTTTATTATGTATAAAATACACACGTGGTGGTTTAACTAAGTTACGCTATATCAAGGAACACACTGTCGTGATTGTACATAAGTTCATAAAACATATATATGAAGGATCGTGACTGCTTCTGTCAGTTAACAAAAATTATAGATGAGTATGTAGTAACTGATATAATTCAAAAGTATAAAAAAATGTAAAAACAGGTATCTTCAAATGTCTTATTTTCGACTAATTTTCAAGTTCATTTATACCGGGTATGGCGTAGAGGTGAGTTGATGTAAATGTGTCCAATCCCTTATCACGCCAACGTACATCACGGTACAGTGTAGTTCGAATAATTAAGACGTCTATTTTTTGCGATGGTAGGCATCACAGAAAAAAGAATAAAATAGCCTTTCAAGACGTTTTAATCATTCGGACTAAGCAAAGTGAAGTTCTGATGACAAAATGGCCTACTTCTAAGGACAACTTCCTAAGGGTAAAAAATATAAGACTTTATACGTTTAATACAGGTAACTTTTTTCGGGAAGGGGTATTTTATACACATAACTTTCGGGAAAGGTTCGTTTTGATAGCAAGTGTACATGTATGTAAAATATTTAAAGCGTTGCCAGATACATTTTTGTAAATAAGAGGAGATGTAGGGTATCATAAATAAGACAGCAACCAAATTAACAAGAAAGCTAAATTAGGTCAACACTCAGTTTTTTTCAATGGATATATGTCTTTACAATATTTCGAGCACTTAATTTAAAAGAAAATTAATTATGAATAATTTTACAAAGACTTTCAAAAATATGCAATCGACACAAAATCCCTTAAATCGTAAAATCAAATACACAAATTTAGGAGACCTTAAGGCAATGAACAGGAACGAACTCCGTTTGCTAACATCGGAAAAACAAAACTTACAGCATCATGTACATGTTAGTATTATGTTCTGACAACAAATGGTATATAGTTGAACTTTGATCAATGCATCTGGATAGTGCTGGCAAATGTTCAAAACCATAGTTTTAGTATATTTTAAATAGTCCGTTTCTATGTATGTTGGCGTTTGTTTTTGTTGCACTTCAGTGTTTCTGTTGTTCCGTTGTTTCTCTCGTATAGTTGATGTGTTTCCCTCGGTTTTAGTTTGTAACCCGGATTTGTTTCCTCTCAATCGATTTATGACTTTTGAACAGCGGTATACTACTGTTGCCTATATTAAGCAATAGACCGTTAGCCAGTTAGAAATTTATAACATAAAATTAGAAGATATGGTATGATTACTAGTACCAATGAGGTAACTATCCACCAGAGACAAAATGACATAGATGTTAGCCCATATACGTTACCCTACAGCATTTAACCATGAGAAATATTCATACTGCATTGTAAGCTATAAAAGGATCCGACATGACAAATGTAAACAAAGTTCAAACGACATAACCAACGGCATTTCATTATTTTTGTACGAAACTATTATCAACGAAAAGCAGGTGTAATTGACAGCAACAAAAGACGACCAATGAAATTCAGGCTCATGATTTTGGTACAGGCACATAGCGATCCTGGCGTGGATAACCGTGTTTGTCTATAGCTGCTATCACAGGATGTGTAACTAAATTACAGGACCAACTTCCGTGAAAATCACTCCAGCACAGACGATGGAAACAAGGTATTGTGATGTGTCAATACACCCAAATACAGTTGATTGTTATTGATACATCCAATTACAACCCATCAGGTTACAGTAGGACCAGAGGCAACCACAAACTCAGACAAGCTAGAGTAAAGAGAGACGTATATTATCATTCTTTCTTCCCGAGAACAATTAGAGAATGGAAACAATTACCAGAATATGTAGTGTAGTCCGGATCATTAGAGGTCTTCAGGGCCAGAGTGAACAACATCTCCTGGGCCCAGTTACATCTCAACTAGACAATAGGATACCCAGTGTACATATTTGTAAATATGCACCTACTGATTCCTATGTAAATACCATCCAGTTTTCCTGGACTTTTACTTTTGGCCAAAGGAGTGGCCTCCTGTCTGTTTGAGATACACCCGAGTCAATTACACTCAATTGTAGAGTCCGACATGTACATAAAGTAACGATAAGAGAATCACACCTTGATTTTGCTTCATAGCATGCCAATTTGTTATTTTTTTTTTAGTAAAGACTTTGAACCGATTTACTCCTTAAACATTGTCCTGCAGTAACTATGTACATGTACCCTTATACGCTCCTGGAACCTGCTGAAGTAGGATATAGGCACAATTTTCGGTATAATAAAGATTCAGTGGGATCTAAAACGTTTGTGAGTTGGTTTATCGGGATAATTAATGAAAGATATATCACAGTTTACTCAAACAAAGAGTAAATAATGGCATGTCTGCTGAAAAATTGATTTATAAGATAAAATATTGAAATAAGTACAGGCAAAAACGCAAGTGATTTAGAAATTTAGCCCTTTCGAGGAGTTAAAGATGACAAACCACAAAATTAAAATTGTAACCCTTACAATACTATATTAGCATTTCCTCTATTCGACCTTTTTTTAACCCCATTGCAATTTATATGCTGAGTAATATTCTCAATGGATGAAAATACAATGCAAAAAAGACCCCAATTTTCAACATGATGAGCTAAAAACCGAATAGCTTTTTGGAAAAGCTATTACTTGTATTACCAATAATTAACAAGTTCCGAATCCGATACCGATACCAATAGCATATGTCACATGCAGTTTCCGGTTGTAGTTACCTGTAACCTTCTGTAAATTCCTCCTCTACCAGGAGAACCTGAATTCTACCAGTAGTCGTTTTATATCTATGTTACACTATAGTACATTATTTAACAAGTCTGTTTTCTTCCACCTCAATACCACTACTAATTTTGGTTAATTAGTTTAAAAACTTTTACTTAATAGTTAGTTTATTGCAACTTAAGAAAACTATGACGGGTTCAAACAGACAGATAGGGCTACAGTTGTACTTTAATAAATACTATATTCAAATAATGTCCACATCATCACCAGATCATTTGACATTGCAGCATCCAATTTATGATATGTTGAGATAGCTTCATAAGTTTTACTTGCAATTGGGACTGATTCCAGCACCCCGAGAATTAAATGTGATGTATTAATGTCCGGCTTTTTTAAGGGAAAGAGATCCTCCAAACGGTAGATGAATCTGCATGTTTATACATATAGTTGGCATGGCAGCATGCAAACAAAAGGTAGACCAAAGGCTTCAAACTGCTTTTTAAAGTTTCATAATTATTTATTATTTTTACTTACATTTTGCCATGCAAACGTATTTCTGTGGACGAAAAGACACAGGCAATTATCTATTAAAAAGAAATGATTCCGATACAGCAATAGATAATATTTTGTAGATAATTCAATGTAGATTTACGAAAAAACAAATTTAAATGGGATAGACAACCGAAGATTCGAAATATAACGGAGATTCGCAACCTGGTGACATTTTTTGAAAGTATTTATTTAGTACATGTACCTTGTGTTATGTTAAAGTATATATATTTGTTTTTTGCATAGACAAGTTCCTATGCGAACCGTTGCAGAACTATAAATAATGTTGTTTTTTTTCTTGGGAATGAACTATCCCTAAATTGATATCAAAAAAAAGAAAAGGTTAAAGTATTTTTTTTTGTCCAATTTGCAGACAAAAGCAGGTGTTATTTATTCTCTGGTAAAGTTTTTGAATACATATCCTAAATAACATAACTTCAATAACTGTTCTATTTTGTGTGCAAGGCATCGCCAATTTCCGATAACATTTATGAATTTAACCGCATTTGAACAATCACCATCACCATCATTACTCATCATCATCACTAACACTGAGCATCATTTTCATTAACAAAACACTTATAATGTTGTGACTACTGCTTATAATGTTGTGACCACTGCATATAATATTGGGACCACTGCATATAATGTTGTGACCACTACATATACTGCTGTGACCATTGCATATAATGTTATGACCACTGCTTATAATGTTGTGACCACTGCATATAATAATGTTGTGACCACTGCATATAATAATGTTGTGAACACTGCTTATAATGTTTTGACCACTGCTTATAATTATGTGACCACTGCTTATAATGTTGTGACCACTGCTTAAAATGCTGTCATCACTGCTTTTAATGCTGTGACCACTGCTTATAATGCTGTGACCACTGCTTATAATGTTGTGACCACTGCGTATAATGCTGTGACCACTGTTTATAATGTTGTGATTACTGCATATATTGTTGTGACCACTGCTTATAATGTTGTGACCACTGCATATAAAAATGTTGTGACCACTGCTTATAATGATGTGACCACTGCCTATAATGTTGTGACCACTGCTTAAAATGCTGTGACCACTGCTTATAATGTTCTGAACACTGCTTATAATGCTGTGAACACTGCTTATAATGTTGTGACCACTGCTTATACTGTTGTGACCACTGCTTATAATGTTGTGACCACTGCTTATAATGTTGTGACCACTGCATATAATGTTGTGACCACTGCCTATAATGTTGTGACCACTGCTTATAATGTTCTGACCACTGCATAAAATAATGTTGTGACCACTGCTTATAATGTTGTGACCACTACTTATAATGTTGTGACCACTGCTTAAAATGCTGTGATCACTGCTTATAATGCTGTGACCACTGCTTATAATGCTGTGACCACTGCTTATAATGTTGTGGCCACTGCTTATAATGTTCTGACCACTGCATATAATGCTGCGACCACTGCTTATAATGTTGTGACCACTGCATATAATGCTGTGACCACTGCTTAAAATGTTGTGACCATTGCATATAATGTTGTGACCGCTGCATATAATGTTGTGACCACTGCATATAATCATGTGACCACTGCTTATAATGTTGTGACCGCTGCATATATTGTTGTGACCACTGCTTATAATGGTGTGACCACTGCTATAATGTTGTGACCACTGCTTATAATGTTGTGACCACTGCTTATAATGATGTGACCGCTGCTTATAATGTTGTGACCACTGCTTAAAATGCTGTGACCATTGCTTATAATGCTGTGACCACTGCTTATAATGCTGTGACCACTGCTTATAATGCTTTGACCACTGCTTATAATGCTGTGACCACTGCTTATAATGCTGTGATCACTGCATATAATGATGTGACCACTGCCTCTAATGTTGTGACCACTGCATATAATGCTGTGACCCTTGCTTATAATGCTGTGACCACTGCTTATAATGTTGTGACCACTGCATATAATGTTGTGACCAATTGCTTATAATGCTGTGACCACTGCTTATTATGCTATGACCACTGCTTATAATATTGTGACCGCTGTTTATAATGTTATGACCACTGCTTATAATGTTGTGACAACTGCATATAAGGTTGTGACCACTGCATAAAATGCTGTAACAACTGCATATAATGATGATCATCAGTATAAGGCACTTATGGCATTCCATAGTTTTCTATACTAAAAACGTTTATAATGATAAAATCGTAGCCTTTACAGGATGCATTATCTGTTTTTATGACCCAGGGGTTACGGATTTTTCTCTGATTTTTACCATTGGGGTCTCAAATTTGCTAAATAGTTCTGCTGTTTCTGTGAATATTGATTATTCAGGATAGTTTCAGGATACAACACACTATTCTTTGTTTTCTACAGGTATTTTTGTTTCTCTATCTGGTACTCTTTTATGCTGTTGCCACAAGAAAGCGCTGTCAGGTGTTATGACTTCCTTTTGGGTTTTCGACTGTACAAAAATTCCCAAACAACAATGTTTATCAAGAATTAAAGAGTTACAGTGACTGCGGAGAGTAAAGATCAGCAACTCTTAATAATATAAATCACATATATGCATATATTATGCATTTACTTGGCATACAGGGCTTTAGGTAAACTATGCATAAAGTAAACTGTGAATTTATGCTGAGTTTTCATATTTATTGCCCAGGATTTTCTCAATCTTCATGAAATTTTTATAAAACTTAATTTCATTAAAATCTCTAAGGATCAACCAGATATGGTAGAATTCTACGTGTTCTTCTTTTTTTTAATTTTTGCACACTATGTAATAAAAGCTTGTTATTTATCAGATTAGTTTGAATTAGCGCGTTGTATTTGTGCGTAGTCTGTAAATATGTATATGAGTAACGTTTTCATGGAAATTTGCCGAAAATAGTTTTTCAATCATGCATATTTTAGATTAACTGAAATTGATGCCTGTCGGTGCTCTGTGAGCGTTCTCTAATGTAACACGTTATATTGAAATTCTTTGGTTAAAATGTTGTACGCCAAAATAATAACAAATTAAAGCACAATTGATATTCTGAATACGATTCGACATCATGCCTATTATGTACACAGTTAAGACATATTTTTGTGTACCTACATCTCTCATCATTGAGCTGTTTTATTTTCTTTATAAATGTACAACTTTTTGTTAAATATTATTAAAAATATTCTTTTTTGAGTAAGCAAGACAAGATGTACATATTTATCTAATATCTGACATACTTTTGTTGAACAAATGATACACTAAAATACATATAACAAGTAAAAACAATTCTGTTAAGGAAAGCAGATAAACAAGATAATTGTAATGTGATATAAATTCTACAAAATATGTTATGTATATATATATCTAAACTTATTATTTTTCATTGCGTACAACAAATATTACAAAAAACCAAATACAAACAACTTTACATGTTTCCTGTTTCCTCTTAATATTTATATACATGTACTATTTATAAACATTTATCGTTTTTACAAAGTTCACAAGGAAGCAATACAAATGGGGACCATCAGGGATACAGTTTTATGATTGTACATTTATATTAAATGTAAATAATGTATAGGTTGATTGCTTGTTTTATTTTCTTAAAATCCAGTGTCAAATATTTCATGCACATTCAGGACGACCTGCTTTCCATTATGATAAGGAAACTTGGAGTTAATCTACCAACAAAATATTCTTTATGAATTGCCCCATTTACTGATTTTAGGAAAAACGTAAATTGACTTGGCTTCCATTTGTTTTGCCAAATCTTGACATGTAACGAAACCTGATTTTATCCTGATTTAAATCTTACACATAATCATATACATATCTGATGAAATAATCCAGTCTTTACTAAACACAGTCGAGTGAATAAAAGAAGACGTGAACTTATTTGTTTGTGCATCATCATTGCTTCATTATAAATCAAAGAATATGTAACGTATATTTCACAAGTCAACAACAACACCCCTTTCCCCCAAAACATATGCACCTCGACGTGAGACGTCAGCTCTTATGGAAACATGCATTATTGAGTGGATTAGTTTGAAGATTGAACTAAAATACGTACTTGAAACAATTGACAATTTACTTTAAAATATAATTGTCAATCTTTGATATGTGTAGTGTTATAAATGGAAATTTCATCTGCCCACTATTTTCGTGTCTGTAGTTTCACATTTGTTATCAAATGAGTTTTATTTAATACATTGTAAAGTTGTTGTAGTGGAAATTTTTCACTTTTAGTTTTCCAAACTGGTTGACCCTGGTTCGACAATAAATAAAACTAGTTTGTACCTACAGCAAAAATGGGAATCTATTAATAAGATATATACATTTCTTCCTTAAAAAGTGGTCCAAATCAAAGCGTCGTTAAAAAGATGTGCAAAATATGTCAGACCAGAAAAAAAAATGGTTTAAGTGATTGATTTTATCGCTGATCGTCTTATAATTTACCAATCATTGAAATATAACAAATGTTTGTACTATCAAAGGTGAAAAAAAAGCTTGATGCTTTACCTTGTTATTAGATGTTAAGCCACATAATAGACAATTATTCAAAAATCATAGCTAGGGATATTTAAAAAAATAATATTTTAAGTAACACATTGTAAACTGTTTACCAATGCACTGATAATTTAACTTGTATCAATATACATGTACAGACAATCAGTGTATCGAGACTTTAGTACGTTGACATTATTTTTGTATGTGGTTATATATATACGATATTCACAGAGAAAAAATGTTTAAGCAGACAAGACCGTAGGGATTTATGTAATAATATTAATGTTTTTTTCTCCAATGTATGTTCCTTCTACTAAACACATACTCAATAAAGATAGGTATAAACAATTTTAGCTATTTTATTATTATGATGTAAAATATATCATATCAATCTATTCTGATTTAACGATAACAATCTTTAAATTTATACAACTAAAACCGAACAACGCTTATACAATTCTAAGATTTCAAAAATGACGTAGGTGAGGTATTTACAACAGAGACTGCATAGATGTGCTTCTAACAAAAATAGAATTGTGCGATATGAACTGGTATATTTCTAAAATTTCACAGGTGACGAAAGATGGGTTATTACAACAAAGACTGTGTAGAAATACATTCCCAATGAATAGCACTGACCGATTTGAGCTGGTATAATACTCAAATTTCAAATTTGACGAAGGTAAAGTAATTACAACAGAGGCTGCGTATTTACACATCCCAAATAAATAGCAGTTTGATAATTTTTTTAAATTTTTAATTTTGACAAAGGTTAAGTAATTCACCGTGGATGCGTATTTATACATCCCAAATGAAGAGTACACTGCGATTTAAACTGGTATAATTCTATAATTTCATAGTTGACAAAGGTAAAGGAATAGCAACAGAGACTGCGTAGTTTTTGAAATATTTCACTCACATTCAGGACGATCTAGCTGTCTTTAAGACACAAATGATGCCCCTGCCTGACCATACAAAATTATAAATTTAACACTATGTACATTATGTATGATGATCTATCTTTTATTTTTTACTCTTAATGTCTACAATTGTAGGGCTGAATGTCCAGCCAAAAGGTTTTAACTTTCCAGAATACTGTCAGTTACAAGTTTTTCTTAAATATACTAACTGAATTACTGACGAACAATAGCAAGAATTTTATGGTCTGAGAAATGAGTAAAAAATACATCAACTTTGTCAGGATATCTGTTGTCAGGAACAAATATAAGGTCTAAGGTTGAACCAGTATAGTGTTCATTTATTGCATTTGGGACATTAAACTGTAGTAGTACAAACCATGTTTTCAATTATATAGCCGGCGAGAAGGAAATGAAGTCTAACTACCGGGTTTTGTGACTGTCTAACAACTCTTTTGTTCAAGAAATTTCCCAAGTCAAGGGGCCCAAAAGACGACAGAAAAAAATAATTGAAATTAATATAATCATCTCATCTTATGCATTTTCATAATTCTATGAATTACGAAATCCCATAAAATATTTAGAACAATATTTTATTACCTAAATGTATGAATTTCAAAATTAAGTATTAAATTAGGAAATTTCATTATATTATGCAATTTCCTATTTGAATACAAGACACTTTTAACGTTCTCTGGATATTTGGCAAAAAAAAAAGAAACCCTCATTACAATGACATTTAAAGTGAAGTGCCATTTAACTTATATGATCTTATTATGATAGAGAACAACTCTAACTCAGTTGGTAAAGCGGTTTTTTTTTTAACACAAAGCAAGCTCTCTCGGTTACTCATGATAGGACCGAGTGCGCTGAGCTTCATGTTTAACCCTAACAGTCTATAGTAATATAGGTCACATCACATGGACAAATTTGAGAAAATACTTAATGCCACTTGCTTAACGTAGATGTAACATATTTTTTAAGTCTGAACTAAACCAGGGATTGAACAAACGATCTTCCGCACCTGAGGCGGATTTTTGCGATTTGACAGAGCTCACAAACATAAGATATTCAAAGTAAACAAAAACATCCGAATTCCAAAAAGAAACTATATCTGGTTTACAAATTTACTTGATACTTTGTATGTTTATACATCCAAATGGTCACTTAGTGTTAATAGAGCAAAAGCGAAAATTGTTGTTTTTTGAAAATATTTTGAAAAACACTGTTATTGTTGTTTATTTTGATGATTTACAAAAATGTCCAAGTAATGAGAGAAATATGTTGTATTTTATTAAAATTGAGCTGCTTAGCATATGTTTCGATGATATTTGGTATAATAAAGGTTATTCTATAGATAATATGTTATCCAATTCTTTTTACTTGATAATTTAAAAGCGCCTGTTTGATTGTCTGAAACAAGATTTTGATAGCCATCTTAGTAATTTAGTTGAATGTTCAAGTTATAGAAATATGGTTCAGATTTTTGGTTTACCATATTACTTATGTAAACCAATACCAGTCAGTTTTAAGACATGCATTAAAATAATTAAGACTTAGTAGTCATAATTAAGCTATAGAATGTGGATGTTACTCTGCAATTTCTTGAAGAAATAGACTCTGCAAGTTTTTTAAAGATAACTTTGAGGATGAGACTTCATCTTACAATGTCCCACTTATCAAGGTCTTAGATGTTATTCTATATAACCTTATTATTGGAGAAAACCTTTTATGTATCAATATATACAATTAATGAGTTCGAATAATCTTAGAGAGCTATTTGATTTGGTTAAATTCATATTTCGTGCCCAAAAATTAAGACTTGAACTAAATGTTTTGTTAGACAAACGCGAAATTATTATGGAAATTAATCATTCTCTAACGTATTAAACTTAATGAATAGGTCACAATGCAATGAAATGAACCCAGCGTAAGAAAATTTCCATCGTTAGCTGGTGCATATCATAATCATAATTTTCTTCCATTTTGCATGTTGTTCACAAACAGTATGTTAATTAAAATGTATACGCCAAATTTCGTATGTGCATGATTTTATATCTTAAAATTGAGAATGAAAACGGAGAATGCGTCAAAGAGACCATAACCCGACCAAAGATCAGAAAACAGCCCAAAACCACCAATGAGTCTTCAATACAGCGACAAAAATCCTGCACTCGCAGGCGGGCTTCTGCTGGATCCGAAACAAAAATGTGTACTACTTCAGCGAAAATGGACGTCACACTAAACTCCGAAACATATAAATGAATAAAAAATCAAAAAACATACAAGGCTAACAAAGGCCAGAGGCTCCTGATTTGGGACAGGCGCAAAAATGCGCCGGAGTTAAAACATTTTTTGTGATATCTCCCCCCTCCCCCCTATGCCTCTAGTCAATGCAAAGTCGAAAAAACCAACACACAGCAATACGCACAGTAAAACTCAGTTTAAAAGTAGTCCGAGTCCGATGTTGGAAAAGGTCATAAAAGAAACTAAGCAAATTGACAATGATACGTAAATTAACAAAGGACTACTAGCAGTTACTGACATACCAGCTCCAGACCTCAGTTAAACTGATTGAAAGATTATGTCTTCATCATATGAAAATCAAGTACAATCCCTCACGTTACGGGTTTAGTATCATACCATCATAAAATATACGATAAGAACATAACCCATATCATGCCTGTATATTACTGTCAGAGTCGGGACAGAAATTTTTACACATGATGTTTATGATACCTGACAGCATTTGGTATGGCATGCTTCTTAAATTTGACCTGTTCCCACCAGTCCTGGTTCACTCAGCACGAAAGCGATGCATGGAGTCTCGTATTGCGAAATGCTATGAGTTTGTAATGTAGCCAGGAAGTTGTTAGAATACCAGAATGTGCCACTTTCAAAAGACTTCTGGCAATAATTTATTAAGCCATGCCGGTTATCAATAAATATTAAAATATTAAAAATAAAAAAAATCCAAAAATCAAATCAAGTGAAATCAAATAAGATCAAATCAAATCAAATTAAATATTTATGAATGTATGCCTATTTCTATGGAATAAACATAATATCATTTTAGATTTTTTTTTCCGAATTTCCCTTTAACTTCTTTGAACTGAACCAGGAAATAACAATTAAATGAAACTACATTCACGCATATATATTTAGGATCGACATATTCTAAAATGAACTTACTGTTATACATAACAAAAATATGGATAATAAAACTCTTACAAGTCACACCAACCATTTGTGATGAAGGTTTTTAGTGCAATTACCAGTCTACGGAAAGTGCGAATCGAGAAAACCGTTTCTTGTGTGGAGTCGAGATATTTTCTAATATGAAATTGTAAATATACAGACACTCCATGAGGAAAAAGATGTTTTTTGTCATAAAAGCTTTTGTTGGTATTAAAATATATAAATACGTTCAGTCCGATATTAATTCACGCGACACACAGAGGAGTTTTATGTATTACCATTAATAAATGGAGTGTGAAATCGATTATATTAAGCCTTTCGAGGTCATTTTAAAGGGAAAAAAGTCAAATAGACCAGTTTAACGAGCAACAAGGTATGATTTCTTTGTGAACATATAAACTGTTAACCTATCATTTAAATATAAACGAAAATTAAGTCTTGAAATAAGCTCAATATCAAAGTAAAATCAAAAGTTTATGTCCTTATAACAATTGTACTGCTACGTTTTTCCTTTGTAAATAAATAATTAAATGCTATTTATTTTATTGTAGATGCGATATTTTTTTAATGTAGTTGCGGTATGTTTTTATTGTAACTATACGTTTAATGTTATATGAGGTAGCAGTCTTAGCCCCTTGCTTACTGTCAAAATGAACTTTTGAGACATCTATCGAAATTCTTAATTGTTCTTCAAACATATTTGTATTAGATAAAAATAATATGGCAGATGGTTTCACTTGTTCATTTAATTGATAGCGTTTGATTTTGTTAGTTTTTATGGACTTCCACTTTTAAGCTCACCTGGCCCAAACAAGTGAGCTTTTCTCATCGCTTGGCGTCCGTCGTCGTCCGTCGTCCGTCGTCGTTAACTTACAAAAATATTTTCCTCTGAACTTACTGGGCCAAATTTAACCAAACTTGTCCACAATCATCATTGGGGTATATAGTTTTAAAAAAATGTGTGATAGCCCCGCCTGCCAACCAAGATGGCCGACATGGCTAAAAATAGAACAGAAGGGAACAATGCAAGTTTTTTCCATTATTTTGAAAACTGTTATAAATAGAGAAAATCTGACAATCCTGAAATGTTCATAATGTTGAGCTCTACCAATTGTGTATTTACGTCAAAACTGTCAGACGACTTCTTATAGTATTTTCGATAAAATTGCAATAACATTAGATCAAATATAGTTTTTCCAGATATAAGAAGGAGAAAAATATATCTGTGTCAACACTGTGCAATATTGATTTGTAAACCCAAAATTGATCGACGCGCAGGGGATATTGAACATCGTATCTACTTCGTTTTAAGCGTATAATTGGTTTATTATGTACGTAAATCATCTATACGAAATTTCAGTGATATTTTGTCTGTACCATCGAACCTGTCATGAATAATTGTCGATAATACTTTTTTTTAATGGTTTGTGCCATATTATTGTATTTTTTCATTGAAAAAAAGTATTGCATTTCTATTAGAAAAATATCGCAGTGGAAAAGTTTTTCATAATAAAAGCATATCGCTAAATTCTATTAGAAAAACGTCGCATTCATATAAGAAAAAATAGCATTATTATGCTATTACAAGTGATTATGGCGTAGAATGCAATCGAATAACTTCAATGGCCAATCCACTGTCTTTGGTACATCATTGTCAAAGTATTGGGACACCTCAAAATTATAGATCGTGCAAATAGGTTTCATTTAATGCAAATAGAACTAAGAAGATGTGGTATGAGTGCCAATGAGACAACTCTCCATCCAAGTCACAATGTGTAAAAAGTAAACAATTATAGGTCAAAGTACGGCCTTCAACACGGAGCCTAGGCTCACACCGAACAGCAAGCTATAAATGGCCTCAAAATGACTAGTGTAAAACAATTCAAACAGGAAAACCAACGGTCTAATCTATTTCAAAAACGAGAAACGAGAAACACTTATGAACCACATCAACAAACGACAACCACTGAACAACAGTCTCCTGACTTAGGACAGGTGCAAACAAATACAGCGGGTTTAAACGTTTTAATAGGCGCCAATCTTCACCCTAACATAAAACAGTAGTGTAACATTACAACATAGAAAGACACACTATAAAATATCAATTGAAATGGCTTAACTCGATCGAAAAGACTTATTAACAAAAACAAGTAAACGTACACTGAACGAATAAATTTGATCTATGACACAATATAAATACAATATTAATTGTCAAAAAGACAACTCTTTTTTGAGACAAAATGGCGTTAAATAAAATAACGTACACAGGTAAATTTAAATAAAAAAAATTTGTTGTTAGGAGTACGGAAATATTTTTTACAAAATAAATAAATTTGTGGTTCATAGTACGAGTACAGAAGTGAAAATTTATCGTCAAATAAATACTTATCAAAGATGGTACATATTAAAAATAGTAAGACGAGATATAACACAGACTAAGTAAACATTGAATAACAATAATGCATTACAAAGTGTGTCAACTGGTCAAATTAACACGAAAGTACGATTTGAGAGTACTCGCAGTTACTGAAAGCTAGTTAAAAGCCAAAAACAATTAATAATAATAAATCATGCATCAGAAACTAAAATCAATTAAAACACATCCCAGGGATTTAGTGTTAAAACGCCATGGACAATCAAGGAAAACATGACTTGTGCAATGCCAAAATAAAAGTATCGACAGGCAGTAGGATAGTTTGGATTTAACCTTATAATAAATATGTATCATGTTATATATAGATAGAGCAAGAAATGCATATTTACTCGAATAAATACAACATACTTGGGGTAGAATACTCAAAATACATGGCTAGTTGTATATACGTTTGTCCTCTTAAATACGTCTATGTGTTAAAAAGAATAAGCAAGTACTTTCCGATGAATTTTGTTTTATTCCAACAAATGTCAACATTCGTCTGGAAATTCTTCACAATGCATCTCATTTACAATAGAAAATATCGCTACTCCACATAAGAGACGGATTTCTCGATTCGCACTTTCCATAGACTGATTATTATGACTAATTATAGTATCGATGTCCGTATTTAGTCAAAGTACTAGTGTGTGGGAGTCTTGATAAGGGCTCCTTAATTTATACACTCTTTATTTTTGGGGACATTTTTCTTTATCTTGAGAAAATGAGACTTATTCTGTCAAATTTTCATGACCATTATCTTAGATTTATCTGCAATAACACTAATTTCTTTGTTCTGTACATGGTTCATTTCTGTAATCAGTATTTTATTACCTTATTATTTCATTTTCCACAGTTATTCATAATACTTTTGCATCCCATTATTCTCAATTTTTTATTATTTGTTTTGCTCATTTGTCTCTATTCATTATATTTGTCGGTCATTATTCGTATTTCTGCAAATCACATGAAGGTCTGGATGGGGGTCCTTCATTTCTGTATTCTTTAATTTGTTGAAATATGTTTCTTTATCTTTGAAAATAACGTTTTATTCCTTAAAATTCACTGAAAATCATTTTACTATTAGATTTATTTCTTATTACATGATTTATTTATACTGTACATGGTTCATTTCTGTAATCCATATTCTATTACCTATTTCTTTAATTTTTCACAGTTATTTTCTATTCTTTTGCATCCCATTATTCTCTATTCTTTATTTTTGTTTTGTCTCACATTTTTCTCTATTCTTTATTTTTTGTTTGCCATTATCCTGTAAAATTTACCTAGACCCTCATACAAATGTATAATCTTTCCTTCCTATCATATTACAAATGTATTAATACGTCAGTAAACATAAATTATTTATACACAAAACATTTATTAACTGATATACATACTATATTTGACATATACACTCAATAACATACACATCATTTAGAGTATAGATGTCTCTGTTGTTGTCACGTTTATTGAATGCACTGCAATGAGTAATGAATAATGGTGAGAAATGAAATAGATCTTATTTAATGATAATGTTGTTTACAAACATGCAACTATTGCTGTGAAAGTTTGCCTTTGTCAATTTGTCCATGTTTAATGTCTACAAGTGTGGATAGTAATTGTTGGATTAGAAATTTTTGGATTTGTGTTAGTGGGTTTGTAGTCATTGTCATTTTGAAATTTCAAATTGTATTTGGCATGATATGAAAAGGAAAATTAGGAAAGTATATTTCCTTGTATTTGTTCTTTTTGAGCAGCACTAACAGGTATTTTTCCTAAAACTTTATTGTGGGCTCAACAGTAATTACTATTCAGTTTGATGTTCACCACCAACTCTAGTATCAATTATGCATGATTAAGTTAAAATGTGCTAGAAATTTTCTCCAAAAACACGATTGTATGTCTAGTATGGTTCTATTTGAACCTGTGTTCCAAGATGACAGTCGTTTTGGATTTCAAATTAGCACCCTAAAAAGACAAAAATAAGTATCATTATTGTGTTATTTATTCAAGATTTAGTTTAAAAGGTTTGAGACAAGTTATGAAAAAGAAGCCATGTGTATGATTTTATGGTTAAGTCCACATTCTGGGCATCCTTCTTTCAATTAGCAGAGGAACACTCTATTGTGCACAAGTGTATCATTTGGTATAAAGTGAGTGTTTCTGAAAAGGTGTAAGAATGTATTTCTCATATATTTTATTTTGTTCCATCATCGTGGTCATTTCATAGTTTGGTTTGGCATATATAAAAAACAAACACACGAAAATAGCATACGATCACCCTGGTATCATAAGTGCAAATTTTGATTTAATTGTGTGTGACGGTGAGAAAAAGTTATGAGTATGTTTTTCCCACAGGATTCTATGTCATATATAATTTGTTCCACAGTGCTAACCCTTTTAATTTTAGATTGACACCTAAAACTTAATATAGGTGAAATATCATATATGGATCATTCCAAGAAATTCCGTTTCAATATGCCTCAGAAGATCTCATGCAATGAGAAGTAATTTTTGGAAGTAATTTTTGGAACTGGCAGTCATTTTACATTTTCCATCGACACACAAAATCTCAAATACAAAATGTATGTAAAGAACAATCAAATGAAGCACCATGTCAAGGTTTACTTAGTTCTAATTCACAAAAGTGGTGTTATAGTTGAAAATTAAAACTTATGAATTTTAAGGACTCTGATGGAGGCAAAGTGATGACAATACCTCACACTACCCTTTGGTATATGCAGTACTTTTATTTTTTGTGTACCGGTATTTTTGAATTTAAAGAACCATAATACTATTTTTAGAGATAGTCCCCAATCCTGGGATATACACTGTCGTTGAGCAAATGTTGGACTTCTTTATACTGGCCATAACTTGAATTTATAAACACTGTTCGTTACAAAACAGCATGGAGAACCTAGAAAAAAGACTTGTCCATTGGTTCTATTAGATGTAGAACCCAGTGAAAATATTCAGTACAAAGATTATAGTACTGGTACTGTCACTACTAGATCAAATTGTAGAGAAATTGTATGGTGAAAGCTTAAATGTCCTTCTTTAAACACTTGGACTGATTTACACCTCTCTATGGTAAAAGGTAGACAAACCATGTCAGTGGTTGTTTTACGTTATATCTTACTGTTTTTATAATGGTTTTCTTTTTCGGAATTAGGTGCTAACATCAGTTCTATTGATGTTTGTGATTTATTTAAATATCTTTGCTAACTCATGACAACTAAGAGCTTAGCATATTGAATTATCTAAAACGTATAGATATCAGTCAACTATCTTTCTAAGATGGGCGCTGGATCGTTGAAAAACGATACTGTACGCAATAAATAGGTTATATATACGCCGAAAAATATCGAAAAATAGGAAACAATAAATATAAGTATCGATCAATATTACGGATAACAGGTATCCTTTGTCAGTATGATCATGATGATGTAAAATGAATCATATAAATCTATTTTGATTTAACAAATTAAAACCATCTTTAACGTTATACAAATTAAAAACCGAACCACGCTTGTATAATTCTAAAATTTCAAAGTTGATGCAGGTTCAGTATTTACAACAGACACTGCGTACATATCCATCCAAAATGAATAGTAATGTGCGATATGAGCTGATACAATTATAAAGTATTACAGATAACGGAAGTTAAATTATTACAACAGATACTGCGTAGATATACATCCCCTATGAAAAGCACTGTCCGATTTGAACTGGTATAATTCTAAAATTTCAAAGTTGACGAAGGTTAAGTAAATGCAACAGAGGATACGTATTTATACATCCCAAATGAATACCACTGTTCGCTTTGAACTGGTATAAATCTTAAATTTCAAAGTTGACGAAGTTAAGTGATTACAAAAGAGGCTACATATGTATACATCCCAAATGAATCATGCGAATAGCACTGTGCCATTTGAACTACACCTTTTTCATTGATCCCATTTGGGTTCCAAAGTTTACAATTTTCTTATCCAAAATCGTTACTGAGTGATTTTCTCCTCCATAGACCAAGCAGTATTATGGTCTATGGTGGTAATAGTCAGTCGATTGAGATCTGCCTTAGTGTGGCCAGGGGATCTTAAATGTCGACTAAAAGAAGGTCTGGCTTGCATTCATAGTCACTACTATAGCTGGTCATACGTTTGTGAAATGGCTGTTCTGACTCATCAACATACTGTTTACCGCATTTATACTGTAGAAGATACACAGCATTTGTGGTGTTGCGATAAACATTGCAAAATATGGTGTATTCCGTACCAGTGGAGTGAATTTTAAAAGTCTGGGTATTCAGTATCTGCTTGCAAGTCAGACATCGTTTGTTCCCACAACCCTTGCAATATATAGTTTATAACATGTTGCTCGAGGAATTTAAGTACTCATTCTTTCTTCCAATATTCCCTTTATGTTATATATTCAGGAATCACCAGAGACACCTAGCCCTTACTACCAGCCCAGACCTAACAGGTAACCTTTCACATAAGATTTTCAGTGATATATGGCAGCAAGAAAAAATGCCTCAAGAATGGAACGAGGGACATCTAATCAAATTACTAAATATAGGCAACCTAAAAGAATGCAAAAAGTACAGAGGAATCGCAATACTATCAGTGGCAGCAAAGGTACTAAATAGAATCCTTTTTACACGACTTCTCAAGGCTGTAGATGAAAAACTACGAGAACAAACAGCAAGTATGATTTAGTAAAGACCGATCATGCACAGACCAGATAGCCACACTGCGCATAATAATAGAACAGTCTTTAGAGTGGAACACTTCCTTACGGATTAACTTCATAGACTTTGAGAAGGCATTTGACAGCCTGGACTGAGAATGCCTTTGGATTATCATGGCTTATTATGGAAAACCACAAAAATTCATAAACATCATCAGGGACTCCTATAACAACATGAAATACAGTTATGTTGTAATATTGTCATATAAGCAGGAGGTTTGGCTAGCCATAAAACCAGGTTCAATCCACCATTTGTTCTTAAAATGTCCTGTACCAAGTCAGGAATATGGAAGTTGTTATCTAATATTCCGGTTCTATGTATGTTGGCGTTTGTTTTTGTTGCAGTTCAGTTTTTCTTTTGTTCCGTTGTTTTCCTCTTATAGTTGATGTGTTTCCCTCGGTTTTAGTTTGTAACCCGGATATGTTTTCACTTAATCGATTTATGACTATTGAACAGCGGTATACTACTGTTGCCTTTATTTATACATGTTAAACATGATTTCAAAACTGGAGTAAAACAAGGCTGCTTGCTATCACCTTTTCTTTTCCTCTTGGCAATAGACTACATCATGAAACAACTAAAGAGAAAAGAAATGGAATCCAATGGATGATGTGGCAACAACTAGAAGACTTGGATTTTGCGGAAGATATATATCCCTTATATCTAGTACACAACAATAAATGCAAGTAAAAAAACATCCCTTCTTTCTTCAACATCTATAAAGCTAGCACTCAAAGCAAACGAAGAAAAGACAAAAGTAATGAAGATCAATACTGAAAATAAACATCCAATAAAGATTATAGACCCCAACATAGAAGAACTAGAGGAGTTTACTAATCTTGGATTCATTGTCAATATAGAAGGTGGCACAGACGCTGATGTTAAATCAAGATTCAACAAAGCCAGAGTCATCTTTTACATTCTAGAGAAGTATGGAGTGCCAAGAACATCTCAAGAAGCACAAAAAATTAAAATATTCAACTCCAATGTAAAATATGTGCTCTTGTATGGAGCAGAAACATGGAGAAACAACTAAAACAATGTTGTCAAGACTTCAAAGGTTCATCAACTACTGCCTGAGGAGAATCATGAACATCAGATGGTTTGACAAAGTAAGAAATGAAGACCTATGGGAATTAAAAGAGCTGATGAAGACCCCATTGACATCCAAATCAAGAAAAGAAAATGGGTATGGATAGGCCACACACTGCGAAAACCAACAAGCAGCATGACATCGCAGGCACTTAAATGGAACCCTCAGAGAAAAAAAAAGAGCAAGAGCAAGAAACACCTAGCGCAAGGACACATAATTTGAAATGAAGCAACAGGGATACAACTGGAACACTTAAAAAAAACTGGCGCTAAATCGAATTAGATGGAGGGAGTTCGTCAGTGGCCTATGAACCGGAGTAGCTACGGGCCTAAGTAAGTAAGTAAGTAAGTACACATGTATTTCTGTGGCCTCCATACTACTGACGGCGCCTCACTTCGGTATGAGGACGGTGACTCAACAGGTCAAAGCAAAAGCTCTCATCTAAAAATATTCATTCACAGATCAGTATAACATTCCCACGTACATTTGGGGAAACGTTCTGTAACCACATCGTACAGTTCTGTCATAGAACTTACCCTTGCCATACACTGCAAATCTTCATACGGTACTGTATAACCACATATGTTGGAACTTGAGAGATCGGGTTTGACTTGAGCTGCGAAAAAGAAGGCCCTACCTGGGATTCAGGTAGTTGTAAAAAATTGTGTCCCAGGAGAATTGCTGAATCATTCTCCAGAGTATTGCATATATGTGTCTATACATTTTATGTTTGAGTATTTACCCTAACAAATAATTTCTTCATTTTCGTCTATTAATATAGGGCACTCTACTGTTCAGTCACAATTCTGTTTTTCCCCCTTCTTTTTAAAGGATTGCTGACTTAAATTGTGTTGTATGGTCAGAGACCGGCCAGAATCTGGCATTTTTGTCCGCAAGTTCCTGAGGTTCTGGAGGATTTCTTTGACTGTAGTTTTAAAAATCTTTGAACTGTCATATCTTGTTGCTAAGAGGTTAAAAGGTGAAAAACTGCAGCCATGACTCTCCAGATGAGTAAGCAAGCGGAACTGTTTATTGGTCCCATACTGTATCTGGAAATCTCTTTCCAACTCATCTGTACATTTTGATCGATATATGTGCTACACCTGTAACACGTGTACCATGGGGCACATAAGACTTCTCCTTAAGGAAGTCATCTATTTCCTGGTAGTCACCTCTTTCTACCTGGTTACGCACTGTCCTAGGAGCATAATCACATAAGCTCTTTGTTGTTGAAATCAACTATTCTTAATGGATTCTTGTGCAATGATAGGTCTGGAACATTTCAGATAAGTGTTCTTTAAACAATGTCGTTTTAAGTCTTGTCTATCTATCACTACTGGGCAGTTCTTCAATAGACATCTGCGGTCTGTAAAACTTTGAAGCCATGTCCTCTCCCTCTTCCCAGTATTCGGACAAGTATACTACTCAAGGTGTTCACTTGTTTTTACCTTGTAAGTATAGCACTGTCTCTACATTGATCAAGCTCTTCCTGTCGTCCATTCTTATCAAATTCAAAAGTAGATATTTCAAACTGAAAGTAAGCACTTTGCTTGTTGAGTTTTGAGGCCGTGATCCTCTGTGTTGACTCCTTGTTTCTGTGTTTTTCATCCGATGATGAATCAGCGGTGAGAGATTCGTTAACTATGTTGAAATTTGGTTCATGTGCAGTATTCTCATCTCCCAAGATATTTGTTCAAGTTCTTGTTCTGTACAGTCAGTACTAATTCTCCAATATTCATGACAAGTTTGTTGTCTATAATAAGATCACATCCGAGTTTCATATTACATGAAACTAGAGCCACTATGCCTACAGTTGTTGGTTGAACTGTATATTTCCAATCGTGAATTTGATAGGATTAGTAAGCCTGCATGACATTGTAATATTGGTTCCAGAACCATGCATTGTGGTCTCCTGATAACAGAGGGTTTAGGCTCCAAAGTTTCAAAAATGGTGTCTTTTAGAATGGTTACTAAAAACCCAGAGTGACCTAGAGCAAATACTGTCTTTTCTTCAACATGTACTGTGCAGTCATTATATAGGCTATAGTTTCGAGAGACAACACTCCTTCTGACCACTCCTGCAAGGTCTCCTTTTCGTCTTGGGCACTTGTCTGAAATTGCAACTGTCAGGTTTCTGACAATTCTTGAAAGCCAAATCTCTTATTCATGTTGGTTATGATCTCGGAGAAACTTGCTGTTTTGTTCTAGTCAAGTAGCAAAGCTGTTCCCTTTTTTTTCAGCCGTCCACTCTGCAATTTTAGCATACCCAGAAAATTTAGTATAAAAACCTTTCCAGTTGTCTTTCACATTGTACCTGAGTGTTCTTGGGATCGAGGAAAGAAATTGCCTTTTTCACTTTTCTTTCTTTTTCCGACTCCCTTGACTGCTTTTCGGAATTCACCCGTCTGTGTTAAATTCTGATTGGGATTCATTAGCCCCCATGGACCTTTTAGGAATTTGTCGATAATGGTGTGTCGAAGAGTTTCTTGTGCTTCTTATTGGTGAAAACTCTTGGCGTGAATTTTCACGAGATCTGTAGTAATCAGGTTCTGACCTTGTGTTGTTTCTGTTCTGGCGGTATGCTAAGCATCATACGTGTAATTATAACCTAGATCACTTCTTCGTTGTATATCTTAGTAATCACTGTTATAGGGATATCATGCTGGTATTGTTAAAGTTTTGTTGTAATATGTATGTGGGGCTCCTGATGTTTGAGGTTGTTGCTGTGCACTAGACCTGGATACCTGACATGGCACAAGTAATCATTTAACTGTGGCTGATAGCTAATCAAACCTGCAGGCCTTGAAAGGCTAGGCTTACCGAAGACTGTACGTTTTAAGCCAGGCATATTTTCCTGGTTGTAAATCTGTAAATTGTGGTGCTTGTGGTGCTGTCCACCTCAAGGAGGCTGGAACAATCACACTGGGTGACCAAACATTACAGATGGTAGGGTCCCTGGTACAAACCATGGTGGTTGGTACCCTGGTTGTTGATACGTAAGCTGTTGGTGTGCATCCGCACTAACCCGTTGTTGTTGTGACTGCTATTGAGGCGAAAAACCAGCTGGATATATTTGTCTAACATGTTGCGCATAGTTGATCCTTAGTTGTAGCTTATCTAGCCTCTGGTGTAGGCCTTGTACCTGATGTTATACTTTTTGTAAATGGTAACACGTGTTGTTGAACTTTGTTGACACCTGGCTCAGGGGTCTTCATGGATGAAAATTTAACGATGGAGGAACTCCCACCAGGACAAAACCCCGCGTGTCGTGATCGAACATATTTCATTCCTGCATTTCATTGTAAAGAAAAGTGAATAGATTGATATATGGTTAAATATTCATTTCATTATAAAATAACCAAAATTTTCATTAATTGTCATTTGTGACGGTTCCAATGTCAGGCCTGCATGACTCCTCTTAGTCAAGGATAACCACAATTCAGTTGTCCTGTTAATCCAGTTAACGTCTCTTTTTTTCTGTCAGAAGGTTCCCAGCGTCGTTATCTCGATAATTTGGTAATTGTGTTAGCACTTAAAAATTTGGATCGTTTTTCTCACTGTTAAACACCCCCGTAGAATAGTGTCAAATTCAATTCAGAAGTCACGAACCGGGATCGATGATTTGCAGCATCAAAAACAAGAAGTTTCGTATCCAATTTTGTGGAGGGCAAAAGTTTAAAATTGAAATGGTTTTAATGACTTAAAATTCCACAGTAATAGACTATGCAGCATGCATCTTTAGATTATGAAAGTAAACCGGAAGTATTAATTTGATTATAAATTACGAAATGAATTTGGAATTACAATACGAAATTGCTTTAGATTATAAAGTTGCAGTTAACATTCGAGTATTTACTTTTAAACAACAAATGTGATTCATTGTGATCGATAATTGTTGTTATTTGGCATGAAATTATGTACGATTACGATTAAGAATAGAACCTTGTACTCGTTTAAAATGTGAGATGCATATTACGTAAATCAATAAAAGTACGGTTTCGACTTGGTAAACTTTTTTCTTCGTAATTGAATTTAAATTTTATTTTTTCATGTAAATTTTCGTAAGCATTTGCTGAAAAGTAATTAAAAAATGCAATTAATCGTCTCTCTTGATCAAGTGTTCTCCTGTCAGATGTCTCGAAATACCTGTTCAAGTGATTATCGATCGTTAGCCAGATACCCTTTAGGGCATTAAACCAGTAATCAGGAGGACCCTTTGGATTATAATACAATAGGGGTTATGAAATTACTTACAATTGATTATAATTGCTGAAAAAAAATGGCGGCGGCTAGCCAAACGATAACAAATGTTGACTACACCTTTCAATCATAGTGCAGTTATTTAACAATGGCGGGGATAGTTTGACGATTGCGGAAGATAATTTAACGATAGCGGGGATCATTTGACGATGGCAGAAGACAATTTAAAGACGACGGTACGCCATCATAAAACAGGTCATGGAGTGGCTGTTGGTTGGTGGAACCAATCTGGTACTGTTATAGGTTGGGTAGCTGTTGGTGAGTTGGTACATAAGACTGAATTTGTACAAATTGTTGTTGAACCCTATTAATACCGCCTTGAGTGTTGATAGTACCCAGTTGGTACGCGTGTATTAGTGACATGGCTGTTGAAAAATTTTCCCGTGTAATTGGTATAAACTGCTGCATTTTGAGACTTTAACTCTGTTGTTGAGGGTTTTTGTACCTTTGTTGAAGTTTGGTATCTGCATTTTAGCACTCGGTGAGAATCGGTGAACATGGTCATATGGTACCTTTTTTTGGTTGGCAATCGACCTTTGTGGTTGAATCTTGTTGTCTTCCATTTGTTGTGCACTGTTGTAGCCATGGCGCTACTTGTTGAAGTCGTGCTGTTGACTTTGTTGAATAACTGGTTGTTCATGTTGCACCAATTTTGATGGTGTTGGTGGACAGCTTTCAGCCCTTAATCATATGTGTACAGGACTGTTGACATCTTGTTGACCGTCGTGTTCTCCATTTTTAAAATTTGGTGAGAAGTTTTTGACACGTTCAATTGTTCATGTATTGGTTTTGTATTTAATCCTCTGTTGTTGATGAAGATTTACAACTGACGACGACCTGTTATATGCATGTGTTGAAGGTGGCTGGCAAATTGTCTATTTCATTGAACACCTTTTCTCTCTCCGGTTTTAAAAATGACTGCTGAATGGCAATTGGTGATATTGTTCGTCTCTAATCCGGCTCTACTGATTTCAGGTATGCTTTGTGTTCATAGGAACCCCTAGGTGTGGTTGCCTCCGTTTTAGTGTTCCTCTAGAAAATTGCACATGCTTTAAATGTTATCCCAATTCTCTTTCTATTGATGAATAGGAATAGGTCTAAAGTATGGTGTATCTTCATACGATTGTGTACTACCCAGATCTGTGTCAGAACATACTCTGCGTAAAGGTGTTACTCTTAATATATCATTTTGCGTATTTGCACGAACTGGCGTCTCTGTTTGACCAATTATAGGCGTTGACTGCATGTACCTGTCTAGTACTGGAAAGCTTCGGTGCACAACACTAGCACTCTCCCTAGGTGGGCTAGATCCAAAATCAATTAAACCAAGAAGACCCTTTGTCACTCTTAGATCGTGAATTAGGTCTAAAACCTCTCAATATATCAATATAAATTCCATTTGCCTCATGTCAACTAGCCTTGCCTCTATGATATCACCTATGCCAGGTATACACTTAAGGACTATCTTATGTGTTGATTTTTATCATGTACCCCCACTTCGTTCTGCATTGTGACTTTTTATAATTTTAAAATTATTCGTTATTTTATTTTATTTCAAAATAAATTACAAGACAATATATACTATTCAATGTAATTATAGCAACAATAAATATGTATTCAATCAAAAAGTCAACATGCAATACCATAAACAACAATCTAATATACACAGTACAACCCGCGTTTTTGTTTACATCTGTAGCCACTGAATACAAGATGGCATCCAAATATCGTTGCAAAAACCCCTTGTGCGACCTCGTTATTAATGAAACAAACTTTTCAAAAAGTTTTTTCAAACCCAAAAAGTATTTAAATACAATGTATTTCTCCCCACTTTCACCTAGAAAGTAAAACACAGGACCTGGTATGTCTCCTTAAGTCAATACTTTAAATTTGACCGTAGGCACTTTTTATTGTGGAGTGGTGCCTAAATGGCGTCCTAACCCCTGTAGGACAAATTTTTTCACTATCCGCACCTTCCAGTAAAGTTTTACATGACCTGTATCGCTGGGACTTTCGTTTACCCGAAGAGTTTAAACAAGCTTCGATTGATTTAAATGTTCCTTTACCTTCATACTAAATGTCAATCTCAGCCAAACTCGTCAGGTCCTAAATCCATAGCTTCTTGCCATTTTGCTCGTTCCACAGAAGAAAAAGGATGTACGCGAAGTAGTGATTGAGCGTAGCCAACTTGGGCCCTATGCATATGTCCATTCGCATCTCTCTATACTGTATCAGCACAATCACGAAAGGCTGTGAAAATCCTTTAGTTCTACAGAACAGAACAATAAATTGAGATCCTTGAATATTTGTCTCCCTCAAAATAGGCTTACATAATTATGAAAACAGCATCTTTCAGAGATTTGATCTTCACAAGTTAGAGTGGTTGAATATAATCTTTTTTTGGTGTAACTAGGGCAACAATCTGCATTTTTATGAGAGAAAAAAATTACAAAAAGAAAGTGAAAATTTCACAAATGTCTCCAAAATTTGGCCGAAAGTAAAATTCAATCCATTTGAGCGATAGATTTTCTGAAACCATTGACATTTTTAATCAAGAGATCAAATAACAATCATATGCATTTCACTTCATTTTTCCATGAAATTCGAAACATATGGTGCAGGCATCCACAACTATCCGAATGCTTGAATCCAACAAGTTCTGTATGATACTGTTTGCCGAATATCTATACTCCTGTGGTTATATCACGAATTTCGAGTTCACCAAGAATGTGTCGATTAACCTAAAAACGTTTGTAAAATAAAGTTAACCCGGTTTTTGTTGAATGTGGAGATGAAAACGGGAATATATTTCGTTCACGATGATAACTCATTAATATAATTTTGTTTTTGGCCTAGTGATGCAAAAACAACACAACGTTTTTAAGTATTTTCTATTTCTATGAGTTTGGCACGTTGTTTCACTTTTTAAAAAAACAAGGACGTTATGACGTGATATGTGATTGGCCGTTATGAGTAGAGATTTAGAGACAGTAAATATGATGAGGAATGAACGAATAAAAATGACATAGTATTCTTCAATTTCTAAAGGGAAACTCCATACTAGAATTTACGACGAAAGAGACGATTTTTCATTCCCTAGTGTTAATTTTTCTTTTTTAGACGGCGATGTTCCTTTGGCTTCATCATACGGTATTTATAAATCCCAACTCGTTCGTTATGCCCGTGTGTGTAGTGATGTCATAGATTTTAACGAATGTAATCAATGCATCACTGGTAAATTATTAAGTCAGGGATTTCGTTACCATAAATTACTTAAAACTTTTACCAAATTCTTTCATAGATACAAAGATTTGATTAGTAAATTTGGCTGTACCTGTAGTAAACTTATTAAAAATGGTATTTCACATCCTAAATTTTACGGTAATATTGTACTAAAAGCGCGGAAATCACTATATGATTCGTGTAAACTCATCGAACCTTTAAACAAACTTAGTAAATTTAAAGGTTATCTTATTAATCTTGTAATAAGATCTTCGAATATTGTTTACACTGGCACAAATATCGATTTTGTCATCAACAAATTAAAACATAACTAAATTTGTACTATTTCGAATGGTTTTTTTGGAGTAATTAATACACATCCACGTTCATTTTCTATATAGAGATTGCTTTATCTATATATAACATTATACATATTTATTATAAGGTTAAATCCAAACTATCCTACTGCCTGTCGATACTTTTATTTTGGCATCGCACAAGTCATGTCTTCTTTGACTGTCCATGGCGTTAAAACACTAAATCCCTGGGATGTGTTTTAGTGGATTTTAGTCTCTGATGCATGATTTTTTATTATTAATTGTTTTTGGCTTTTAACTAGCTTTCAGTAACTGCGAGTACTCTCAAAGCGTAATTCGTGTTAATTTGACCTGCTACACAATTTGTAATGCATTTTTTTTATTCAATGTTTACTTATTTTGTGTTATATCTCGTCTCACTATTTTTAATATGTACCACCTTTGATAAGTATTTAGTATGACGATAAATGTTCAGTGCTGTTCTCGTACTATGAACAACAAATTTATTTATTTTGTAAAAAATATTTCCGTACTAACTACAAAATTATTATATTCAAATTTACCTGTGTACGTTATTTTATTTAACGCCATTTTGTCTATAGTTGTCTTTTTGGCATTGTGTCATAGATCAATTTTATTCGGTCAGTGTATGTTTACTTGTTTTTGTTAATATGTCTTTTTGATTGAGTTAAACCATTTCATTTGATATTTTATAGTTTGTCTTTCTATGTTGTAATGTTACACTACTATTTCAGGTTAGGTTGAAGGTTGGCGCCTGTTAAAACGTTTAAACCCGCTGCGTTTGTTTGCACCTGTCCTAAGTCAGGAACCTGATGTTTAGTGGTTGTCGTTTGTTGATGTGGTTTTAAAGTGTTTCTCGTTGGTTTTCCTGTTTGAATTGTTTTACACTAGTCATTCTGGGGCCCTTAATAGCCTGCTGTTCGTGTTGAAAGCCGTACTTTGACCTATAATTGTTTACTTTATATACAATGGATGGAGAGTTGGATGGCACTCATACCACATCTTCTTATTTCTATTTAATATTGATTGGTCTGAAAACAGAAAGTCCTATTATTGAAGACTGTAGAACACTAGAACAAGATGATTCAATAAATAACATGAATAAAGAGCCTTCTCTTTGCAGATGACATAATTTTACTGACAGTCATATACTAAAATGGACTACAAAAAGTATTAATAGATTACCTCAATACTATGATAAATGGCACTTAACAGTGAAAATAATGAAGACAAAATCTATGGTATTTCTTAGTTCATGGATACATTTTTTTAATATTTATTTCTTGGGTCTGTTCTTAGTAGAAATGATAATCTTAATCCTAGCAAAGAAAGCTAGGAAGGTTTTATTTGCTTTCTATTCTCTATTTGCGGCTAATGGTAATGTGCCAATTAAAGTGGCTTTAAGTCTCTTTGATTCAGGAGTCATACTTTTATCAATTTATAATGTTGAAATATGCACGAAGGACTCGAACCTTTCTTTAATAAAGGCATATGCTCGTGCAAATTGTAGTAAGAAAATTGTTAATCCATTTAGTTTTACAGAAAAATAACCTTTTGAAAACGTCCATTTATCTTTCTGTAAATATAAAAATGCTCAACAAATTTAGCAACTCGTCTTGAAGTGGGAAGGTTACCAATTTAGAACTATATTACTGTCGAGTCTTTATTATATTTGGCTAGGCTACATACTAAATATATTAATCCTCTACTAAAGTAATCATTGGAAATCTATAAGATGTTAGATGCACAGAATGTATATTCCCTGTATATATATATGCCAAAGATAAAATCCTTAAAGAGACGGATTATACTGAAAATTAAAGTTGTATTCATACAAAACTTTAAAGGAAGTAAAATCTCTGAAACATGTAATTAATGTAGTAATTTCTAATCATTATAAAAACCTGCATAACATAATATTGAAAACCTATGTGATAATATTTTTTTCTCTACAAGGGAATTTGACTTATCACATTCAAAATTTGAATTTCGTACACTAATTACGAAACGTAGACTATGTGATCATCATCTGAAACTTGAATTGGACAGACTATGTAATGCTGCTCAATTAAAAATATAAATGATTAGAGAGAAAGTGACTTTCACTTACAAAAAAAAGCTACAATATTTACTCAATCTAACAAATTTTTAAACCGGTCAATGGAACTGAGGACAAGGGACTCTTGATTAACTGTTTGTTATAAAGTATACAGTGTGTTTGTTATCTCAGATGGTGCCATTAAAACAAAATACATATATGGTTTGGCGATATCTGGCCACAGTTTTTATTCATAATATAGATTCATATGATATATATATATATATATATATATATATATAGATAGATAGATAGATGTATATGTATATGTAGATAGATATATGGTTGGTTACCCGAAGATAATATGGCAACCTTGCAGATAGATAGATAGATATATATGAAAATGTAAAGATGCACCCCGGGATACACTGGTGCTTTAAATTTAGAAAACACCGTGGGATACACAAGTGTAGTCTGTATTATCCAAAAACCTAAAATTTCATAGTTAACATTAAGATTCTATGCAGCGAATTCTGCCATTTACTGGGAATCTATTTATGATGCTCAAAGTTCAAATAAAAGTCACTTTTCTCAACAGCAAACAAGTTAACATCATCAGTCACATCTGTATTACCACTGTCACCGACAAAAACCTGAAAAATAAATACAAAAGAGCAGTATCTCGTACAAAAAAAGGAGTGGGAGGGCGGGTTTTCAATTTTACCGCTAACGAAATTTAAACAGCTTGCTTGCTGCGATGAAATTCTGTAAAGGACTAAATTACGTCACAGAATATAACGTCACTCATGTTAGGTAAATCTAAAACATGAAACACAATCCGTCAGTGGCCCTAGCGATAACTGAATTTAAGTCTATTTACTTAAATTCCATTATCTCAGATGGTGCCATTAAAACAAAATACATATATGGTTTGGCGCTTTTATTCATAATATAGATTCATATGATATATATATATATATATATATATATATATATATAGATAGATAGATGTATATGTATATGTAGATAGATATATGGTTGGTTACCCGAAGATAATATGGCAACCTTGCAGATAGATAGATAGATATATATGAAAATGTAAAGATGCACCGTGGGATATACTGGTGCTTTAAATTTAGAAAACACCGTGGGATACACAAGTGTAGTCTGTATTATCCAAAAACCTAAAATTTCATAGTTAACATTAAGATTCTATTCAGCGAATTCTTCCACATTGACGGAGGAAAACAGAGACTCTGTCAACCACCATAAAAAGGGCGGTTCGCTGCAAAGCTGTAAACCAGATAACTATAGATAGATAGATAGATATTTTATTTAAAGTACAACTTGGTACATATATATGTTAAATAATCAATATGGTGTTTTGTGAACAAATGTTCAAAAACATATTTACCTACACAGATAAAAATACTAACCAAAACTACACCAAACCATAAGATAGTTGATTGTATTTGTGTATCATAAAATATAGTATATTATAGTATATCATCAAATAAATATTCAAGATGTTTAACAATTCATTTCATAAGCATGTTGGTTAAGGGTGACAAGTGAGAACTATCAAGTTGAAAAATTTCTGATCTGATCGAAAATCATGATATTTTAAGTAGCAACCCTGACAGCTAATTATAAAGGCAATAATATAGTTGTATATTCTAGATCTATAGCAACACAAGTCCATGCTTTGCAATAACCTTGTCAAATTTGAGACCATACGACTTAAGAATTGATGAACCGCATAATCCATCTGATCATGTTCTTCATCTCATTGTGCAAAAATCCCTCTCTAGAACTACCTGTGTCATTACCTGCTACATGCTTTATTAAGAAATATGGTGGATCCTCATAGTTTCATTGTTCTGAGTTAACTTTTAACATGCTTGACAATCATGCCACCACAAAGATTCAATTCAGTGCCTAGACCTAAGTCAACCCCATCTGGAGGATGTCGGTCTGCTACAAAAACATACTTACTATTGAGGATTCTACTATCCAAACATTATAGCTATATAGGATCTCCTACAATTCTTGTACGGCAATTAGCTACATGGAAGTATATGTACATATGTAATACCAATACAATTTACAGCATAATTAATCGAGAAAAATAATAGTTCTTCTGTAACCCCTGTATTAAGTTGTCAGCATTGGATCTCCGACCCTTTAATAATCCTCAAAAACAATTGAAAAGACAGCTTCAAACAAACTGAATTCATACCAAGTTTAACCAACACAAGATAAAGAAATATTTGCTAGACTAAGCATGACTCTGGTTTAGGTAAATGTAAATCATTGTCCTTAGGCCTGGAGTGTTTAATACCTCCTTAAAAACTGTCAAACCTCAAATTTTGTTGACACATCTGTTAAATTTTCCTAAAAAATATTCAAATCTAGTAAATTAGTAATGTCACAATTTTATTGAGAGAGATACAAAATGTACAAGTAAGCAATACCCCAACAATTCATAGAGAGAGAAAGGAAATGTATTCATTAAAACAATTAGAGATCTGAACTCATGAAAAAAAAAATCTATATGTACTAGGTGCTATGGAACTTACAATTAAACGGTTACTAAAGGTCTGAAATAACAGTAATAAATTCCCGTGGGTTTATAGCAGGATAAACATCTGCAGTTGGGACCAAGCATCTGAAGCGATCCACCTAAAAATCAGAAATGGCTTCGGCCATAAGAAAAATTTATACCAGATCAGTGGTAATGAATGTCATACTAAAATCCGAAATATATGAACTAAAATAAAAACTCATACAAGGCTAACAAAGGCCAGAGGCTCCAGACTTGGAACAGGCACTAAAATGCTGAGGGGTTAAATTAAACAAGCTTTTTAAAATCTCAACCCAATGAAGAAGAAACAAACACACAGAAATACGCACAGTAAAAATCACACAGAAGTCCGAGTCCAATAACAGAATAGGTAACGAAACAAACAAAACAAAAATTGAAAATGACAATATAACATAAACAACAAAGGACTACAAACAGTTACTGACATGCCAGCTCCAGACCTTATTTTAACTGTTCGAAAGATTATGTCTTCATATGGTGTACCATTTGGTTCAAAAGGTATTTGTATCGATTAACCGCTACTTTTATCGGTTAACCGCTATTTTTATCGGTTAACCGCTACTTTTATGCCGGTTAACCGCTATAAATATGCCGGTTAACCGCTAGTTTTACCGGTTAACCGCTAATTTTATCGGTTAATCGCTATTTTTATCGGTTAACCGCTATTTTTATCGGTTAACCGCTATTTTTATTGCTTCATCAATTCTAATTTATCGTCTATGCACAAATAAATTATTATCTTAAATGAGTAAGTGATTGATGGACAAAGTTTATCGCTTAGCCTGCTAAAACGTAATGTGGATTGCTTACGCCTCCCATATATCTATTTTTGGTCAATCACTCCCACCCAAGTTATAGAATTGTTAATTGACATACGCACACAAGATTTTAGTGTTGAACACGTGGCAAATCTATATAGCACATCACACTTTATTGTACGTCAACAATTCAGTGGCGGATCCAGAACTTTTCATAAGGGGGGCCCGCTGACTGACCTAAGGGGGGCCCCGCTCCAGTCATGCTCCAGTGATTCCCTATATAATCAACCAAATTTTTCCCACGAAAGGGGGGGGAAGGGGCCCGGGTCCCTCAGCCCCTCCCCCCCACCCCCCCCCCCCCCCTTGGATCCGCCTATGCAATTTTTGTTTTTATTTAATTTTACACTTTTAATATGACAAAATGTATTCGATTTCATGGATCTGAATATAAAATAATTATATGACGATGTTTTAAATTCCAAAAACTTAGTGAAAAAACATGAAAATGCTCATTTATCAAATAGAGGTGCTTGTATATATTCCATTACTACAAATCTGTATAAATGATAATTCGATTGATGATACCGTGTGTAATGAAGACGAGAAATGTTATCTTCTAACATGCACATATATTTTGTGTTATTTCCAAATTAGAAATGAAAAACTGTTCTCTTCCATATTTCTCCCATAGACATGAAACGATATCTATGATACATTTTTTTTTATATTATTGAATTAAATTATTAATGCTATTCAAAAACTCTACCAATGCTTTAATTCAATATTTTTTTAAAAAATCACTTGAGGAATGTATTTTTTGTTATAATTGTATTATTGCAAATGTTATAGGAAAAAGGGTGGATTCAGCATCTACTTTCCGATTTATGTCCGATATATGTTACAAGCTGGGTGGTATAAAGTAATGAAGAGAGTTATTTAATAAGAAAGTATAACTTTATTTAATAACGAGAAACAAACGTTTTATGAAAGTTCGTCAAAATTCCGCCTAAAATGGAAAACTGTGCATCAACTAATAGAAATGTACATAACTGCTTTTTTAGCTCACCTGGCCAAAGGGCCAAATGAGATTTTCTCATCACTTGGCGTCCGTCGTCGTCGTCGTCCGTCGTTGTTAACTTTTACAAAAATCTTCTCCTCTGAAACTACTGGGCCAAATTTAACCAAACTTGGCCTATATCATCATTGGGGGTATCTAGTTTAAAAAATGTGTCCGTTGACCCGGCCAACCAACCAAGATGGCCGCCATGGCTAAAAATAGAACATAGGGGTAAAATGTAGATTTTGGCTTATATCTCTGAAACCAAAGCATTTAGAGCAAATCTGACATGGGGGTAAAATTGTTTATCGGGTCAAGATCTATCTGCCCTGAAATTTTCAGATGAATCGGGCAACCCATTGTTGGGTTGCTGCCCCTGAACAAGTAATTTTAAGGAAATTTTGCCGTTTTTGTTTATTATCTTGAATATTATTATAGATAGAGATAAACTGTAAACAGCAATAATGTTCAGCAAAGTAAGATCTACAAATAAGTCAGCATGACCAAAATGGTCAGTTGACCCCTTAAAGAGTTATTGCCCTTCATAGTCAAATTTTAACAATTTTTCGTAAATTTTTGTAATCTTTTACAAAAATCTTCTCCTCTGAAATTACTAAGACAAATTTAACCAAACTTGTCCACAATCATCATTTGGGTATCTAGTTTAAAAAATGTGTCTGATGACCCCACTCGCGAACCAAGATGGCCGACATGGCTAAAAATAGTACATAGGGTAAAATGCAGTTTTTGGCTCATATCTCTAAAACCAAAGCATTTAAAGCATATCTGACCGAATAAAATTGTTCATTATGTCAAAATCTATCTGCCCTGAAATTTTCAGACTAATTGTTGGGTTGCTGCCCCTGAATTGGTATTTCAAGAAAATTTTGCAGCTTTTGGTTATCTTGAATATTATTATAGATAGAGATAAACTGTAAACAGCAATAATGTACAGCAAAGTAAGACCTACAAATAAGTCAACATGACCAAAATGGTCAGTTGACCCTTAAGGAGTTATTGCCCTTTATAGTAATTTTTTAACAATTTTCATAAATTTTGTAAATTTTTGTAAATTTTTACAAAATATTTTCCGCTGTAACTACTGGGCCAAGTTCATTATAGATGGAGATAATTGTAAGCAGCAAGAATGTTTCAGTAAAGTAAGATCTACAAACACATCACCATCACCAAAACACAATTTTGTCATGAATCCTTCTGTGTCCTTTGTTTAATATGCACATAGACCAAGGTGAGCGACACAGGCTCTTTAGAGCCTCTAGTTTTATACATTTTTGTAACTTCTTTTTTAGCTCACCTGGCCCGAAGGGCCAAGTGAGCTATTCTCATCACTTGGCGTCCGTCGCCGTCGTCGTCGTCGTCGTCGTTAACTTTTTACATTTTTAACTTCTTCTAGAGAACCACTGAATGGAATGGAACCAAATATGGTATGACTGTTCCTTATGAGGTGCTGACCAAGTGTTGTTACTTTGAAGCCGATCCATTATCCAAGATGGCCGCCAGCGGGGAGCTTATTTTAACAAAGGACCCTATGGGAAATACATACAAATGTCTTCTTTTAAAGAACCACTGAATGGAATGAAACCAAACATAGCATGAATGTTCCTTGTGAGGTGCTGACCAAGTGTTGTTACTTTGTAGCCGATCCATCATCCAAGATGGCCGCCATCGGGGGACTTAGTTTAACATAGGACCCTATGGGAAATACATACAAATGTCTTCTTTTAAAGAAACACTGAATGGAATGAAACCAAACATAGCATGAATGTTCCTTATGAGGTGCTGACCAAGTGTTGTTACTTTGTAGCCGATCCATCATCCAAGATGGCCGCCAGTGGGGGACATAGCTTAACATAGGACCCTATGGAAAATACATACAGATGTCTTCTTTTAGAGAACCACGGAATGAAATGAAACCAAACATAGCATGAATGTTTCTTATGAGATGCTGAACATGTGTTGTTACTTTGTAGCCGATCCATCATCCAAGATGGCTGCAAGCAGGGGACTTAGTTTAACATAGGCCCCTATGGGAAATACATACAAATGTCTTCTTTTAGATAACCACTGAATGGAATAAAACCAAACATAGCATGAATGTTCCTTACAAGGTGCTGACCAAGTATTGTTACTTTGTAGCTGATCCTTTATCCAAGATGGCCGCTAGAGGGGACTTAGTTTAACATTGGACCCTATGGGAAATACATACAAATGTCTTCTTTTAGAGAACCACTCAATAATATGAAACCAAACATGTCATAAATGTTCCTTGTGAGGTGCTGATGAAGTGTTGCTTCTTTGTTGCTGATTTACTGTTCAAGATGGTCACCGGGATTAATTATTAAATTACAGGGCCAATATCAACCAAATTTAGCCTCAAACATTATTTAAGTATCTGTTATGATTTTTATCTTTTTTTTTTATGATTTCAAAAACCCAAGTTGAGTCAGGTGAGCGACACAGGCTCTCAGCAGTTTAATTAAAATTTAGGTACTTCGATTTTTTTGTGTTTTTTGTGTGACTTTTCTAAGTTATTTGATAACGTTGGATAAAGATTCTTCTATAAAAAAGAAATGAAAGAATATGCAGTTTGATGTGACTTGTTAAATAGTTTATGAGTGACCTACAAAGGAGACCAAAAGAGCGAAAATAAAAAAAATAAACCATCTGTATTTGGTCACTTTCCCGCTGAAGTCCTTCAAGAATCAGTAAGAACCTTAGACTAAAATATTTCATATATATATAAACTAATGACATATTTGACTAACTCGTTTTCTTAGTAGACATTTTGCTGGTGATGTTTGGATGAGCAGCTCGGTCTTAATACACTGCCAATCAAACCAGTTGTTGACCATGACTTGAATAAGCTGGACGAATAGTTAAGGAAATGGCAATTTTTTTTTACTATTTAGATAAGACTGAGGACATAGTAGTTACTAATTTTACTTTCCAGATCTAAACTTTATTTCATATAGCCAGGACATTCGCATTGCTAAGTCATATAAACATTCGGTTGTAACATTTGACCCTGAATTGGAACACTCATATATATATTGAATTATTAATTGACCCACCAGCTTATCCCTCGATCTTCCCCTCCTCTCCAACTCTGAATTGTACATGTAGTTCTTGTCATAATTCTGACGTTTATAATTTGATGACTTGATAAGCCAAACATGTAAAGTAAAAACATTTGCGATACTATGAATTTAAGTAAAAAATGAAAGACTGTTTTTCCTTTTGACCATTCATTTTTAATAGAACATGCTCATGTATTATATTTTAACACATTTGGCAAATATTCCTGGTTTAATCTTTATTTTTTAAGGATATACTGCATCAAATTTTGGGAGCATCAGTACAAGTAACGGGGGAAATCAGTACTGGGAATAGGTTGATCTGAACCATTTGTGCACAAAGGTTCAAGTTAAATTACAAGATATTTTTATCATTTATAATCTTAATTTGTGCATATTTCTACATGAATTTGTCAATTTTTATATTTGAAAAAAATCAGGAAATGAAAACAATATCTAATATACTGAGGGTTTTCTTATTGAAACTGAAAACTGAAAACTTTGGACTTAAATCATTTGCATTAGAATCAAAATAAAGAAAAGGGAAGGTCACGATGTAACTTCAAGGCAATCTTTCCTCGGGATATTACTTACTAAAGACACAATCAATTATCTTTATCCAATTGATCATTTCCAGCTACTTAAATAAACTAAGGTAGTCAGAGTTTATATTCCTCCAAAAAAATCACCGTCTTGAAACGGAGAAGTTAAAACAAATAAAACAGGCTGGATTAAATGAACTTGAATGTAATTTCACCTGGTAGGCGAATCATATCACAGTGTGGTTCAGTAATTGATCGGTCATTTACAAGGTTTTATTTTGATGTTGGGTTAGATTCACGATTGCAGATTTATTTTCTGTAACTCATACAAAGCCTATTTCTGCACCAGGCTGAAGTACGTCCATTATTCATTTTTCATTATTCAAAATTCAATAATGAATAATGAAATAGTTCACTATTCACTATCAAGTGATGAATAATGAATAATGAAATAGTTTATGTTTCATTATTCAAGTTAAAGCGGTGAATAGTGAAATAAAAATAAAAAAATTGCCTGTAACATTTTAGCTATATCCCGTATTTCTAAATTAGTCTTTTTGGTGTTATCTAACAAATATTCAAATTGATATCAATAAAAATAAATAAAAACACTCTTTAAATTCTAATTTGATTCATTTATCTGGTTCCTAGTTTCGGAGGATAAACTAGTGGGTTTTCCTAACTATTTTTAACAGAAATTCCTTGGTTCAATGTATGGACGACCTGAATATCAAAACATATATTTATAAATTAAAATACTCTACGTGGTCTTTTTTTAATTTTTACTGGACCTTTGCTATTCTTCATCCTCTAATTAAAGATGTAACAAGTCGATTGTTCAGCAATGACCATAAGAGGGGTTACGGAGGACCTAAATGCCATAATACGCGTGAAAATTAAGAAATAGCCAATTTTGAATAATGAAATGGATATTTTGAATAATGGAATGGACTGCTGCGACCCTTCAGCTCCTAATTATAGATATACCTTATATCTCATTCGAAAGCTTATTAAGAGAGGAACAAAAGGTATATAGTCAATATGTTCCGCAACGCATATTAGAGGAGTAACGAAGGACCTAAATATCAAAATACGCGTGAACATTAAGAAATAGCTTATTTGGAATAATGGAATGGACTGCTGCAACCCGTCAGCCCCTAATCAAGAAAAAAATTATACACCAAATTAAAGCTTATTGATAAAAGAATAAACTGAGTATGAACGATATGTGCCGCAATGACCATTAGAGGGGTTACGCAGGACCGAAATGCCAAAATACGCGTGAAAATTAAGAAATAGCCAATTTTGAATAATGAAATGGATATTTTGAATAATGGAATGGACTGCTGCGACCCTTTAGCCCCTAATTATAGATATACCTTATGCCTCATTCGGAAGCTTATTAAGAGAGAAACAAAAGGTATATAGTCAATATGTTCCGCAATGCCTATTAGAGGAGTTACGGAGGACCTAAATATCAAAATACGCGTGAACATTAAGAAATAGCTTATTTTGAATAATGGAATGGACTGCTGCGACCCTTCAGCCCTAAATATAGAGGAAGAAAAGATATTATCAATATGAGCTGCAATGCCGTATTCAAATGATAGTAAGGACAAGAATCTTACAAATATGCTTGTAAAAAAATACCAGTAAAAGCTTCACTGCCAACTGACGCTCCCCGAACTACATTTTATGTACATATGCTTGCAATTATAGTGAGAAAGAAGCAGGAACCTTCATTGAAAATTTTTTTTTTCTGTATACATGTGTTGCAATTAATAATTGATAATGGGATACTGTACCGAACCTGTATTTGAACTAATAGTAATTGTAACCTATTCCCTATATCAACCATCTGCATAAGTTTCATTCCACCAAGAAAGATAAATCTGTGCTACTATCTGTATATCATTTTTTAGCTCACCTGGCCAAAAAGGCCAAGTGAGCTTTTATCATCACTTGGCCGTCGTCGTTAACTTTTACAGAAATCTTCTCCTCTGAAACTACTGGGCAATTTAACCAAAATTGGCCACAATCATAATTAGAGTATCTAGAGAAATATGTCTGATGACCCCGCTGGCCAACCAACATGGCCGACATGGCTTAAAATAGAACACAGGAATAAAATGCAGGTTTTGTCTATTATCTTGAAAACTGCTACTAATTGAGGCAATAGAGAAAAATAGACAAATAGAAAGAGGTTGAAATGTTCAAAATGATCAGGTCTACTTATTATCTATTATTTCAAAACTTTTGGCTAATATTCCAAAAATGATCAAAGCACATAGTAGAAATCGTCAGACGACTCTCGAGTTATTGTCCTCTAATGACGTTTTTTTTTTATCAATTTGAAAAACTGTAATCAGATAGATAAAAACATAAGAAAGCAAAAATGATCAGCAAGTCAAGTACCACAAATAAGTTTTTGTAGAAGTTACTGTCGATTTTTACCAATATTTTACGTCTTTGCCTACTATCTTGAAAACTATAAAAAAAAAAGAATAGATAGACACTTAAAAAGCAAAAATCAGTGTATATAATGTGCTAATCCTGAAATACCATTTTTGCTGTATCCGTTATGAATTTCTAATATAGAATGATAAATAAACAGATGATTTTTGAATAAAATAAGAAATAATACATAATGTGTACTTTTTTTTATAAATTCACAATATAGGTATGAGATGCGAACAGAGCGTGCAAGAGATTGAAACGCAGCAGTTAAGGTTCATTTGCTGAAAAATGTACCTTTTAACATAATTATTAATGTTGTATAACCTAAAACAGGTTTTGTTATTCAGCTTATTGATATTGAATTAAATTCCACTATTCTGTTTTCGTTATGCGATTCATGTTAACTGTCGAATAATGATACTAGACTTCATTTTCACTGTAGGGGCGATTCATTTCTATTGTACATGCGATGCATTTTCACAGTAGGAAATTAATTAATTTTCATCATATAAAGTCCTAATTCAGCCGACTTTCTAGCAAAATTAGTGAAGTCAGAAGGATTGATTATATATGCATACAAATGGATGGTATTTTTGTTCGAGCATTATGTATTATTTATATTACATGAACACCATGTGACTATTTTAAATAGACATGTCTGTGAATTACTTGTAAACACCGCTAGCTTGAGTCTGGTTGTTTACAAGTAATTCACAGACCTGTCTATTTAAAATAGTCACATGGTGTTCATGTAATATAAATAATACATAATGCTGTCAGGGGCAGTAAACTTTGATTTCATAAACATCGAATACTTAACTGAACAGTACGTCAATTAGTCTTTGGTGAAAATATTAGGACGGTCTATCTACCAATATCGCTTTGCGATGCAGCAATTAACGTCCGGAATCAACTGTACGGCGGTTATACCCCGAACAATTTAAACATGTAATAATAAACTGTATTCAATATATCCTTGTATTCTTACAATTACGTATTTGCTTATTTGTAACAACGATTTATCAGAAATTCAAACATAAATTAAGGTGACTCAACTGTTGCTCGAACTTTCTTTACTGTATAAGATGTATACACAATGGCATGAGAAATATCTATTATCCAGTCATCCAAGCGTCAAATGTAAAGCAATTGTTTGTGCGAGATGAAAACGTTACCACTCATTCAATCGTGAAATGAAGATCGTCTTTTGAATGCTCTTTGTTATCTAAGATGCATCCATTAGAGCTATTTTCCTAATGCTTGTAGATTAAAGGTTTGGTTGGCTTGCTTGCTTTGTTTTTATAAATGTTTGCTCAACTTAATTTCAATGCCTAAGCAAACATTTATACAAACAAAGCAAGCAAGCCAACCGCACCTTTAAACTACAAGCATTAGGAAAATAGCTCTAATGACGTTTTATTTGTATGTGATGTAGATTTAGACCGAAACCGAAAACTTTGCTTTTTCGGTGACGTGGATTGCCTTAACTGTCCAAGATATATGTATTCAATGATGGCGTGTCATATGAAAGGATAAATTTTATCCTACATATAGATCTGAATCTGGACAAATTATTACAGAAAATAGAATGGACAATATTAGCAATAAATGCTATTTTTTTTTGGAATTTATTGATATATTACCCCAGACTTTCACTTACAAATAGATATAAGAAGATGTGGTATGAGTGCCAATGAGACAACTCTCCATCCAAGTTAAAATTTATAAAAGTAAACCATTATAGGTCACAGTACGGTCTTCAACACGGAGCCTTGGCTCACACCGAACAGTAAGCTATAAAGGGCCCCATAAAATTACTAGTGTAAAACCATTCAAACGGGAAAACCAACGGTCTAATCTATATAAAAAACGAGAAACGAGAAACACTTATGAACCACATCAACAAACGACAACTACTGAACATCAGATTCCTGACTTAGGACAGGTGCAAACAAATGCAGCGGGTTTAAACGTTTTAATGGTACCAAACCTTCACCCTTTTTCTGAAACAATAGTGTAACATCACAACATAGAAAGACACACTATAAAATATCAACTGAAATAGCTTAACTCAATCAAAGGACATATTTACACCATTGAACATACACTGAACAAATAAATTTGACCTATGACACAATGTAAATACAAAATAAATAAACTAAGGGAAGAATAATAAAAGTAACATGTTATATCGGTAAGAAATGTTAAACAATTAAAGAAAAACAATATGCTCGAACAAAAATACCATCCATTTGTATGCATATATAATCAATCCTTCTGACTTCACTAATTTTGCTAGAAAGTCGGCTGAATTAGGACTTTATATGATGAAAATTAATTAATTTCCTACTGTGAAAATGCATCGCATGTACAATAGAAACGAATCGCCCCTACAGTGAAAATGAAGTCTAGTATCATTATTCGACAGTTAACATGAATCGCATAACGAAAACAGAATAGTGGAATTTAATTCAATATCAACAAGCTGAATAACAAAACCTGTTTTAAGTTATACAACATTAATAATTATGTTAAAAGGTACATTTTTCAGCAAATGAACCTTAACTGCTGCGTTTCAATCTCTTGCACGCTCTGTTCGCATCTCATACCTATATTGTGAATTTATAAAAACAGTACACATTATGTATTATTTCTTATTTTATTCATAAATCATCTGTTTATTTATCATTCTATATTAGAAATTCATAACGGATACAGCCAAAACTGGTATTTCAGGATTCGCACATTATACACACTGATTTTTGCTTTTTAAATGTCATCAGACATAGAATCATGTGCAAAACAGTGTAGGCGAGACCATTGATTGGCGCTCTAAAATATCCCATTGACTGGGTCAGATTAGGTGAACGTTCGTCTGTAACGCCCACAACTCACGACGTATTTATTATAAACATTTAAACTGTGGGGTTGCCAAAGGGTCTCAGTATATATACGAACTACAGTGCACAGTATATTATATACATATTTTATTTGCGATCATAAAATGTACGAAGTCGTCCATTACTATGTAAATTGGGTCGATTAAAATAAAAGCTGAATATGTTTCTGTTGCCAAGGGTTTTTCACAAGTATAGTAGTTAGCAGAAAAGATCATCAAACTATACATTGTATACTGAACTGCGGCCAAGCTTAGCGAATGGTCGTGCAACATAATCAGTCAAACACACTTTATTAGATTAACTCGTTAAGGAACGAACGTTTTCATTGGTCAATTCAAACCTTCGACCTCACACCTGCGAAAATAGAACACGCGTACTATAAAGCTGAATGGACTGATCAGTATTCACGTAGCCGGTCAAGGTCGTTAAAAACTTCCATCGTCGTATTCACGTACATGATTGTGTTCTTGATTATCCCATGGCAATTCTAGCTTTTATACATGTGCATGTAAAATTTTAAACTTTAATCTTAACAGTCACGTCGAAATATTTAATTCAACTGTCTCCTCTCAATTGGTTCTGGATTAAGGGAGCTACCATTTTATTTTGATTGGGGGTAGGGGACTTGGATGAAACATTTTGTCCTGCATTTTTTTTAGTTGTTATCTCTGTCCTGTCTGTCTATTTTTCAGTCTGTTAGGTCCTGACTATATTTATTAGTTTATCCTGATTTTTTTACATAAATCGTAATCCTGCCTATTTTTTGTCAAGTTGCTCACCCTGCCTTATCTTTTATCCAATGGACTTGATGAATTAACGTTGTACTTGAAATGAAACCGTACTTAACTACAAAAATAACCAAATTACATACTAAAGATATTGCTCGATTTTTATAGTAAATGGGTTTGTGTTATAAACTGTCATGTTCATTATTCATATTCTTTCATAAGTTTTAGGATAGTGTGATTTTTTTTCTGATTTAGTTTACTTGATTTTGAAAAAAAAATCCCGAAATTCTAAGTAAATTCAGAACATGTAACCAGCCATGCTTTGTTTAGAGAAAAAATGGAGATGGCAAACCATGGCACAGTGGAAGGAAATGTACTTTATAAACTCCAGCGATATACTTTCTTAATTTATAATTAACTGTTTTGCTATCCTCGGTTGAAAATTATATATTGTAAATATTTAAATAGTTGCATAGAAAACAATCAGTTTTAAACAGTGTGGTTATTCACTAAATGTATTGATAAAAGGTGACTCCATTTTTGTACAGACTTTTACAGTAGTCATCCTTAATTTCTTAATATTTCGTTTATAAGTTTATCATACATGTATGATTTTGTATTTCATTTTAATACGCACGCATGCCACACGTTACTTTTGCGGATAGTTCAACAATGTTATGCAAAGCTCTATTCTTACGGTATGAAATTAAAGGATAAATTTTCAACCAATTAAAGTCGAAAACAGTACATTTATATAGTTCCTTATAAACTACGACATTTCTCACAAGTATTTATTTATTTTTTAGTTCCACACATGCAAAAATAAAATCTTCGCCGATGAAACATTTCAAACCTTTTTACACCAACATGACTTCACTGAATTCATTTGAATTTCGTGGTGACCATGATAGTACATTGCATAGTACATCTATATTCACGTGCACACATGATACGATCTTTCGGGGACATTTGCTCGTTTATGACACGTCATTTCTGAATGACCAAACGCTTAGCTACTTTATTTTCGTTTTATAGCATGAAAACAATAAAAGAGGAATGTGCAACCCATCATAAATTTAAAATGGATCAGTATTATGAGATCCTCATTATAAGTAACTACGACATTGTCAGGATAATAACCTAGCGTCAATATGAAAGAAATTAAAGTGGTTCATACATTCATCCGTATAAAGCCGCACATGTATTTTATTTTATCCTTATATTTTTCATAGTGCGGTACAAGTGCTGCATGCATAAAGAATATTACTTAACACAAATTATTCACTATTTGAAATTCACAAAATACTTATTTAATTATTTCGACCAAAAATCATTGTTTTTTAACGTTCGTAGTAACGTAGTACATTCCATTGTCGGTCACTCGTGTCAATTCACGTGCACACTACAATTGTTGTTGTATTTAAATCTTTCGGCCAATGAAATGAGACGTTACAAGTTGTTTGTTTGTGATACGCCAGAATGTTATCAATGAATTATCAATCGCTAAACTTGACTGTACCTATTCAAAAACGTAAATGCAAATTTCATAAGCCTTTTTACTGTCTAATAACTTGCAAGTACGAAAAAGACAGGAAAGAAGTATTATATTTTGTCTATATGTTTTGTGTTTGCACACTTTTTAAAGTTGATCATGCATTCGTTCTAAAATAAAATTTTGACCAGATAAAAGTTAAAAGATGACATAATTGGACAACCGCAATTGTTAAATCGCTTTGACGTCCGAAAAAAAGATAATAATCAACACATCCATTGTAACTTTTAAAGCCAGTTAAATCCTTTTTTGCTGAGAGAACGTCCGATATCATAAAAATTCATTATCAAAACATAACAAAAACACAAGTAAAGAACGTTTAAGTATTCAATATAAATCAAAACACAAAGGTTATTCCTGATTAGTTTTTCGATTTATTTTATTTAGGCGTTGAGACCCTTTGGTGACCCCACAGTTTAAATGTCTATAATAAATACGTCGTGAGTTGTGGGCGTTACAGACGAACGTTCACCTAATCTGACCCAGTCAATGGGATATTTTAGAGCGCCAATCAATGGTCTCGCCTACACTGTTTTGCACATGATTCTATTTCTCTAGATACTCTAATTATGATTGTGGCCAATTTTGGTTAAATTGCCCAGTAGTTTCAGAGGAGAAGATTTCTGTAAAAGTTAACGACGACGGACGACGACGGCCAAGTGATGATAAAAGCTCACTTGGCCTTTTTGGCCAGGTGAGCTAAAAAATGATATACAGATAGAAGCACAAATTTATCTTTCTTGGTGGAATGAAACTTATACAGATGGTTGATATAGGGAATAGGTTACAATTACTATTAGTTCAAATACAGGTTCGGTACAGTATCCCATTATCAATTATTAATTGCAACACATGTTTACAGACAAAATATTTTCAATGAAGGTTCCTGCTTCTTTCTCACTATAATTGCAAGCATATGTACATAAAATGTAGTTCGGGGAGCGTCAGTTGGCAGTGAAGCTTTTACTGGTACTTTTTTACAAGCATATTTGTAAGATTCTTGTCCTTACTATCATTTGAATACGGCATTGCAGCTCATATTGATAATATCTTTTCTTCCTCTATATTTAGGGCTGAAGGGTCGCAGCAGTCCATTCCATTATTCAAAATAAGCTATTTCTTAATGTTTACGCGTATTTCGATATTTAGGTCCTTCGTTACTCCTCTAATATGCGTTGCGGAACATATTGACTATATAACTTTTGTTCCTCTCTTAATAAGCTTTCGAATGAGGTATAAGGTATATCTATAATTAGGAGCTAAAGGGTCGCAGCAGTCCATTCCATTATTCAAAATATCCATTTCATTATTCAATATTGGCTATTTCTTAATTTTCACGCGTATTTTGGCATTTCGGTCCTCCGTAACCCCTCTAATGGTCATTGCGGCATATATCGTTCATACTCAGTTTATTTTTCTATCAATAAGCTTTAATTTGGTGTATAAATTTTTCCTTGATTAGGGGCTGACGGGTTGCAGCAGTCCATTCCATTATTCAAAATAAGCTATTTCTTAATGTTCACGCGTATTTCGATATTTAGGTCCTTCGTTACTCCTCTAATATGCGTTGCGGAACATATTGACTATATAACTTTTGTTCCTCTCTTAATAAGCTTTCGAATGAGGTATAAGGTATATCTATAATTAGGAACTAAAGGGTCGCAGCAGTCCATTCCATTATTCAAAATATCCATTTCATTATTCAAAATTGGCTATTTCTTAATTTTTACGCGTATTTTGGCATTTCGGTCCTCCGTAACCCCTCTAATGGTCATTGCGGCATATATCGTTTATTCTCAGTTTATTCTTCTATCAATAAGCTTTAATTTGTTGTATAAATTTTTCCTTGATTAGGGGCTGACGGGTTGTAGCAGTCCATTCCATTATTCAAAATAAGCTATTTCTTAATGTTCACGCGTATTTCGATATTTAGGTCCTTCGTTACTCCTCTAATATGCGTTGCGGAACATATTGACTATATAACTTTTGTTCCTCTCTTAATAAGCTTTCGAATGAGGTATAAGGTATATCTATAATTAGGAGCTAAAGGGTCGCAGCAGTCCATTCCATTATTCAAAATATCCATTTCATTATTCAATATTGGCTATTTCTTAATTTTCACGCGTATTTTGGCATTTAGGTCCTCCGTAACCCCTCTAATGATCATTGCTGAACAATCGACTTGTTACATCTATAATTAGAGGATGAAGAATAGCAAAGGTCCAGTGAAAATAAAAAGAGACCACGTAGAGTATTTTAATTTATAAATAAAATTGAGAATGGAAATGGGGAATGTGTCAAAGAGACAACAACCCGACCATAGAACAGACAACAGCAGAAGGTCAACAACAGGTCTTCAATGCAGCGAGAAATTCCCGCACCCGGAGGCGTCCCTCAGCTGGCCCCCAAAAAACACATACACCAGCCCAGTGATAATGAACGCCATACTTAACTCCAAATTGTACACAAGAAACTAAAATTAAAAATAATACAAGACTGACAAAGGCTAGAGGCTCCTGACTTGGGACAGGCGCAAAAATGCGGCGGGGTTAAACATGTTTATGAGATCTCAAACCTCCCCCTATACCTCTAGCCAATGTAGAAAAGTAAACGCATAACAATACGCACATTAAAATTCAGTTCAAGAGAAGTCCGAGTCTGATGTCAGAAGATATAACCAAAGAAAATAAACAAAATGACAATAATACATAAATAACAACAGACTACTAATATTAACTGACATGCCAGCTCCAGACTTCAATTAAACTGATTGAAAGATTATGTCTTCATCATATGAATATCAGGCACAATCCTTCCCGTTAGGGGTTTAGTATCATACCATCATAACATATATGAGAAGAACATAACATATAACATAAATATATGTTTTGGTATTCAGGTCGTTAATACATTGAACCAAGGAATTTCTGTTAAAAATAGTTAGGAAAACCCACTAGTTTATCCTCCGAAACTAGGAACCAGATAAATAAATCAAATTAGAATTTAAAGAGTGTTTTTATTTATTATTTCTGATATCAATTTGAATATTTGTTAGATAACACCAAAAAGACTAATTTAGAAATACGGGATATAGCTAAAATGTTACAGTCAATTTTTTTATTTTTATTTCACTATTCACCGCTTTAACTTGAATAATGAAACATAAACTATTTCATTATTCATTATTCATCACTTGATATTGAATAGTGAATAGTGAACTATTTCATTATTCATTATTGAATTTTGAATAATGAAAAATGAATAATGGACGTACTTCAGCGCGGTTATTTCTGCAACTGTAATAAGAGCATTAATTGCCAATCTCAGAAAAGGTCCGTCTGAAGTAAATTTAATTGATAAATTTAAAAACATTTACCGTTATCTTGATGATATTTTTGCTCTCGAAAAAAAAACGTACAATGTTAAATGCTGAATTTGAAGTAAAACAGTGCTCTAAATGAGGGTCGTCTAGTTGGTTATTAATTTCTCATTCCTTAGTCGTTAATTATTCTTTTTCCTTATTCGATACCTATTCGTTACTTATTCCTTATTTGTTACCTTTTCGTTACTTATTCCTCATCGTTAGCTATTCGTTACTTATTCCTTATTCGTTACCTATTCGTTACTTATTTCTTATTCGTTAAATATTCGTTACTTATTCCTTATTTCTTATTTATTACTTAATCGATTTTAGTATGAGTTCTCTTTTCGTGCTTTACTTTCTTATCTCTGGTGATAGTTCTTTGTGTGTAGAGGTGAATTACACTTTTAGCACGAATGTACCCGTATCAGCGCTTGACTGATACTCTATTACTTAATCGTTCCTTATTCGCTTGTAATACATGTGGTATACGTTGCACCTTTTAAAAACAATTTTAATTTTTTTTCTTGTCTCTTGTGTTAGCAATGGGTTCTTGCAGGTGTAATAACCCTATTAGCGCATATGTAACCGTTTTAGCGCTCGACTGATACCCTGTTACTTATTCGTTCCTTATTCGCTTGTAACATGTGTAATGCGTGTGTTATACGTTGCACCTCTTAAATAAATTCTTTTCAATTTTTATCATGTCTCTGATGTTAGCTTTGAGTTCTTAGAGGTGAAATAACCATATTAGAGCGTATGTACTCGTTTCAGCGCTCGACTGATACCCTGTTAGTTATTAGTCCCTTATTCGATTGTAATACGTGTGTTTTACTTTGCACCTTTTAAAATTTGTTCATGTCTCTGGTGTTAGCTATGGGTTCTTAGAGGTGAAATAACCCGCGCGTAAGGTAACGAATAAGGAATAAGAAACGAATAAGGAATAAGTAACCAACTTGATGACCCTCTGAAAATGAGATTTTCAAAAAAGTGGAAAAGGAATATGGAAAGGAAACGGAAACTAGAAACAGAGAAATACATGTAAGAATTTAGTCATCTCCTGTTTAGGAATATGTGTCAACTGTTCGGACTCCTTGGTTTTTTTTAACGATACAGGGTAAAATATTTTCCCCATACATGTATCACCCTCTTTTCATTGCATATTAGACTTCAATATAGCATACCCAAAGGGTGACTGGGGAATGGAAGTATGGTCATCATTGGTCTTCCTTCCACCGGTAGTAAAACCCTCGTCAAAGTAGATCGTCCGTTTGGCTGTGCGGGATGTACAAATAATCAGGTGTTTGCCAGAATAAACGATCAGATGCGTAGTGTAACTTAAAGGGTATTTTTTCGTCATAAAAAAGAACACGTAGAGAATAATGATTTTTCATTTATCTTTTTATAGCACTACAATCTTTACAATCTACAAATATATATATATATATATATATATATATACATATCATATAGGAGTAACTTTCAAATTTCAACATTCCTTTTGGGTGAATGAATATACATGCATGTCTATGCTAATGTTTTCGATCATAGTAATGCTTAAAACAGCAAACTGAATGAGTGACAATATTTTCAATTGTACTATTGTAAAATAAAATTCATGGCTACATGAATGGGATTGAAATTTCGGACAAAGAATTAAGCGGCACGACATTCAAAGCACTGTGAACAATTTGATTTTTAGAACTTGCGAAAGACACTGTGCAAATCGTAAATCCATGTACTGACTTTGCGCCAGTTTTTATCACTACAATTAATGCACAATTTGAAAGAAAAATGATGAAAAGCGTTTCCTCCCAAAATGTATTACTTCACAACCTATCTAGAACCGAGGCGAATATCCATATTTTAAGGCCGTATGTAGATCTATTTAGTGTTGTTGGGTTACTGTGTTATTGACGTTTATCCAATATCTTTATTATTTACTTCTTAAGAAAAGTCAAACAAATTTGAGTTAATCGCATGATCGCTCCTTTACGACGTACGTCCATGGTCACAAGTAGAATTCAAAATAAACGAACCACTGGAGCAATTGCAAGTGGTTTACGCCATCAAATTACGTGCAATATTTTAAAAACATAGCCTCATCATCTCATGCCAATTATATCAATTAAGGAATGACTGTAATATTTTTTCTGTCTATGAAGAAATAACATCAAAAATGTGGTGCACACTGAATAACACGCGTAGCTGGTTATTTAAAAGTGTGCACCACATTTTTTTATGTTATTTCGAATAGACAGAAAAAAATATTACAGTCATTTCTTACAATTTAATTCTAAATTCCATTTTAAACCGGAGTAAACCATGAAAAAACGTTGATGACGTCACGGTCACATGACAAAATTATGTCTATGAGCTGATAAACAAAACAACGTCAGCCAATCAGAAGACGCGTTACATCCAAAATTAAATTATTACGTTATGCTTTAAAATCTTTTATCTTGAATACTGCATGGAGTTAGGTGAAATTAAACAAATATCTGGAATTTAAGGATGTACTTAGGTGAAATTAAAAAAATCAAGAATTTAAAATTGATACTGTCGAAAAAGCATTAGTTAAGGAACAAAATAAGCTAAAAATATTGATAGATCATGGAGGTCCTTTTCAAGATATTTGATTTTTAAAATATGACGGGAAAAGGCTGAATCGGACTTTTACCTTATATTTTTATTGGTATTATTTGGGTCTCAAATCAAAAGAAAAGAAATTAAGAATCTGCTTAAATTTTTGCAAATGACCTTTTATGAGCTATTAAGTCTTGTATGAAAAGATAGATGGGTGTATTTTACCTTGTATCGTATGGAAAAAAAACAAGGAGTCCGAACATCTGACACAAATTCCAAAATCTCACCTAAGTACATCCTTAAAATTGATACTAGTACTATAAATCCGAAGAGTATTAGTTCAAGGACAAATCAGGTAAAAAATTGATAGGTAATGGATCTCCTTTTGCGACAATTTTTTTAAAGCGGGAATAGGCTGGCTTGGACTTTTATCTTATTTAGCATAGGCAATATTTTGGCTCTCAAATCGTATAGAATCGGCTTGACTTTGGTTAATAACCTTTTATGAGATATTGATTGTTTGATAGTTGGTTGCTTAGCGTCCAGTAGCAAATATTTCATGCATATTCAGGACGAGAACTGAAAAAAATAGGTAGATTCTGTAATAGAGGCGTCCGGGATTTAGGTCAGAGAAATTTAGACAACCACGGGAAATGAGGGTATATTGGATAGGAATAGAAATTTAGTCTTGCAACAGGTCACCTGCGGACTCATAAAAGAGTTGCTGCAAGGGTTCTTAACGTTTAAAGAGCCTGGCACTCTCTTTACACGAGGCATCGGATTTAATGTTCCCATTCTGACCGGACGTGGCTGCAAATTTAATACTTTGCGAGAAGTGTGATAATTTTGCTGCATTCTAACCTTTTGTCAAAATAAAACCTTAAAAATCCTCTATAATTATGACTGATGAATCTCTCTGAACTGTAGACATGAGACAGCACTACCACATGAAAACTAAATATGAATTTGTGCGTAAAATATATTCATATTTAGCGCACAAAATATTAATTGATACCACAAATATTTTATATCGTGCAATCAAAATATTTATTTGTGCGCACTATAAATTTATATTAAACGCACACAATATATAATGAGCGCACAAAATATTGTGTATTGTCGAACGATTTATATATTGTGTCTGCATAGATCCCTACCGAGCTTCGTAAAAATCAGTCTACCTGTATAACAGATCTGTACTTTCAACTTTCATTAATTGTTTGTGCCACTTACATCCCCCCACTAAATTCTCCCCACTATGATGATGATTTCTTAAAATTGGAGACAGAAATTACCCAAGTGTCTGATAAAGGTAATGTTCTGGTAATTGGGGATTTGAATGCTCGAATTGCAAATCATGATGATTTTATTGCAGATGAAAATAAAATTCATGATAGCTCTCTACAAGATATACTTCCAGAGGACTATGTTCAAGATTTTGATATAGATAGAAATTCTTTAGATAAAGTTTTTAATTCCCAAGGCCAGCAATTGATTGATCTCTGTATCGCCTCTCAGCTAAGAGTTTTGAACGGTCGTTTTATTGGTGATATGCTGGGAAATATGACATGTTTTAAACCCAGTGGGTGTAGTACTGTTGACTATGCCTTGACCAGTGTGGACCTTATTAACTCTGTTAGCTTTTTTCAAATTTTAGAACCTTCATATTTATCAAATCTAGCCAAATTATTACGAATAAATCCTTATAACCTCAATTTAAGAAATAATTTTCTTGGTCACTGTAAACTATGTAAAAAATTAATAAAAAGAAAGAAAAATCAATTTAAAAAGGAAATATTTAGTAAGCTTTCAGCCCTTAGAGATACAGACCCTAAACAATATTGGAAATTATTAAAATATGAGAACACTAATAATAAAATTGAGCTTCAAGCTGGTTTTCCAGAAATTATTGATCATTTTAAGCATCAAGGAGAGACACTAAACTATGATAACGAATTTAAAACTAAAATTGAAACCGATATATTAAATGAAACTGATGCACTTTTATTCAATGAGGTAACTGATAAACCTTTTACTATCAATGAAGTAAATAAATGTATACAAAAATTAAAAACTGGGAAAAGCTCAGGTCCAGATCAAATTTCTAATGAAATTATTAAATATAGTGGTGCTGTTACTTGTAAAGCTATTACTAAGCTTTTTAATTTAATTCTTGATTCTGGTAAATATCCATCAAACTGGAGAAAATCTTTTACCATACTTATTCATACTGGAGACAAGCTAGATATTAATAACTATAGGGGAATTTCCCTTCAAAATTGTATTGCTAAACTTTTTAGTGCTCTTATTAGTTCTAGAGTTGTAACTTATTATGAAGAAAAGTTTTCAGTTCATCAATTTGGATTTAGAAATAATCATAGGACAGCAGATAGTTTTTTTTATTCTAAAAACTTTAATAATAAAATATTTGACAAAAAAGAAGAGTAAAATTTACTCTTGCTTTGTTGATTTGCGTCGTGCATTTGACACCGTTTGGCATGCTGGTCTCTTATACAAATTAAAGAAGGATGATGTTGGAAAGAAAATATTTGAAGTAATTAAAGATATATGTAAGTGTTGTGAATCTTCAGTTAAAATAGATAATAAACAATCTGAATTTTTTGAAATAAATAAAGGGGTCAAACAAGGGGACTTTTTGAGCCCCACATTGTTTAATTATTTTATTAATGATCTCCATTCAATTTTTGATGGGACATGTGATCCTGTGTCCTTAGATAAAACATCAATAAGTAGTCTTAGTTTTGCTGATGATCTTTTAATATTATCAGAATCACAAAACGGTTTACAATCTGCTTTGAATAAACTGGAAAAATATTGGTACAAATGGCAACTGACTGTAAATACAAATACAACAAAAATTATGATTTTTCATTCTAGAAATTCTTTTGAGTCAAAATTTTTTTATAAACAAAATCAGTTTACTGAAGTTAAAGAGTATAATTTTCTTGGGAACATTATTGATAATAAAGGAAAATTTAAGAGATCTACACATGAACTATCCAAGAAAGCGCTTGAAGCGTTATTTTCATTAAAAAAAATATATGTCTAATTTTCATCATGTCCCTGTTGATTTATCATGTAAATTATTTGATTCACGAATGGAACCCATAATTTTATATAATAGCGAGATCTGGTTTATGGAAGATTATTACTCAATTTTTAGAGCCATAAATAGAGCCACTTTGCATGGAACTAACTGTGATATTTCATCATTGGCAGATAGATTCAGCTTTGAGAAAGTGCATCATAAATTTTGTAAAACTGTTCTTGGAATTAAAAAAAACTCATGTAATATAGCTGCAAAATCTGAGTTAGGACGATTTCCGCTTGACTCCTTTATTAAAACTCAAGTTTTATTATATTTGTGTAGAATAAACTGCCATGAAATAAACCCTCTTGTTAGAGAAGCTTTTGCAGTAAATAAGTCTATGTCTGAAGATGGAATATATACTTGGTATACTTTTGCCAAGCATATTTTTAAAGAATTTAATATTGATGAAGAAGAATATGTTGATTTTGATAAACCTTTTAAACTTATAAAAAATTCAATCAAAAAAACTTTTAAACATATTGTGAAGGAAAAGTATAATAACATCACTCTTCAAAAACTTTCAAATATTGATAACAGTTCAAAACTTTATCTTTATTGTAAACTTAAAATGAAATTAAATTGGATGACTACTTGCACAATCTAAACAATTTTAATAGTCGTCAACTTATAACAAAATTACGTGTAAGTGATCATAATTTGGAAATTGAATTAGGACGTTATAAAAAAATTCAAAGAGAACACAGACTGTGCAAAGTTTGTAAAATTTTAGATGATGAGGAACACTTTTTCCTTCATTGCCAAATTAACAGTAATGTAAGACATTCCCTTATAAATGCAATTAAAACCCATTATCCTAATTTTAACCAGCTTGACTCAAACTCTAAACTTAAAACTATTCTAGATCCCAATAAAGATATTTTGTCTAGTGTTGTAGACTATATAAAGCAATCTATGGAATTGCGAAAATAGGGTCCACATTGGTCAATTATTATATATATATACATATATTATTAATATCAACTTGACTTGTTTAAAACATTTATCATGTATTATGTTTCTTGTCACTTGTGTATACAATGTACTATGTTTGCATTTTAACTCGCCAGGGTTTCATGTTTTGCAATAAAGTTGATTAATATCAATGAGAAATAGCCTGTCGGTTTCGTTTGATACAACACAAATATTTACAAATCTTCCTAAAATTGTTCTATTAGTTGCAGTTAAAGGAGCCTATGCCACTGAAAAGTATAACAAAAAGGAATCCAAGGTTTTTTTCAAAAAGGAGGGGCATGGGGTTGGGGATGGGATGGGGGTTGGGTCCATATAAAATTACAAAATCAAACATTATCAATAAACGGAACGAGTGAAAAACAACCGTCATATCTCTATTTTGGTAAAAGCATTTTCGGAGGAAAACAGTGAGGTAAACCTGATTTTATAGCTAGCTAAACCTCAAACTTGTATGACAGTTGTTTATAGAGCAATCCAAATTGACATATTCAAAGTCGATGTCCCAACGGTCAATGTAATAAAATACTTCTGTTGACTGATACTCATTATAGATTACTTTTTATTTTAATTTGATTGGAAAATATAAAAAAAATACTAGGTACGATAATCGATCAGACCAGATATACCTGAGTGTTACCCTCGTCTGTCCGTACATACGTACGTCCCAACAAATAGTTTCCGTTCTCTAACTTAATTGTATACAATATGCTTATTACCATAAAAAAAAACAGATCAAGTGCGAATTTGGGTGGCGTCACTTTTAATTTACCGTTCTGGAGTAATGACCTTTTATAACGTTATATGCAAGCCGGGGCATTATATATGTCCCACGAACACATTCTCCATTTAGTTGGTTAGATTCAGTAGTTCACAGAATGTAAAGTAACACAATTAATATATCTACATGGAAATAAAGCAGTTGGGTTTGTGGGCAAGGTAGTAAGAGCTCAAGAGAGACAGGTTAATAGCTGTTACGGAGCTTGAAGAGATCGTAGAAGACGAACAAGAAGGCATAGACAGCAATCGGTGCCGAGAAATCTTGGTGAGGTAGAAACTGACACGGCGAAAACACCGTGCATGTATTTGATAAAGCATATTGCAAAAAGTGGGGAAAGATATCACGTATATATTTCCAAAAAAAATTTGGTCAAAAGTAAAATTTCAATGCCTTGAAGTGATACATTTTGAACCTTGTCTGAAACTGTATACATATATCTATCAAGAGATCAAATAAAAATCATTTGTAAAATTGAGTCAAAAGTTCTTATGAAAAAAGTGTTTGTAAACAATTGGCCGTACGGTGACTTATAGTTGTTAATTTCTGTGTCATTTGGTGTTTTGTGGAGAGTTGGCAATTATACCACATCTTCTTATTTTTATACTACAAAACTTTCTGGCCAAAATGAAAGATCTACTTCCGTTCCAGAGCACCTGAGATCATCCCAGTTTTGTGTTGGGTTTCGTGTTACTTAGTTTTTAGTTTTCTATGTTGTGTTATGTTGACTGCTTCTTGTCTTCTCGTCGGTTTTCGTTCTTCGCCATGTCTGTGTCGGTTTGTTTTCGACCTTTGAGTTTGATTGTTCCTTTGGTATCTTGTGCCTCTCTAATAAAATTTTAACCCTCCTTGCAAAACTACAACCAAGTACTGTACATGGAGGAATTTTTGCGGAGTTAATCTTTTGTACAATTAAAAATAAACAGTGACAATATATTTTTGCGGAAGTTATGAGAGTTAATCAGATCTGCACTCTTTTAGAGAATCATGTAACATACATGTGTATTCGTGTATGGCCGAGTAGAGATCGAAGAGTGGTCGAATGTGGTCACGTAGGGATCGGGTATTTGTCGAGTTGGTCTGGGATAAAAAAAAAAGAAATAATAGAAGTCGCAGTGATCTGGAAGCCATCGGGCATTGGTCGAGTAAATCTATACCAAATATCAAACAGGTTGGCGTTGATCGGGAAATGATAGGATATTAGTCGAGCAAAGGTCGAGTTGATCGAGTACTGATCGGTAAAATATTTGTATTCCAAACTCGATCTTTACACAACCATTTCCAGATCAATTTGACCGCTACTCGACGAATTCCCGATCTCTTCTCGAGTGAATGAGGAATAAAAAATTAATGCAAAACAATTGTGGGATGCTATAATTTTAGCCCCAAATATTTTGTCCATTAATATGCATTAAGATTTTAGGGTAAATGTGCTATGAAGTATATTCGTAAAGGTTTTCACACTGTCATAGGTTTTTTTTCAGTCGTTAGTGATTCGGCATCTGTCTCTTAAAGATTTAAAGATTATTTACGAATTGGCATACACAATTATACACGAAAAATTCGGGATATGTATATGGTTTCTATAATTTAAACTTTATGTAACTTAAAAGCTGTTTAATTCAACTTGGCCAATTAAGTTGAATTTGGTTTTGAAATGGTGATATATGACAGCTAAACATTTTCTAGATAAAATTTAATATTTAAGCAACAAAGAAGTCTAATATTGGTGAAGCTAATTTTGACTTAACTTTGCCTAAATGCATAGTGCCGATCGGAGATTTAATGCAATACATAATTAGTTGACATTGATTGTTTCGTCGTCTTACGACAGTTCTTCTGCTCATTCTTTACATTTGAAAATAAACTTTTCAAACGAAGCTGTCTCTATTAATTAGTAAGCATTAATTTTGTACGATTTATCTATATATATCCTTCTGCATAACAGAGATTTTTTTTATTTTTGTTTATTTGTTTGCAATACATTCTTATTTATGATGCACACTGATTCCCAATGAAATTTTGTTTTGAAAGTAGAAATCTAATTTATAAAAAGGATGATGTGTGAAAATACGAGGAATTGTACCACTATTAATACAATTTCGCTGAGAAACTCATTCGTTTTTTAATGGTCGCCAAAAAACACCGCTAGCAAAATCGAAAATGGAAAATTAATGTAACTGGAACAGATTACGAAAAAAATAATCAGGCATACAAGCCCCGTACGAGTAGACATTCAAACTCGGATAGAAAGTAGTTGTTTGGCATGGAATGAAGAAAAGAAAGTTTAATTTGGTTATTTGACCGAAAAACTTTCCCTGTGTTCCAAGTGTAAACAGTCTCTGAAATGTATTGGACTGTACAGAAGAAATCCTATATAGCTATGAAACTATTTTGCTAGCTTTGGATTCGTATATGCGCAGTCTAAACAGGACAGCAACATCGGAATGAGGAGAAAGTTAACAAAGGCTTGAAATACATGTGCACTTGGTTAGGACGAAATGAAATTAAATAATTCAGATCTAGTTTTTTCAAATTATTTTCTCGAAATTTACAAACAAATAAATCATCAAAATAAATGCGTGGCTCCGCAATAAGAGATGATCTGCGTTCTGATGAAAGTAAATCCAGAAAAGCGCTTCGAACGCAAAACAAAATTAATTATTAAGAGATATTTTCATTAACCTATATTATTCAAACGAAAGAAACAAACTGAAAAAAAACCAGCGATATCTTAAAATCATTTAGATCTTATATTCATTCGCTTGGATATTAGGGGATGGGTGTGTTTTGAGTTGGACATAATGTACAAGTATAGATTATGAAAATTGTTAACGCACCATTTCACAAAGTGGAGGGACACAACGACTGAAAGACGATTATCAAAGTTGCCTTTTTTGGGAGAGGCATATTGTTCACATAGGCGTAAGGAAAAGCCCTAGGGTATTCGCAGTCTTATAAGGAGTTTTTATAACAAGTATACAAGTATGTATGTGAAAAAGGTGTTCAAAGTGTTGGTAATTTTGTGTGTGAATAAATGGATATGTGAGATATATAATGCAAGATTGGCGGGTGTATATTTTTAATGCAAATTTGTAGTTTTAGTTAACATTTGTTGGTTCCTTGAAATAGAAGGCTAATAGGTATATTTAGTATAGCAAGTATTAGATCTTTCAAATTATAACAGCACATGTTCACAACAATAGCTAGATCTTAATTATCACAGTAGCATATTTAGTACACATTTGTTAAAGTCTAAAATTCTTGAATTTCGGGAGAAAACTAAAACCATCATGAAATCAGGAGTTGTGGTATGATTGCCAATAAGACAAGTTCCACCAAAGACCAAATGATGTAGATGTTAGCTTGCTTACATTGCTACAAATTACCTTTCAACTATGAACTACTGCATATATTCAAAAAATTATTTTGCTCCCACGAAAAAATGACAGTTTTTCGACCGTCCATCCATTACTTGGTATAAGGTTTATACGACTAATTTCTTAGGACTACAGTTTTTAAAAGCTTTATTTTTTAAATTAGTTTCTTAATGTTACTGCATATACTCAAGGTGTGCATTTCGTCAGGATTATTTTTCTAAATGACAGGTTGTTGAATATGGCATTTTGATAATAAATAAAGGCACGCAGAGTACAGACTCCGGTTTACTCCTCCCGAATGTATAATTTCAAGCTGGAACTTTAATGTTGCGCAGAGTGTTTTACTTATAAAGAGGGTGCATATATAGATATTCTCAGGTTTATTTTTGGTCTAATTTTCCACGAATGACATGCAGAATGTTGAACTTTTTTAAAGAGAAATTTTGCATACAGTTTGGAAGGTTTGTCTGACTAACTACGCACACAGAATATATTATAGTAATGCCTGTATCAATTCAGGAATATGACAGTTGTTTTCCATTCATTGTTGTGTTTGGGCTTTTTATCCTGCCAGTCGATAAGCATGAAATGGGCTTTTCGTTTTGAATTTTCCTTGGATTTGTTATTTTACATTTTCGAATGTGTATTTGGTCAGGATATTTGTTTTCTGAATAATTTTCACACCAGGATGTTTAATATTTTTGACCGGTGCATACAATGTGTCCTAAAGACAAAACTGTTTCAAATTTTATTGTATCGTTCTGGGCATGAATGAAATATTTGCCAATGAACGTTAAGCAACAATCAATCAATCAGTTTAAATTGTACTTCAACATCTCTGTTTACTGAAACAAATTTTTGGAGCACTTTATTCATGCATGGATGCAGCGGTGGCATCACCATCGACAAGTATGGTAAAATAAATATGATATTTTTCATAATTTTAACTAGTCTAAGATATGAAAATTTAGATATTATATGAATAACTGTAATTTGAATTCACGTGAATTTCACGTGTACAAAGTTCTTGTGATTTATACATGAAATTATCATAAAATTCACGTGGAAATCAGTTCACGTGAGTTTCACGTTTAAGCTCGTTTGAGGTGAAATTCGTGTGGATTTCACACGAAAGTGAAATATCCCTGTGTAGGACGAAATAAATTAAATCAGTAGAAATCTATACTTAATAACTATAAAATTTACGAAAAATAACAGGCGAAATAAAACTTAAATAAACACCTGTCAGATCCCGACACATTTTTTTTTCAAAACCTCAGCGGCTGAGTAAAGAATAACGTTTAATTTTTTTCTATATTCAATAACGTCACTGATACACGTTTTCGGTCAAATTCTAAACGTATTGATTGATCAACTTTGAAGCAATTTATCTAAATCAAAGCATCGTTGATGTTGTGATCCAGCCATATTCATAGCTAGTCTCATATTCTTTCTGACCATACTTTTTTCTTAATTTTTTTCTCTTTTCATTTCAAATCTTACTGTAAAATTTCTATGTTATTGTCCAATTGTAGGGAATTTCGCAATATTGATGCAAATATAGATATATATACTGATTTTTCAATTTTAGACTCTGTCAGATTTGATTTTTGACAAGAATGGAAAGGAAAATCGTCAAACAAGTAATATATTTTTTATATGCCTTTAATAATGACAGGTTTAAAAATTTCCAGAAAGAGGACTTATAAATGCACTTTCTCAACAACAAAAATTAAAAAGAATAATAAATAATTTTTATCTAAATTGGTGTTCATTCTTCATTAAGAAAAATACATTTCCTGTATTCAAATCTGAATGTACAAATACCTAATGCTGATATATTTCCAATTACTGTTTAATAGCAATTAATGTAAAACAAACAAATAAATTTTATTGCAGCAAATGCTCAGGTAAGAGTTATGCAATTTTGTTTAATATTTCAACCAAATTTCTGATAATTGTAACTAATTAATTAGAACTTGATTTATTGACTTATGTCAGATGATAATTGCACTGATTTTACAAGTAAAATAAAATTTGCTTGCATTTTTTATACATTTTTTTTTCATTTTAAGTATTTTCTTTGAAAAAAACCACATCAGATTAATCATTCAGCTACCTAGCAAAATTAACAGAATATTTCGATGTAGTGTAGGTAAAAAAAAAAATAATACATTCGTAGGTTTACTATTGAGGTCAAGAATGTGTGTATTCATTTAGGTGTGTAATAAGTTGTGTCTATTTAATTATGTAACAGGTCATGAGATATTTTAACTGTTTTGAATTAAGCCTGGGGTTGTTTCTAATTAATACTTATTTGAAAATCATGACAGTTACTACTCATTCTGACTCTTCCTTGCCTATGGAAAGAATTGGAGTAATACCATTTCAAAAAAGTGTGGGAATCAACTTAAATATATTAATACACATGTAGACCTGCATTTCATTGAACAATAATTTACACAAACACAAGATACTAATATAATACTTTCAAAATTCTTATCAACTGATTCAATTGATGTACAAATACTTTTTCAAATTAATTGATAAATAGTAAATCATCATAAATTTTGATTTAGAAAGGAACTATATGCAAGTGTATATCTAAAATAAAGTCACTATTCGACCAATCTTTTCTTAATTTAAGGGCAAATAACATGTCAAAAGTTTGCAGTTGATGATTAAAAAGGTGTAGAAAGTTTCTGCAAGTCATAAAAACACATATATTAATTAGTTTCATGATATGTCTTCAACTTAGTATTCTGCACCATCTCCAAAACCAGAGTGATCGCATAGATCCAGCATGGCTGAATCAAAAAACAAGGGATGGTGACATTAGTATTTTTATACATGCATGCAATTACATGTAGTATACAATCCAGGATATTATGTCAGTCTTATTTCTCCATATATAAGAAAATAGCCATACATTGAAAAATCTAAATAGATACAGTGGAGATCACTTCTAACCTCTCATCAAATCTGTCAGGAGAACTGTTCTAGGACAGTATGTAGAACTGTCACCCTGACACCTTTTAGACAGTTCTAGCTAGAACAGTTCTGATCTATAGAACTGATTTGGTCAGTTCTGCCTAGAACTGATTTAGACAGTTCTACCTAGAACTGATCCTGACAGTTCTACCCTAGAACAGTTTTAGACAGTTCTACCTAGAACTGACCAAATCTTTGGTCAGTTCTACGACTAGAACAGTTCTACGGCTAGAACAGTTCTACGACTAGAATAATTCTACGATAAGAACTGATTTGGACAGTTCTACGGCTAGAATTGATTTAGTCAGTTCTATCCATAGACCAGTTTTAAGAACTCTATGTCTGAAATATAAATAAGTCAAAAGAATATAAATATATATTAAAAAATTCTCATTTTGCGTGTGTCTTTATTAACGATAATAATAACACTGAATGGTGACCAGTGAGATGCCCTCAGTGCAGTGACGTCATTTAGAACTGTTCTACAATCATGACAGGTTTGGTCATTTCTACGGCTAGAACTGATTTGTTCAGTTCTGTTGACAGTTCGGGCGCATTGCATTTGCGCCAATTTTTTTTTTTTACAAAATCCAATCTTTCATTTGCGCCACAAGGTTATATTTCAATTGCGCCAAAAAATAAAAACTAATTTTGCGCCATTTTACAGGTAACTTTTAACGGAAAAGTAAAAAATATAAATCGTTTTATCGTGAATAAGATTTTTTTAGGGTATTCCCCCTTGATATCTAAGTAAGTTCATGCTCATTTCTTATACATAAACTGAGAGTCACTTAGATATAAAACTATATACATAAAATAAGTCTGTATTTTTTTATTTTGACCACACATATAGTTTATTCAGTGTACATGAGTACATCCGGGCCGTTGCTTACAAGTCTTGTGTCAGAACGAACTTTTGGTCTTACTCCAGTGTATAGTGCTTCCTTTTGGGTTTGATGATCTCGTTAATTTATAACAGAATTGTATTATGAAATATCTGTTATCAAGAACGTATCCGTGTATATTGCTTTCATTATGGTTACGATGACTGATTTCGGAGAAATATATTTTATGATGCAATCAAAAATTGTGTTTTGAGGTTATTATGAAAAGTCTCCTTTAAATATAACTTATGTTTTACTTATTACCTATATTAACCTGTATCATTGGCGCAAATGAAATGTTTTATTTTGGCGCAAATGAAATATGGTTTTTTGCGCAAATGAAAGATTATTTTAGCGCAAATGAAATGCCAATTGGCGCAAAAGTAAAGCTCCGGACAGTTTATGGTTAGAACTGATTTGTTCAGTTCTGCTGACAGTTCTACGACTAGAACTGATTTGGACAGCTCTATCTAGAACAGTTTTAGACAGTTCTACCCTAGAACTGATCCTGACAGTTCTACCTAGAACTGATTTGGTCAGTTCTACCTAGAACTGATTCTGACAGTTCTACTAAGAACAGTTCTAGGGTAGAACTTTTCTAGGTAGAACTGTTCTAGGACAGTTTAGAACAGTTCTATAACAGATTATTCTGACAGTTCTAATGAGAGGTTAGAAGTGATCTCCACTGTAAGTCGAAAAAGGCTTTTTCCTTATTATATCCATGTAAGTTCACGAAGGTTTAACATTGGCCTTAAGATTTTGATGGGTTTTTTTTAATCAGTCCATAATACTACACAGATCACATAGAAATAGTCATGAGATTACTTTTATTTAAGGAATGACTGTAATATTTTTTCTGTCTATGAAGAAATAACATCAAACATGTGGTGCACACTGAATAACCCGCGTAGCGTTTTATTTTAAAGTGTGCACCACATTTTTTATGTTATTTCGCATAGACAGAAAAAATATTACAGTCAGTTCTTATAATTTAATAGACTATTTTCATATTACCGACTTTTGACTCCGGATTATATAATTTGTCGACTGGTTACCTTGGACATCATGGTACTCGGTCAAGTAAGAGCAGCCAAAATAAGTAAAATCAAACATATAATCGGTGTAATTTGAGGGGAAAGTTTACTGTTTCCGATGATTTTGTAGTGAAAAAAAAAAATATTAACCAGGTAATTTTCCCCCAAAATTGTACCGATTGAAAGCTTGGTTTTACTTCTTTAGCTTGCTCTTACCTGACTTGGTACCATGATGTCAAAGGTAACCAGTCGACAAATTATATAATCTGGAGTCAAAAGTCGGTAATATGAAAATAGTCTATTCTAAATTTCATTTTAAACCGGAGTAAACCATGAAAAAACGTTGATGACGTCACGGTCACATGACAAAATTATGTCTATGAGCTGATAAACAAAACAACGTCAGCCAATCAGAAGACGCGTTACATCCAAAATTAAATTATTACAAAATAACTTCAATTTGGCACATCATATTACATATGACGAAGTATTGACTCTTTAATTATTCTTTATTTGATTTGGTCAATAATTCTTAGCATGTTTTTGCATAATTTACTTTGGCCACCATACAAATTCAGAAAGTTTTGTGTCTAGGGATTCAATATCATCATTGGCAACAATTGGTTACAGAACATTTTGAATCCTAGGTTGCAGCCAAGGGTTTTCTCAAGCTTATAGGTCCGGAATTTTCCGAAATTCACAAAACCATCCTATTTTGACAAAATATAAAAAATGTGCTGATTTTGAAGCAAAGAATGCACTCTTATGAAGAGATTTCTTTTACCAAGAAAGTAAATCTTTTAAAAACAGATCCATTTAAGATTTTGAAATTTTACGATAAAGTTGAAATTCAGGGCTATATTTGGCCTAAAGTGATCATTGTCCTATGCCACCAAAATTGAAGTTTTCCTATGAAAATTACAAGAAAACAAAAATGGTGACCCCCATTTTGTATTTCATATTCCAAAATAACTCGGATCAAATTCAAAGTGTGCAAAATATTTTAGAAATAGGGAGATATGCCATTCGGTATCGTGTTACTTGTGCCATAAAATGTATTGTAAACTCCCGTGGCACATTCCATGCATCTATTTTATTGCCATGAAATGTTTTTTGGTTTATAATATATCTTAACCATTTCCAAAGAAACATTTTATTCTCATAATTCTGTGAGCATTCTTTTTAGACTTTTCTGCATGTATCATTAGAAACAATGGTATATGTCATTTAGACAGCAATCCAACGACACGAATAACTACTAGACTCTTATAGGTCACAGTATATGGTTTTATATCATCACATGAAGGATTCTGGGTTCAAGTGATAGTAAAATGTGTTTTACCTAAACCAAAAACCGCTTCATAAAAAAAGTGATACATTTTCAAGAAAAAAGCTACCGGTATTCATAAATTTTCTGAAAAATGTATTCTAGTTTAACCCAACCACATTCTGTATCTGCCTCTCCAAAGTCAGGAGCTTGTAATTCAGTGGTTGTCTTTTGTTGCTGTTACATATTTGTTTTTCGTTCATTATTTTGTACATAAATTAGGTCGTCAGTTTTCTCGTTTGAACTTTTTTACATTTGTCATTTCGAGGCCTTTTCTAGGTGACTATGCGGTATGAGCTTTTCTCATTGTTGAAGGCCTTACGGTGACCTATTATAATAGTTGTTAATTTCTGTGTCATTTGGTGTCGTGTGGAAGCGTTAAAGATGCTTAATAAGCCAAAAACAACCAGTGCATAATATTTTTTTCAATGTTTTATAAAGATAAAGAACAAAAAAAAAACAATAAATCACGAATCGATCAAGAAATTATGATATTTAGGAAAAAAGAGGTAGAAATTGTAAATTCCATCACCAGGAAAGCGTCTACCGCGTTGTTTTGTCGGCGTAAATATAAAAAAGGAGGTGAGGGCGGGAGAAGATGGGAATCTGAGAGGTAAATTAATCCATTCTTTGGTGATTTATTCACGCAAAGCAATACGTTTTGTCATAAATAAAATAAAGATTGCTGACGTGCAATATAGTGCTATGTGCTATGATATTGCCACGTGCTCAACGCTCGAAACAAGTGGGCGTTCGTCAAACAATTCTTTAAGTTGGGTGGGAATAATTGACCAACATGGTTGGAGTCAGCAATTCAAATTACTGTTGAAACAGGTTAAGCGATAAACTTCCTCCATCAATCACTTACTTATTTCTAATAATTAGTTGTTTTGTTCATAGACGATAAATTAGAAGTGACTAACAATAAAAAATACGGTTAACCGATAAAAATAGCGGTTAACCGATAAATTAATAGCGGTTAACCGATAAATTAATAGCGATTAACCGATAAAAATAGCGGTTAACCGATAAAAAAGGCGGTTAACCGACAAATATATAGCGGTTAATCGATAAAAATAGCGATTAACCGACATTAAATAGCAGTTAACCGATAAAAATACCTTTTGAACCAAATGGTACACCATATCTTCATTATATGAAATATCTAGCACCATCCCTCCATTGGGGGTTTAGTATCATACCATCATAAAATATATTAGAGGAACATAACCCGTATCATACCAGCAACTGGTTTAAGAATAAATGAGTTTATGTCCGATGCAAAGACTGTGCAAGTGAATCAATATTAAAGCCAAAAATGCCAATTTTGTTTTTTTGCAGGCAACAGTTTTCCTTCTTCATAAGTTTGCTTTAATGTTTTGTTAGCTTTTGAGGTAAAACTGACATTTTGTGCTTTGTAAACAATATTACCATAAAAGATTGGATGGGAAATACCTGAATGTGTAAGATGTCTATGTTGAAGTGAATTTCTTATAATGTAATAAACTGCCCATTAAACAAGACAAGAATAACTGGATCAACTCAGGCAAATTCAATTTTAAAAGAATGGCTATGAGGACCTGTATACTAGAGTCTAAATCCATGTAAGAAGAAACAAACATTTAGTATAACAGCAGCAACCACTCTCTGTCTCGTCTTGGGTTTGAACTAGGTTGCCCAAATGAAAACTTATTTCCATTTGAGGTCTAGGTGACCTGAAACTTGGATTATCATAAGAAGGCCTAGATTATGCAAAGTAAACATGGTAAATGCTCCTGTTAGGACAACCGACAAGTTATAATAGGATGACCTGCATCACACAAAAAAAACAAAACAAAAAAAACAACTGTTACAACAAAAAACAAACAAGCTGCTTAACAACATCTAGGTACCCACGTAATTAAAAGCATAACATTTCAAATTAGTCCCAGTGTTCATGTTAACTGAAGTTCAACCTGTACTATAATTTTCATTAATAAATTTCCGTAGGTAGGTTAATGCTGTTCTAGAGTAAATCGGCTATTTATTCATAGAAAAATCATCGAAATTTGAAATTATTTTGAATTTAAGTCCAGAACCTTTCATACCCTAAGCTTATTATGATCATCCCTTATATCATCCAAAGTTTTAATTTCTGGTGTCTCGGAACTCCCCACCTCGTTACCATGGTAACGGGCGACATTCAAAGATGGCGTGTGAACCTTCAACTTCAAGAGACCGGCACACCCCAAAGAACTATATCAATGAATGAAAATAAAGTTGTATTTGGTTGACAAAGGTAACAGCTGTTTCTTTCTTTAAATTTGTCCTTTTATAACAAAAAATAATAGAAGTGACATACAAACCAACCATGCAAACACCAAAAATCAACTTTCTTGTCAATTTTGAAAATTTTGTATTCATTTTAAAAACAAGAAACAACAACCTTGGTATTCATGAGCTTTCCAAGAATAAATATGCCAAGTTTTAAAGAGATCAATAAATATTAACGGGGTGTGCCAATGCGATCTTTATAAATGAATGATATTCAAGTCCTTTCGCTGCGACATTTAAACACTGAAATGATTCAGATCGATTATTCCCCTTTATTATAACAAAGTGCCGGGAAAGAAATAAACGACATTGTGCATTGTGATAGTTTTTGACTAGAAATGGACACATTAAAGATGTAAAACAATGTTATTTTTTCATTTATATACTTGAAGGTGTCCACGAATCTTGAGAAAAATCACGGTGCATACGAATGTCATGAGGGAAATAAGGGGGGGGGGATACTCTAACGTTATACTTTGTAAGATATTGTAAGAGCTTGCGTAACCCCATGTTCATTTCTTACTCCGCATATGTGCCGATTGTAAATAAAATTAACTTGGTTACTTTCTTAACTTCGATTCTCATAGGGATTTTACGACTTTAAGATATGGAGATAACGAATGACAAAAAGTCTTTCTAAAACAAAATGATTCTCCTGCATAAGAAAAAAAAGCCACATTTATAGTGCATGGAAGTATGAAGCCCCTTCTATCAAACTCATGTTTCATGAGAAATATTAATCTGCTTAGTCCTGATAAAGTTTTTTTTCAAAGTTTTTTTTTAAACAGTTTTAAATAGATAGTATGCTAGATTCCATTCTCAATTTTAGAGCTATGTTCATTTGTTGAACATGCATCATTCATTCATTGCAGTCTCTTGAATAGTAAGGTAATACATTTTAAAAACAGGTCCATGCATTGGTCGAGAAAAAAATATAATACTAGGTCATGTACATGATGTAGGTAAATACAGTATGAACTTGTTTTCTATTGTTATAGAAAAAAAATAGAATAAGAGATTTCCTTTAAGAGATGAAACTATTTGTTTATTCAATAAAGTTGTATGCATGTGAAAGCCATTACATCTTCAAGAGTACATTATGAGTATTATTTGACTATTAAATACATAGTGTCTATTTCAAAAATTTCATAAAAACTATGATAACTTTTCATTCATTTCAGATAGTTTTCTCAAACTTAATACCAAAAGCATTGTATATGTCACATTAAACTGAAAATCATTATCATAATGTATACAATACTTTCTTGTGGTTTTCCATGATCCATAATAAATGTAGGAATATATCATACTGCTGATTTTCGTATGTTTATGTTGTACTGAAAATTCTTTATTCCTTAACTTGTCTTTTATTTCACATATAACATGCAAAGAATATTCCTATATACATGTACAATATTGTGAATTAAAATATATATATGCCAGTAAGTACATGCAGTTATAATACCAGCCTGAATTATAATTCTCACTCAGTTCACAGTTTTATGAAAATATCCAAAATTATCTCAATAACTGGCATATAATGAATAATGATATGACCATTTCCTTTTGTGTGTTGATCTTACAAGAAAGAAGTGCACAGTCATTTCCTCTGGTGTAATGCTTTTATTTCTTTGTCTTCAATGTTCCAGAGTCAGTTTTAACAGTAATGTAATCCTTCCTTTTGTTGTCATACTGAAAATTTCTTCATTCCAAAAGTGACATGTGACATGGCATGGGTTATTTCATATTCAGCACTGTTATAGTTTTGTTATATGTTCTCAAGCTTTTATCTTAAAACCATTCATTTCACTTTTTTTATGCATAGATCTAAAACTATTCCCATATATGGTTATAAATTGTTTGACAATTTCCTTGTGTGTGTTGATTTTTAAAAGAAACAAGTGGTTACTCTTTTTTTCTGATTACTTTTTCCAATTTCAGAACTTAGTAAATACTTGTATAACACCATTGCCTCCAAGTCATCTGAATACATTTACTGAAAAAAAATATGTAAACATTTAGTGACATTTTAAAGTTATTGGTATTCATGTTATGATACAAATAGAAAACTTCAGTCAAAAGTGTGTGTTCCTAAATATTATTGAATTAAAAGTAAATTGACAAAAAGTTCTACCTTGATTTTAAATGAACTTTTAATTTATGAATTTTCTGTAAAAGGACAATGCAGTTTGTAAGCAAAAATTACTTCAATTGATATTTACCCATCAAAATGCTTTACCAATCAGTTATTAATTAAAATGACTTAATCAATATTGAGTGGGTGTGACTCAATAAAACAGACAACTTATATATACACCTAACCTGAGGGTCTGGAGGTGTTTACAGAATAGATAATGATCATTATAAATGGGAAAAAAGTGCAGAATTAAGGGCTAAAAAATTAAAGAATTAAAAAATGACTAATAATAAAAGAGAATAACTGGGTGTTAAAACACAAAGAATACAGAATAATGAGCAAAATAGATAAAGAATATAGGAAATGGTATACAAAAAGAATAGAGAACTGAAGGACCCCCAGCAAGACTCATACATTATAATATTAATACTTACATTGTGTAGACCTCATATTTGATAGTATAGAAACTACACTCTTTAGGCATTAACATGTCAACTTATATGTGCCAGGTGTAAATCAATCTGTAAAAGAAGTTACAATAATTATTGAAAGGATTCAAACTAAATTTTATACACACCAGATTGTAAATAAACATAATTAAGATTGATGTGAATTGTTTTAAAACATGCTTGTCAAGATTTGAAAAGATCTGCACAAAGAAACATAGACTTCAGATACACATTTTTATAGTGAATCAATATTACAAAAAACATTTTATATAATCTAATGACTATAAACATAAGAAAAATGAACAAATTAATAAAGACAAAAATTTAATTGTACACTAAAAGGGATGATTTAAAATGATAGTATGATGACTATCAGATTTAAAACCATAAATGAAAAGTTGTTTATCAATTATGGCCATGATAATAAATAATACTTCTCACATATATATCATAACATCTCAAGTGCCTGCCTAAGCAATTTTATTAAATGCAGGCAAGCCATAGCCATTAGTATGATGCATGCACAGAGTCATATGTATGCATATATTTTTGATATTTTTGGGGGTTTTTTTTGTTATATATTATAAATTGGAATAAACACCTAAATAAGAAATGATTTTGCATGTGCAATCAGGGCAATCTGAAGATTCATGTTCAAATATACCTAATAAATCTCTAAAAAAAAATGTTTAGGTTGATTGATTGATTGTCTTTATTTCCTCCAATATATGAAGATTGACATATAGTTAATACATACAAATGGAAATTAACAAGCTATATACAACATATTATGAACACAATATGACAATACGGTCATTACACTACATGATGTTTATAATGTCCAACACATAATAAATACAAAAAAGAGAGAACAAATGCACATACAACTTTGCCTATTTAGTGACCAAAATTAAAATTATGGTAAAATAAAACACTTTTGAAGTGATTGTACAATTTCAACATATGACCCGCTAAGCACAGCATCAGTTGTTTCCACACATCAGAGTTCAGTTTTTTACATAATCATTTACTCCACCAAGTAATGTCACAAGCATTTCGTCTTCGTCCTGCTGAAATAGTTTTACAGAATCTTGTACCGACAATAAGTTGACTATCGCATAGAACATTTCATTTCGAATATCAACAACATGTTCACAGTTTAGAATCAAGTGTTTTACAATATCATCAGTATAATGGTTACATATAGTACATTGTCCACTCTTAATGGCAACGGAACCTAAACGAATAAGTAGTAAAAGACCTCTTTTGAAAAAAGGGTCCGTAGCTGAAAGTCTGACAAGTCTATGATCTGTAAGACAAGAATGTATTTTAAAATAACGGTTGAGTTCCGGTCGATGTTGAACAGACAGTATCCATCTATTTTCTTCAAAAATTGTTATTGACTGACTAACTATTTTGGACCAGAGTCGTTTATCTGGAATATATGCCTCCTCTATATAACTTTCAAGGAATGATAACATATCATATTTCGCTAAAGTTTGTATAAGATCATAAGTTATTGCTGATTTCGCAAAGTCTTCACTGAGTATTTGACCAAGTCGTAAATTAAACAGTTGCTTATGAGTAGTAGTAACAGACGCTCTACATAATCTACCCAGAAATAAAATCTTAAATTTGTCAATTAGACCTTCTATTGTCCAAAGACCTAAATTACTTATACAAGAGTCATTTGGTGACCTTTTATCAAAACATAGGATAAATCGTGTGAAATATCTCTGAGCTTGTTCTAACATTCCAATCTCCGTTGAATTTAAATGTCCCCAAAGTTCACAGGCATAAAGTGCACAAGGAAGGATAACTCTTTTCCATATAACGGTATTTGCGACCGGAGACATGCCATTTGGATTCACACCAATATTATACAGCGAATGCAAATTTCGCTTTAATTTCTTACAAGCCATATCTGTCCTTCCGAAAGTTCTTCTCGAACAGTCTAGCAGAGTTCCAGCATAAATAACTGTAGCATTCATCAAAATTGTAGCATCACCGAATGAAAACACGTGATCAGGTTTTTGCATATACTTTTTGGGACTGAACAGTAAAAATTTACTTTTCAAAGCATTATATTTAAGTCTCAATCTTTGTGCATATTCGTGAACAATATTTAAAAGTATTTGTAACCCGTTTTTTGAGCTACTCAACAAGGTAGTGTCATCTGCTAAAAGGACGCATGGAATATGTAAGTGTTCAATGATCAATCCACTCTTAGATTCTATAAGCTGGTAAATCAAATCGTTAATAAAAAGTGAAAAAAGCCAAGCAGACATTACACGGCCTTGACCGACTCCTTGTTCGATCTTAAACACCTTGCTAGTAATTGTTTTGTACTGAACATGAGCCGTTGCAGTTTTGTACCACAAATATATAATTCTCCACATTTTCCCTTTTATTCCAATATTCATAAGTTTGTATAATAGACCATCCTGCCATATTCGGTCAAAAGCCTTTTCATTATCTAAAAATATCGCAAAAACTGGTGAATTGTGTTCATTATAAAAGTTTATCGATTCCTTTAAAGTATAAATCGCAGGAATGGAACCATGTTCTTTGACAAATCCAAATTGTAGGGGATGAGGCATAACTGTTCCCATTTGTTCTAAAAGAGCTTGAACACGACACAAAATAATCTTTTCCAATAGTTTACTCAAAACCGAAGTTAATGTCACTGCACGGTAATTGTTCGGTAATGATTTATCTTTGTTATTGCCTTTATATAGAGTTATAATAATTCCATGACGAAAACATAAGGGTAAATATTCGGTTTTAAGAATAATATCATAGAGTTTGCATACATATGTTAAGATAGCCTTTCCACCATAAAGTAAATGTTCATTGCATAAATAATCCGGACCTGGTGCTTTACCACATTTTAGGCTACGTAATTGTTCACTAACTTCATCGATCGTGATCTTTCGTTCAAGATATGGTATCGCACAATCATCATTACTATCAATATATGTTTGAATAATATCCTTTATTTTCATAAAGAAACTTGTATCAAAAAGGTTATCAGAGTCACCGTTATCGGAATATAAATCATGAAAGTAGTCACTCCACATTTCGCATACATTTACATCGTCTGTTGCAACGTTTCCATTATAGACTAATTTATTTATGGAGGAACTCGGTTTTCTCATTCGCCTTACACGTTTATAAAATTACTCAATATCTAATTCGGCAGCAGACTTGATTTCCTCATATTTTTCCTCTTGCCATTGTTTTTCGGCTTGACGTTTATGTTTGCGGAATTCGCGTTTATGAAGTTTATAGTTATGATAACTCGGATCACTTTTGACTCTTGGTCGATCATTGTAAATCCACTTTCGACGCGCCTCTCTCTGTTTAAAATGATATTCTTTCAAGTTTTTATTTTTCCAGTATGGTTTTAAATATGGTCGAAATTGACCAGTTGGTATACATAATTTGGATGCCATATGACATGCATTCACTAAAACAGTCGTATAAAATTCAACATCATTGTTACTTAGGTTTTCGGACTTTATTTCAAAACTCAGAAGTTTGCACAGTTCAGTTTCGTACATTCTTTTTTCAAAAGCATCCGCATGTGACCATTTCAACATATGTCTACAAAATTTATACTTTTCTGATGATGTGCTTAGTAAGTCTAGGTTTATATGCACAAAAACAGGAAAATGGTCTGAAACACTATAAGGGCAGTCTGAACTCACTTTTAAAAAAGGAATGTCATTAGAAATAAATTCAGGTATACATACATAATCTAATAAAGTTCTTATACTATCATCTTTCGACCTAAAGGTGTACAAAGGGCCAAGGCAACTTTGTTTTAATGGAGCGGCGCATAAATTTCTATCTTTCAAAAAATCAATATAATTTACCGCTTTACCACTGGTGTTTGGATTAGTAATATCTATGTTAAAATCTCCACCTATTAGTATAACATTGTCTTCACAATACATATCATAATATTTACATAAATCATCTAAATATTTTAAATACACTTCTTGGGTGTAGTTTGTGGATGGTAAAAGTACACATAAAACACAAATATCTTGATACTCATTTGAGCACAATTTTATACCACAGATTCTATCATTTTTTAAATTCAAATTATATGTCTTATAACCGGGTGATTTTCTAACAAGTATTGCCGTTCCACCAGAACCTTTTGTATAACTACTACAATTCATACCGATACTATATACAGTATCAAATCTGCTATCAAAATTTTCTAAAAAAGAAATATTGGTTTTATTTAACCAATGTTCTGTTAAAAGACAAATATCAGACTTTTCTAATATTGATTGAAAATATGAGGTGCCATACATTGCACCTCTCATGTTCCATGTACAAAAACGTATCATTAAAATCAATAAATTAAATATAAGAAGTTGAGATACTGTCACTCTACCCATTATGATTCTGATTGGTGATTGTTATAAGGTATGTAATCTCTACAGTAAACGCCATTCGGCCAAAAGTTTTCAGTATTCTCTATTTTGTCTTTGTAGTCATCTTCATTCATATTAACACGCATAATAAATGTTGGACTTCCTCTGTTTTCGCGTCGCTTTAACAGCTTAGTGAACGTTACATGGACACCTTTTTGTTCAGCATACAACTTAACTGCGTTATTTACTAGTTCATATGGCCTATCGGCAAGTACATTGTACAATACTATCCGTTTTGTACGTCTACGCACAACTCCTCGGAAAACCGACATATCGTTTTCACTAACCAACGGCTCAATTGGACGCGCTTGTTGGTCATCAGTATCAGCTGAATGTGTATTGGTATTATTATTTAAGGTCATAAAGTCAATGTAATTATGCCTAGACGAACTGTGCACATTTGTCGGGAAATCCATTTTATCGGTGTTTATTGAGTCTCTAAAAGTATGCGTATCAATAACCGGAATATTTCTAGGCTCCACCGTCAGATCTTCTGCTACTACATCGCTGTACAACGTTTTCTTCTGAACTGTTTGACTTTTTAGTCTATTATCGAGAGCATCCAATCTACTTGCAATTTTGTCCGTGATTTTCTTCTGTACTTTACCACGATCAAGTTCATCATCGCGCTCTTTTAACTCTTGGGTCTTCAACTTAACATCTGCTTGTAACTGTGTTATTCGCTGTTTGTATTCAGAAATCTGTGTCTGTAAATTGATAATTTCGTTGTCCTTATTACGAAGAGAATTTTTCAATAGTTTGATATCGTTTTCAAAGTTACAAGAAAGTTTATCAACCTTCGCCGTAATTGGTTTAAGTCCGTCGTTTATCATCTGTTTCACCTCCATTAACATAGAAATCACGACCGAGTTGCCAGTTTCTTGACCTGTGTATCTGGCTTTGTTTGATAGTTTATTAAAGATATCGGTAAGGAGTCCATCATTTTCATCTGGAACAGTCGTAAGTCTTCTACTCCTAGATATACACTGTCGTAATTCGGACATATTATTAGCCCCTTCAAGATATTGAAAAATAACGAATATATCTTCTGCCATCTTGTCTCCAGCTGACTGACCATTATCCCTGTTTGTTCGCTCAACAAGTTTTGTGTCTGTTAATGTATTATCTCGTTTTCTTACCAGATCAAACAGTGAAGTTCGTATTGGTTTAAGATCATTTAAATCTGTGTGTTGCAATAAATCATGTTTAAATGTTTTTCTATCCAGTTGACCAAATTCCGTTTTAATTAAATTGAACATATCTTCATCATTAAACTGGCTGTCTGTAACATCATTTTGTATATTTTGACTCGGATCATTAAACAAGTCAATATCATTATGATCCGTTAGAGAATCGTTATCACCCATATCACTCATTGTCGGACTGTTGTAATTTTGAGCTCTATTCACAGTACACAATTTATAATGTCAACATTAAAGTCATCAAAAACTGTTCGAAATTTACTATTAGTACTATAATGAAAAACATTCCTCGCGAGCTAAGTACAAATTATACTACTATGTCGAATCTTGAATTTTATCACTGTGTATTTATTCGATAATTTACAAAAACTTACAGAGACTTTTTTCAACACAGCCTTCTTTCAAGGGACACAACCCCTTTTTCCAAAATTTTTAAAAATAGCGGTTAACCGATAAAAAAGGCGGTTAACCGATAAAATTAGCGGTTAACCGACAAATATATAGCGGTTAATCGATAAAAATAGCGATTTACCGACATTAAATAGCGGTTAACCGATAAAAATACCTTTTGAACCAAATGGTACACCATATCTTCATTATATGAAATATCTAGCACCATCCCTCCATTGGGGGTTTAGTATCATACCATCATAAAATATATTAGAGGAACATAACCCGTATCATACCAGCAACTGGTTTAAGAATAAATGAGTTTATGTCCGATGCAAAGACTGTGCAAGTGAATCAATATTAAAGCCAAAAATGCCAATTTTGTTTTTTTGCAGGCAACAGTTTTCCTTCTTCATAAGTTTGCTTTAATGTTTTGTTAGCTTTTGAGGTAAAACTGACATTTTGTGCTTTGTAAACAATATTACCATAAAAGATTGGATGGGAAATACCTGAATGTGTAAGATGTCTATGTTGAAGTGAATTTCTTATAATGTAATAAACTGCCCATAAAACAAGACAAGAATAACTGGATCAACTCAGGCAAATTCAATTTTAAAAGAATGGCTATGAGGACCTGTATACTAGAGTCTAAATCCATGTAAGAAGAAACAAACATTTAGTATAACAGCAGCAACCACTCTCTGTCTCGTCTTGGGTTTGAACTAGGTTGCCCAAATGAAAACTTATTTCCATTTGAGGTCTAGGTGACCTGAAACTTGGATTATCATAAGAAGGCCTAGATTATGCAAAGTAAACATGGTAAATGCTCCTGTTAGGACAACCGACAAGTTATAATAGGATGACCTGCATCACACAAAAAAAAAAAAAAAACCAAAAAAAACAACTGTTACAACAAAAAACAAACAAGCTGCTTAACAACATCTAGGTACCCACGTAATTAAAAGCATAACATTTCAAATTAGTCCCAGTGTTCATGTTAACTGAAGTTCAACCTGTACTATAATTTTCATTAATAAATTTCCGTAGGTAGGTTAATGCTGTTCTAGAGTAAATCGGCTATTTATTCATAGAAAAATCATCGAAATTTGAAATTATTTTGAATTTAAGTCCAGAACCTTTCATACCCTAAGCTTATTATGATCATCCCTTATATCATCCAAAGTTTTAATTTCTGGTGTCTCGGAACTCCCCACCTCGTTACCATGGTAACGGGCGACATTCAAAGATGGCGTGTGAACCTTCAACTTCAAGAGACCGGCACACCCCAAAGAACTATATCAATGAATGAAAATAAAGTTGTATTTGGTTGACAAAGGTAACAGCTGTTTCTTTCTTTAAATTTGTCCTTTTATAACAAAAAATAATAGAAGTGACATACAAACCAACCATGCAAACACCAAAAATCAACTTTCTTGTCAATTTTGAAAATGTTGTATTCATTTTAAAAACAAGAAACAGCAACCTTGGTATTCATGAGCTTTCCAAGAATAAATATGCCAAGTTTTAAAGAGATCAATAAATATTAACGGGGTGTGCCAATGCGATCTTTATAAATGAATGATATTCAAGTCCTTTCGCTGCGACATTTAAACACTGAAATGATTCAGATCGATTATTCCCCTTTATTATAACAAAGTGCCGGGAAAGAAATAAACGACATTGTGCATTGTGATAGTTTTTGACTAGAAATGGACACATTAAAGATGTAAAACAATGTTATTTTTTCATTTATATACTTGAAGGTGTCCACGAATCTTGAGAAAAATCACGGTGCATACGAATGTCATGAGGGAAATAAGGGGGGGGGATACTCTAACGTTATACTTTGTAAGATATTGTAAGAGCTTTCGTAACCCCATGTTCATTTCTTACTCCGCATATGTGCCGATTGTAAATAAAATTAACTTGGTTACTTTCTTAACTTCGATTCTCATAGGGATTTTACGACTTTAAGATATGGAGATAACGAATGACAAAAAGTCTTTCTAAAACAAAATGATTCTCCTGCATAAGAAAAAAAAGCCACATTTATAGTGCATGGAAGTATGAAGCCCCTTCTATCAAACTCATGTTTCATGAGAAATATTAATCTGCTTAGTCCTGATAAAGTTTTTTTTCAAAGTTTTTTTTTAAACAGTTTTAAATAGATAGTATGCTAGATTCCATTCTCAATTTTAGAGCTATGTTCATTTGTTGAACATGCATCATTCATTCATTGCAGTCTCTTGAATAGTAAGGTAATACATTTTAAAAACAGGTCCATGCATTGGTCGAGAAAAAAATATAATACTAGGTCTTGTACATGATGTAGGTAAATACAGTATGAACTTGTTTTCTATTGTTATAGAAAAAAAATAGAATAAGAGATTTCCTTTAAGAGATGAAACTATTTGTTTATTCAATAAAGTTGTATGCTATGATAACTTTTCATTCATTTCAGATAGTTTTCTCAAACTTAATACCAAAAGCATTGTATATGTCACATTAAACTGAAAATCATTATCATAATGTATACAATACTTTCTTGTGGATTTCCATGATCCATAATAAATGTAGGAATATATCATACTGCTGATTTTCGTATGTTTATGTTGTACTGAAAAATTCTTTATTCCTTAACTTGTCTTTTATTTCACATATAACATGCAAAGAATATTCCTATATACATGTAAAATATTGTGAATTAAAATATATATATGCCAGTAAGTACATGCAGTTATAATACCAGCCTGAATTATAATTCTCACTCAGTTCACAGTTTTATGAAAATATCCAAAATTATCTCAATAACTGGCATATAATGAATAATGATATGACCATTTCCTTTTGTGTGTTGATCTTACAAGAAAGAAGTGCACAGTCATTTCCTCTGGTGTAATGCTTTTTTTTCTTTGTCTTCAATGTTCCAGAGTCAGTTTTAACAGTAATGTAATCCTTCTTTTTGTTGTCATACTGAAAATTTCTTCATTCCAAAAGTGACATGTGACATGGCATGGGTTATTTCATATTCAGCACTGTTATAGTTTTGTTATATGTTCTCAAGCTTTTATCTTAAAACCATCCATTTCACTTTTTTTATGCATAGATCTAAAACTATTCCCAAATACGGTTATAAATTGTTTGACAATTTCCTTGTGTGTGTTGATTTTTAAAAGAAACAAGTGGTTACTCTTTTTTTCTGATTACTTTTTCCAATTTCAGAACTTAGTAAATACTTGTATAACACCATTGCCTCCAAGTCATCTGAATACATTTACTGAAAAAAAATATGTAAACATTTAGTGACATTTTAAAGTTATTGGTATTCATGTTATGATACAAATAGAAAACTTCAGTCAAAAGTGTGTGTTCCTAAATATTATTGAATTAAAAGTAAATTGACAAAAAGTTCTACCTTGATTTTAAATGAACTTTTAATTTATGAATTTTCTGTAAAAGTACAATGCAGTTTGTAAGCAAAAATTACTTCAATTGATATTTACCCATCAAAATGCTTTACCAATCAGTTATTAATTAAAATGACTTAATCAATATTGAGTGGGTGTGACTCAATAAAACAGACAACTTATATATACACCTAACCTGAGGGTCTGGAGGTGTTTACAGAATAGATAATGATCATTATAAATGGGAAAAAAGTGCAGAATTAAGGGCTAAAAAATTAAAGAATTAAAAAATGACTAATAATAAAAGAGAATAACTGGGTGTTAAAACACAAAGAATACAGAATAATGAGCAAAATAGATAAAGAATATAGGAAATGGTATACAAAAAGAATAGAGAACTGAAGGACCCCCAGCAAGACTCATACATTATAATATTAATACTTACATTGTGTAGACCTCATATTTGATAGTATAGAAACTACACTCTTTAGGCATTAACATGTCAACTTATATGTGCCAGGTGTAAATCAATCTGTAAAAGAAGTTACAATAATTATTGAAAGGATTCAAACTAAATTTTATACACACCAGATTGTAAATAAACATAATTAAGATTGATGTGAATTGTTTTAAAACATGCTTGTCAAGATTTGAAAAGATCTGCACAAAGAAACATAGACTTCAGATACACATTTTTATAGTGAATCAATATTACAAAAAACATTTTATATAATCTAATGACTATAAACATAAGAAAAATGAACAAATTAATAAAGACAAAAATTTAATTGTACACTAAAAGGGATGATTTAAAATGATAGTATGATGACTATCAGATTTAAAACCATAAATGAAAAGTTGTTTATCAATTATGGCCATGATAATAAATAATACTTCTCACATATATATCATAACATCTCAAGTGCCTGCCTAAGCAATTTTATTAAATGCAGGCAAGCCATAGCCATTAGTATGATGCATGCACAGAGTCATATGTATGCATATATTTTTGATATTTTTGGGGTTTTTTTTTGTTATATATTATAAATTGGAATAAACACCTAAATAAGAAATGATTTTGCATGTGCAATCAGGGCAATCTGAAGATTCATGTTCAAATATACCTAATAAATCTCTAAAAAAAAATGTTTAGGTGTTTGGTTCTAGCATAAATTCAAATTATATGACATGCATACGAGGCAAATTAAGGGGAGAAAAGGGGGGGGGGGGGGGAATTAAGGGGAAAGCTGGCGGGCATGGTGATCGGACTTCTTAAAAAATTCCACTCCTTACGTTGCATTGTTGTTGACCATTAAGAGCCCATATTTAAAAATATTAGACCCGCATCTGTGCATGGCATGTCAGTCTACAAAATGTCAACATAAAGTAATTTAGTCAATGGTCAATGAGGATATGATTGGTTATAAGCGAGTAAAATAGTGTTAACGTGCATAACTCATTTATAGGAAGTTTTTCTATACAGTATACAAACTGCCCTCATCATGTTGACAGTGAAACGTGTAATGAATAACCGTAATGAATAACCCCATTTTTAAGTAAACAATGCGACTATCTTTACACACTATAGCTTCATTCATACTCAATCGTGAATGAAATGAATATTGACGGTGCTCGGCAGTAGAGGGCTAAAATAATTTAAAACAAACTTACCTCAAAATATAAGCAACACACTTCTATATTAACGTGTTTTTGTTGGACTGATGGCAGTAACTTCTATCATAACAAGGTGCCCGACCAGCTGTTCATGACAAGCTCAAAATTGACGTCGACGAAACGTTCTAGCCAATCACATGTCGAATAGTTAAAAAAAATGACGTCAGATTTAGATTGCAATGCAAAATCATTGCCAAATTTTTTGAAACTACATTAACCTGCCTGCGTCAACCATAATTTGGAATCCAACTGTAGCCTAGGAACCACTGAGTAGGGCCAATGGTTTTATGTAAATGAAATTGCTCGTCATAATGCTTCCAGCCTAAATTAACAAAGCTTGGCACCTAAACGTACAGCGTACGTTACTCATATGCTTGAGCAACTATTAGAATCTTCCAGGATGAAGATTACAATAAATTCTAGTATATATATAAATTAAAGCTGTTGCCGACACCTAAATACTAAAGATTTTTAACTGGTTTGGAGCAGACTGCAAGACAAGCTGTAAATAATTACTTAATTTGTACTAGTTTTGCTAATATTACATGTACATAGATATAGGAAGATGTGGTATGAGTGCCAATGAGACAACTCTCCATCCAAATAACAATTTATAAAAGTAAACAATTATAGGTCAAGGTACGGCCTTTAACGCGGAGCCTTGGCTCACACCGAACAACAAACTATATAGGGCCCCAAAATTACTAGTGTAAAACCATTCAAACCATACATACATGTATATATCCTCGCTTACTGCGTCTGACACAATTTACACAAAACTCTCTAATAGTCTCATTTTAAAAGTTGTTTACAAGATAAAACCATTTTGGCCCCTATTTTCCCTTAAATATATAAAAAAATAAAAATAAAAAATAATAAAAATTTCCCACACACCTGAGACTGGTTGATAGGGTTTGGGCAAACAGAAATATTTGCAGTCTGTCCTAAAATAGTGATCAATAAGTATTCACTTCTATAAATTTGTTCTTTATATTTGTGGTACTTTATTGCAATATCTGTACATTCATGCAGTACGTATACATGCATATCTGATTTGGAATATTCAGATTATTATCAAGATAAATAATATTATATTAGTCAATAGTGTTCTGCATTACAAATCATATGTTACAAATCATATAATAATATACAAAACAACATTTAAAAGTTTCACATGTAATATATTTATATATATATAATTATAATAATAATATACAATTGTAACCTTATAATTAAGAATTGTTTCTTATTTCTAACGAATGATGCGGCATCCCATATAAAAATAACACATTCAGCAATATTTAGTGGATTTAAGTTTAGAAACTGAGAAATAATCATTACACAAATCTACATCTAAACCATAAGATTGGAAAAAAGTTGCCTTATATATTTATACATATGTTGTTATTTGTTAGAATCACATGTACACGTAGGGGTTTAACTTAAAAGTAATATACTGTTTTTGTAAATCTGACGATTACCTGGTAAATTATCAAATGGAAAATACTGATGCAGAGCTCTGGGGGTTTGCATAAATGACGTCTGATGATGATCCTATGTACAAATGTATGTGACCTAAAGGAGTTGAGTTGGTGGCGTGATGAGTCGTGAATCCAGTCCAGTCTGGTGACCCATCTGTAAAAACTGTGCACGTCATTGTCTGATTGTTGTCTATGTCTCTGGTCCAATTGTTACAACCCTTGTGGTGTTCTGTTGCCAAGCAAGGTCGCATTTTTCGCTTAAGTGGTGTTCTGTTGCCAAGCAAGGTCGCACTTTTCGCTTAAGCTTAAGCGAAAAGTGCGACCTTGCTTGGCAACAGAACACCACAAGGGTTGTAGCCTTTCTAACTGATCTTCCCAACATGTGCTACAACTCAACAAAAGGTAAATATTAGTTCCACCATGCTACATAGCATTGACATAACAAAATCAAATGACTGTACAAAGAAACAATAACAATAAAAATATTATGTTTACTCATAGTTGTGTCTTATGATAGTTACAATAATTTAAAAAAAAATAATTTAAAAATAGTATATATTATTTATTAATTCTTAAATCCACAGTCAGTTGATAGTGACATAGTGTAATCTTTGTATATTATTATGTTATTACAATAATTCAAGCTGTGGCCTGTTGATGACATTTTGTCTAAATTTGTGATTTATCTGAACTACTCATACCATATCGACCTAGTCTAGGCTAGAGAGTAGTAGCAACTATACATGTCACTGTGATGACTGATGTTGACAGACTCGACACTGACAGTTTTCAGTAACAAGTGTGTAGGTACACGCAAAATTTATAGCAGGATATATACATATAATGATATATGTATGCTAAACTCCACCAGCAAGCTAACATTTAGACATGACGATTTTTGGCTACTGCTTGTAACGAATTCTAGACAGTTAGGCACGCAGACAAATCGGCATCCGGACAAATCGGCACCCGAGAAAGACAGTTCGGCACCCAGACAAATCGGCACCTCATAAAGATAAAATCAATCATGAGGGTAGTAATGCCCTTTACCGTCAGGCGTCAAACGGTCATTTTCGGCTACCGTTAGCGTCAAATTGGTAAAAATTTTACCGTGATTCGTCTAAATGTCCTTATCGTGATTCGTCAGAGGTCTCAAATAATTATTGTTACCGTTATTTTTGGAAAAAATTTAACGTGATTCCTCAAACCAGTCGACTTTTTTATCGTCTAAAAGAAAGTGTACATTTTATCATCATGCACCAAAAATTACCGTTAACGTCATTTGGCAAGAATTTTTACCGTTATTCGTCATGAAGGTACCCCCATTACGACCTCAATTATTTAATCCTTGATCAAAATATAGTGAACCAAAAATTAAAATTACCTGGCACTTACTCAATTACTAGTCATACAAAAAACGTAAAAATGGTAAAATTAGTCTCGACGATTTGCAATCAATAAAATGAAAGATAGACGTGCTAGTCTTTTTGAAGTTCCTTTATTTTGACTTGTTTTAAATTTTTCACAGGACTGTCACACACACAAACAACTTGGTGGAAGTTGAAGGTGGTGGACGTGGTTTTTTATCGAGCGATAATTTTTACCTTTTACAGAATACCTGAACATTTTATTGTGCTGAGAGTGCGTTTGATTTTTTTTTTTTTTTTTTTTTACTTAACACTTAGACACCTTGACAAACTTGTTACAACTTTACCAATTGGAGCCTACAAAAAGTGTTGTTATACCAGTACCAACCTGCCGTAAATTTTATGAAATCGAAGATGGATTTTGGAAATTAAATGGAAAAAATATGCCAATCGTTCCAAACGCCTCCAATATTTAATTCAAAAATCTGATAAAGACTCTGCTGACACAACAGTAAATGAAAATATAAAGAAAGCACGTAGAGCGATGTACAGTCTAATGGGTCCAGACCTCCATGGAGAGAAGGGATTAGATAGTAAAAAACCTCAATATCATTAATAAGAACTTATATTCTGCCAATATTAACTTATGGTTTGGAAATATTATTACCAAAAGGAAAAATACTATATAATATCTCTATTCAGTATAAAAAATGGATCAAACAAATTTTGTCTTTAAATTCCAATGTAGCTGATTCTGCAGTTTATACCTTATCTGGTTTACTCCCTATTGAAGCTGAAATCCATTACAAAGCTATCAATTTATTTGGAAAGATATCTAGAGCGAAATGTGATTCAATTGAATGGCGGCTAGCCGAAAGACAGCTACAGATAAAACCCCACAATAGTCACAGCTGGTTTATTGAAATCAAGGAATTATGCTTAAAATATGAAATTACTGACTTGTATGCTAATTTAAACAACCCGTAATCAAAATTTCAATGGAAAAAGCTAGTTTATTCCAAAATTCATGACTATTGGACATCAAAAATTATCGATGAATCAAAAGGTTATTCAACACTGAACAGTCAGGGGACTTACTTAAATGAGTGATTTTCTAAATCACTGATTCAAGTAACATTATGTCCATAAAGGTTGGAAGTAAGGGTTGTCTTTCTTTAATAATCACGTATTTAAGTAGTACAAATTAATCACTAGACTAAGTGATTTAATTTTATTGTAGCTTTAAATATAGAATACTAATGATCCAGGCACTAATTATGTTTTTAAATTATCAGAACCAACATCTGTGTTGATAGGATGACCGGGTCATGTCAGGTGATGACCTTGTACTAAATCTAGGATAATGACATAAAAATCACTTGTTTAAGTATCATACCTCAATTTCCTTCCAAAAAATCACTTCTTTAAGTATCATTATTTTAAAAAACCCCACTAATTTCAACACCCCCGAACAGTGAAATTTTTATCGCGAACAGTAGAATTTTATTACATAATCTATAAGATGAAACATTGAATTTTACAGGAAAATTACCCCCACTGCAGGGAAAAAGAAAGTATCAGTTCATTATGTAAAGCCATTTTTATAGCATTTTTTCAACTAAAATATAATTTGCAGCTAAACGATTGCACCAAAGGCATAAACCTTGCTGCTTAAAAGAAGCAAAAAGTTCATTTTTTTCAATTTTACTAATGAAAAGATATTATCTAAACCTATGTGTTTAAAATTTTGGTAAAACTACAAAATCACAATTTGTGACAAAACTTTGAATTTGCTACTTAAACATGTTAAATAAGTGATTTAAAAATCACTTATTTCAATAAGTCCCCTGACTGCTTAAATTCATGGACCATAAATATAACATTGGATCCGTACATCCTTTAGAAATTTCGGTCAGTGCAAATCTAAAGGACATCAGAAAAATTCCTGTACGTCTTAAAATTGCAACTGGGAACTATATCCTACAAACCCACAAGGCATCATTTTCAAAGAATCATACTAGTTCAACTTGTAAACTCTGTAGTAAAGCGGATGAAACTGTGGAACACTTTATCCTGTTATGTGAAAAGTTAGATGAGGCAAGAATACCAAATATGTCAAATCTCCTAAATAATGGAAGCCTGATCCTAGCAAAAGTTACAACTTCGTTTCCAGTTGATCTTATCCAACTTATTATCAACCCGTTCTGTAGACATTAATGTAAACAGAACTGCTTTTGAGGAAACCAGTAACATTTTAGAACCCCTGTGTAAACAGTTGCTTTATAATTTGCATAACAAGCACTATGCTTTATTAGCTAATATAGATAACCTAGGCAGTAGAAAATCTAACTTCTAAATGCTAACCAGAGTAGTATAGGTAGCTTGGCCTTGCAATGACATGAAGGGCACACATGGTCCCAGAATGAGTTGATTTCACATTGAAAGAACATTTTAATTTATTTCTATCAAAAGAATTTATTGTTTTATTTGTGCTGTGGAATATAATAATTTTTGAGGTGGCGGAAATTTTTATATTTTAATATATAAAGTGATGCGCGTTGTATTGTAAATTATCGTGTACTGACATTTTCCTCTATGTGAATGGAGGTGTGCCTTGATTGGCAGAACTACGATCACAGATTACAGATAACTGATATAGGTATGTGGGCATGCACTCAATTTGCAAGTTTAGTGTAACTGTTAATATAGCAATTATGTTCGACTATTTTTACAAATTACCAATTTGATTCCTGCACTATTTATGACATTATTGTATATGGTATCTTTGAAGAAGTATCTTATGAAGTGGTTTATTCTTTTTGTTGATTATTTGTGAAAACTGTATTGCAGGGTCTCTGTGCAAGATTTCCAAGATTTTTGTTTATTTGTATCGAAAGTTGAACTTCCGGTTACGAACCTGGGTCCTTTCGCCCCAAAGGGTACGTCCCTTTGCACCTTTGAACGTTCATATCCTTTCATGGAATATTTGCTGTATATCAATATGTGCTATGAAAGATCTAGGTACACATTCCCGATGTATACCCTTTTAAGGAAAATTTAATTATAATTCGGGAGTTCATCAGATAACGCCTGCCCCTTTGAACGTTCATATCCTTTCATGGAATATTTGCTGTATATCAATATGTGCTATGAAAGATCTAGGTACACATTCCCGATGTATACCCTTTTAAGGAAAATTTAATTATAATTCGGGAGTTCATCAGTTACGCCTGCCCCATAACACATAAACACTATAGACACGTTACTTACCTGGATGGTCTGTTAGTGTTACAGCGCAAATAAAATTTGTTAAGCTAAACCATAGGCACTAGACGATCTGTCAATACTCAATTTCAATAGTTATAAGATATGGACAAAAAGTAATATTAAAAAAAAAAATTAAACTCGTCGTCATATATATATATGAGTACCTATCGGTATCAGGCAGACTATACATGCATCTAATTTGATGTAGAATACAATGACGAAATCATTATTATAATCTGCAAATCTTAGGACAATATTGCATCTAATTACTCATATTTGTAAAAATTGAATATTTTTTTAGCAAGAGTGCACAAGCTGAAATGTCTCGCCTACTATACTGACCATTGATTTTATGTTGATAGTCCTACATGTATATAAAGTTTTACTACAAGTATCACATTAATATTTATGATCCAATAAAATGAGGTCAAGGTCAGATAAACCAAGATGGAAACACATGTACACCTTTAATATAATCATTCGATACACAGAATATAGATAACCTATTGCTTACAGTATAAAAGAAACAGACCAAACCATGGAAAATCTATATTGACCAATGAACCATGAAAATGATGTCAAGGTCAGATGTACCCTGCCACAGACAGACATGTACACCCTAAAATCATTCCATGCATCAAATATAGTTGACCTATTGCTTATAGTATCTAAGAAACAAAGTTAACCAGGAAAACTGAACATTGACCAATGAACCATGAAAATGAGGTGAAGGTCAGATGATACCTGCCAGACAGACATATACACCTTACAATCATTCCATACACCAAATATAGTTGACCTATTGCTTAGAGTTTAAGAAAAACAGACAAAAACACAAAAACTTAACATAAGCAGTGATAAGTGAAAATGCGGTTAAGGTCAAATAAAACCTGCCAAACTGACATGTACATCGTAAAATATTTCCATACACCAAATATAGTTGACCTATTGCATACAGTATTAGAAAAACACACCAAAACATAAAAACTTAACATTGAGCAATGAACCATGATGAGGTCAAGGTCAAATAAAACCTGCCAGACTAACATGTACATCGTAAAATATTTCCATATACCAAATATAGTTGACCTACTGCATACAGTATTAGAAAAACAGACAAAAACACAAAAACTTAACATTGAGCAATGAACCGTGAAAATGAGGTCAAGGTCAAATAAAACCTGCCAGACTGCCATGTATGTTGATGATAAAATTAATGTACCAAGAAAGATAAACATCGTAAAATATTTCCATACACCAAATATAATTAACCTATTGCATACAGTATCAGAAAAAGAGACCAAAAAACAAAAACTTAACATTGAGCAATGAACCATCATCGGGCATGAAAATGAGGTCAAGATCAGATGACACCTGCCAGTTGGACAAGTACACCTTACAATCATTACATACACCAAATATAGTAGACCTATTGCTTATAGTATCTGATATATGGACTTGACCACGAAAACTTAACCTTGGTCACTGATCCATGAAATGAAGTCGAGGTCAAGTGAAAACTGTCTGACAGGCATGGGAACCTTGCAAGGTACGCACATACCAAATATAGTTATCTTATTACTCATAATAAGAGAGAAATTAACATTACAAAAAATCTCTATCACTATCCCTATGTCGAGCTTTCTGCAACAAAAGTTGCAGGCTCGACAAAAACCAGCGAAGGTAGGAATTGTTAACAAGAAAGCAATGCTGCATTTAATGTAACAAGGCAGACAGCCAATGAGACAACAATCAACCTAAGACTAAAGTACCATTAATCATGTTCCAGATATTCAGAATCCACAGAATCAATCAGAAGTTCAATAAAAGAAAACAGAACTGCATTCTGAACACGTTCCAAGTGAATCGAAAAAAATAGGACTCTGGAGGTGTAGACAGAATTCAAAATGATGGAGAAGGGAATTAAAGGTAAAGATACAATAATCTTTTAATTATGTAATTAGCTTTCAGTAAAATGAAAACTGCAATTGATAATCAGTTCAATCGAGGATTTGTATAGTACTAATACACGAGTGCACACGCTGAAATGTCTCGCCTTCTTTACTAATCATTGATATTATGTTGATAGTCCTAAATATAAAGCTTTATTATATCTGTCACATAAACTTAACATTAACCAAGTAAACTAAACATTGACCAATGAACCATGAAAATGAGGTCAAGGTCAGATGAACCATGCTAGGCAGGCATGTACAGCTAACAATTCTTCCATACAACAAATATAGTTGACCTATTGCTTATAGTTTAAGAAAAACAGACCAAAACACAAAAACTTAACACTGAGCAATGAATCTTGAAAATGAGGTCAAGGTCAAATAAAACCTGCGTGACTGACATATAGATCATAAAATATTTCCATACACCAAATATAGTTGAACTATTGCATATAGTATTAGAAAAAAAGACCAAAACTCAAAAACTTAACTTTGACCACTGAACCATGAAAATGAGGTCAAGGTCAGATGACACCTGCCAGCTAGACATGTACACCTTACAATCATTCCATACACCAAATATAGTAGACCTATTGCATACAGTATAAGAAAAACAGACCAAAACACAAAAACTTATCTATAACCACTGAACCATAAAAATGAGGTCAAGGTCAGATGACACCTGCCAGTTGGACATGTACACCTTACAGTCCTTCCATACACCGAATATACTAGACCTATTGCTTATAGTATCTGAGATATGTTCTTGACCACCAAAACTTAACCTTGTTCACTGATCCATGAAATGAGGTCGAGGTCAAGTGAAAACTGTCTGACGGGCATGAGGACTTTGCAAGGTACGCACATACCAAATATAGTTATCCTATTACTTATAATAAGAGAGAATTTAACATTACAAAAAATCTTAACTTTTTTTCAAGTAGTCACTGAACCATGAAAATGAGGTCAAGGACATTGGACATGTGACTGACGGAAACTTCGTATCATGAGGCATCCATATACAAAGTATGAAGCATCCAGATCTTCCACCTTCTAAAATATAAAGCTTTTAATAAGTTAGCTAACGCCGCCGCCGCCGCCGGATCACTATCCCTATGTCGAGCTTTCTGCGACAAAAGTCGCAGGCTCGACAAAAATGAAAACGAATAATGGGACCAATCTCTTTCAGTCTTTGCAGAGACATTATATACACAGAATCTCATTCCGGGCCGCGTTTTTTAACGGGATTTCACGGAGTTGCCAATCTCTGTGTATATATATGTCTCTGGTCTTTGCATGTGCTCTCCACGTGGCGATGAAAGTCCTGATGGGATGGTTAAAAAATGACGATCGATAAAATGAATTCTTTCTAAGATTACTTCTAATAAACATTAGAAGCATGAGGCAGGTTATAACCATACAATACTAACACTTCTTTACCACAAGTAGTAGCTTTTCTAAAAAGCTTGCCGTATTTTAGCTGCTTATATTGAGATCGGTGGTTTGTGGGTGTAGGTTTTTTTATTGGAATCTTGCACTCCAAGCATTAGAATATATAGTGTCTTTTTTCCCCTGGTTTTTTATTTTAGTTGTAGTATTGGTGAATCAGGGTTATCATTGAAGGAGGCTTGATAGTCACATATGATTATATATATATATATGGTTTGTAATAGCTAGAGTAACGATGCAAACACTTTTTCTTTGTTTTGTGGAATATGATTGTTTACTCTTTAGGACAATGCAAGTAGTTTTAACATGCATACTGTGTCTTGACAGTTATGTAATAGTTAGCAAGGTTATAATCAAGTTGATAAGAAAAACGTATTATTTACTTTTGAGGATTACTGCTTGACAAAATGGATTACCAGTGGCAGATCTAGAAATTTTTATAAGAGGGGGCCCGCTCCAGTCATGCTTCAGTGATTCACTACATGTATATGATCAACCAAAGTTTTCCCACAAAAGGTGGGTGGGGGGGGGGGGGTCCCTTGAAAAACTCTCTAAATCCGCCTCTGACTACTATAGTTGGCCGTTCAAATATGAGAATATTACATCTTATATGTATAGAAGACAGTGGTCTCTTAGCCCAAAATAGAAGGGCGCCGCACCCTGGGTGCCCTTAGCCACGCCCTGGGTGCCTTCAATTGCGCCCCTCCCTGATGCTTTTCAAAGGAGGGGGGGGGGGGTAGAATAGTAAGTTTATTTTGCTTCTTTTGGTTAATAGTGATCTGATGTATAAATGTGTATTGCCATGCTTTATGAACATGTAGTATGAATGACTTTTCTAATGCAAATTTTATAGAATAAATAATCAAAACAACAACTTATACATCTTTATTAACAACATATACAGTAAAAAAAAAAGTGAACTCGTGAAACACACAGAAACGTAGACATAAGAAATGAGAAGTGCCTTTTCCTATCATAAAAAAAGTGCCCTGCCTTTCACTGGCACCCTGCCCCTTTATATTTCTAGCTGGAGCACTTCAAGTGATGAATATCTCATCTGGCTTTTGTCTTAGAAGAAGCAATTAGTTTTGAAGGTACAGGTTAAGTGTTGTTATTACTAATTTCCAGATGTAGTATAACTGTAAGAAGATGTTTTGTGGTAATGGATTTGGAATGAAATATTAATTGCAAATAATTTTCTAGAACATGTTGTCAGCTGGCTTCTTATATTTTTTATTATTTTGTTGCGGTTTGTAATCTTGACATTTTTTTAGTCTTTTTTAGTTCTATAGATGAGAGCTTCATATTGGTATTATCATTTAGTGCTTTATATTTGGTTGCATGTGTTAGCATATGCTTTTGTTAGTTGGAATATTTAGATTTTCATTTCTGACGGCAACAAGTTCATGTAATACATATAGTCAGGATTATTAGTAAGCGATAGTTGTTTTGTTTGTTTATGTTTATTGTCATGATTGATGTGGACTATATATAGCTTGCTGTTTGGTGTGAACCAAGGCTTCATGTTGAAGACCGTACTTCAACCTATAATGGTTTACTTTTACAAATTGTGACTTGGATGGAGAGTTGTCTTTGGTACTGATATGACATTCTGTAATATCTATCGACAAGATCTTTTACTTTTATCTTTATGCAAGTAGATTTTTAATGCATAATAAGTAACACATTCAAACTGTAATCATGGGTCATAGTTATTATATAAATTTCAATTTAAGCCTTGAAAGGAAGTATAGAACCATCAAATAATTTTCAAATTATTATTTTTCTATTTGTCCTAAGACATTTAAAATCATTTAATTACCATCCTTTTATGATTATTTGTTCAATTTATATTTTATTTATATTCTTTTAAAAATTTACATTATTTAAAGGAAAGTAACTTAAAACAGGATAAATCAAGGGAAGTAACCCAACATTCATTTTAAATACACAAAGTTGTATTACACAACGGCAGTTAGCCTGAGGTAAAAATCGTTGATTACCAGTATGTTTGACACCCAAGGTGACAAGTGAAGCCATATAATTATGCATGTTAATTGATTTACAGGTAAAATATAACTTCAGGTAATGTCAGTTACACCAGATATGTTGGGCTGAAATTTTTCATTCATGAAATATTTCATACACGGGTTTTTTTTGTCTTCAACGGAGGGTCGGGAGGAGACCCCAGAAAACGGGATTATTGTACTCCCGTCAGGAGGTTCACATGTATGATGTACAATTTCAGAGAGATCCATACACTTGAACACAAGTTATTGTCTGGAAACTAGAAAAATGCTTGTTTTTTGGCCCCTTTTTGGCCCCAAATTCCTAAACATTTAGGGCAATTACCCCCAAACTCAAACCCAGCTTTCCCTTTGTGATATGGAACCTTGCAGTACAATTTCATAAAGATCCATACACTTACACACAAGTTATTGTCCTGAAACTAGAAAAATGCTTGTTTTTTTGCCCCTCTATGGCCCCTTATTCCTCAAATTTCTAGGGAATTACCCCCAAAATCAATCCCAGCTTTCCCTTTGTGATATGGAACCTTGTAGTACAATTTCATAAAGATCCATACACTTGAACACAAGTTATTGTCTGGAAACTAGAAAAATGCTTGTTTTTTGCCCCTTTTTGGCCCCTAATTCCTAAAATTTGGAGGCAATTACCCCCAAAATCAATCCCAGCATTCCCTTTGTGATATGGAACCTTGTGTTACAATGTCAGAGAGATCCATACACTTACACACAAGTTATTGTCATGAAACTAGAAAAATGCTTGTTTTTTGCCCCTTTTTGGCCCCTAATTCCTAAAATTTGGAGGCAATTACCCCCAAAATCAATCCCAGCATTCCCTTTGTGATATGGAACCTTGTGGTACAATGTCAGAGAGATCCATACACTAACACACAAGTCATGTCTGGAAGTTACAAAAAAATGATTATTTTAGGCCCCTTTTTGGCCCCTAATTCCTTAACTGTTGGTACCATAACCCCCACCTTCCTTTTGTGGTATTGAACCTTATGGTAAAATTTCATAGAGATCCATTCACTTAAACTAAAGTTAGAGTGCAAAAATCAATGTGTCTTCGGACGACGACGACGACGACGCCAACGTCATACCAATATACGACCACAAAATTTTTTTGCGGTCGTATAAAAACCCAATAAACTTTTAAAAAATGCACTATTATTAATAGCTTTCCTTGCTTATTCACAATGATGTACAAAATGTATAAATATATCATCCGTGCTATTCCGATCTGAGTTTTTATTCATACATAGTCTGGTGCTGTTCCAAGTAGTCTTCTTTTTCTGTTTCTTGAGAAGTATTTGTTTTACCTGTTCAGTCACTTTAAAGTGTTACAATTTATATTTAGACGCAACACAGAATAGTGACCAAAAAGGTACTGCTATCATATGAGAGGAGCTAGAAAAAAAATGAAATATACACATTTTCAACATTTTTGTGGGACCATGAATATGTGGTTTCATTGTCAATATATAGACAGATATTCATAGACCAAATAACAAATAAGCAACAAATTCAAAAGTAAATGTAGGATGAATTATAGAAGGAAGGCGTACCCGGGGGCCCCAAACTTGACAAGGTTTGGTTTGGAACAAGTAATTATATGTCTGCATTAACATTAAATGTAGGTTTTTAAAGGAGGACCCAGATCGCCTTTCCCTAAATCCTTTTCTGAAATTAAAGGTAATCACATATTTCTGGGCGCTGTTGAAAAATAAATGAACATGACTTTGAAAAAGCAAGGATATTAAGCTAAAAGATATAGACCAAATTTGGATGACATCTATTAAAATGTTTGAAATAATTATGAAGTTGACAAGAAATGAACTTGTTCAGATAATATACAGTCAGCCTACAGACTTTAGTGTTTCCCCTATTTCACAAAAAGGGCATGGTAATTTAATTGAAAAGGGGCATCTAGAGCACGCAAAAATTTATAATAAGGGCACCTAGAGTGTATTGAAAATTAACAAAAGGGCACATACAGTATGCTGCAGAAAACAAAAAAAGTAAGAGGTAACCAGTACAATAATTACTATGTGGAGCATAAGTTGTATTTTAACCTTATTCTAACCTTAATTAGAAATTATTGTACATGTTCTTGATGTTGGTTGAAGTTATTTAGTCTCATTTGAATTGTTACAAAAAAAGATTTTTTTTTAAGTTTACACCAAAGTGCTCCTAAGTAAGGAGTATAAAAATATAACAGGTGGATCATGAGATGATATATTGATGCAATAATACATTGCATACATTGCAGATGGTATTAACCATGTAACAGTTACTTTTGTACTCCATATTTGTTAAAGATAAAAACATTTGCTAAGTGCTCCTATATAAGGAGGATTATAAATACAAGAAGTAAAACAGAAAGTGCATGGTGAATCTTGTTTATGTTCAAAATACGAATTTCTTTAAATTTCATACTCAGGGTTATGAAACAAAATATTTTTTTTACCAATTTAGTCAAAACTATGTTTACCTTTAAACTTGTTTCACAATTCATTTTAATTTTATAATTTATGCCTACTTAGATAAAGTTTTTCAGGTGTACATGCTGTACATAAACAAATGGATAACGTGGACATTTTCCTTCTGTATTAAATATCTAGTATTTGTTTAATTATCTTTAATCCCCTAATTAGCAGTAAACAATCATTAACAGAGGTGATAAAACTGCCAAAGGAAAGGTATTTAACTTTATCCCATTGTCAGTTATTAATTAGTTAGAGTGTTACACAATAATCAGGTAACAATTTTACCGGAAATGCCAAAGGCATGAAAGTTTTAAATTTTATTTTTTAAAAGGCTTCTATTTAGGGCATTTTCGAGACAATAGCGTCATCCAAGGAAGTGAAAAAAGAGCATGGCGTCATTTATTAAAACCAAACAAGGGCATGGCGTCTATCCATGCTAAACATGCTTGGGGGAAACACTAGACTTGTTGCCTCCTGAAATGTCTGCTTACACAGTGCTTTCCTAAAATGATTTGTAATGTGATCGTTTTTATGATCAAATTTTGCTGAGCAAACATAGATTATGCCGTTGGTTTTCTCGTTTTGAATTGTTTTACATTGTTATTTCGGGGGCCTTTTATAGCTGACTATGCAGTATGGGCTTTGCTCATTGTTGAAGGCCATAAGGTGACCTATAGTTGTTTATTTCTGTGTCATTTTGGTCTTTTTTGGAGAGTTGTTTCATTGGCAATCATACTACATCTTCTTTTTTTATATTATAATGACAAGATAAATGTTATGTTATCCACCCAACTAAGTAAAATATATAACTTCTGGTTGAACTTCTAAAACAACAATAAATCTGCTGATTCATATCGTATCATTCAATGCTGTCAGATGCTATGTGAAAAATAAAGAAATTTACCTTAATGTATGCTTCCATTATATTCGGCATTGTTATTCAGTTATGTCCAAAGCTGAACTTATGAAAGGCATGCAATAATTTATTTTCAATAGATGCATTTGAAAAATTTATTTTCTGCACTAGTTAAGCGAGGTCAATGTTCATGATGTCATGTGATCATCTATACATATAAGAATATTTCATTAGAGTTGATTTATTAAAGATTGCTTTGAATCCTACTTATTGCTATTTGTCTGCAATTACTGGCCATCACAAAGGTTCACGTAAAATTTTGACGTCAGGCTTAAATTAAAATAATTCTTATATGATTTGCATATTAGGGAATACATTGATATGATTGGTCGAGAGGACTTCCGGTAGTTGATCTTGACGTCGTTTATTTTTCGATAGACGACGTTGATCGAACTTCTTTTCGTAACCAATGTAAACAAGATGGCGGCGATAATAACACCGACATTAACAAAATTATTTTCACTGCACGTTAATCGTTTAATTAAATAATAAACACAAAATCATTCGTTGGAATGATAATAAGAGTTTTTTTGTGGTTTATTTTTTATCAGATAGCAAATTTCATGGAGTACATATTTTTGCGTTAACCAACAAATATATGCATACGCCAGGCTTATTCAAGGACACAAATATACAATTTACGTGTGATAAAGGTTACGAGTGTGGAAAAATATATTCCTTATCTCCAATTTTAAAGAATTATAAGGATTAAACGCCTTTTTAAAGGAATTTTTTGGTGTATAAACTGGACCAAGTCACTCACAAACATATCATAAAAGTCCTTCGTTTGTTTGCAGTTTACCGACCGACCTTCGAAAATCCGCCCGACTGTGAACATTTTATTGCTTTTAATTTGAAGAAATTATTTTTAATACTTCTTTTGACTCGATCTGGAATTTCGGGTCGTTTCCGGAATTGATTTCAGGTCTAGGCCAATTATATGCTTGAAGTTCGGTTTTTCTTTCCTTCCTATCAAGCGTTCATCGGACACTTTAATGGACACATGGAGATTGTTTACAGGTATCCACGAAGTCATGGAGGAGTACTTTATTCTGTCGTCTTCTGTCAATTTTAAGACAAATAATACACAGAAAAGTTTCATAGTAAACTGTTTATACTGATTTAGGCAGAATTGCACATGGAATGATTTCTTCGATGATATCATTGAAGATGATGCAGCGGATATTCATAAAACCGACACGATAACCCTTTCTGTCTCAAACAAATCGGATACAGAATCTTTTGAGACTGACTTTTTGGAACCAATATCAGTGGTTCAACAATTTGACAGCAGCCTGGAGTATGCCATATTTTCGTTAAATCGTCATGAAGACGACAAAGATGAAACCACTCCTCCGTGACTTCATGGATACCTGTAAACACGCCTGTACTGTGGAAGGACGCATTTGAAATGTTAAATCAATAAGAAGCCCCACAAACTACACAAAGATGTAGGGAAAATGAATCGTTGGCTTGAGAAATAAATATATTCTCTCTGTATCAATCTATCTTCGATTGCAATGAGCATGCTCCTTTAGGATAAGGGGGGCTGTCCCACTCATTGCAATTATTCTCTCTCTTACAATATTAAATATACCCAAACTGTGTGGCCTGTGTGAATTGAATTGAAATATGTCCTTAGCTAGGAGCTATGCTGTCAATTTTTTTATGCAGTCAAAACATTTCAGTACAGACCATTTACTTTTAATGGGGTGTTATGGATTTCACCCCAAAGCTAGTCTTAAGATTTTTGTTTGTTTTAATTAAAGCCTGGCATCAACATATCTTTCCAAATATAACCTTTATAACAGTCAGATGTCTAATATATTTTTTTTTAAGTTGTTTTTTTTTTTCAATTGAGGAAGATTCAATGGTTGATTTTTTTTTAACACACTCCTAAACTGTCTTTTGAATCTTTAATATCTACATATTTCTGATGCAAATACTCATCTCATGAAAACATTCTAGTAAAGATGCATATATGTCAGTGAATATGTTTCTTTACAACAATTCTAGTCATTCCTTGTTTATAAGTGTTCCAGTATTTCATAATAGCATAAATTTATGACATGAATTGTATAATGACACTATGTTAAGTTTCAGTTTTGGTTAAAAAGTTGTTTACCTGAAAATGCCTGTTTATTTCATGTTGGTTTTCAGTGTTTGATGTTTCAAAATGTTTTTTCTTCACAAGAAACTTGGTTTGTGTTAAACTGCTTGTTTAAACTTTATTCTGGCTGATAAAATAAAATATTTTTCCTACCTACCGACCCTGCAGTCTGAAGGTACAGTCGGAAAACTGCAAACAAACATATTTTTAAGGTTGGCCTCATAATACAAAATATCTGACGCCACAATGGAAAAGTGATTGTTGTATGATGTCAATGGTTGAAGCGGGACAGATTCTCAGGTCAGCTGGGACAGAATTCCATAAAGCGAAAAATTGTATGGTTATTATATATGGGTACTACATTGTATGTTCAGTAGGATGAATTCTAATATATATACGTAAAATACCGGTTCGGTTTTGGATTAACATCCTGGATCTGGATTTCCTTATCAACCACCATCATTGTTAACGCATCCAAGTCATAAACAAGAGCCTTTACATACTAGTCAGTTCGATCTGCCAATATCACATATTACAAATACTTATACAAATACAGCCGATAGATTAAACTCAGCACCATCATTTGACCATTGTATATTGATGATTATACATATAGTATCAGCTCATTCAGATTTGAAAATGTTAGCAAAATAGCAGCACCATCTGAAAATGGGAAACCTTGATTATCTCGAGCATGTGAATCAAAGCAAATAGTAATTATCATCAGGACGAAATATACTTATTGTAAGACCTGATACATTGTAATGTGAACAAATCAAAATTGGATTTATCTATATCAAATGCAGTTCTCAGTGCTGTTGATATATCAATTAACAATGACTGCTGAGCGCCACTGTGTACAGTGGCAGATCCAGAACTTTTCATACAGGGGGCCTATATAACCTACCAAAGGGAGGGGTGGCCCCCAGTCCCCCCCCTTTTTGGATCCGCCTGGGGTGTACAACGACTCCAAAGAATAAATCATCATGTACGAGTACATTAAACTGTCTACCCCACATGCGAACATCATTTGGGACCTCGCTGTGTTGCAAGTATCTTGGGTTTTCAGGCATATTAATTCAAATTGCTCATTGCTGCCTTTTTTAATTTCATCTATAGTCGTAGACGTCCAGCTAGAGGGGTCATTAAACAAACTATAATGCACTGAAACCCTTACCCATAACTAAACCGTGATGCTTGGTATTTACTCACCTTGTTTGTTTTCTATTCTTCTAATCAGCTGTTTATCGGCAATTGTCTGTTTTGTTTACATCAGAAATCAATGAAGCGGTGATTGCGCGGGAAACGAAAGGACATTTTCGTATCAATACGGTAAATTCCGTGATTTGAATATTTTCTAATCAATATCTTCAAGCAATGAAAAATATGAGGATAACATTTTTAATCATAGAGTACACGTTTTGTGTATTTACTATGTTTAATATTAAAGTTTATGAAGAAATATAGCAAAATATGTTTCAATACGCACTATAAGGTGAAGATTAGATGTATTATTGTTTTGTTTTTGAAAGAACATTAATAATCCATAAATACACACCTTTGTACCAAAATTGCAACAGAATTTTAAGATAACATAAATTTCATCATCACAGAATGATATTCTTTGCTCAAATTGACAGGGCTTCGTGAACTAAATTTGGCTTAAGTTATGATAGCAATTGAACACTTTATTATAGTTTCTACCGATGACCTACTATCATGATTTTTATCCGACCCCACTTACGGACGGGTTGACATATAATGCATTCAACTCAATAATTGCCAATCAGACGTTAAGATGGCCTTCACTTCCCCCAGAAGCAGCTGAGATGCAGCCATTTAATGTTATTTATAACCAATGAGATCTCGTTAACAGATTTCCCACATTCCAGACGTCCAGCCTCTGACTAATCAGACCGTATCGGTAATTACAAGATAATATGAGGAAGGCGCTACCTTGAATGCCAGCTTACCAAGACTATGTCCTACATATTGATTGATTGTTGGTTTGCTTAACGTCCAGTGGCAAATATTTCATGCATGTTCAGGACGAATGTCCTACATATATTTTTTGTCTAAAATAAAATAATAAGTTCAGATGGAAAATGTTTAGGGAACGATCATTGAAAGGCATGATGTAGTATGTTTTTTTTCTTCAAAAATATTCTGATTCCCAAATTGATGGAAAAAAAATATTCTAATCAAGCAGAGGACAAAAAAATATTCTGAATCCAGATTATCCCCATACCTTCTAGTGTTAATTTTTGACCAAATAATTTTGATTGATAGCGTTGAAGCCCTTTGCGTGAAAAAAATCTAACTCAAACAAAAAATCATGGGGAATATGTCAAAAATTTGCTTTCGAGTATTAATGCAATCATGTCCCTGTTGTTGTCCGCAGACACATTTGGTTTCCGGACAATAACTTTAGTTTAAGTAAATGGATCTCTATGACAATGTATGAAATTGTACCAGAAGGTTCAACTTCAATACATAAAAGGAAGGTTAGAATTGATTTTGGGGGTTATCATATGGTACCAACAGTTTAGGAGTCAGTGGTCAAAAACAACATTTTTGAGTTGTTTTTTCCATAATTTTTGGTTTTTTTCTCCAAAAATTTACCATCTTTACATTGATTATTTCTCATTTATATATAAATGCAACAAATACTGATATGACAGGAGATACACATGAAACAGGCCCGGGGAAACAGGGTGTGTAAATTATTTTTTCGGTAATTTGTGCATTTTTCCTTTGATGTGTACTTTTTGATAATGTCGACGTCAGTATCAGTGAACTGGTCATGATAAAGAAAATATATTGGGTCAGTTAGCAATTGACATGCGCGAGTGCACCGGAAAAGGATCTTCATTCCCTTTAATTCACAAAATTGCACATGATTTTTTTTCGCAGAAAAACACGAGTTATTTCATGAATGAAACACTTGTCATTGTTTGAAACTTTCAGTAATAAAAAGTTAGTTTAGACTTTTTGAACGATTCACTGATTGTGTGAAAATTTGAACAGAAAATGTACGATAAACCTGATAAAATTGCGTTATCTGCAGAATTATTGATAGCTTTCCTTACTATTCACAAGGACATATAACTAACATATTGTCCATGCTATTCCGATCTGAGGTTTTATTCATTCATATTCTACCATGGCTGGTGCTGTTCCAAGCTGTCTTCTTTCTCTGCATGTTTCTTGAGAAGTATTTGTTTGACCTTGTCAGTCACTATAAAGTGTTACAATTCATATTTAGACGCAACACATAAATAGAGACCAAAAAGGTACCGCTTTCACATGTATGACATGAGAGAATCTAGAAAAAAAATTAAATGTACACATAATTTTTCAACTTTTTTGTGGGACTATCATATAAAATTAAGGAGATATGTAGTTGGAGACTGCTGCTGAATAGAAATGTTCTGGCTCACCTGATACCTGTTTTCAAATTAGTCCATATTAAAGTTTGAAGGGTCCAAAATTAAAATATGTTTGATTTCAACTGACATAAACATTTTGGTGTTTTTCATATGCTAAATCTACATCTGCAGTTGTATTAGGCTGTGCTTGGCGAAGCATTTTATTGCTTTTTTGTTTGTACTTTATTTTATTTTGGTCATGAAAATTAACTTGTAGTTGTGACGTTGCTTACATTTTTAAAAGATGATAATTAGATAACTTCGCATGGTGACAACACTGACGTTTTCGTAGATTTACTTTTTCCCGGGAATGCTTCATCTGTTCATATATTCCCATTGTGAACGATTTGTGTATATTTAAATATATTAACCGATGTTGAAAGACATGTATAATGTCAAATCATAACAATACAAATTGTTAAGTCTCGAAGAAAACTTGTAAGATTTCCGCAGTTATTTTTGTTGAATAGGTGCAATTGGGTACTCGGTGCAATTTCGGAACGGTGACGTTATAGCCATAAGTGTTTATTGCTTTAATAGGTTGAAATGTGCACCTGATAAAAGTATTCAGTAGAGGGAAAATGTTTTGATCAGGTTTAAACTGACGCATAAAATATACAGGCGACTGCATTATTTATATTGCATCCAAATAATGTGTCGGCAGCTTGAATTTCAAAGGATGTAGCCCAAATACTTCCAAGTAACATGCTCTATACCTATCAAAAGTCATGGTATTATCATCATGGGTTATCATAACTCCATCTTCCCATAAAATCTTATTTTGGACAATATGGGTGCATACAATATATATGTGCCTATAAATGTATCACTCAGACTCAAGACGTCAAGTCTCCTTTTACAGCTGTTTTATGATTAAACTTAGAGAGTGAAAAAAAACAGTCTCCATCTCCTGGGACTGTTTAAGGTAGATATGTTCATAATTAATGACAAGATTTGTTGAGAGTTTGTCAAAGGAAGTACAGTCTACAGATTATCAGATATTGAATTTGAATATATTTTTTTTTGTTTATTTCACCTCCATTTGTCTGTGAGATACAGGAATAACCGTGACCACATTCAACAGTATAACCAACTTCATTATCACTGTAACTTGATATGGGAAATTCTGTAGCAGATAAATAATAGTATTCATGGTCAACCAGAGGCAGAGCACCGGATTTTACTACCTCCGGCTACGTTTCTCCCGAAACTTATTGCTTGCAGAGGGTTTTTCTGTGTTCCCATGGCTGGACGGAACTTTTACACTACAAATGTCATGATAAATTATGATATTATAACTGTTAAATGAAGTACCTGTGGTTATTTAGGAAATTTGTCACTGATAATGGAAAGATGAAGCAGACGATGATACATGGCGTAAGATGTTGTTGTCCAAACTTCGGTTATTTCCGTGGTACAATAAAATTTAAATAAGCTACACAAGTTACTAAAATTTCTAAGTTCTTGTTTTTGTAAACAAATAAAAATTCATGTCGTATTTAACATCGAATTTATTCCGTTTTTTCCCGTTTTTTCAAGATCGCGATTAAACGAGAATCTGGCAGCCATCAAACATATAAGGATTAAAATAATGTCCTGACAATGTCCTGGCGGATATTCCAATGCTAATTTCGTTTTCATTATTTGAAGAATTTACTTTATATTTGGAGCCAAGCAAGAATACAATATTTATTTAATAAATATAAGGAAAAAAAGAAAAAAAATATTTTTAAGAGTTAGATAACTTGACTTGATCAACTTCGAATTTTTTTTAAAAAAATCGTACGAGATTTAACGAGAGTGACGAAACTTTTTAGATTGATCATGTAGAGAGAGTTATTGTTCTTTATTCCAATTCGCTTCTTCTACCATAAGTGCCAGCTAAAGCTGGCATACTACTTTTCAATTTTTTCAATTTTACCGCTAACGAAATTTAAACAGCTTGCCTGCTGCGATGAAATTCTGTAAAGGACTAAATTACGTCAAAGAATATAACGTCATTCCTGTTAGGTAAATCTAAAACATGAAACACAATGAATTTCTCGTTATTAAGATCTTTAAGATCTTTGTATCTGTAATACGATATATGACAATCGTGCTGTATCAGACACCCATGATGATATAAAAGTAGAATTTAAAGGTCCAACCTTCATCAATGTTAAAGGAGAAGAAATCTCTGAAATCGATTACTTCATATACAAGACAGAAGTCATTCACAAAACCTCAAGATTAACTGATGTAGCATCTAATGTATCTGATCATCATCCGATCATGATCACACTTCCATGTAAATTTTTAAAGAAAGATGACATATTAGAGAGTAAAGTGCAATCAAGAATTAGATGGGACAAAGTTGATATTAACAAATATACTAATATTATAGCACAAGAAACTTTCATCTTATACTGCCCACTTTTGAGGACTTTTTCCATTTTCCTTCTTATTTCTTCTTTTGTCATTCTGGTTCTCGTTTTCTTTTCCATCTGTTTTACCGTAGAATGCGCATTGAAGGATTTCTGAGGTGGTATTTGTTTGAGTATTAAACTGATTTAACAGAACTAGTGATAGCAATTAAACAAATAATTGCGGACCTGTATATAAACTGTATATATATATTTGTATGATATTCTGGATGGTGGAGGGTCGTATTTACTAATGCACTCTACTAAGAGGTTGTCCTGAAGGACGGAGAAAGATTCAGCGGTAAGGTAAGGTAATCCGTCAGTGGCCCCAGCGATAACTGAATTTAAGTCTATTTACTTAAATTCCATTTTTGTATATATGTTGTCTTTAGTTTTTTGTTTGTCAAAAGCTGTATTTTATATGCTTTACGACAATCAAGATTATTTCTTTATTATTTTTATCAATTATTAGATTTTCTACCGTTTAATAAAACAGTTTACGAAAAACAAATATGCGGACATGAACCAACGACAACCACTGAACTACAGGCTCCTGACTTGGGACAGGCACATACAGAATCTTTCTCCAAAACGAGAGACATTGATGAAATTGCACCCTTTTCTCCCTTTGATATTGTATCTGCGTATTGTAACATTAAAATTCAATTTAGTGGTCTAGATGGTTTTCAATAGTTTTATTTGATGACAAAACAGAAATAACAGATATAGCTTAGTATGGAAAATGTTGGTTAAAGTAAAGTTAAAAAGGAGATTTTCTTCATATGATTATAAGTTTTCGGTGGGGGTGTGGTAAGGACTGGTTGAAAGATCTTAATAACGAGAAATTCATTGTAAGCAATTTCTTTAAACTGGTCTGAATATCTATGTGTATTTTAAACAATGTTGGATTTCATTCATCGTTTCAGTATTTCTCAAGCAGTGGCTGTACCTTTCCGGTTACTATTTACGTGTTACGTATTATGTAGTGTGACACTTTATAGTTACTGGACATGTTGAACATATATAGGCGACAAAACATCAAAACAGCACCAGATCATTTGACATTCCAACATCAAAAGGAAGAGGATGCAAGCATTCAATTTATATGTGGAGACAGTTTTATAAGTTTTACTTACAGTTGGGACTGATTCCGGCATCCGAGGAATTAACTCTAATGTATTAACATCCCATGTTTTAATGGGATGCCAGGGTCAAAACGAAAGGTGAGTTTGCATGTTTATAGTTGGGATGTCAGCATGCAAACAAAATAATTTCTAAAGATGTCCATAATTTAGATATGAAAATTTTCAATTTAAATTGAGAATCCATTGGTACACAAAAGACCAACCTAATGCCAGGAACATGAAGTACTACTTTTTCCCATTATGGTGATGTTTTGGCGTAAACACAGCATATCGTAATTTCTAAAATAAGAATCAAAATGGCTATTACTCAATTCGTATGTGAATCTTTGGTTTTTTTGTTGGATTTGTTGGTTTAACTACACTAGGTTATAAGCAAACTATTGTTGTCTTTTTTCAAAACTGGACATTATTGTTGAATTATTGGTTATAAATCTTTGGTTTTTCTTAAAACCGACCGTCGTAACTATTCATGATGTTATAGACATTTATCAGATACTTAGTAGTACATACTGGTAAATTGTATCTGTAATACGATATATGACAATCGTGCTGTGTCAGACACCCATGATGATATCGATGACAATAACGATAACAAAGGCTTTATCACGTCATCGATATCAGTCAAGTGCACGTTAACGTTGCAAAGAAATTAAAAAAGCCCTAATCTGTATAACGTATTGTAACATGTGTAACGTGAAAAAACATATACTTGAGGTATATAATAACATGAACAAGTGCGTATGATATGGCTTTTTCAATAGCACACATCTTATCAACCTTCAACCAATATAATTCATCGAGCAGAGCTCTTGTGATTATATTGGTGTCTCGGGTTGCTACGGATGTGATATTGATAAAGCCAGTGATATTCGCTATGTACATTACGCCGTTTCAGTCATTAGCAAAGTTTCAACAGTGAGAATGTTTTTTTTTTCTTTTATTGTGACAGTCCTTGAAAAATTAATGCTGCCGAAACTTAGGACTGGAACATTATTTTTAATAATTATTGATTTTGAAATCAGTATTGCCCATTTAATTATTGATTTGTTTTTGCTCTGCATGTGAAGATGACATGAACGTTCCTCTCGTATGAACCAGTCGAATGCTGTCATTTTAACGTAAATGTATTACTAAGTACGAATTAAAATATCAAACATATGAAAGTCTATTTTGATATTGTCAAAACTAAAAAGGCTAAAAAAAACTTCCTTATTTTCCATAATTTGTTAGTGATGATGCGTGTTTATATATTTATATTACTTTTATTTGCATTCTGTTGTGATCAGACCTTATGTTAGTATATTTTTCATACATATGTCATTTTCTCATCAATCAGTCGGTATGTGTTTTTTTGTCGCCTTTATATATAATGGGGTGCAAAAGTATAAAGAATAACTGTGAAAAATAAAAGAATTGGGTAATACAATACATATTACAGAAATGAATGATACAAGAATAAAGAAATCATATATCTACACAGAAATTTAATTGTAAAATAGTTTTATCAGAATTTCATAGAACAAGCGTTATTTTTTATATTTTGAATCTTTCGTCTCTCTTCTAAAGATAAAGAAAAATGCCCCAAAAAAATATAATACAGAAATAAAAAAACTCTCCATCCAGAACCTATAACATGTGGATAGTTCCTTGGCAGGGATTAATGGCTTGTAATTGTGTGAGATTTCGCCGTGTTTTCCAGGAATATTGCCACCCTGTTTCTCAATTAAGCTTATTTCTAATTGTAACGTTGTCTTAACATTTCCTCAATGATATAATTTATTGTCAATCTAAAACCGGCTAAGTTAGTGTAACATTTATATCTGATTTGCACGTAAACTGGTAGGGACATTTTGTTGTTACAATGTCTCATTTTAAACTTGAAATTTCTCATTTATCAAATGCAAGTTGACATTTCTTATTTCCACCTTGACATTTCTCAGTTTCAATTTGTTACTTCTCACTCTATATACAACAGTCATACAAGTGGACGGTTAAGGTAGGTAAGTTGTTTTAACCCACAATTTTCTTCTGAAAATTACTGTACCAAGTCAAGAATGTGAAAGTAATTTTCCAGTTGGTAAATAAAGTTCAGCGTTCGTTGTCATCAGTTTTTTGTTATTTAATAATTTTCCAGTTTGTCATTTTTAAGTTCCAAGTTTGCATTACCCACTTCCAAGAAAGAAATGAGAAATATCAACTTGGAATTGATTCATGTCAACTTGGCATTTAGAATTGATAAGAAAGCATGCTACATTTGTAAGTGTTAGACACGCAGGTGATGTTTTTTTTTTCGAATCCTGGTTCGATGATACAAAATAACCTCTAAATTTTTACAGACTATGTTTGTTTTTTTTCAGATTCAGTTCAAATTTGCCGACCTTAATTTGCAGAACCTATTCACTGTTAAATTATGTTGTTGCCGTCAGAATATGCAATTTTCCCGCTGAAACACCAATCTATCAAATAGTTTTATTTTGTAGATGCTTATGCATTATCTGTTGAGGTATCTCAAAAACAATCAGAAAACGAAGCAGGGCTACTTGGAGACAACGGGACAGAAATAGAATGTTTATACACACAGGAAAATTATATTTCACAAATCTTCTATGTTTCTTTTGTGGCTTTCAACAGAAGCAGCATAACTTTTGAGACAATAGCAACATATATAGTCAGGAGCCTATTGTTCAGTGGATGTCGTTTGTTGGTGTAGTTCGAAGGTGTTTTTCGTTTCTCATCGTTTCAACATTTTTTTATATAGATTAGACCGTTGGTATTCCTGTTTGAATTGTTTTACACTAGTCATTTGTGGGCCCTTTATAGCTTGCTGTTCGGTGTGAGTCAAGGCGCCGTGTTGAAGGCCGTACTTTGACCTATAATTGTTAACTTTTTATACATTGTGACTTGGATGGAGAGTTGTCTCATTGGCACTCATACCACATCTTCTTATTTATACAAACCAACCCCCGCTGTTAACCAATGTCGGACAGTATTTGAAAGGAAGAGTGACACTGACGTCTATAATACAATCATCAACAAAAGCAGTTATTACAATTAACAAACTCATGTGCATAGATGACACCTTCTATAAATGTCACGGGAATTACTTGGATTCCAGTGGTAGTCAAAATCAAATGCCAAACAACATAAGCATTTCAGTACAAGGTATTTAATATGTAATGTTATATCAATATAGCCGTTAAAAAGTAATATCAGAAGCAAATTAACACCAAAAGTGAAGGTGAAGGACAGACACCATGAACACCGCCCTGGCCTCTCCCTCCCCCATACAAAGTATATGGTCGTCCCCTAACAAAACGTATTTCTGAATCACAACATGCACAATAGGCAAAAGAAAATAAACTATACACCTTCGTTTAAAACCTTTCTAGGACAGTATTTATAAGTAATGGTAACACTGCAGTCGGGATAAGCGACAAGACAGGCGGTGCCGATTTAGGTGGTTTGCAAGATATAAAACTGAGCAACACCAATCTCACTTAAAACCTGGGGTGATCACAGGTGCTCCGGAAGGGTAAGATATTTAGATTGATAACGATCGATCAAACATATGATTTGAAACCATAATACTACACAAGACTTTGGTTAATGATATTCAACGGCGGGAGGGGGGGGGGGGGATTTGAAAAGGAGAAGGACACTGGAGAATATAACATAAGCATCTAGACAACAAGCATAATGTTTAACACGCTCATGCATGTCATGCGCATAGATAACACATTGATTTGTATAAAAAAAAGTTTTGTTGGAAAAATAGACTCTTTCAAACATAATGAACGTTTCGATAAATGGTACATTTATATTAAACCATGAAACACGTTAAAATACCGGACGTCTTTTAGAACAAACACAAAGGAAGAGAAGTTGGTTTGGCTTTATGATGCAAGGTCGTACGCTTTAAATGAAATAAGAACTATTCTACCATTGTCTACTAAGTACCAAAGTTCTGTAATTTGAATCTCAATCAATGCCTTCTCTTTTACAACGTTAGAGATGTTCTAGTATATCTTTCATAAAAGGGAAAATTGAAGATCAAATCTGCTTTGTATCATGTATTCGATTTCTGACATAGCTGTTTCACTTTGTTCTTCCTCTGGATCGTTTTCTATGATTTACCATATTGTTCCCCTCGCCCTATCAATTTAATAGTTTGTCTTCAGCAAAATAAGTTAATGGGTTTGGTTAGAGGCGACTTGGGTTTCATTCGCTGCATAGTAGATTGGTTTTTGGAGCTCAGAATTGACATACAATATTAATGTTATCTGAAATTGTCCAAAACAACTAGAAATACCTAGGTACATGTATAGAAAAAAAATATTGTCAGGTCTAAACAAACATGAAGCTTCTTTAGACATTTCTATTAGCATGTCCAATTCAAGAAAATATCAAATAGATATGAATTTAGTGACACATTTAGAAACATAGTGAAAACTGAAAGCAGGAAAACTTAGCAGCGTACATCGTGCTTAATTCGAAAATTAAGTTCTTTCAACCACTAAATTAAGATTAAAGAATTTTGGTATTTGGTATGATTTAATCAAAAAGAACGGACTGCAATAAATTTTGATTCACTGCAATTTTCATTCTCAAAATGGTTTGTTTTGAATCTTTGCAAAATGGCGGTTATATATATACACGTAAGGGAATTAGTTAAGAGCGATTACTTTTATGGATTCTCTCAAAGTTTACAGTCATAATTATCTAGCGGTGTTCCGTGTAAAATTGTTTCCAAAAATCGAATTTGTTCATAACTTTTTATTTAATATATTTATTTAAATCGGTCCTTCCCTAATTTGATCATCGGCATTGCTAAATGAATTATTGCCAGAGTTATTGTGAGGTGACACGTCCAGGTATTCAAGCGATTTACTGTCGGGCTTAAAATTCTTATTACATAATGCAGGTTCATGCATCGCTTCACTTCTGAGCGTATCGGCGCTGGACGTTTGCGCTTTTTCATAGGACATTTGCACTTCAATTTGTAGGACATTTGCGCTTTTTAAAAAAGTACATTTGCGCCTTTTATATAGGACATTTGCGCTTTTATAATATTTGCTTCTTATGACTCCCCTCCTGAGTTAAGTCATAATTTTCATTATTGTTAAAAGATTAATAGTCGTTTCAAAGCACATTCGTGTTTATAAGTTATATCACAGCACATTAATATAGTTAAATATAGCTAAAAGTAAAACTTCATAAAACTTAAAGACATCACAGGTCAGTTTTCGCTTAATATCTGAAGCTCAGGGAATGAACAAATTTAGCTCTTGTAATCTGTCCTGACTGGTATTTCGCCTACATTTCAAATAGATATTCTTGTTTCTCTTTCTCAACTCTTGACTGAGGTCCCTGTTCATCAATATAACGAATTGTATTGTAATTAACCGACTGTTGTTTAATGATAAAAATCCATCTTTTTCTTTTACTAGTCTTTAACCTTAAACTCTATGTTCAAGACTGTGTCAATGTGAACTAACTTACCACATATAAAATTCACTAAAATTACAGGTAGACAAGTATAGGTAAAAAGCGCAAATGTCCGGTCAATTTAATACAGGTGTATCAAAATTTAAAGCGCAAATGTCCATAGTGTTTGGAGCGCAAATGTCCTATTGTGTTACAGGTAAAAAAGCGCAAACGTCCTGTGCCCGACCGTATCACAGTAATCGGCCGGTAACTTGGAACGTTCCATTTAAAAACTTTCAGATGTATAATACATCATGAGTACATATTTTTTGTCTTGAGTCCGACAGTGATAGACTAGTTACTACTAAACTCACATGTGTATACAATTTTACTACCACTTGTTTATGAATGACATTTCTGGTGTAAAGAATGATATTTATGAAAATGTTAATAATTCCAGCTAAAGGTTTGATAAAAAAAATCTATTTAGATATTTTCCAAGGGTAAAATTTAAAAAAAAATAAGTATATATTCGTTGTCAATAATTATGGACATTTCGAAAGATATAAATATATTCATTTCACAAAAATGTACGCACTTGTCGATCATTGGTTATACAAATAGAAAGTTAGAGAACAATTATAGATACATGTAGTCACAATTCATAATATATATATTGAAAATAAGAGAGAAACCGCCTGCACCAATCTGATTTAAATTCAGATCTATATCTAACTTGCTTTTGCTTCATCGAATTTATGATCATAGTAAAATCACATTTATATTTCAATTAAATTGTTCTAGAACAGTTTAAGAAATTCGTCGTCACAATTGTTAGTTATATTGTATAATAATGTGAACCTGGTGAAATAGCACGTTAAGTTCCGACTTAGTGTGACTATCTTGTACAAAGTAGGCTTCTAATAATACCTATTGTCAATTTCCTGTTCCGACATGCATGTAATATACGCCACTGGACGATAAAATTCCATTCCATCATTATCGTTTTCGTCAACTATTGCTGGTGTTTTTGCTTTTTTTACACGTACATATACAATCTAATTAAAATATAGATCTCGGATTTCGTTATACTACGTTATACTACATACGAGGATCTAACAACTACCCGTATAAGGTTTCACTTCTGAAGGATTTTGCATGTAACTTTTTCAACCAATCAGATTTCTAGTTATCCAATCTGAACAGCGCACGCGGAACATATTTACTTGAATGAGGTTCATTGAAAGGTCCCGAGGGTATCCAAAAATAAAAACAATGGGACTTAAAATTTATCGCTTCGATTGTTAATCGTTTGGAAATAGTTTTTAAATCTCTTTCGTCGTCATATTGTAACTATAGCCATGAATATTTGAAATATGTGACGTTTGTCAAAGTTTTCAGATGTGGCTCATATGCTTTATGACTTGAGGTCGGATCGTAATCGTGGAAATTAAAGAGTACAGTAAACACTGTTAAACTGTACACTATAGCACTGCCAGTGGCGGATCCAGGGGGGGGGGGGGGGGGGTGGCTTCCGGGGGTTGGAACCCCCCTTTTTTTGACGATCAATGCATTTGAATGGGGACATATAGTTGTTACCCCCCCCTCTTTATCCTGGGTTAGGAACCCCTCCCCCTTTTATAAATCGCTGGATCCGCCCCTGACTGCTTCCCTCTGCCAGACGTGGATCAAGAATTTTGATAAGGGGTGCAAACTATGCATAGTTTGAATGGGACATGTAAAAAGTCTAAGCATTGATAAACCATACATATATATGTTTAGCGCCACAAGCACCCTCCTCGGCTTGCATACAAGAAAAAAAAACTGTCCTCTATTAGCTGCTCTGGTGAAGTTTTTTTTTAGCTCAGTTGGTCGAGTCTACTAGAGAGGTGCCTTACTGTACGAATTTTTGTGAACTGTCAGGGGGGGGGGGGGGGGGGGGGGGGGCTCTTTTATTTTGTATCTAGTAAGAAAAAAATCTTAGGTAGTAGGCTATATATCTAAATACATGTGTATTTCCTATACAATTCCCATGCTGTAGCAGATACATATATACAAAAAACCAATCCTAGTCTATCATTGACATAATAATTTGATAAATAAAATTCGAACTTGATCTGTAACTTGTCATGATAAAACAATACACCAAAAATCAAATCAATATCTTCAAGCACGAAGAAAAAAAGTGTGTAAAACTGATTTGCCAGACTGACGGATGGACAGACAGACGGACGGAGTGCAAACCTAAAGTCCCCTTCGACTTTGACGGTAGGGGACTAATAACCAGGCATTTTGTAATATCAATATATGATTTAGATAGCTGTGAATTTAGCTTGAACTGAAAATTCTTGCTTTTCTACCTTTTAAATAAATCCTTACATTTACAGCTAGCAATAAACCTGACTTCCAAATAACCTTGCATTTTGTAAGATCAATATATGATTGAGATAGCTGTAGAGTCTTATAAAAATCCAAGTTAATTTGAAAAAGTTATATAGGGAGCTACCTAATAATGTTCCAGTCCTAAGTTTCGGCAGCATTAATTTTTCAAGGACTGTCACAATAAAAGAAAAAAAAACCCATTCTCACTGTTGAAACTTTGCTAATGACTGAAACGGCGTAATGTACATAGCGAATATCACTGGCTTCATCAATATCACATCCGTAGCAACCCGAGACACCAATATAATCACAAGAGCTCTGCTCGATGAATTATATTGGTTGAAGGTTGATAAGATGTGTGCTATTGAAAAAGCCATATCATACGCACTTGTTCATGTTATTATATACCTCAAGTATATGTTTTTCACGTTACACATGTTACAATACGTTATACAGATTAGGGCTTTTTTAATTTCTTTGCAACGTTAACGTGCACGTGACTGATATCGATGACGTGATAAAGCCTTTGTTATCGTTACTGTCATCGATATCATCATGGGTGTCTGATACAGCACGATTGTCATATATCGTATTACAGATACAATTTACCAGTATGTACTACTAAGTATCTGATAAATGTCTATAACATCATGAATAGTTACGACGGTCGGTTTTAAGAAATACCAAAGATTTATAACCAATAATTCAACAATAATGTCCAGTTTTGAAAAAAGACAACAATAGTTTGCTTATAACCTAGTGTAGTTAAACCAACAAATCCAACAAAAAAACCAAAGATTCACATACGAATTGAGTAATAGCCATTTTGATTCTTATTTTAGAAATTACGATATGCTGTGTTTACGCCAAAACATCACCATAATGGGAAAAAGTAGTACTTCATGTTCCTGGCATTAGGTTGGTCTTTTGTGTACCAATGGATTCTCAATTTAAATTGAAAATTTTCATATCTAAATTATGGACATCTTTAGAAATTATTTTGTTTGCATGCTGACATCCCAACTATAAACATGCAAACTCACCTTTCGTTTTGACCCTGGCATCCCATTAAAACATGGGATGTTAATACATTAGAGTTAATTCCTCGGATGCCGGAATCAGTCCCAACTGTAAGTAAAACTTATAAAACTGTCTCCACATATAAATTGAATGCTTGCATCCTCTTCCTTTTGATGTTGGAATGTCAAATGATCTGGTGCTGTTTTGATGTTTTGTCGCCTATATATGTTCAACATGTCCAGTAACTATAAAGTGTCACACTACATAATACGTAACACGTAAATAGTAACCGGAAAGGTACAGCCACTGCTTGAGAAATACTGAAACGATGAATGAAATCCAACATTGTTTAAAATACACATAGATATTCAGACCAGTTTAAAGAAATTGCTTACAATGAATTTCTCGTTATTAAGATCTTTCAACCAGTCCTTACCACACCCCCACCGAAAACTTATAATCATATGAAGAAAATCTCCTTTTTAACTTTACTTTAACCAACATTTTCCATACTAAGCTATATCTGTTATTTCTGTTTTGTCATCAAATAAAACTATTGAAAACCATCTAGACCACTAAATTGAATTTTAATGTTACAATACGCAGATACAATATCAAAGGGAGAAAAGGGTGCAATTTCATCAATGTCTCTTGTTTTGGAGAAAGATTCTGTATGTGCCTGTCCCAAGTCAGGAGCCTGTAGTTCAGTGGTTGTCGTTGGTTCATGTCCGCATATTTGTTTTTCGTAAACTGTTTTATTAAACGGTAGAAAATCTAATAATTGATAAAAATAATAAAGAAATAATCTTGATTGTCGTAAAGCATATAAAATACAGCTTTTGACAAACAAAAAACTAAAGACAACATATATACAAAAATGGAATTTAAGTAAATAGACTTAAATTCAGTTATCGCTGGGGCCACTGACGGATTACCTTACCTTACCGCTGAATCTTTCTCCGTCCTTCAGGACAACCTCTTAGTAGAGTGCATTAGTAAATACGACCCTCCACCATCCAGAATATCATACAAATATATATATACAGTTTATATACAGGTCCGCAATTGTTTGTTTAATTGCTATCACTAGTTCTGTTAAATCAGTTTAATACTCAAACAAATACCACCTCAGAAATCCTTCAATGCGCATTCTACGGTAAAACAGATGGAAAAGAAAACGAGAACCAGAATGACAAAAGAAGAAATAAGAAGGAAAATGGAAAAAGTCCTCAAAAGTGGGCAGTATAAGATGAAAGTTTCTTGTGCTATAATATTAGTATATTTGTTAATATCAACTTTGTCCCATCTAATTCTTGATTGCACTTTACTCTCTAATATGTCATCTTTCTTTAAAAATTTACATGGAAGTGTGATCATGATCGGATGATGATCAGATACATTAGATGCTACATCAGTTAATCTTGAGGTTTTGTGAATGACTTCTGTCTTGTATATGAAGTAATCGATTTCAGAGATTTCTTCTCCTTTAACATTGATGAAGGTTGGACCTTTAAAATCTACTTTTATATCATCATGGGTGTCTGATACAGCACGATTGTCATATATCGTATTACAGATACAAAGATCTTAAAGATCTTAATAACGAGAAATTCATTGTGTTTCATGTTTTAGATTTACCTAACAGGAATGACGTTATATTCTTTGACGTAATTTAGTCCTTTACAGAATTTCATCGCAGCAGGCAAGCTGTTTAAATTTCGTGAGCGGTAAAATTGAAAAAAATTGAAAAGTAGTATGCCAGCTTTAGCTGGCACTTATGGTAGAAGAAGCGAATTGGAATAAAGAACGATAACTCTCTCTACATGATCAATCTAAAAAGTTTCGTCACTCTCGTTAAATCTCGTACGATTTTTTTAAAAAAATTTCGAAGTTGATCAAGTCAAGTTATCTAACTCTTAAAAATATTTTTTTTCTTTTTTTTCCTTATATTTATTAAATAAATATTGTATTCTTGCTTGGCTCCAAATATAAAGTAAATTCTTCAAATAATGAAAACGAAATTAGCATTGGAATATCCGCCAGGACATTGTCAGGACATTAGTTTAACCCTTATATGTTTGATGGCTGCCAGATTCTCGTTTAATCGCGATCTTGAAAAAACGGGACAAAACGGAATAAATTCGATGTTAAATACGACATGAATTTTTATTTGTTTACAAAAACAAGAACTTAGAAATTTTAGTAACTTGTGTAGCTTATTTAAATTTTATTGTACCACGGAAATAACTGAAGTTTGGACAACAACATCTTACGCCATGTATCATCGTCTGCTTCATCTTTCCATTATCAGTGACAAATTTCCTAAATAACCACAGGTACTTCATTTAACAGTTATAATATCATAATTTATCATGACATTTGTAGTGTAAAAGTTCCGTCCAGCCATGGGAACACAGAAAAACCCTCTGCAAGCAATAAGTTTCGGGAGAAACGTAGCCGGAGGTAGTAAAATCCGGTGCTCTGCCTCTGGTTGACCATGAATACTATTATTTATCTGCTACAGAATTTCCCATATCAAGTTACAGTGATAATGAAGTTGGTTATACTGTTGAATGTGGTCACGGTTATTCCTGTATCTCACAGACAAATGGAGGTGAAATAAACAAAAAAAATATATTCAAATTCAATATCTGATAATCTGTAGACTGTACTTCCTTTGACAAACTCTCAACAAATCTTGTCATTAATTATGAACATATCTACCTTAAACAGTCCCAGGAGATGGAGACTGTTTTTTTTTTCACTCTCTAAGTTTAATCATAAAACAGCTGTAAAAGGAGACTTGACGTCTTGAGTCTGAGTGATACATTTATAGGCACATATATATTGTATGCACCCATATTGTCCAAAATAAGATTTTATGGGAAGATGGAGTTATGATAACCCATGATGATAATACCATGACTTTTGATAGGTATAGAGCATGTTACTTGGAAGTATTTGGGCTACATCCTTTGAAATTCAAGCTGCCGACACATTATTTGGATGCAATATAAATAATGCAGTCGCCTGTATATTTTATGCGTCAGTTTAAACCTGATCAAAACATTTTCCCTCTACTGAATACTTTTATCAGGTGCACATTTCAACCTATTAAAGCAATAAACACTTATGGCTATAACGTCACCGTTCCGAAATTGCACCGAGTACCCAATTGCACCTATTCAACAAAAATAACTGCGGAAATCTTACAAGTTTTCTTCGAGACTTAACAATTTGTATTGTTATGATTTGACATTATACATGTCTTTCAACATCGGTTAATATATTTAAATATACACAAATCGTTCACAATGGGAATATATCAACAGATGAAGCATTCCCGGGAAAAAGTAAATCTACGAAAACGTCAGTGTTGTCACCATGCGAAGTTATCTAATTATCATCTTTTAAAAGTGTAAGCAACGTCACAACTACAAGTTAATTTTCATGACCAAAATAAAATAAAGTACAAACAAAAAAGCAATAAAATGCTTCGCCAAGCACAGCCTAATACAACTGCAGATGTAGATTTAGCATATGAAAAACACCAAAATTTTTATGTCAGTTGAAATCAAACATATTTTAATTTTGGACCCTTCAAACTTTAATATGGACTAATTTGAAAACAGGTATCAGGTGAGCCAGAACATTTCTATTCAGCAGCAGTCTCCAACTACATATCTCCTTAATTTTATATGATAGTCCCACAAAAAAGTTGAAAAATTATGTGTACATTTAATTTTTTTTCTAGATTCTCTCATGTCATACATGTGAAAGCGGTACCTTTTTGGTCTCTATTTATGTGTTGCGTCTAAATATGAATTGTAACACTTTATAGTGACTGACCAGGTCAAACAAATACTTCTCAAGAAACATGCAGAGAAAGAAGACAGCTTGGAACAGCACCAGCCATGGTAGAATATGTATGAATAAAACCTCAGATCGGAATAGCATGGACAATATGTTAGTTATATGTCCTTGTGAATAGTAAGGAAAGCTATCAATAATTCTGCAGATAACGCAATTTTATCAGGTTTATCGTACATTTTCTGTTCAAATTTTCACACAATCAGTGAATCGTTCAAAAAGGCTAAACTAACTTTTTATTACTGAAAGTTTCAAACAATGACAAGTGTTTCATTCATGAAATAACTCGTGTTTTTCTGCGAAAAAAAATCATGTGCAATTTTGTGAATTAAAGGGAAAGAAGATCCTTTTGCGGTGCACTCGCGCATGTCAATTGCGAACTGACCCAATATATTTTCTTTATCATGACCAGTTCACTGATACTGACGTCGACATTATCAAGAAGTACACATCAAAGGAAAAATGCACAAATTACCGAAAAAATAATTTACACACCCTGTTTACCCGGGCCTGTTTCATGTGTATCTCCTGTCATATCAGTATTTGTTGCATTTATATATAAATGAGAAATAATCAATGTAAAGATGGTAAATTTTTGGAGAAAAAAACCAAAAATTATGGAAAAAACAACTCAAAAATGTTGTTTTTGACCACTGACTCCTAAACTGTTGGTACCATATGATAACCCCCAAAATCAATTCTAACCTTCCTTTTATGTATTGAAGTTGAACCTTCTGGTACAATTTCATACATTGTCATAGAGATCCATTTACTTAAACTAAAGTTATTGTCCGGAAACCAAATGTGTCTGCGGACAACAACAGGGACATGATTGCATTAATACTCGAAAGCAAATTTTTGACATATTCCCCATGATTTTTTGTTTGAGTTAGATTTTTTTCACGCAAAGGGCTTCAACGCTATCAATCAAAATTATTTGGTCAAAAATTAACAGTAGAAGGTATGGGGATAATCTGGATTCAGAATATTTTTTTGTCCTCTGCTTGATTAGAATATTTTTTTTCCATCAATTTGGGAATCAGAATATTTTTGAAGAAAAAAAACATACTCCATCCTGCCTTTCAATGATCGTTCCCTTAACATTTTCCATCTGAACTTATTATTTTATTTTAGACAAAAAATATATGTAGGACATTCGTCCTGAACATGCATGAAATATTTGCCACTGGACGTTAAGCAAACCAACAATCAATCAATATGTAGGACATAGTCTTGGTAAGCTGGCATTCAAGGTAGCGCCTTCCTCATATTATCTTGTAATTACCGATACGGTCTGATTAGTCAGAGGCTGGACGTCTGGAATGTGGTAAATCTGTTAACGGGATCTCATTGGTTATAAATAACATTAAATGGCTGCATCTCAGCTGCTTCTGGGGGAAGTGAATGCCATCTTAACGTCTGATTGGCAATTATTGAGTTGTATGCATTATATGTCAACCCGTCCGTAAGTGGGGTCGGATAAAAATCATGATAGTAGGTCATCGGTAGAAACTATAATGAAGTGTTCAATTCCTATCATAATTTAAGCCAAATTTAGTTCACGAAGCCCTGTCAATTTGAGCAAAGAATATCATTCTGTGATGATGAAATTTATGTTATCTTAAAATTCTGTTGCAATTTTGGTACAAAGGTGTGTATTTATGGATTATTAATGTTCTTTCAAAAACAAAACAATAATACATCTAATCTTCACTTTATAGTGCGTATTGAAACATATTTTGCTATATTTTTTCATAAACTTTAATATTAAATATAGTAAATACACAAAACGTGTACTCTATGATTAAAAATGTTATCCTCATATTTTTCATTGCTCGAAGATATTGATTAGAAAATATTCAAATCACGGAATTTACCGTATTGATACGAAAATGTCCTTTCGTTTCCCGCGCAATCACCGCTTCATTGATTTCTGATGTAAACAAAACAGACAATTGCCGATAAACAACTGATTAGAAGAATAGAAAACAAACAAGGTGAGTAAATACCAAGCATCACGGTTTAGTTATGGGTAAGGGTTTCAGTGCATTATAGTTTGTTGAATGACCCCTCTAGCTGGACGTCTACGACTATAGATGAAATTAAAAAAGGCAGCAATGAGCAATTTGAATTAATATGCCTGAAAACCCAAGATACTTGCAACACAGCGAGGTCCCAAATGATGTTCGCATGTGGGGTAGACAGTTTAATGTACTCGTACATGATGATTTATTCTTTGCAGTCGTTGTACACCCCAGGCGGATCCAAAAAGGGGGGGGGACTGGGGGCCACCCCTCCCTTTGGTAGGTTATATAGGCCCCCTGAATGAAAAGTTTTGGATCTGCAACTGTACACAGTAGCGCTCAGCAGTCATTGTTAATTGATATATCAACAGCACTGAGAACTGCATTTGATATAGATAAATCCAATTTTGATTTGTTCACATTACAATGTATCAGGTCTTACAATAAGTATATTTCGTCCTGATGATAATTACTATTTGCTTTGATTCACATGCTCGAGATAATCAAGGTTTCCCATTTTCAGATGGTGCTGCTATTTTGCTAACATTTTCAAATCTGAATGAGCTGATACTATATGTATAATCATCAATATACAATGGTCAGTCAGGGGTACTACTTAAACAAGTGATTTCAGAATCACTTCTTCAAGTGATTTTGGCTGTGAAATATTAAAAATTTTCACAAAAATAGACACAAGACTTTTTGAAATCACTGAAACAAGTAATTTGAGAAGTTAAAATGTAATCACTTCAACAAGTGTTTATAACATTTTCTTGATATTTTTCCCACAAGCTAGCCTTTTTTATTGGTAAAAAGACAAGAATTCCATTGAAAAAAAACAACTATGTACATGCAGAAATTGTCTTTTGCTTGATTAGCCTGTCAGTTTTTACAGTTTATTTAAAATATGCAAAAACTGGAATAATTTGTAGATCAGGACATAACCTTGAAGTAGATCATTATTACTCTAAAGAAAACCAATCAGGTTACCTAATATTGTTGACCTTTGTCTGATAGTAAGAGTAGTTAATGAATATTTGATTATAGAAAAATTCCCAAGGGTACTTTTAAAAGCTTTAGCGCACTAACTTACTGTCCAAGCGCACTGGTGAAATTGATATACAAAAGAAAGGGATAATTAGTTCTATGTAGGAAAATTATAGAAAAGTTTGTCAAAATATGGAAAATCAATGAAATTAGCATTTGAAGATCATAGGAAACACCAAAATCACTTAAATAGGTGATAACTGAATTTATCAAATCACTGAAATAGGTGATAATGAAATCACTTGTTTAAGTAGTACCCCTGACTGATGGTGCTGAGTTTAATCTATCGGCTGTAATTGTATAAGTATTTGTAATATGTGATATTGGCAGATCGAACTGACTAGTATGTAAAGGCTCTTGTTTATGACTTGGATGCGTTAACAATGATGGTGGTTGATAAGGAAATCCAGATCCAGGATGTTAATCCAAAACCGAACCGGTATTTTACGTATATATATTAGAATTCATCCTCCTGAACATACAATGTAGTACCCATATATAATAACCATACAACTTATCGCTTTATGGAATTCTGTCCCAGCTGACCTGAGAATCTGTCCCGCTTCAACCATTGACATCATACAACAATCACTTTTCCATTGTGGCGTCAGATATTTTGTATTATGAGGCCAACCTTAAAAATATGTTTGTTTGCAGTTTTCCGACTGTACCTTCAGACTGCAGGGTCGGTAGGTAGGAAAAATATTTTATTTTATCAGCCAGAATAAAGTTTAAACAAGCAGTTTAACACAAACCAAGTTTCTTGTGAAGAAAAACATTTTGAAACATCAAACACTGAAAACCAACATGAAATAAACAGGCATTTTCAGGTAAACAACTTTTTAACCAAAACTGAAACTTAACATAGTGTCATTATACAATTCATGACATAAATTTATGCTATTATGAAATACTGGAACACTTATAAACAAGGAATGACTAGAATTGTTGTAAAGAAACATATTCACTGACATATATGCATCTTTACTAGAATGTTTTCATGAGATGAGTATTTGCATCAGAAATATGTAGATATTAAAGATTCAAAAGACAGTTTAGGAGTGTGTTAAAAAAAAATCAACCATTGAATCTTCCTCAATTGAAAAAAAAGACAACTTAAAAAAAAAAATATATTAGACATCTGACTGTTATAAAGGTTATATTTGGAAAGATATGTTGATGCCAGGCTTTAATTAAAACAAACAAAAATCTTAAGACTAGCTTTGGGGTGAAATCCATAACACCCCATTAAAAGTAAATGGTCTGTACTGAAATGTTTTGACTGCATAAAAAAATTGACAGCATAGCTCCTAGCTAAGGACATATTTCAATTCAATTCACACAGGCCACACAGTTTGGGTATATTTAATATTGTAAGAGAGAGAATAATTGCAATGAGTGGGACAGCCCCCCTTATCCTAAAGGAGCATGCTCATTGCAATCGAAGATAGATTGATACAGAGAGAATATATTTATTTCTCAAGCCAACGATCATTTTCCCTACATCTTTGTGTAGTTTGTGGGGCTTCTTATTGATTTAACATTTCAAATGCGTCCTTCCACAGTACAGGCGTGTTTACAGGTATCCATGAAGTCACGGAGGAGTAGTTTCATCTTTGTCGTCTTCATGACGATTTAAAGAAAATATGGCATACTCCAGGCTGCTGTCAAATTGTTGAACCACTGATATTGGTTCCATAAAGTCAGTCTCAAAAGATTCTGTATCCGATTTGTTTGAGACAGAAAGGGTTATCGTGTCGGTTTTATGAATATCCGCTGCATCATCTTCAATGATATCATCGAAGAAATCATTCCATGTGCAATTCTGCCTAAATCAGTATAAACAGTTTACTATGAAACTTTTCTGTGTATTATTTGTCTTAAAATTGACAGAAGACGACAGAATAAAGTACTCCTCCATGACTTCGTGGATACCTGTAAACAATCTCCATGTGTCCATTAAAGTGTCCGATGAACGCTTGATAGGAAGGAAAGAAAAACCGAACTTCAAGCATGTAATTGGCCTAGACCTGAAATCAATTCCGGAAACGACCCGAAATTCCAGATCGAGTCAAAAGAAGTATTAAAAATAATTTCTTCAAATTAAAAGCAATAAAATGTTCACAGTCGGGTGGATTTTCGAAGGTCGGTCGGTAAACTGCAAACAAACGAAGGACTTTTATGATATGTTTGTGAGTGACTTGGTCCAGTTTATACACCAATAAATTCCTTTAAAAAGGCGTTTAATCCTTATAATTCTTTAAAATTGGAGATAAGGAATATATTTTTCCACACTCGTAACCTTTATCACACGTTAATTGTATATTTGTGTCCTTGAATAAGCCTGGCGTATGCATATCTTTGTTGGTTAACGCAAAAATATGTACTCCATGAAATTTGCTATCTGATAAAAAATAAACCACAAAAAAACTCTTATTATCATTCCAACGAATGATTTTGTGTTTATTATTTAATTAAACGATTAACGTGCAGTGAAAATAATTTTGTTAATGTCGGTGTTATTATCGCCGCCATCTTGTTTACATTGATTACGAAAAGAAGTTCGATCAACGTCGTCTATCGAAAAATAAACGACGTCAAGATCAACTACCGGAAGTCCTCTCGACCAATCATATCAATGTATTCCCTAATATGCAAATCATATAAGAATTATTTTAATTTAAGCCTGACGTCAAAATTTTACGTGAACCTTTGTGATGGCCAGTAATTGCAGACAAATAGCAATAAGTAGGATTCAAAGCAATCTTTATTAAATCAACTCTAATGAAATATTCTTATATGTATAGATGATCACATGACATCATGAACATTGACCTCGCTTAACTAGTGCAGAAAATAAATTTTTCAAATGCATCTATTGAAAATAAATTATTGCATGCCTTTCATAAGTTCTGCTTTGGACATAACTGAATAACAATGCCGAATATAATGGAAGCATACATTAAGGTAAATTTCTTTATTTTTCACATAGCATCTGACAGCATTGAATGATACGATATGAATCAGCAGATTTATTGTTGTTTTAGAAGTTCAACCAGAAGTTATATATTTTACTTAGTTGGGTGGATAACATAACATTTATCTTGTCATTATAATATAAAAAAAGAAGATGTAGTATGATTGCCAATGAGACAACTCTCCAAAAAAGACCAAAATGACACAGAAATAAACAACTATAGGTCACCTTATGGCCTTCAACAATGAGCAAAGCCCATACTGCATAGTCAGCTATAAAAGGCCCCCGAAATAACAATGTAAAACAATTCAAAACGAGAAAACCAACGGCATAATCTATGTTTGCTCAGCAATATTTCATCATGAAAACGATCACATTACAAATCATTTTAGGAAAGCACTGTGTAAGCAGACATTTCAGGAGGCAACAAGTCTAGTGTTTCCCCCAAGCATGTTTAGCATGGATAGACGCCATGCCCTTGTTTGGTTTTAATAAATGACGCCATGCTCTTTTTTCACTTCCTTGGATGACGCTATTGTCTCGAAAATGTCCTAAATAGAAGCCTTTTAAAAAATAAAATTTAAAAATTTCATGCCTTTGGCATTTCCGGTAAAATTGTTACCTGATTATTGTGTAACACTCTAACTAATTAATAACTGACAATGGGATAAAGTTAAATACCTTTCCTTTGGCAGTTTTATCACCTCTGTTAATGATTGTTTACTGCTAATTAGGGGATTAAAGATAATTAAACAAATACTAGATATTTAATACAGAAGGAAAATGTCCACGTTATCCATTTGTTTATGTACAGCATGTACACCTGAAAAACTTTATCTAAGTAGGCATAAATTATAAAATTAAAATGAATTGTGAAACAAGTTTAAAGGTAAACATAGTTTTGACTAAATTGGTAAAAAAAATATTTTGTTTCATAACCCTGAGTATGAAATTTAAAGAAATTCGTATTTTGAACATAAACAAGATTCACCATGCACTTTCTGTTTTACTTCTTGTATTTATAATCCTCCTTATATAGGAGCACTTAGCAAATGTTTTTATCTTTAACAAATATGGAGTACAAAAGTAACTGTTACATGGTTAATACCATCTGCAATGTATGCAATGTATTATTGCATCAATATATCATCTCATGATCCACCTGTTATATTTTTATACTCCTTACTTAGGAGCACTTTGGTGTAAACTTAAAAAAAAATCTTTTTTTGTAACAATTCAAATGAGACTAAATAACTTCAACCAACATCAAGAACATGTACAATAATTTCTAATTAAGGTTAGAATAAGGTTAAAATACAACTTATGCTCCACATAGTGATTATTGTACTGGTTACCTCTTACTTTTTTTGTTTTCTGCAGCATACTGTATGTGCCCTTTTGTTAATTTTCAATACACTCTAGGTGCCCTTATTATAAATTTTTGCGTGCTCTAGATGCCCCTTTTCAATTAAATTACCATGCCCTTTTTGTGAAATAGGGGAAACACTAAAGTCTGTAGGCTGACTGTATATTATCTGAACAAGTTCATTTCTTGTCAACTTCATAATTATTTCAAACATTTTAATAGATGTCATCCAAATTTGGTCTATTTCTTTTAGCTTAATATTCTTGCTTTTTCAAAGTCATGTTCATTTATTTTTCAACAGCGCCCAGAAATATGTGATTACCTTTAATTTCAGAAAAGGATTTAGGGAAAGGCGATCTGGGTCCTCCTTTTAAAACCTACATTTAATGTTAATGCAGACATATAATTACTTGTTCCAAACCAAACCTTGTCAAGTTTGGGGCCCCCGGGTACGCCTTCTTTCTATAATTCATCCTACATTTACTTTTGAATTTGTTGCTTATTTGTTATTTGGTCTATGAATATCTGTCTATATATTGACAATGAAACCACATATTCATGGTCCCACAAAAATGTTGAAAATGTGTATATTTCATTTTTTTTCTAGCTCCTCTCATATGATAGCAGTACCTTTTTGGTCACTATGCTGTGTTGCGTCTAAATATAAATTGTAACACTTTAAAGTGACTGAACAGGTAAAACAAATACTTCTCAAGAAACAGAAAAAGAAGACTACTTGGAACAGCACCAGACTATGTATGAATAAAAACTCAGATCGGAATAGCACGGATGATATATTTATACATTTTGTACATCATTGTGAATAAGCAAGGAAAGCTATTAATAATAGTTCATTTTTTAAAAGTTGATGGTGTTTTTATACGACCGCAAAAAAATTTTGTGGTCGTATATTGGTATGACGTTGGCGTCGTCGTCGTCGTCGTCCGAAGACACATTGATTTTTGCACTCTAACTTTAGTTTAAGTGAATGGATCTCTATGAAATTTTACCATAAGGTTCAATACCACAAAAGGAAGGTGCGGGTTATGGTACCAACAGTTAAGGAATTAGGGGCCAAAAAGGGGCCTAAAACAAGCATTTTTTTGTAACTTCCAGACATGACTTGTGTGTTAGTGTATGGATCTCTCTGACATTGTACCACAAGGTTTCATATCACAAAGGAAATGCTGGGATTGATTTTGGGGGTAATTGCCTCCAAACTTTAGGAATTAGGGGCCAAAAAGGGGCAAAAAACAAGCATTTTTCTAGTTTCATGACAATCACTTGTGTGTAAGTGTATGGATCTCTCTGACATTGTAACACAAGGTTCCATATCACAAAGGGAATGCTGGGATTGATTTTGGGGGTAATTGCCTCCAAATTTTAGGAATTAGGGGCCAAAAAGGGGCAAAAAACAAGCATTTTTCTAGTTTCCAGACAATAACTTGTGTTCAAGTGTATGGATCTTTATGAAATTGTACTACAAGGTTCCATATCACAAAGGGAAAGCTGGAATTGATTTTGGGGGTAATTGCCCACATCGTTTAGGAACAAGGGGCCAAAAAGGGGCCAAAAATAAGCATTTTTCTAGTTTCTAGACTATAACTTGTGTTCAAGTGTATGGATCTCTCTGAAATTGTACTGCAAGGTACCATACCACAAAGGAAAGGCTGGGATTGATTTTGGGGGTAATTCCTTAGAAATTTGAGGAATTAGGGGCCATAAAGGGGCAAAAAAACAAACATTTTTCTAGTTTCAGGACAATAACTTGTGTGTAAGTGTATGGATCTTTATGAAATTGTACTGCAAGGTTCCATATCACAAAGGGAAAGCTGGGTTTGAGTTTGGGGGTAATTGCCCTAAATGTTTAGGAATTTGGGGCCAAAAAGGGGCCAAAAAACAAGCATTTTTCTAGTCCAGACAATAACTTGTGTTCAAGTGTATGGATCTCTCTGAAATTGTACATCATACATGTGAACCCCCGACGGGAGTACAATAATCCCGTTTTCAGGGGTCTCCTCCCGACCCCCCGTTGAAGAAAAAAAAATCCCGTGTATGAAATATTTCATGAATGAAAAATTTCAGCCCAACATATCTGGTGTAACTGACATTACCTGAAGTTATATTTTACCTGTAAATCAATTAACATGCATAATTATATGGCTTCACTTGTCACCTTGGGTGTCAAACATACTGGTAATCAACGATTTTTACCTCAGGCTAACTGCCGTTGTGAAATAAAACTTTGTGTATTTAAAATGAATGTTGGGTTACTTCCCTTGATTTATCCTGTTTTAAGTTACTTTCCTTTAAATAATGTAAATTTTTAAAAGAATATAAATAAAATATAAATTGAACAAGTAATCATAAAAGGATGGTAATTAAATGATTTTAAATGTCTTAGGACAAATAGAAAAATAATAATTTGAAAATTATTTGATGGTTCTATACTTCCTTTCAAGGCTTAAATTGAAATTTATATAATAACTATGACCCATGATAACAGTTTGAATGTGTTACTTATCATGCATTAAAAATCTACTTGCATAAAGATAAAAGTAAAAGATCTTGTCGATAGATATTACAGAATGTCATATCAGTACCAAAGACAACTCTCCATCCAAGTCACAATTTGTAAAAGTAAACCATTATAGGTTGAAGTACGGTCTTCAACATGAAGCCTTGGTTCACACCAAACAGCAAGCTATATAGTCCACATCAATCATGACAATAAACATAAACAAACAAAACAACTATCGCTTACTAATAATCCTGACTATATGTATTACATGAACTTGTTGCCGTCAGAAATGAAAATCTAAATATTCCAACTAACAAAAGCATATGCTTACACATGCAACCAAATATAAAGCACTAAATGATAATACCAATATGAAGCTCTCATCTATAGAACTAAAAAAGACTAAAAAAATGTCAAGATTACAAACCGCAACAAAATAATAAAAAATATAAGAAGCCACCTGACAACATGTTCTAGAAAATTATTTGCAATTAATATTTCATTCCAAATCCATTACCACAAAACATCTTCTTACAGTTATACTACATCTGGAAATTAGTAATAACAACACTTAACCTGTACCTTCAAAACTAATTGCTTCTTCTAAGACAAAAGCCAGATGAGATATTCATCACTTGAAGTGCTCCAGCTAGAAATATAAAGGGGCAGGGTGCCAGTGAAAGGCAGGGCACTTTTTTATGATAGGAAAAGGCACTTCTCATTTCTTATGTCTACGTTTCTGTGTGTTTCACGAGTTCACTTTTGTTTTACTGTATATGTTGTTAATAAAGATGTATAAGTTGTTGTTTTGATTATTTATTCTATAAAATTTGCATTAGAAAAGTCATTCATACTACATGTTCATAAAGCATGGCAATACACATTTATACATCAGATCACTATTAACCAAAAGAAGCAAAATAAACTTACTATTCTACCCCCCCCCCCCCCTTTGAATTCGTCAGGGAGGGGCGCAATTGAAGGCACCCAGGGCGTGGCTAAGGGCACCCAGGGTGCGGCGCCCTTCTATTTTGGGCTAAGAGACCACTGTCTTCTATACATATAAGATGTAATATTCTCATATTTGAACGGCCAACTATAGTAGTCAGAGGCGGATTTAGAGAGTTTTTCAGGGGACCCCCCCCCCCCCCCCCCCCCCACCCACCTTTTGTGGGAAAACTTTGGTTGATCATATACTTATGAAAACTTCTAGATCTGCCACTGGTAATCCATTTTGTCAAGCAGTAATCCTCAAAAGTAAATAATACGTTTTTCTTATCAACTTGATTATAACCTTGCTAACTATTACATAACTGTCAAGACACAGTATGCATGTTAAAACTACTTGCATTGTCCTAAAGAGTAAACAATCATATTCCACAAAACAAAGAAAAAAGTGTTTGTATCGTTACTCTAGCTATTACAAACCATATATATATATATAATCATATGTGACTATCAAGCCTCCTTCAATGATAACCCTGATTCACCAATACTACAACTAAAATAAAAAAACCAGGGGAAAAAAGACACTATATATTCTAATGCTTGGAGTGCAAGATTCCAATAAAAAAACCTACACCCACAAACCACCGATCTCAATATAAGCAGCTAAAATACGGCAAGCTTTTTAGAAAAGCTACTACTTGTGGTAAAGAAGTGTTAGTATTGTATGGTTATAACCTGCCTCATGCTTCTAATGTTTATTAGAAGTAATCTTAGAAAGAATTCATTTTATCGATCGTCATTTTTTAACCATCCCATCAGGAATTTCATCGCCACGTGGAGAGCACATGCAAAGACCAGAGACATATATATACACAGAGATTGGCAACTCCGTGAAATCCCGTTAAAAAACGCGGCCCGGAATGAGATTCTGTGTATATAATGTCTCTGCAAAGACTGAAAGAGATTGGTCCCATTATTCGTTTTCATTTTTGTCGAGCTTGCGACTTTTGTCGCAGAAAGCTCGACATAGGGATAGTGATCCGGCGGCGGCGGCGGCGTTAGCTAACTTATTAAAAGCTTTATATTTTAGAAGGTGGAAGATCTGGATGCTTCATACTTTGTATATAGATGCCTCAAGTTACGAAGTTTCCGTCAGTCACATGTCCAATGTCCTTGACCTCATTTTCATGGTTCAGTGACTACTTGAAAAAAAAGTTAAGATTTTTTGTAATGTGAAATTCTCTCTTATTATAAGTAATAGGATAACTATATTTGGTATGTGCGTACCTTGCAAGGTCCTCATGCCCGTCAGACAGTTTTCACTTGACCTCGACCTCATTTCATGGATCAGTGAACAAGGTTAAGTTTTGGTGGTCAAGTCCATATCTCAGATACTATAAGCAATAGGTCTAGTATATTCGGTGTATGGAAGGACTGTAAGGTGTACATGTCCAACTGGCAGGTGTCATCTGACCTTGACCTCATTTTTATGGTTCAGTGGTTATAGATAAGTTTTTGTGTTTTGGTCTGTTTTTCTTATACTGTATGCAATAGGTCTACTATATTTGGTGTATGGAATGATTGTAAGGTGTACATGTCTAGCTGGCAGGTGTCATCTGACCTTGACCTCATTTTCATGGTTCAGTGGTCAAAGTTAAGTTTTTGAGTTTTGGTCTTTTTTTCTAATACTATATGCAATAGTTCAACTATATTTGGTGTATGGAAATATTTTATGATCTATATGTCAGTCACGCAGGTTTTATTTGACCTTGACCTCATTTTCAAGAGTCATTGCTCAGTGTTAAGTTTTTGTGTTTTGGTCTGTTTTTCTTAAACTATAAGCAATAGGTCAACTATATTTGTTGTATGGAAGAATTGTTAGCTGTACATGCCTGCCTAGCATGGTTCATCTGACCTTGACCTCATTTTCATGGTTCATTGGTCAATGTTTAGTTTACTTGGTTAATGTTAAGTTTATGTGACAGATGTAATAAAGCTTTATATTTAGGACTATCAACATAATATCAATGATTAGTAAAGAAGGCGAGACATTTCAGCGTGTGCACTCGTGTATTAGTACTATACAAATCCTCGATTGAACTGATTATCAATTGCAGTTTTCATTTTACTGAAAGCTAATTACATAATTAAAAGATTATTGTATCTTTACCTTTAATTCCCTTCTCCATCATTTTGAATTCTGTCTACACCTCCAGAGTCCTATTTTTTTCGATTCACTTGGAACGTGTTCAGAATGCAGTTCTGTTTTCTTTTATTGAACTTCTGATTGATTCTGTGGATTCTGAATATCTGGAACATGATTAATGGTACTTTAGTCTTAGGTTGATTGTTGTCTCGTTGGCTGTCTGCCTTGTTACATTAAATGTAGCATTGCTTTCTTGTTAACAATTCCTACCTTCGCTGGTTTTTGTCGAGCCTGCAACTTTTGTTGCAGAAAGCTCGACATAGGGATAGTGACTACAGATGTTTTGTAATGTTAATTTCTCTCTTATTATGAGTAATAAAATAACTATATTTGGTATGTGCGTACCTTGCAAGGTTCCCATGCCTGTCAGACAGTTTTCACTTGACCTCGACTTCATTTCATGGATCAGTGAACAAGGTTAAGTTTTCGTGGTCAAGTCCATATCTCAGATACTACAAGCAATAGGTCTACTATATTTGGTGTATGTAATGATTCAATTTGGTAAGGTGTACTTGTCCAACTGGCAGGCGTCATCTGATCTTGACCTCATTTTCATGCCCGATGATGGTTCATTGCTCAATGTTAAGTTTTTGTTTTTTGGTCTCTTTTTCTGATACTGTATGCAATAGGTTAATTATATTTGGTGTATGGAAATATTTTACGATGTTTATCTTTCTTGGTACATTAATTTTATCATCAACATACATGGCAGTCTGGCAGGTTTTATTTGACCTTGACCTCATTTTCACGGTTCATTGCTCAATGTTAAGTTTTTGTGTTTTTGTCTGTTTTTCTAATACTGTACAGTTGGGTGCAGACCAAGCATTACATAAAGTAAACGCAAGTTAACGCCGCGTGCACATATTTCGTTAGTTAACTTCAATTTTCGCGGTAACTAGTAAACGCGCGTTTACTATAATTACGTTAACGCGGTCAAAATGGAAATTTCTAATGTCTACCCGAGTAAACGGGCGTTTACTATGTGTTCGTTTAGTCAGTAGTAAACGGGCGTTTACTTCAGATTTCACAAGTTTATTTTTACGTGCACTTAAAAGTAAACGGGTGTTTACTACAGATTTCACAAGTGTATTTCTACGTGCACTTGAAAGTAAACGCGCGTTTACTTTTCGCGTTAACTGATTGTGTAAATTAAGAAATAAACTTCGTGTTCATTTGTACATTTATTTTTAATTAAAACGACTTGTATCTTAATAGTTTATGTACGTCAAGTGTTTCAAACCAGAATAATTCAAAAACACTTAATTCGAAATATTAACTTTTATTAATTACAAAAAATCAGTTCCAATAATTTTCCCGAGTAGCGGATTTTCTATATTTTCTTTTCAAAAGTTACATGTACAAGTATCGAGGCAAATAGAAAGGTTATCCAACACATCAGAAAAATATTTGTATATGATGGGATATAAACATCATGGTTTACGTTGCTTCGTTCCCCATTTTTAACAGTCTCTTCCTAAATATAACTCTATGCAGTTAATACAAGGATTTTTAATCGTAATTCACCTTGTTTGCCTTGGATTTACATGATTCAAGATTCTATTTTGCCAAATGTTCGATCGAAAATTGTACAGCGTATATATTGGGATATTGATCAGGTGTTGTATAAGTATGTACATTTGTACCATCTCGTCAATTTAGACAGACTTATCCATAACGATTATAAATGATATCTGGGACGTCCGAAAAAATATACTCGTTCTGAACATGAAAAAAAAAAATTTGCCCCTGGACGTTAGGCTACAAACGAAATCAATAAACCGCCATAATATATTAACAGTACACTTTTCCAAGAAGAGAACTCCTCATAATTTGGATACATGTCAACTCGTACTTTTCATTATAAATTACTTTAATCAGTCATGTCAGTGTTGGATGATGCCGTTAAATATTATAGTTTTGTTTTAAATACAAACCATCCCGAACTACTGACTTAAGTGACAGTTCATTATGCAACTATCAAGATTTCCATAATAACGTGCAAATATGGTCAGTTTTGGTTGATGCGGACAAATAATTTTGTTATATGAGTCAGTCTAAGGTAAGAAAACACTAAAATTTGTTTACAATTCAATATTTTGAATAAAGAGAGGACATGCTGGCACTATAACTTGATGCGAACAAAATTGTGTAGTCATTGTTTTCTAATATTACAGTCATCTGTTTTATACAGTTCCTCCTGACCTAAAAATATAACTAGTTTACTATGCAGCTATATAGATTAGCATGCTATAGTGCAAATATAGTCAGTTTTGGTTGATGCGGACCAATTATTTTCTTATACAAGTCAGTCTGAAGTATGAAAACTACTGATATTTCCTTACGATTCAATATTTTGAATAAAAATAGGAGATGCTGGCACTATAAATTGATGCGAACCAAATTTTTTAGTCATTGTTTTCCAATATTGCTGTCATTTGTATTATACAGTCCCTTTTTACATAAATATATAACTGATTTACTATGCAACTATAAGATTTACATAAAAAAGAGAAAATTAGGTCAGTTTTGGTTGATTCGGAGAAGTAATTTTGTTATACGAGTCAGTCTGAGGTATGAAAACTACTGATACTTGTTTACGATTCAGTATTTTGAATAAAAACAGGACATTTTGGCACTCTCAATTGATGCGAACAAAATTTTGTAGTCATTGTGGTCCAATATTGCTATCATCTGTTTTATACAATCCATCTTTACATAAAAATATAACTGATTTACTATGCAACTATAAGATTTACATAAAAAAGAGCAAATTAGGTCAGTTTTGGTTGATGCGGACAAGTAATTTTGTTATACGAGTCAGTCCGAGGTATGAAAACTACTGATATTTGTTTACGATTCAATATTTTGTATAAAAACAGGACATTTTGGCACTCTCAATTGATGCGAACAAAATTTTGTAGTCATTGTGGTCCAATATTGCTATTATTTGTTTTATACAATCCATCCTTACATAAAAATATAACTGATTTACTATGTGATTATAAGATTAACATAAAAAAGAGCAAATTAGGTCAGTTTTGGTTGATGCAGACAAATAATTTTGTTATACAAGTCAGTCTGAGGTATAAAAACTACTGATATTTGTTCACGATTAGATATTTTGAATAAAAAGAGGACATGCTGGCACTATAAATTGATGCGAACCAAATTTTTTAGTCATTGTGGTCTAATATTTCTGTAATTTGTATTATACAGTCCAACCTGACCTAAAAATATAACTGATTTACTATGCAACTATAAGATTAACAAAAAAAAGAGCAAATTAGGTCAGTTTTGGTTGATGCGGACAAGTAATTTTGTTATACGAGTCAGTCTGAGGTATGATAACTACTGATATTTGTTTACGATTCAATATTTTGAATAAAAACAGGACATTTTGGCTTTCTCAATTTATGCGAACAAAATTTTGTAGTCATTGTGGTCCAATATTGCTTTCATTTGTTTTGTACAATCCATCCTTACATAAAAACATAAATGATTTACTATGCAACTATAAGATTTACATAAAAAAGAGCAAATTAGGTCAGTTTTGGTTAATGCGGACAAGTAGTTTTGTTATACGAGTCAGTCTGAGGTATGAAAACTACTGATATTTGTTTACGATTCAATATTTTGATTAAAAACAGGACATTTTGGCACTCTCAATTGATGCGAACCAAATTTTTTAGTCATTGTGGTCCAATATTTCTGTAATTTGTATTATACAGTCCCTCCTGACCTAAAAATGTAACTGAATTACTGTGCAGCTATATAGATTGACTTGATAAAGTGCAAATATGGTCAGTTTTGGTAGATGCAGACAAATAATTTTGTTATACGAGTCAGTCTGAGGTATGAAAACTATTGATATTTGTTTACAATTCAATATTTTGAATAAAAATAGGACATGCTGGCTCTATAAATTGATGCGAACCAAATTTTTTTGTCATTGTGGTCCAATATTGCTTTCATTTGTTTTGTACAATCCATCCTTACATAAAAATATAACTGATTTACTATGCAACTATAAGATTTACATAAAAAAGAGCATATTAGGTCAGTTTTGGTTGATGCGGACAAGTAATTTTGTTATACGAGTCAGTCTGAGGTATAAAAAATACTGATATTTGTTTACGATTTAATATTTTGAATAAAAACAGGACATTTTGGCACTCTCAATTGATGCGAACCAAATTTTTTAGTCATTGTGGTCCAATATTTCTGTAATTTGTATTATACAGTCCTTCCTGACCTAAAAATGTAACTGAATTACTGTGCAGCTATATAGATTGACTTGATAAAGTGCAAATATGGTCAGTTTTGGTAGATGCAGACAAATAATTTTGTTATACGAGTCAGTCTGAGGTATGAAAACTACTGATATTTGTTTACAATTCAATATTTTGAATAAAAATAGGACATGCTTGCACTATAAATTGATGCGAACCAAATTTTTTAGTCACTGTTTTACAATATTGCTGTCATTTGTATTATACAGTCCCTCTTTAAAAAACTGTGTTATACGAGTCAGTCTTAGGTATGAAAACTACTGATATTTGTTTACGATTCAGTATTTTGAATAAAAACAGGACATTTTGGCACTCTCAATTGATGCGAACAAAATTTTGTAGTCATTGTGGTCCAATATTGCTATCATCTGTTTTATACAATCCATCTTTACATACAAATATAACTGATTTACTTTGCAACTATAAGATTTACATAAAAAAGAGCAAATTAGGTCAGTTTTGCTTGATGCGGACAAGTAATTTTGTTATACGAGTCAGTCTGAGGTATGAAAACTACTGATATTTGATAACGATTCAATATTTTGAATAAAAACAGGACATTTTGGCACTCTCAATTGATGCGAACAAAATTTTGTAGTCATTGTGGTCCAATATTGCTATCATTTATTTTATACAATCCATCCTTACATAAAAATATATCTGATTTACTATGCGATTATAAGATTTACATAAAAAAGAGCAAATTAGGTCAGTTTTGGTTGATGCAGACAAATAATTTTGTTATACAAGTCAGTCTGAGGTATAAAAACTACTGATATTTGTTCACGATTAGATATTTTGAATAAAAAGAGGACATGCTGTCACTATAAATTGATGCGAACCAGATTTTTTAGTTATTGTTTTCCAATATTGCTGTCATTTGCATTATACAATCCATACTGATATAAAAAAATTACTGATTTAGTATGCAACTATAAGATTTACATAAAAAAGAGCAAATTAGGTCAGTTTTGTTTGATGCGGAAACAAAATTTTGTTATACTAGTCAGTCTGAGGTATGAAAACTACTGATATTTGTTTACGATTCAATATTTTGAATAAAAACAAGATATTTTGGCTTTCTCAATTGATGCGAACAAAATTTTGTAGTCATTGTGGTCCAATATTGCTATCATTTGTTTTATACAATCCATCCTTACATAAAAATATAACTGATTTACTATGCAACTATAAGATTAACATAAAAAAGAGCAAATTAGGTCAGTTTTGGTTGATGCAGACAAGTAATTTTGTTATACGAGTCAGTCTGAGGTATGAAAACTACTGATATTTGTTAACGATTCAATATTTTGAATAAAAACAGGACATTTTGGCTTTCTCAATACATGCGAACCAAATTTTGTAGTCATTGTTGTCCAATATTGCTATCATTTGTTTTGTACAATCCATCCTTACATAAAAATATAACTGATTTACTATGCAACTATAAGATTTACATAAGAAAGAGCAAATGAGGTCAGTTTTGGTTGATGCGGACAAGTAATTTTGTTATACGAGTCAGTCTGAGGTATGAAAACTACTGATATTTGTTTACGATTCAATATTTTGAATAAAAACAGGACATTTTGGCACTCTCAATTGATGCGAATTAAATTTTTTAGTCATTATGGTCCAATATTTCTGTAATTTGTATTATACAGTCCCTCCTGACCTAAAAATATAACTGAATTACTGTGCAGCTATACAGATTGACTTGGTAAAGTGCAAATATGGTCAGTTTTTGGTAGATGCAGACAAATAATTTTGTTATACGAGTCAGCCTGAGGTATAAAAACTACAGATATTTGTTTACGATTAGATATTTTGAATAAAAAGAGGACATGCTGGCACTATAAATTGATGCGAACCAAATTTTTTAGTTATTGTTTTCCAATATTGCTGTCATTTGTATTATACAATCCATACTGATATAAAAATATTACTGATTTGGTATGCAACTATAAGATTTACATAAAAAAGAGCAAATTAGGTCAGTTTTGGTTGATGCGGAAAAATAATTTTGTTATGCGAGTCAGTCTGAGACATGAAAACTACTGATATTTGTATACGATTCAATATTATTAATAAAAACAGGACATGCTGGCATTATAAATTGCTGCGAACCAAATTTTTTAGTCATTGTTTTCCAATATTGCTTCATTTGTATTATACAGTCCCTCCTGACCTAAAAATATAACTGAATTACTGTGCGGCTATATATATTTACTTGATGAAGTGCAGATATGGTCATTTTTGGTTAATGAGGTCAATTAATTTTGTTAAACGAGTCATCCTGAGTTGGACAGTCTTAGATGTGAAAAATGCTGGATTTTGGTAATGATTTAATTATTTGAATAACAGAAGGACATGCTTGAACTGTTTGTTTGTGCAGAAAAAAGAAATTTACTATGATCAATTTTCAGTTAATTTAAGAGGTGTTATTACATTATTAATTAACTGTTAATGTCAATCGAAAATGAACAGTTGGTCATTTAATTTTGATGTACTTTATCATTTGATATTTAAGGTCAGTGTATCCAGGATACGATGACAATTTGCGTTAACGCGCGTTTACTACAAATAGTAAACGTGCGTTTACTTTTGACGAAATTAGAAGACGCGCCTTTTTCACGTTAACGCGGAAGTAAACGCGAAAGTAAACGCCCGTTTACTCTTTACAAAATTAGAAGACGCGCCGATTTTGCGTTAACGCGAAGGTAAACGCGAAAGTAAACGCCCGTTTACTCTTTACAAAATTAGAAGACGCGCCGATTTTGCGTTAACGCGAAGGTAAACGCGAAAGTAAACGGTCGTTTACTTTTTATGTCTACTGAAATTTCCGAGTTAACGCACAGTTAACGCGACGTTTACTTGAAGTGCACGCGAGTAAACACCGCGTTAACTTTTTCCGCCCGTTTACATGTAATGCTTGGTCTGCACCCAACTGTATGCAGTAGGTCAACTATATTTGGTATATGGAAATATTTTACGATGACATGTTAGTCTGGCAGGTTTTATTTGACCTTGACCTCATCATGGTTCATTGCTCAATGTTAAGTTTTTATGTTTTGGTGTGTTTTTCTAATACTGTATGCAATAGGTCAACTATATTTGGTGTATGGAAATATTTTACGATGTACATGTCAGTTTGGCGGGTTTTATTTGACCTTAACCGCATTTTCACTTATCATTGCTTATGTTAAGTTTTTGTGTTTTTGTCTGTTTTTCTTAAACTCTAAGCAATAGGTCAACTATATTTGGTGTATGGAATGATTGTAAGGTGTATATGTCTGTCTGGCAGGTATCATCTGACCTTCACCTCATTTTCATGGTTCATTGGTCAATGTTCAGTTTTCCTGGTTAACTTTGTTTCTTAGATACTATAAGCAATAGGTCAACTATATTTGATGCATGGAATGATTTAAGGGTGTACATGTCTGTCTGTGGCAGGGTACATCTGACCTTGACATCATTTTCATGGTTCATTGGTCAATATAGATTTTCCATGGTTTGGTCTGTTTCTTTTATACTGTAAGCAATAGGTTATCTATATTCTGTGTATCGAATGATTATATTAAAGGTGTACATGTATTTCCATCTTGGTTTATTTGACCTTGACCTCATTTTATTGGATCATAAATATTAATGTGATACTTGTAGTAAAACTTTATATACATGTAGGACTATCAACATAAAATCAATGGTCAGTATAGTAGGCGAGACATTTCAGCGTGTGCACTCTTGCTAAAAAAATATTTAATTTTTACAAATATGAGTAATTAGATGCAATATTGTCCTAAGATTTGCAGATTATAATAATGATTTCGTCATTGTATTCTACATCAAATTAGATGCATGTATAGTCTGCCTGATACCGATAGGTACTCATATATATATATGACGACGAGTTTAATTTTTTTTTTTTTTTAATATTACTTTTTGTCCATATCTTATTACTATTGAAATTGAGTATTGACAGATCGTCTAGTGCCTATGGTTTAGCTTAACAAATTGTATTTGCGCTGTAACACTAACAGACCATCCAGGTTAGTAACGTGTCTATAGTGTTTATGTGTTATGGGGCAGGCGTTATCTGATGAACTCCCGAATTATAATTAAATTTTCCTTAAAAGGGTATACATATGGAATGTGTACCTAGATCTTTCATAGCACATATTGATATACAGCAAATATTCCATGAAAGGATATGAACGTTCAAAGGTGCAAAGGGACGTACCCTTTGGGGCGAAAGGACCCAGGTTCGTAACCGGAAGTTCAACTTTCGATACAAATAAACAAAAATCTTGGAAATCTTGCACAGAGACCCTGCAATACAGTCTTCACAAATAATCAACAAAAAGAATTCTTCGAAGATACCATATACAATAATGTCATAAATAGTGCAGGAATCAAATTGGTAATTTGTAAAAATAGTCGAACATAATTGCTATATTAACAGTTACACTAAACTTGCAAATAGGGATCATTCGTAATATTTCTTCCTGTAGACGTCGCTGGTGTTCCATAAGTGGTTGTCGGAAACGTTTTAATCAATTTGACGCTTGAATCGCATTACGTTGCACGTTTCATTAGTATCCACAAATCGACACTCGCTAATTTCACCAAACTAAGCTCCAAAATTGTTGTGTCCCCGGCTGCAATTATTCTGAAGGGGGACCACAGATTCCCAAAAGACCATGAAATTCTTTTAAAATGGAGAGAAGGCATCAAGAAAGTTGATCCACCCATCAAAAATATCTAGGGAAAGCCGGCGGAAAATTCGACCAAGTTTGCCATAACCAGCTGATAACCATGTCATGCCAGGAGATTATATAACAAAAGGATTAGGTTATTATGTATTTATATTTTTCTTATATTTAGTACAGTATTTAACCTCTTTGTTTTATTTTTTCTCGATTAAACAGCCCAATAATTTGACAGGTTATTATTTATTAAAATAGGGGGATGACACAGGGATGTATTTTATTCTTCAAATATACCATCACACTTTGTAAGTTTTTTCCTAGTGTTCACATTTTTTCACCCTTTTACCTTTGTTTGCATTGTAAATAAGAAATAATAATTATGTTGTGCACTTAATTATAGCAAGTGAAATATATTTCCCTGACAAAACAATGCATGAAAGGAAGAGAACTACATGTATTGGGAAATATGACAATCCCTATATTGCATTCTAAAAAAAAACCATGGTACATATGAGCATAATTTTTCTATTTGTTTGTCACAATAAAGTCTGAATTTTCTAAGGACTTTACATTAAACTTATGGAGAAAGCTGTCAGAACAATTTTTTTTAATTCTTCAAAGTTGGAAATCAAGAGTATTTTTGTTAGAAAAAAAACATCACACACATCCCTGCATTAAACGCTTGTCCTTTATGAATGATAAGAAAAAATTCTGAACCTGCAGTTTATTAAATAACATGATGCTTTGTGTTTTCCTGTTTTAATATTTCAGAAGCCATCATGGATAACAGACTTTTTACCCAACCATGAAGTGATGAATGGGATACATCTTTATGTTTGAAATGAATTCATGGTTAAAATCCAAGTGGCTGCAAGTGCGAGGATCAATACTTCTGTCAGAACCAGATGTAAACAAAAATTTGACAAAGGTGACAACAAATGGCAAATAGTGGAATTATGGAACAGGATTTATTTACTAGCCAAGACAGTTTCTTATATTAACACACAAACTTTTCTGAAAGGGAAATTCCAACTAGATCAGAAGAAAGTAGTTTGTGATAGAAAAGTGTTGTCCAACCGATTTCACATTAAAAGAGTCCTTGTATTGTCTAAAAGTTACACAAGGGTAAAACTTAATGCCCCTCCTCCGCTGTGGCAGGGGAATAAACAATCTGAAACATGTAATTCCACGTGGAAACTTCTAATTCAACTTGGTTCCAGAATTATCTGTGTTTGCTGTGTTCTTTCTAATTTCATAAAAATACATTGTAAATAAATATGCATAAAAGATGAAATGGATTTACATGCAATTGGTTTTATTATTTGTTCTAATGTGGTGCTGTTTCACCACTGCTTTCCCAGTTAGCACCAAAAAAAAATAGAAAAATGTTGAAAAAATATTGTAGACAAATATCAAAATCATGCACAAATGTATGGCGTTAAAAATATTTTCAAAACATTTTCATGATACTTTTAAAACATCATTAAAATGTTACTGAATTTTGACAACAATGTTTGTAAAATGTCTTATAAATGATTTGAATGTGTTTGTTAATCAAATATCCCTGAAACATTTTTAAAACATATAAAAATTCATTTCTGCAGGATAAAATGTTTTGAAAAAATTCAAAAAATATTTTTTTAACAAAATGTTTTAATAATCTTCATATTCTCAAAAAATCATTAAAAATCATTTAAATGTTATTCGAAATATCATTATAAAAATGTTTTCTAACATAATCTTTCAAGTCTTTTTATAAAATATTCAGAAACATATAAACAATGTTTAATATCAGAGACAGATTTAGGAGTGGGGTGCCTGGGTCCCCCCTATATGGCCCTTATGGAGCTACATTTATGGTAAATCCAGATTTTTTTATTACTCTCAAAACTTTGTCTAGTTTGGGGCCTGATGACCCCTTTTAATGCCCCCGCAACTGAAAGTTGGGGGCATATTATTTTACCCCTGTCTGTCCTTCTGTCTGTCTGTCGTTCGTCCCATTATGGGTATATAGTTATTCAGCACAACTCCTCCTACAGTTAGAATCCTAGGAAGTTTTCACTTTGCTGTCTGTTTGTACATATATTGAAGATGTGCATGTGGTTATGGTTTTCATTTTTATTGATATTTTCCTTTTTGGGAGATAGTTGAACTTTGTCATTTTTGGGGTATAAGCGGTTAAATGTTATAGTTATTTTAAAATAACACTTTGCATCTACGGGGGCATCAATTGTGTCTCCCAGACACAATAATATCTCAAAGAAAGTCCTACATTGACTTTGTTTTAATACAGTTACTTCAGAGTGGAGTGGGGGGGGGGGGGGGGGGGGGGGGGGCGGTGACTTTATCTAGATTCAAAATCCTGGATCCACATTTGAGAAAACAACTGCCGTCATACTGATCTTTACCCCACATCTCCTTTTACATTTGTCTGCATGCTGTTGATGCCGGCTTAATCTATATATATTTTGTCTATTTTTGTCGGGTAAATGTCTCATTGACAAACCCCAATATTTCCTGTCTTAGATATCAATTTTATTGAATAGTCCATTTTTTTGTATTTTGCACTGAACACATATGAAAAAGAAGATGTGGTATGATTGCCAATGAGACATCTCTCCACAAGAGACCAAATGACACAGAAATAATTACAACTGTAGGTCACCGTACAGCCTTCAACAATGAGCAAAGCCCATACCGCATAATTTGTTTCACTTACATAGAGGTATTAATTTTTATACGACCGCAAAAATTTTTTTGGGATCGTATAATGGTATGATGTCTTCGTCGTCTGCATCGTCCGAAGACACATTGGTTTCCGGACAATAACTTTAGTTTAAGTGAATGGATCTTTATGAAATTTTTAAAGAAGGTTTAATACCACAAAAGGAAGGTTGGGATTGATTTTGGGGATGATGGTCCCAACCGTTTAGGAATTTGGGGCCCAAAACAAGCATTTTTCTAGTTTCAGGGTAATAACTTGTGTATAAGTATACAGTGCTCTGAAATTGTACCACAATGTTTAATACCACAAGTAGAAGGTTGGGATTCATTTTAGGGGTTATAGGGCCAACAGTTTAGGAATTAAGGGCCAAAAAGGGGCCAAAAACAAGCATTTTTCTAGTTTCCAGACAATAACTTGTGTGTAAGTATGGATCTCTTTGACATTGTACCACAAGGTACCACAAGGTTCCATATAACAAAGGGAAGGCTGGGATTGAGTTTGGGGTTAATTGCCCCAAACATGTAGGAATTAGGGGCCAAAAACAAGCATTTTTCTAGTTTCCAGACAATAACTTGTGTGTAAGTGTAAGGTTCTCTCTGAAATTGTACTTCAAGGTTCCATACTACAAAGGAAAGGCTGGGATTGAGTTTTGGGGTTATTGCTCCAAGGGGGGGGGGTTCAAAAAGTTGGGGGGGGGGGATTTTTTTCACAATTTTTTTTAAGGGATTCATATTTTTTTTTCAAAATTTTTAAAATTTCGAATTTTTGAAAAGTTTCAAGAAGAAATCTTCAATTGCACAGTATTGCGCAATGGATTTATAAGATCTTTGACCACATTTATTTTGTGTCAGAAACCTATATTATGTCAAAAATTTGATTACAATCCAAATTCAGACAGTATCAAGCTTGAATATTGTGTCCAAATTTGCCCCAACTGTATAGGGTTAGACCTCTGCGGTCGTATCAGGCTGCGCTCAGCAAAGCATTTTATTTCAGATTATGAATATCCTCATGCATTTCATTTGGTCCAGCATTGAACAAATTTTTTCTTAAAAGTGTTTTTTTTATCTTTTGTTTGATCATGTGTAGCATCTGTCATTTTCTGTCTGAACAGCTTTTCGATGGTTTTCTTTGCTGTCTTGGTCAACAATACACAAGATAACAACAATAAGAAATGCAAAATTTTTATTTAATTTTGTCATTTCACTGTTCTTTTTCAATTTTTCTTTTGTTCCATTCTTTTTATTTCTCTTGACTTCTGCTGGCTTCTGTAAAGAAAATGTCAACAGATTAGTCCTGTTGTTTAGTCAGTAAACTTGTGGAGATAATTTAGATTCATCAAATTACACAAGAAAATTTTATTTTAATCCAGTCTGGTTTCATAAAAATTTATATTGAAAAGCGACATCTAATCAGTGTGGCTGGATTCGGAAGATATACACGTACATCTGTGGAGTTTCAGGTGTATTATTATCATACGAGTCTGTAACTGTAGAGTTCACCAGTACTAAAATAAAACTGTACAGTACCATTTTCCCAACTGAGATTATGACCTGTAACCTTTACTTGGTCTTACAAAAAAATCAACTCTCTTAATGGTAATTGTATATTTTAACACAAATACATTTTTGTGATATAGATTGAGGCTATAAAAGGATAAATACCTTCACACAATCTGCTCCTCCAGAATGTTTTGAATCTAAGCTTATAAATTTTGGCTCTTCTAATTGATTCTACAAAAGAAAAAAAAAAGTCAAAGTATTAAATAAAATACAGTCAAGAAAAAAACACATAGTACTAGTCAGCTACAAAGGTCACAACATTCAAAAATGAAAGAAAATTCAAACAAGACAACTAATGGCTTGATTTTAAATTATAAAATAAGACAATAAAAAAACAAATATATATGTATATATATCAGAAATTAACCAACTATAACGACTAAATTAAAGGCTCCTGACTAGTATTGACACATTAACAATTATCTATACTACAAAAAATATATCTGGCCTGGCCTTGAAGGGCTAGCGATTAATCACAGGCACTTGTCTCAGAAAAAAATTTCCTATAACACGTGTTATATTAAGGTATATAGGAATTTTTTTTTTGAGACAAGTGCCTGTGCGATTAATCATGAAAACTGTATAATGAATATATTGTCTTTCATGGTTACAAATATCTACCAGTAGAAAATGTCTGCAATATTTCACTATTTTATATTACTTTACTAACTAATACATTGTTGATGACGCTGAAAACAGCATACCTAATATATGCTATGTCTTCCTTTTGGACTCTGTCAAGGCAAGACAAAAAGGAAAGAAATCAATGATTCAAGTTCAAATATATTGATTGATTGTTGGAATCTTAATGTCCAGTGTGACAAATATTTAATGCATGTTCCAGCCAAAGTTTAATTAAACAAGCTAAGGAATGGTTTGAATTTTTTTAAAACATGTAGGTAAAGATTTTTGAAAGTACTATTACATAGATTAAATTCTGCTTGCCATGAAATATTTGAAAAACAAGATATCATGTGGATTTAATGGTATAACTAATGAAATTTTGAAAAATTCTTGTATGCTGAATGTTGGGCATGATATGTATATAAAATTATAAAACATTACTTTTTTCTTAAAAATTAATAAAATTTTCTCTCTAGCAAGAAGTTCTTATTGGAGAGAAAATTTATTCAACCCATATTCAAAGGAAGATGTTTTAATAGCCCTTCAAACAACAGAGGTATAACCCTTTTTACTAGTTTAGGAACATTTTTTTCTAGAGTGTAATAATTTAGAAAACTATTTAGAATCTTATAAGATTATCTGCCAAGAACAGATAGGATTCAAAAAGGACGTAGAACTACATGTATAGGGACCACATTTTTAAGTTTAAAAAATATTTAGTTGGGTTAGTTTTCATAATTATGTTCTAATCAATTTTGCAGAATTTGAAATTATTCCATATTTAAATAATTCCTTGTTTGAACTTGAATTGCAAATAAAACTTCATTATAGATGTACATATCTTTTAAAATTTCCAAAAATGGCCCATCATGTTATATATAAAAAGTTTGCAGAGAAGGGCCTTTATATTTTTTTTAACAGTGTCTTTTTATTTAAGTTGAAAAGATTTAAAGCTTAAAAATGTAGAATCATGTCTTGTTTAAAAGTGGTATTGGGAGGATTTAATACTTTCCTTGTGTAATTGTCCCATTTTCAAAAGTAATAAATTGTTTATATATAACTGGGACTAATAGACTATTAGTATAATAGTCCCAGTATATAACAAGTTAAATTTAATTTTCCCTTGCCCAGTCTGCATGGTCTGTATCACATTTCATGGCCAACAGATAATATCTGTATAGAACCCCTATTTTTAATTATTATTATACAAAATCATTTAAATGTATCCTAGAAAGTTTAATTATATATTCATGACTATTTATATGTTCAGTGGGGTTTTTATTTTGCTTTTTTCTAACTTGGGGTACATGTATTTGTCACTTGGTATTTCACACTAAATATTTCATATAAAATTGCATTTCAAAAGATTATTTAGGGGACATTTCTGATTTGATTTTATGCAACTTGGTACCAACAGCAGAATAATTATTTGTTTATTTTCATTTTCTTCTGAGATAAACATAAATAATATTGTCTATTATACACAATCTTGCTATATATTTATATTTCAACCAAATTAAATTGTAAAAAATAGTATATGTGTTCACATCAGGAGAAAATAAAAACAACAGACATTGACAGATGACAGAGCTATGACAAAGCAAGCAAATACTCTTCATATACAATTCAGCGTTTTTCAACACATTATTTGTAAAAATACAACCATAAATGCCTCCAATAAACGTCTTTTTATATGAAATATATAGCCCAAAAATGTAGGTGACGAAAGCTTTTTGGCAATGTACTGTAGCGGCGTTTCCGCTTATAATAGAAGAAATCTCAATATTTTTAAATACATCGTTTACCTTTCTATAAGATCTATATTTCTGTCTCTTGTGACAGCTCCACGTAACGTTAGTTCTGGAACAGACCAGGTATTGTAATCATCGGATGCCATTGTTTACGTTGTAAATACAGATGCAAGCGTTTTACGTGATTGAAGCGTTCAAGTAACCACTTATGGAACCGCAGCGCCGCCACGCGTGAAAAGTCGTGAATGATTCCTATTGAGTGCATGCCCACATACCTATATCAGTTATCTGTAATCTGTGATCGTAATTCTGCCAATCAAGGCACACCTCCATTCACATAGAGGAAAATGTCAGTACACGATAATTTACAATACAACGCGCATCACTTTATATATTAAAATATAAAAATTTCCGCCACCTCAAAAATTATTATATTCCACAGCACAGATAAAACAATAAATTCTTTTGATAGAAATAAATTAAAATGTTCTTTCAATGTGAAATCAACTCATTCTGGGACCATGTGTGCCCTTCATGTCATTGCAAGGCCAAGCTACCTATACTACTCTGGTTAGCATTTAGAAGTTAGATTTTCTACTGCCTAGGTTATCTATATTAGCTAATAAAGCATAGTGCTTGTTATGCAAATTATAAAGCAACTGTCTACACAGGGGTTCTAAATTCTGATTTCCTCAAAAGCAGTTCTGTTTACATTAATGTCTACAGAACGGGTTGATAATAAGTTGGATAAGATCAACTGGAAACGAAGTTGTAACTTTTGCTAGGATCAGGCTTCCATTATTTAGGAGATTTGACATAATTGGTATTCTTGCCTCATCTAACTTTTCACATAACAGGATAAAGTGTTCCACAGTTTCATCCGCTTTACTACAGAGTTTACAAGTTGAACTAGTATGATTCTTTGAAAATGATGCCTTGTGGGTTTGTAGGATATAGTTCCCAGTTGCAATTTTAAGACATACAGGAATTTTTCTGATGTCCTTTAGATTTGCACTGACCGAAATTGCTAAAGGATGTACGGACCCAATGTTATATTTATGGTCCATGAATTTAAGCATTTTGATTCATCGATAATTTTTGATGTCCAATAGTCATGAATTTTGGAATAAACTAGTTTTTTCCATTGAAATTTTGATTACGGGTTGTTTAAATTAGCATACAAGTCAGTAATTTCATATTTTAAGCATAATTCCTTGATTTCAATAAACCAGCTGTGACTATTGTGGGGTTTTATCTGTAGCTGTCTTTCGGCTAGCCGCCATTCAATTGAATCACATTTCGCTCTAGATATCTTTCCAAATAAATTGATAGCTTTGTAATGGATTTCAGCTTCAATAGGGAGTAAACCAGATAAGGTATAAACTGCAGAATCAGCTACATTGGAATTTAAAGACAAAATTTGTTTGATCCATTTTTTATACTGAATAGAGATATTATATAGTATTTTTCCTTTTGGTAATAATATTTCCAAACCATAAGTTAATATTGGCAGAATATAAGTTCTTATTAATGATATTGAGGTTTTATTATCTAATCCATTCTCTCCATGGAGGTCTGGACCCATTAGACTGTACATCGCTCTACGTGCTTTCTTTATATTTTCATTTACTGTTGTGTCACCAGAGTCTTTATCAGATTTTTTAATTAAATATTGGAGGCGTTTGGAACGATTGGCATATTTTTTCCATTTAATTTCCAAAATCCATCTTCGATTTCATAAAATTTACGGCAGGTTTTTACTGGTATAACAACACTTTTTGTAGGCTCCAATTGGTAAAGTTGTAACAAGTTTGTCAAGGTGTCTAAGTGTTAAGTAAAAAAAAAAAATCAAAAATCAAACGCACTCTCAGCACAATAAAATGTTCAGGTATTCTGTACAAGGTAAAAATGATCGCTCGATAAAAAACCACGTCCACCACCTTCAACTTCCACCAAGTTGTTTGTGTGTGTGACAGTCCTGTGAAAAATTTAAAACAAGTCAAAATAAAGGAACTTCAAAAAGACTAGCACGTCTATCTTTCATTTTATTGATTGAAAATCGTCGAGACTAATTTTACCATTTTTACGTTTTTTGTATTACTAGTAATTGAGTAAGTGCCAGGTAATTTTAATTTTTGGTTCACTATATTTTGATCAAGGATTAAATAATTGAAGGTCGTAATGGGGGTACCTTCATGACGAATAACGGTAAAAATTCTTGCCAAATGACGTTAACGGTAATTTTTGGTGCATGATGATAAAATGTACACTTTCTTTTAGACGATAAAAAAGTCGACTGGTTTGAGGAATCACGTTAAATTTTTTTCCAAAAATAACGGTAACAATAATTATTTGAGACCTCTGACGAATCACGATAAGGACATTTAGACGAATCACGGTAAAATTTTTACCAATTTGACGCTAACGGTAGCCGAAAATGACCGTTTGACGCCTGACGGTAAAGGGCATTACTACCCTCATGATTGATTTTATCTTTATGAGGTGCCGATTTGTCTGGGTGCCGAACTGTCTTTCTCGGGTGCCGATTTGTCCGGATGCCGATTTGTCTGCGTGCCTAACTGTCTAGAATTCGTTACAAGCAGTAGCCAAAAATCGTCATGTCTAAATGTTAGCTTGCTGGTGGAGTTTAGCATACATATATCATTATAAATATATATCCTGCTATAAATTTTGCGTGTACCTACACACTTGTTACTGAAAACTGTCAGTGTCGAGTCTGTCAACATCAGTCATCACAGTGACATGTATAGTTGCTACTACTCCCTAGCCTAGACTAGGTCGATATGGTATGAGTAGTTCAGATAAATCACAAATTTAGACAAAATGTCATCAACAGGCCACAGCTTGAATTATTGTAATAACATAATAATATACAAAGATTACACTATGTCACTATCAACTGACTGTGGATTTAAGAATTAATAAATAATATATACTAATTTTAAATTATTTTTTTTTAAATTATTGTAACTATCATAAGACACAACTATGAGTAAACATAATATTTTTATTGTTATTGTTTCTTTGTACAGTCATTTGATTTTGTTATGTCAATGCTATGTAGCATGGTGGAACTAATATTTACCTTTTGTTGAGTTGTAGCACATGTTGGGAAGATCAGTTAGAAAGGCTACAACCCTTGTGGTGTTCTGTTGCCAAGCAAGGTCGCACTTTTCGCTTAAGCTTAAGCGAAAAGTGCGACCTTGCTTGGCAACAGAACACCACTTAAGCGAAAAGTGCGACCTTGCTTGGCAACAGAACACCACAAGGGTTGTAACAATTGGACCAGAGACATAGACAACAATCAGACAATGACGTGCACAGTTTTTACAGATGGGTCACCAGACTGGACTGGATTCACGACTCATCACGCCACCAACTCAACTCCTTTAGGTCACATACATTTGTACATAGGATCATCATCAGACGTCATTTATGCAAACCCCCAGAGCTCTGCATCAGTATTTTCCATTTGATAATTTACCAGGTAATCGTCAGATTTACAAAAACAGTATATTACTTTTAAGTTAAACCCCTACGTGTACATGTGATTCTAACAAATAACAACATATGTATAAAGATATAAGGCAACTTTTTTCCAATCTTATGGTTTAGATGTAGATTTGTGTAATGATTATTTCTCAGTTTCTAAACTTAAATCCACTAAATATTGCTGAATGTGTTATTTTTATATGGGATGCCGCATCATTCGTTAGAAATAAGAAACAATTCTTAATTATAAGGTTACAATTATATATTATTATTATAATTATATATATATAAATATATTACATGTGAAACTTTTAAATGTTGTTTTGTATATTATCATATGATTTGTAACATATGATTTGTAATGCAGAACACTATTGACTAATATAATATTATTTATCTTGATAATAATCTGAATATTCCAAATCAGATATGCATGTACTGCATGAATACATGTACAGATATTGCAATAAAGTACCATAAATATAAAGAACAAATTTATAGAAGTGAATACTTATTGATCACTATTTTAGGACAGACTGCAAATATTTCTGTTTGCCCAAACCCTATCAACCAGTCTCAGGTGTGTGGGAAATTTTTATTAATTTTTATTTTTATTTTTTTATATATTCAAGGGAAAATAGGGGCCAAAATGGTTTTATCTTGTAAACAACTTTTAAAATGAGACTATTAGAGAGTTTTGTGTAAATTGTGTCAGACGCAGTAAGCGAGGATATATACATGTATGTATGGTTTGAATGGTTTTACACTAGTAATTTTGGGGCCCTATATAGTTTGTTGTTCGGTGTGAGCCAAGGCTCCGCGTTGAAGGCCGTATCTTGACCTATAATTGTTTACTTTTATAAATTGTTATTTGGATGGAGAGTTGTCTCATTGGCACTCATACCACATCTTCCTATATCTATGTACATGTAATATTAGCAAAACTAGTACAAATTAAGTAATTATTTACAGCTTGTCTTGCAGTCTGCTCCAAACCAGTTAAAAATCTTTAGTATTTAGGTGTCGACAACAGCTTTAATTTATATATATACTAGAATTTATTGTAATCTTCATCCTGGAAGATTCTATGAGTTGCTCAAGCATATGAGTAACGTACGCTGTATGTTTAGGTGCCAAGCTTTGTTAATTTAGGCTGGAAGCATTATGACGAGCAATTTCATTTACATAAAACCATTGGCCCTACTGGTTCCTAGGCTACAGTTGGATTCCAAATTATGGTTGACGCAGGCAGGTTAATGCAGTTTCAAAAAAATTGGCAATGATTTTGCATCGCAATCTAAATCTGACGTCATTTTCTTAACTATTCGACATGTGATTGGCTAGAACGTTTCGTCGACGTCAATTTTGAGCTTGTCATGAACAGCTGGTTGGGCACCTTGTTATGATAGAAGTTACTGCCATCAGTCCAACAAAAACACGTTAATATAGAAGTGTGTTGCTTATATTTTGAGGTAAGTTTGTTTTAAATTATTTTAGCCCTCTACTGCCGAGCACCGTCAATATTCATTTCATTCACGATTGAGTATGAATGAAGCTATAGTGTGTAAAGATAGTCGCATTGTTTACTTAAAAATGGGGTTATTCATTACGGTTATTCATTACACGTTTCACTGTCAACATGATGAGGGCAGTTTGTATACTGTATAGAAAAACTTCTTATAAATGAGTTATGCACGTTAACACTATTTTACTCGCTTATAACCAATCATATCCTCATTGACCATTGACTAAATTACTTTATGTTGACATTTTGTAGACTGACATGCCATGCACAGATGCGGGTCTAATATTTTTAAATATGGGCTCTTAATGGTCAACAACAATGCAACGTAAGGAGTGGAATTTTTTAAAAAGTCCGATCACCATGCCCGCCAGCTTTCCCCTTAATCCCCCCCTTTTCTCCCCTTAATTTGCCTCGTATGCATGTCATATAATTTGAATTTATGCTAGAACCAAACACCTAAACATTTTTTTTTAGAGATTTATTAGGTATATTTGAACATGAATCTTCAGATTGCCCTGATTGCACATGCAAAATCATTTCTTATTTAGGTGTTTATTCCAATTTATAATATATAACAAAAAAAAACCCCAAAAATATCAAAAATATATGCATACATATGACTCTGTGCATGCATCATACTAATGGCTATGGCTTGCCTGCATTTAATAAAATTGCTTAGGCAGGCACTTGAGATGTTATGATATATATGTGAGAAGTATTATTTATTATCATGGCCATAATTGATAAACAACTTTTCATTTATGGTTTTAAATCTGATAGTCATCATACTATCATTTTAAATCATCCCTTTTAGTGTACAATTAAATTTTTGTCTTTATTAATTTGTTCATTTTTCTTATGTTTATAGTCATTAGATTATATAAAATGTTTTTTGTAATATTGATTCACTATAAAAATGTGTATCTGAAGTCTATGTTTCTTTGTGCAGATCTTTTCAAATCTTGACAAGCATGTTTTAAAACAATTCACATCAATCTTAATTATGTTTATTTACAATCTGGTGTGTATAAAATTTAGTTTGAATCCTTTCAATAATTATTGTAACTTCTTTTACAGATTGATTTACACCTGGCACATATAAGTTGACATGTTAATGCCTAAAGAGTGTAGTTTCTATACTATCAAATATGAGGTCTACACAATGTAAGTATTAATATTATAATGTATGAGTCTTGCTGGGGGTCCTTCAGTTCTCTATTCTTTTTGTATACCATTTCCTATATTCTTTATCTATTTTGCTCATTATTCTCTATTCTTTGTGTTTTAACACCCAGTTATTCTCTTTTATTATTAGTCATTTTTTAATTCTTTAATTTTTTAGCCCTTAATTCTGCACTTTTTTCCCATTTATAATGATCATTATCTATTCTGTAAACACCATCCAGACCCTCAGGTTAGGTGTATATATAAGTTGTCTGTTTTATTGAGTCACACCCACTCAATATTGATTAAGTCATTTTAATTAATAACTGATTGGTAAAGCATTTTGATGGGTAAATATCAATTGAAGTAAGTTTTGCTTACAAACTGCATTGTACTTTTACAGAAAATTCATAAATTAAAAGTTCATTTAAAATCAAGGTAGAACTTTTTGTCAATTTACTTTTAATTCAATAATATTTAGGAACACACACTTTTGACTGAAGTTTTCTATTTGTATCATAACATGAATACCAATAACTTTAAAATGTCACTAAATGTTTACATATTTTTTTTCAGTAAATGTATTCAGATGACTTGGAGGCAATGGTGTTATACAAGTATTTACTAAGTTCTGAAATTGGAAAAAGTAATCAGAAAAAAAGAGTAACCACTTGTTTCTTTTAAAGATCAACACACACAAGGAAATTGTCAAACAATTTATAACCATATATGGGAATAGTTTTAGATCTATGCATAAAAAAAGTGAAATGAATGGTTTAAAGATAAAAGCTTGAGAACATATAACAAAACTATAAGTGTTGAATATGAAATAACCCATGCCATGTCACATGTCACTTTTGGAATGAAGAAATTTTCAGTATGACAACAAAAGGAAGGATTACATTACTGTTAAAACTGACTCTGGAACATTGAAGACAAAGAAATAAAAGCATTACACCAGAGGAAATGACTGTGCACTTCTTTCTTGTAAGATCAACACACAAAAGGAAATAGTCATATCATTATTCATTATATGCCAGTTATTGAGATAATTTTGGATATTTTCATAAAACTGTGAACTGAGTGAGAATTATAATTCAGGCTGGTATTATAACTGCATGTACTTACTGGCATATATATATTTTAATTCACAATATTTTACATGTATATAGGAATATTCTTTGCATGTTATATGTGAAATAAAAGACAAGTTAAGGAATAAAGAATTTTTCAGTACAACATAAACATACGAAAATCAGCAGTATGATATATTCCTACATTTATTATGGATCATGGAAAACCACAAGAAAGTATTGTATACATTATGATAATGATTTTCAGTTTAATGTGACATATATACAATGCTTTTGGTATTAAGTTTGAGAAACTATCTGAAATGAATGAAAAGTTATCATAGTTTTTATGAAATTTTTGAAATAGACACTATGCATTTAATAGTCAAATAATACTCATAATGTACTCTTGAAGATGTAATGGCTTTCACATGCATACAACTTTATTGAATAAACAAATAGTTTCATCTCTTAAAGGAAATCTCTTATTCTATTTTTTTTCTATAACAATAGAAAATAAGTTCATACTGTATTTACATTGTACCTACATCATGTCACTAGTAGCCAGATTTAAGTCTGAAACGGTCATTTTGGTCTGATCAAGTCTTAATCGCCTTAATTTACTGCTAGGGAAAAACGTTAAGACCTGTTTAGACTTTCAGTCTTTGTTCCGACTTATCGTGTTCAGTCAGATCAGTCATGTCAAGATAAATAAGACAGATTCTTCTAGCATTCAAATAAGACTTGATTAGATCACGTTCAGATCAAATAAGATCAAAGGTAAAAAGTCTGTTTAGTTACTGTAAGATCGTGTTCAGTCGTGTTAAGACTTTAAATATTTTAAATAAAACGGGCGACACTTTATCTGTTTTAATCAGGGGTTACTCCCCCTTTATGAATAAAATCTCTATAGCTCGGAGGACATTCTGTTGTGGTCTTTTAATGTGACTGTATATCTATTTTAACAAATAAAGTATGCAAACTTTAAAAACAATTCATTTTTTTTTTCGATAGAATCTTTAACATTAATTTCGTTATATGAGAAAATGTGTTAGTCATAAAAACTTTGCAGTCGTGCTTTCCGACATAAAGTAGTCCTGTATTTATTCATTCCGCCTCTAAAGATAGAATGATAAGTAATATATCTAAAAAATGTTCTTAAATTTTCAATTTTGTTTTGTTTCTAATGTAAAATAATAGTTCTTATCCATATTTGGTCAGGAAATGTATATTTCAAGTATATAATTTACTTTATATTTTAAAATTTTAAACAGATGACAGATGCTTGGTGAAAGTTATTTACATTTCAATAAACAAATTATCTAAACAGTCAACCGAAACGGATTGTCATAAATTATCTAAATAATTACCCAACCATGGACGTAAAATGAATAAAGTTCCATGTTTTATCATTTAGAAGGATAAACCGGGTAAAATTATTACATTTACATAAAAAACATTATTTTCAAAATGAATAAAAACAACAATATATACAAGCATATTTAAAAAATTTAGTTGACAGTTTATATTTACCATTATGTACCTATAAAGACCGATGTCGATAATTCTCTTGATTTTTTTTTTGTCATAATTATTTTAACAAGAACTTATACAGGAATAAATCATCTTATACAAAAATATCAAACACTAGTTAAGAAACAATTGATAAAATCCAGTGTACGGTTTATATTTCTGTTTCGTATCAGATTTGTTTTAAAGCATCAGTGTTACTTCTCATTTTAAAAACAGTAAGACGCTTACTTGCTTTTTCGGAATAGCCCAAAAATCTATAAAATAACGTAGCGAAATAACCGTATTTATAGATTAAACTTTTGTTTTCAATTTTGAATGTTTTGCACTAGTCATTTTAGGGACTTTTATAGCATGCTGTTCGGTGTGAGCCAAAGGTCCATGTTGAGGCCGTACTTTGGACCTATAATTAATTGTTTTGTACTTTGTGACTTGGATGGAGAGTTGTTTCATTGGCATACATACCACATCTTCTTATTTATATTAACCGGGAGCAGTTTATAACATTTTCACTTCGATAAAAAAAAAATATGCAAATTCAGTAAATCAAATAGATTTGTACCATATTTTCCATTCAAAAGTCTTTAATTTTGATTGATAAAATACATTATATGTATTGGATTGCTCCACAACTCATGTCCAGTGTCAAATATTACACATCGAAGACCACTTAGATGTTCAACTGATTCAACAGAAAATTAAACTTAGACTAAGATCAAATGCAATTCATTAAGGTACAATTGAATCCATTATTTATATTGCTAAAACATTCAGTCGAGGAAAAGATACAGGTGACATTGATATGCTTTGATTTGTTCTAGACTTCTAGTCTGATACGGCGAGCACGTATCGACAAAAAAATAGAGAACAATTGTTGTGAATCCGAGCCAAATTGACCTATGTTCCAACTTTATATATTAATAATGCGTGCTTGTGGAAAGGAAGTGCATATCAATCTCGAATGAACATGTTGGGTTGTTGGACAGAATGTAGAACAGAAAGTCACAGGACAAATAGTCACAGGCAAAAAGTCACAATTTAGTTTTCTTTGAATTAGAAAATACTGATTTAAAAAAACATATTTTGTATTTATCTTGAACTAATATATACATAAACTAACTCTGTAAAATAATGTATTAAATGAACAAATAATTGTGTAGATAATAAATTTTCAAATTGGCTTGGTACCTAGACAGCTTCATGGTGCTAAGAATTATTTTATCATTTGCATGATTCAAATTTAACACATCTTCATTTAACAAGTGTTAAAAAGTGTTTTTTTTTCAAGATATTTCTCTTACATACTTTAACAACTTCTTTTCCGTTGAAATCATCCTTATTATCAAGTAATATTGTTCGCTGAACACTGAAAGGTCATAGCCAAGCATGTGTTCTGCGGAATGCAATCCGTAGAAGAAGTAGAAACGGTTTTAAAACGATTTTAAATCGTGTACATTGAAAATCACGAATTGTGTGTCGTGTTCGACCTCTAATCCTTTATAAAAGAGTCGAAATTGACTATCAATATATATTTTTTTCACCTACGTAACTCTATATGTGTTTTTGTGCCACATTGCTTACAAAAATTATCATATATCTAAAATCTCTTTCAATAACATTTCCTTATTCAATTTGCTACTCGTCTTCCAAAAAAATAAAAAAATATTTTTTTTCAATTTTGCCACTTTGTTTTTAGTTTATGATCTCTCAGGTAAATATCAGAAATGAGTCCAGAGTTTTGACGGTTGTGAATTAAGGATTAGTTACTTTATGGAAACACACTTGTACTTCATCCTTTTAAGTTAGTCTGCCTGTTTAATAATTTACAGTTTAAGGAGGGTTCTTCGTCTTTTGCAAATAGATAAAGAATAAAATGAAAATTTGCTTTCGATTGCTTTCAGACAGAGAGAAATATGTTTTGTTTTATTTCAGAAGATTTTTTAGAACAGATATAAAACTATTCTTAATCTTTTACAATTTAAAAATCTAATTTGGTAGTGTTTTAAGCACATGGCATTTGAAACTTGTATGATCTAACTTTTTCAGAGGTCTGTGAAAATTTGAAAATATGACGTTCCGGAAAACATAAGTCGCTATATAAAATGCTTGTAAAATTCAGAAACTTGCAGTACGCTCATATTTTAATACTTTTTTGTTAAAAAAGGAAGTGCAAAAACAATTGATGAAATTCGCCTGAAAAATAGAAATGAATTGTGACTATCTAACTTTTTTTTTCAAATATCGAATACACAAATAAATCTCTACCTTATCCACGCTTGCAATATTTTTTTTTACTGACAGGTTTCTGCTGGAATTCGATTTGACATCAGTTTAATGTAGGCGTAACAATCTATCACATTTATCCAATCACCTGTCTTGTGTGCTGATGGTCACATGTACATGAGGGTATTCCATCAACAAAAATACAATATACAACACTGTGTCTAAACTACCCCGGCAAAAAATGTTTGGACTCGATAGTATCTAATGTCCGGTACGGTGACGGACAATCAACAGACAGAGAAAAGGTAGAAATTCTGTTTATTTATTTGTTTTTTAATGACATTGAAGAATAAACATACACATATAACTATTTTCGATTGTGTGATGTAATATTTTGTACAACCGTTCTAGATTAATGGAGAAATAAGTAAAAAGGCACATGAAAATGGTGAATTGAGTGAATCTTGCTACGAATTTGTTTAATTTCTTTCTAAATTGTGTACATTTTACGGAAAGAAAAGTACGGAAAGAAAGATATTAACACAGAGATTACATGGCTAGTCACTATGAGCACCTCAATATTTGCATTTCTGTGCATGGAACGAAAGAAAATGGGTCATATCAAAATTGAAGGACCCTGTTTCGTCAATGTTGTTTATTACACAAGGACCCTGTTTTGTCTCAGTATAGGACCCGGTTTTGTTTTGTTTTGAAACCACAAATTTATGAAAAGCTACGTTAGCACGGATCAGGACATTGCCAATCGGAAGAAATTAAATATTTGATTCAAAAAGATGTTATAAAGATGTTATTGCAATACAAACATGTGTTAAAATATATTTCAAACGGGAACTTTTCGAAATAGGGAGTAGACATTTTTGAATGCTATACGTATACCTTATTAATCTTATCTTCGAACTAAGTTTAAATGGAATTACACCCCAGTTCTATTGTTATACTTCTTAGTTTCTATTTCTGAAACAAGTGTAAATTGAATAGATCTATTGTTACGAATAACAATGGATTTTGACCACAGGGTGTGACGAGCGGGGTTTCTGGAAACCCCTGCTTCTACATCCCGCAAACAAAGTCCATTGTTATTCGTAACAATAGAAATTGATTATTTTTTAAATAGCATGAACATAAGAAAGTACTAATAGTGTTCACTACAAATTGTTTCATGATATTAAAAAAAAAACACATTTTAAGAAATTCCAATAAGCATTTAATATATGGAATACAAAAATAATCCTTTAAATACTCTTTCGCTTGAAGGTAATTTTTTTTTATCCCAGTCATATGTCTCTATTCTAAAGCATTGATCTTTAAAAAAATTGGGATTATAACTCCCGGACCCCCACCCCCGGTTACCCAGTGGCCGATCCGGGGTTGGGGTTTCCGCGGGTTGAACCCGACTTTTATTTAAAAGATCAATGCATTTGAATGGTTGGACCCCCCCCCCCCCTTTTTTTTCTTGAGTTGGGAACCCCCGGCTGGATCAGCCCCTGATTGTCCCAAAAAGGGTGTTCCTCTATCTTTATATTAAATATTTTATGTTGAGCGTGTCTGGTAGTCGGGTTTCTAATGCAGACACACCTATCCCTTAGTATGTTCGAATACGAATGTTTGTTTATTCCCGAGAAGAGGGGGGGGGGGGGCTTTTGTTTTTGATAAAATCGTAAGATATAAAATACAGTTATGATTACCTTTATTAAACTGATACAGGTAACTACTTTGGGTAATAGTATTGCCTTTATCTTTAGTCTCTTCTACCAGATCCAACACTTGCCACAAAATGTCGTCCGTAAGGTTACTAGTGGGGTTTCGTGTAATAAAAAAAATATTTTTATAAATCATGGTTTGATATTGTCAATAAATATGCTATCGTTTTTTCTTTCATTTAATAATCAATGTTAACAAATATAGAGTTTAGAATGGGGTGTAAGTTAGTTATACACCTCGGGATAGGCGTGTCTGGATAAGAAACCCCTCCCGGCGGGCCTCCGGCCGACGGGGTTTCTTATCCAGACACACCTATCCCTCGGTGTATAACTATTACATAAATACTTTATATCATGTACTTACATTAATTCCTTATGATAGAAAACAGAAGATGTGGTGTGATTGCCAATGAGACAACTCGTCACAAGAGATCAAATGACACAGAAATTAACAACTATAAGTCGCCGTACGGCCTTCAACATTGAACAAAGCTCATACAACATAGTCAGCTATAAAAGGCCCCGAAATGACAAGTGTAAAACAATTCAAACGAGGAAACTAACGGCCTAATTTATGTACAAAAAAATGAACGAAAAACAAATATGTAACACAACAACAAACGACAACCACTGAAATACAGGCTCCTGGCTTGGGACAGGTAAATATATACAGAATGTGGCGGGGTTAAACATCTTAGCGGGATCCCAACCCTCCCCTAACCTAGGAAATTGGTGTAACAGTAAAACATAAGAACGAACTATAAAAATCAGTTGAAAAAAGCTTAAGTCATCAGATGGATACAAATAGAAATACATCTCACAAATGTTTGTTTGTTTTCTATACTACTGTAATGATGTAAAAATAAGATGTGGAATGATTGTGTTACCATATCAATTTATCAAAAGAGTAAGGATAGTATGCTTTACTACACTATACGCTATGTTTACAATATATTTACTCATTCGTTCATCCATTGACGGACAGTGAGAGAAAAAGCTCCGTTTTGAGGGCCGTACTTTGACCTATAATGGTTTACTTTTACAAATTGTGACTTGGATGGAGAGTTGTCTCGATGGCACTCATACCACATCTTCTTATATCTATTAGAACGTTTTGGATATCTCAATCAAAATGGTTGCCTTTCGAACGTGTATTTTATGTCCGCTTCGAAATACACATGTTCTAAACTTCCCCATTAGAAACAAAATAATTCTATCATGCCAAGCTCTACGCTCATTTTAACATAGGTAGGCATTATATTTGTCAATATGTTATACCTGGCTAACGCTTGGTTTAAAAATTTTAACAAATATAATGCCTTCCTATATTAAAATGAGCATTGAGCATGACATGAAAGAATTATTTCTTTTTATAAATAAAAGTTGGTTTGCAACATTATAACGTCCAATATCTTCGTCTTCGTCTTCGTAGAACAACCTAATTGGCAATTAAGCCCGTGAAAAATGACAATGAAACAGCTTTCCATCAGAGACCAAATGACGTAAAAGTTAACAAATATAGAACACCGTATGGCATCCAACAATGAGAAACGTCCATACGGCATAGCAAGCTAAAAAAAAAGGCTCCAAAATGAATACTGTAAAAAAAAACTAATGTGGAAACTAACGACCTAGATTTATGTACAAAATAAAAAACGAAAAACAAATACATGTATGATATATAATAGCAACAAAAGACAACAACCGATTTACATGCTCCTGAATTCGGTACTGGTACATACAGAATGGCGAGGTTGAACGTGTAAGCCCCCCCCCCCCAAACGCCCCCTTAAAATAAAAAAAGAAAAAAAAAGTGGTATAACAGCACAACATATGAACAAACTATAAAATTCAGTGAGTTGAAAAAGGCTTAACTCATTTGATTACAGAGCCCCTATAGTAAATATGCGATTGGCGGCTGTCTCTGTTTTTTCGTCTTTTATTAAATTTTATGATGTTATACTATAATGTTACATTATATCAGTGGCGGATCCAGGGGAGTGGAGGGAGTACGCCGACCCCCCTTTTTGGTGGCTAGAAATAATTATTTTATCATGTTTTTTACGACTTATATATGATTTTTTATTTAGCATAAAATCGTTAAAAAAAGTTCCCCTTGCTACGCTCGGCGGTATAAAATCCGTTTATGAATACGCCCCTTTCAAAAATCATGGCCTCGGTCCGCCCTTGCATATTGACAATTTTAAACTTGACCAAATTGCTTAACTTGTAGAACATTTGTCAATGTACGATAATCATTATACAATGAAGAGATAAATCTATATATAATAGTTGTACTATATAGGGCAGTTGTTAACAACTAGATACTAGTGCATTAAAGAATTTGTTAATGTAAAAAAAAAAAAAAAAAAAAGAGAGATAAACATCGTTTATTTATAAAAATTACTAATCAAATAATCATTATTGCAATTTCCGGATGGCCTAAGACTTTTATATTAATTTATACTTAGTATTATTGTAACAAGGAGGGGTAAACAGATTTTTAACGCACTATTATTGTGATCCTTTGCGCCGCCTGGAAATTCCTTTTCTTGGCGTTTCTGCATGCACATACATTTGTCTTATTCTCTTGCTTTATAATGAACGTTTAGTTTCAGAATATTTATTTTCAAACGATTATACTGTCTTCCCTTTAAGTAGAGCGGAACACTAAGATAACCATCTTGTCCCAGAAAATCACATATCAAATGTGCGTCCTTAAATTTTCAAGGCCGTACACTAATTAAGTTTAAACACTTAAATTTACATAGATGATATAAAAAAATCTAATTCCGTTTCAAAACCTTCATTTCTTTTTAATTTTTCCTTTTTTTTTATACAAAACAAAATTGAAATTTGCTTTGTTCTAATATAGCAGGAATTCAAGTGTTTACGGATTCAAAAAGGTTATAAGTTATCCTCTGAAAGAAAATGTTTTTCAACGATCCCTCAAACTGCTGTTGAACGCCATATTTTAATTTTCGTCATGCGATTATGCATTATTTTCTATGACAAAACCGGGTCTGCTTTGTGAAATTTAAGAACAATTCCGGGTCGTACACATTGACAAAACCGGGTGCTTCAATTTTGACTTGACCCACTTCTTTCATTCCATGCACAGACATGCAAATATTGAGGCGATCATAGTGAAAAGTCTTGAAATCTCCGTGTTAATACCTTTCTTTCCGTACCTTTCTTTCCGTACAATGTGCTCAATTTAAGGAGAAATTAAACAAATTCGAGGCAGGGTTCACTCAATTCACCATTTTGATGTGCATTTTTACTTATTTCTCCATAAATCTAGAACGGTGGTAGAAAATATTACATCTCGCAATCGAAAATAGTTATATGTGTATGTATATTCTTCAATATGATTAAAACAACATATAAATAAACAGAATTTCTACATTTCTCTGTCTGTTGATTGTCCGTCACCGTACCGGACATTAGATACTATTGAGTCCAAACATTTTTCGCCGGGGTAGTTTAGATACAGTGTACAAGGTTGTCGGGTAAATGTGGATTGCGGATTAAAACAGTATTTTTATTCTCTGTTCTTTTTTTTCTTTTAAACTAATCTAAATACGTTTTGTGGCAAATTAAATAAAAATAAACATTTTATGTATTTGAAGGCATTTTGTAAATAAACAAGTATAAGATCAGGCAAATATATTACGTATTCCTTTCGAATGATTTTAATATAGGAACGTTTTTCAATTGAAATTGTGTTTGTATTTCTGATAAAAATAGTTAAATATATGGTATAATCATAACAATTCTTTATTTAATTTAGAATAAACATGTAACACTTTCTCGGATTAACTTTTCATCGTGTTCATGATTGCAAATCCGGGACACCGTTTTTGATGCATGTCTAAAAGATTAATTCCGAAAAAATAATTTACAATAGTACTTTGTTAACCTTCTAGGATTATTAAAGAATGAATTTTTTTTACAATGGGTTTTTTTTTTTGTTCCGTTTCTGAGGATATTTTTGTCGTTTACGAATTCATAGGACAAATTTGACTCCAAAAGGATATATTTTGTCTCATAGAAAAAAACAGTAGTTTTCATCTGATAGATTTTTATACGACCGCAAAAAAATTTTTGTGGTCGTATATTGGTATGACGTTGGCGTCGTCGTCGTCGTCGTCGTCGTCGTCGTCGTCCGGCGTCGTCCTGCGTCGTCCGAAGACACATTGGTTTTCGCAATCTAACTTTAGTTTAAGTGAATGGATCTCTATGAAATTTTACCACAAGGTTCAATACCACAAAAGGAAGGCTGGGATTGATTTTGGGGGTTATGATACCAACAGTAAAGGAATTAGGGGCCGAAAAGGGGCCAAAAATAAGCATTTTTGTAACTGCGAGACATAACTTGTGTGTTAGTGTATGGATCTCTCTGACATTGTACCACAAGGTTCCATATCACAAAAGGAATGCTGGGATTGATTTTGGGGGTAATTGCCTCAAAATTTTAGGAATTAAGGGCCAAAAAAGGGGCAAAAAACAAGCATTTTTCTAGTTTCATGACAATAACTTGTGTGTAAGTGTATGGATCTTTCTGAAATTGTACTACAAGGTTCCATATCACAAAGGGAAAGCTGGAATTGAGTTTGGGGGTAATTGCCGAAACGTTTAGGAATTGGGTGCCAAAAAGGGGCCAAAAATAAGCATTTTTTTAGTTTCCAGACAATAACTTGTGTTCAAGTGTATAGATCTCTCTGAAATTGTACTGCAAGGTACCATACCACAAAGGGAAGGCTGGGATTGATGATGGGGGTAATTGCCTCAATATTTTAGGAATTAGGGGCCAAAAAGGGGCAAAAAACAAGCATTTTTCTAGTTTCAGGACAATAACTTGTGTGTAAGTGTATGGGTCTTTCTGAAATTGTACTACAAGGTTCCATATCACAAGGGGGAAGCTGGGTTTGAGTTTGGGGGTAATTGCCCTAAATGTTTAGGAATTTGGGGCCAAAAAGGGGCCAAAAAACACATTTTTCTAGTTTCCAGACAATAACTTGTGTTCAAGTGTATGGATCTCTCTGAAATTGTACTGCAAGGTACCATACCACAAAGGGAAGGCTGGGATTGAGTTTGGGGGTGATGAATCATAAGGGGGTTCAAAATATTTGGGGGGGGGGGGGGGGTTTCCTTTTTTTTTTCTTTTAAAATTTTCCATTTTAAGTTGGTTATTTCTGATTTATATTTAAAAGCAAATAATAATGATATGGTAGGAGATACACACCAAACAGGATGTGTAAATTATTATATAATAAGTATTGTGCAATAGCAAGAAATTTTCAATTGCACAGTATTGCACAATAGCAAGAAATCTTCAGTTGCACAGTATTGCGCAATAGCAAGAAATCTTCAATTGCACAGTATTGCGCAATAGCAAGAAATATCCAATAGCACAATATTGCGCAATAGCAAGAAATTGTCAATTGTACAGTATTGCGCAATAGCAAGAAATATTTAATTGCACAGTATTGTGCAAAAGAAGATACTTCATATAAATTGCTTATTTCTTGACCAATTTCAATGGGGTTTTATTCATGAATTCTTGGGGTTCTTTAATATGCTGAATCTAACCGTGTATTTAGTTTTTGGATTTTGGGACCTGTTTTTAAATTGGTCCACATTGAGGTCCAAAGGGTCCAAAATTAAACTTTGTTTGATTTCATCAAAAATTGAATTATTGGGGTTCTTTGATATGCCGAATCTAACTGTGTATTTAGATTCTTAATATTTGGTTCTGTTTTCAAATTGGTCTACATAAAGGTCCAAAGGGTCCAAAATAAAACTTAGTTTGATTTTAACAAAAATTGAATTCTTAGGGTTCTTTGATATGCTGAATCTAAACATGTGTTTAGATTTTTGATTATGGGCCCAGTTTTCAAGTTGGTCCAAATCGGGGTCCAAAATTAAACTTTGTTTGATTTCAACAAAAATTGAATATATGGGGTTCTTTGATATGCTGAATCTAACCATGTATTTAGATTTTTGATTTTTGGGCCCCGTTATCAACTTTGTCCACATTGAGGTCAAAAGGGTCCAAAATTAAACTTTGTTTTATTTCATCAAAAATTGAATTCTTGGTGTTCTTTGATATGCTGAATCTAACCATGTATTTAGATTTTGGATATTGGACCATAATAGGTGAATGTCCAATTTAAAATTTTTAAGTTCTTAGACCACATTTATTCTGTGTCAGAAACCTATGCTGTGTCAAATATTTAATCACAATCCAAATGCAAAGCTGTATCAAGCTTGAATGTTGTGTCCATACTTGCCCCAACTGTTCAGGGTTCGACCTCTGCGGTCGTATCAAGCTGCGCCCTGCGGAGCATTTTATTTTTCAATTTTAACGGATATAAAAGTTATTTCGAAAAGTACAAATAATTCATAATGATTAAAGTTTCGTAAGCATCTATCAAGATCCAGCAATTTTTGTCTAGTAATACGTACATCATATGATAAGCAATTTAATCACCAATGAATGAGATAGAGTACAGTTATACCTCGGTTTCTTAAAACACCACAAAGGACCTTTAAAAATTAAAAACCAATTTCCTACCTTTAGAATAACTGCCATACCGTTCCCTTTGTGTCTTAGAAACGTTTTCGTTAAAGCAATGTAAGAATCGTCAAGTAAGAAAATCTCGGTACATACTTTGTTTTTGTGCAGAAAAATTGATTACCATTCAAACTATAATTTCCTACCTTTAGAATTATTGCCGCACCGTTCCCTTTGTGTCTTAGAAACGTTTTCGTCTTTGCAATATATATTATCATACACAAGAGAACAAACTACTTATGAAATACGACACACACAAAAAAAAAACAACAGCAAAACATCAGTATCCGTACATAATTTTCGTAGTTTTGGTAAAGTCTATCTGAAAAAATATTACAACAAGATATTAAGAATAATAATTGATGTTTTTATCATTTATATCATTTTATAACTATTTAAAAATTCACATACATGAGCTATCACATAGCCCGGATATAAAGTCGGTTCCTAACCGATACCGGTGATAACACCAAATCGTACATAATTGAAAACGCAATTTTTATTGAAATTGTTAATTTTTTTTTACATGTTTCTTCTGGAATTATATTTTTTTTTATGCTTTTAAGGGAATTTCAGGTCCTTTGTGCTCTTCAGTGTGGTCCTTTGTGCACCTTTGTGCTCCTTTTTGCACAAAGGAGGTCCTTTGCGGTGTTTTTAGGCACCCGTTATAAGTTGGGTTTTTAAATCATTCAAATTCCTTTCATCCGAGCTTTCCTTGTTGGGGAATAATACAGAATAATTGACTCGTCCACCAAATATACCTATTGTAAAATTGAGAATGGAAATGGGGAATGTGTCAAAGAGACAATGACCCGACCATAGAGCAGACAACAGCCGAAGGCCACCAATGGGTCTTCAATGCAGCGAGAAACTCCCGCACCCGGAGGCGTCCTTCAGCTGGCCCCTAAACAAATATTTATACTAGTTTAGTGATAATGGACGTCATACTAAACTCCAAATTATACACAGGAAACTAAAATTAAAAATGATACAAGACTAACAAAGGCCAGAGGCTCCTGACTTGGGACAGACGCAAAAATGCGGCGGGATTAAACATGTTTTTTGAGATCTCAACCCTCCCCCTATACCTCTAGCCAATGTAGTAAAAACAAACGCACAACAGTACGCACAGTAAAACTCAGTATAAGAGAAGTCCGAGTTTACGTTTGACTCTCAAAATGGTTCAACATAATAAAAGGTGAACCGTTAGGTCTTGTCTGTATCGTTACCTAAAGATTGCTTTGGTTTTATGGCTCAAAACGGTATTATTTGATTTGCTTCACATATTGGTTAGATAATGAAATGTATATATATGTTAATACATGTACATATATGTAGACATCGTTTGGATGTGACATGTCTTTGAAATTAATACAGTTGAAATATTGTTGGAGGAGGGATGAAATTAAAGACTGAGAAGTGAAACTTTTCTCTGTTTACTATGTACCATTAATTTAGGTACATCTCTCTACGATTAATCTTCTTCTGAGTAAATTCATGGCTTTGGAAAGAAAAGCAATTGACCCATACTCATGCAAATAACCCTTTCATTTATGAATTCTTATAAACTGAATGAAAAGTAATCAAACGGAACTCAAACTATAGGAGATGTGGGATAAACTTCAATTTGACAGCAACCAAACTACAAAAACGCTATAGGTATTACAATCAGAGACATATAATTCATATTTGTCTCTGGGTAAATCACGAGGGCACTTTCAGAAACAGTTGTCTACACAAAATGTCCAGGTCTAATCGTCACAAGTTTATATAAAATTTGTGAATACAATAGACAAAAACAATTCTATGAAAGAGACTGAATAATATAAATACTCGTTATTTTACACATATTCGAGGGATCAAAATAATCAGTTCTAAAAATTCCTGTTTAATGAAATATTTAATGCAATTTTACAAATATTTATACCTGTCCCTGTAAAATGTCATATTCACGGACCACATTATTTTTTCATCGTTAGAGACACTGTTGCAAAGTTCATACGATTGGAGATGACAGACATAAATATCTTCCATGAGGTACGAAATGGTTTTATCAGGTGAAATTATAAATTATCTTGCCCCTTCCCCCCAAAAAAATAAAATTTCCATCCAACTTATGCTTTAAAAGACTCGAGATGTAGACCGTAGAACTGAACTCTGTGTTTGCAAATTATCAAACCATTTATCACACGTACACAACTGGTTCAGGTAATTTTTCGACAGAGACAGTAGGGATGCATGTCACTGGTTTTTTGTTAACACAAATCAAAGGCATTTGGTTCAAGTCCAGTTTAAATAAAGCATAAGGAAATTATTCTATTTATTTCATAGTATCGGAAATTCCGGAAATGCATTTGCATCAATGAAAATTGCAATAATAAATGTTATAATGTTGTAAACTGAAGTCACAATTTTCAGTCATTCAAATATTTATTAAAATAATAAAATAACAATGAAATGCTTCGCCGAGCGCAGCCTGATACGACCGCTCTAAGAACACTTGGTGCAAGTTTGGACACAATATTCAAGTCGGGATTTGATCACATTTTTGACATAATATAGGTTTCTGACACAAAATAAATTATGTGGTGCAAGATCATAAAAAATTGAAATGGGTTAGAATATATGTATTAATTTTCAATTGAAGATTTCTGGCTATTGCGCAATACTGTGATATTATGCAATACTGTGCTATTGCGCATGTACAATTGAATATTTCTTAAAATGATGCAATACTGTGCTGTTTCACAATGCTGTGAAATTGAAGATTTAATACTGTGCAATTGAAGATTTCTTGCAATTGTGCAATATGTACAGTGGAGATCACTTCTAACCTCTCATTTAAACTGTCAGAATAATCTGTCATAGAACTGTTCTAAACTGTCCTAGAACAGTTCTACCCTAGAACTGTTCTAAGAAGAACTGTCAGAATCAGTTCTAGGTAGAACTGACCACATCAGTTCTAGGTAGAACTGACCACATCAGTTCTAGGTAGAACTGTCAGGATCAGTTCTAAGTAGAACTGTCTAAAACTGTTCTAGGTAGAACTGTCCAAAATCAGTTCTAGTCGTAGAACTGTCAGCAGAACTGACCAAATCAGTTCTAGCCGTAGAACTGACCAAACCTGTCAGGATTGTAGAACAGTTCTTAATGTATTTGTAGTATTTGTATATTTATCCATCTGATGAGTTAAGCCTCTTTCAACTGATTTTTATAGTTCGTTCTTATGTTGTACTGTTACACCACTGTCCCAGGTTAGGGGAGGGTTAGGATCCCGCTAACATGTTTAACCCCGCCACATTCTGTATGTATGTGCCTTTCCCAAGCCAGGAGCCTGTTATTCAGTAGTTGTCGTTTGTTTATGTGTTACATATTTGTTTTTCGCTCATTTTTTGTACATAAATTAGGCCGTTAGTTTTCTCGTTTGAATTGTTTTACATTGTTATTTCGTGGCCTTTTATCGCTGACTGTGTGGTATGGGCTTTGTTCCTTGTTGAAGGCCGTACGGTGACCTATAGTTGTTAATTTCTGTGTCATTTGGTCCCTTGTGGAGAGTTGTCTCATTGGCAATCATACCACATCTTCTTTTTTATAATTAATGACGTCACTGCAGTTAAAGCACCTCACTGGTCACCATTCAGTGTTATTATTATCGTTGATAAAGCCACACAAACTGTCTAAAACTGTTCTAGGGTAGAACTGTCAGGATCAGTTCTAGGTAGAACTGTCTAAATCAGTTCTAGGTAGAACTAACCAAATCAGTTCTAGGTTAGAACTGTTCTAGCTAGAACTGTCTAAAAGGTGTCAGGATGACAGTTCTACATACTGTCCTAGAACAGTTCTCCTGACAGATTCTGACAGATTTGATGAGAGGTTAGAAGTGATCTCCTTTGTAGTTGAAGATTTCTTGCAATTGCGCAATACTGTGCTGTTGCACAATACTAAGTTAATCTGTTATATATAATATTTTACACGTCCGGTTTGGTGTGTATTCCCTGCCATATCAGTATTTTTTGCTTTTATATATAAATCAGAAATAATCAATGTAAAAATGGAAAATATTATTAATAAGGTAAAAAAAACCAAAAAATTTGAGAAAAAAACTTCTCCCCTCCTCAATTTTTTTTAACACCCTTGGAGTAATTAACCTCAAACTCAATCCCAGCCATCCCTTTGTGGTATGGTACCTTGCAGTACAATTTTAGATAGATCCATACACTTAAACACAAGTTATTGTCTGGAAACTAAAAAAGTGCTTGCTTTTTGCCCCTTTTTCCTGAACGTTTGGGGCAATTACCTCCAAACTCAATCCCAGCCTTCCCTTTGTGATATGGAACCTTGTGGTACCATTTCAGAGGGATCCATACACTTAAACACAAGTTATTGTCCGGAAACTAGACAAATGCTTGTTTTTGGCCCCTTATTCATAAACTGAGTCTGTTGGTACCATAACCCCCAAAATCCTAACCTTGCTTTTGTGGTATTGAACCTTCTGGTAAAACTTCAGAGAGATCCATTCACTTAAACTTAAGTTATTGTCCGGAAACCAAATGTGTCTTTGGACGACGCCTAAGCCGACGACGACGACATCATAGTATTATACGACGCAAACAAATTTTTTTCCGTTGTATTAAAATGTTATTGGCAATGATCAAAATTAATTGCAATTGCAAACAATTTGACTTTCGATCCTGCATAGAAAGTGCGACAATTTAAACCTCAAACAAGCGGGAAACCTCGGCAGAATTCGCTACCCTGCTACTCGCTAGATTGTTTAGCCTGTGATCCTGAACCACTGCTCGACGATAGATCGACGGAGTATTAGCTAACGCTGACGAAATGTAAGACTGGGTTAGGGTGCCAGATGTGACGAAAGAAACCTCAATACAACATATTGTAATTGTTTAATGATTTTTACCTAAATGCAAGGATTTGTATAGTCGTGCTATACCTAAATTATTCTTGCTTAAAGATGACGTCAATTAAATTTGTTTAAAAACTGGATATTAAAATTGATGTTATTATATACACCAGAAGAGCATTAGTTCTGAAACAAAAGGAGATAAAAAAAGTTCATAGGTTATTGAACTCTTTTTCGAAATATTTTATTGAAAAAGGGCGGGAAAAGGCTAACTCGGTATTTTGCCTTATATTTAGCATTGACATTATTTGGATCTCAACAGAAATTGAGACTCCTTTTATGAATAATCGTCTTGTATGAAAAGAAAAGGGGGTGAAATGGGGCAAAACATTTCACCATGTATCGAAGGGAAAAAACACGGAGATCGAGCATTGACAAAAATTCCTTAACCTGAAATTCTTACTTAAATTGTTAATTGATGATTTGAATCTTTGTGTCCTGGAAAATAGTGTTTTGAAAAATAAAATCTAAAAATAGCTTTTTCTTGGAAATTACAGGGGAGAAAAAAATCATGTTACTAAAGTCTAAAGAAAATAGTATTTCTTATTCTAAGGCAAAAAAAGACCCCCAAAAACAGAACATAACATATAGCTAAGTAAGTAAACAAAACTTCCACAAACAAACAGTTGTCATTTTCTTCACTTAATTCATTTCTTATGCATGAAACATTACGTAGTGGAATGAAAACGTTTAGTATGTCTGAAGCTGTCTTTCACTTTTAGATTTTTCTCATAACATGTAACAGTAAATTTAAAATACTGATAACCACAAGCAGCAATTCAATTGATCTTAAACAAGAAAACAGAAAACAATGAATCCAAAATGACTGAAAAGACAGTGAACAGGGGTATTTGTTCTTAAAGATAACAGTTTACAAGAATGTTAAATGAAAAAATCAAGATGACAGCTAATTAGTCAATAACAGTTTACAGCACATATTTATTCAAAATAACAGTTAACAAAAGTTTGAAAATACATAATACAACTTAGCATAAAAGACACCCCCTTTTTTAATACAGAATTGTCCATATTTTTAGATATAGCTGGGCTAGATTTTTCTGTAATTTTGATATAATTTGTCCCCAGGGCCGAGGGGGGATCTAACCATTTTCAAAAGGGGTGTCCAACCTTATGTACCCATTCAGAGGTATTGACCGTCAAAAAAGGGGGTTCACCCCTCCCCTTACCCCTTGGATACGCCACTTGTTCCAACTGAATTAGTGTTTACGCTGTAAAAACTTTATTTTGATAGAGCAGCACTGGTGTGATTTTTTTTTAATTTATTGTGTGTTCTCGTGCCAATAGAGAGGAAAATTACCCAGAGTTCATAATATATTTATAAGTTTACTGACTTGGATTTTCCCGTACTATTTATAGGATATCTGATAAGGAGTTGTTTTTATTAATCACATATTCTTGCTGATTTGGGACTGTGAAAAATTAAAGAATTTATTTTCTTCGATGCAACTGTCCCGTCCGACAAAGTCTTTCTTAGTGAGTAATGGAAAGTAAGGCGTCCTAGATTTTATCCTTCCTCAGTATAATTTTATCGTTGTTGATATCCATAAATCTGTTTGCGCATGTCACTACAGTAGAACCACAGTATCCGTGCTTATAATTTACTGTATTCGATAATACAATATCATTTTCGAATGTTCAGATTTCAATTCCTAAGTTTGACTGTCGAATATTGATTAAAAATTTTAAATTCCTTTGCAGTTTTTGAGAGAGTTCTTTAATTTTCTTGCCTTGTATTTTAAAAGAGCTCAATACTGGTTATAGTATATGTATACTTCCGGTTTATAAATAAAGCGCGCTTTTCAAACTGCGTAAACACATGGCAACACTGAGATTTTTTAAACTGATATAATTATCATAAACCTTTTCTTTTCATTTTTTGTACCTATGAACAGTTTAATTATATTTTGAAGTCAGAAAAATACAGGGGCCCTGAAACATAATAGGGAACACATTGTCTTTATAGTTTTTTAGGAGCCTGAGGCCCTCTATCTCCCACAGTTGTCTCGTACTGATTCTTTTTGTGTGCGTGCCATATCACGTCTTCAAAAAGTCTGCAAGTGTTTTATAAATCTAACGTCTAAGAAATTAAAGAAACTCCGTATCCTTAAAAAAAGTGTTTGATAAAGGTGGTTTGTGGAATTCTTACCTATTTAGAGAACTAGCTTTAGGATAGGTGGTAAGTCTCCAACGACGAGTACACATCTAACTTTGCCAATTTTATGAATTAAAGGAAACTACCAAATGAAGATCAATGTCTATATTAAATTTTTAACTGAACGTCTTCCTGTCAAACCAGTTTAAGCGCGGAATGTTGTTTATAGATAGGTTACATAAACCTTAACCTATGATTTATTACAGTTGAGAACATTGGGATGGGTGTTACGGAATTTCAATGAATGACCATTAGGTTAATGAGGTCAAGAGCAACTCTGCAAGATCCAATTAAAGATAATAACAAGGTCACTTAAAACCTTCTGATTCAGCATTGATCAGAGATATTGTAAAATAAATGAACGGAGATTCACACTGAGTTATACTAGACTAAGTAATTTATTATATTATATATGATATGATATGAATGTAGCCCCTGCAATATCAACAAAATTATTTTGGTACAAATTATGTTATAATCAATATTACATACGATAAATATCGTTGGTTTTAATGTTAACCAAATACAAGTTTCCCAATTAATTCTTTGAAACTCTTGAGATTTGTAGAAAAGTTCACACTTATATAGCACGATTTTGTAGAGGATTATAGTTTCTAAGCTGGCTTATTTTTTGTACCCAATAAGTTTTTGAAGTAAACAATTCACACCATTTCAATAACCCCTCCCTTTCCCCAAAAAAAAAAATCAATGCATCTCGGGTCGTTTCCTCGGGTAGGAGTACTTTTACACATAAATATCGCTTCAAAAATTGGTGAGAAAATGGTAAATTTAGGACATCTATAACAAAATTGATCTATCATCTGCGAAAAAAGCTGAGTGACAGATACAATAATCATATTCACATGCAACTTTAATTTCACTAGTAGTGAATTAAATTTGTGCTTTTGTACATTGGGACACTGATCCCTGTGTTGTTTGTTGAGATGCATGTCTACCTCGCTTGCGATGATTTTTTGTTTTGTGCCGTTGGGTTTCTGACTAATTTTCTTTCACTCTCATATCATTTGATTCACACCTACCACTCTTCTGAAGATCTGCTTTAATTTCCTCAGGATTTTCGTTGAACCCATGTTCATGTTGCTCTTTTTTGTCATTTCCTGAAACAATTTCATTCAACGATTGTACTATATTTTGTCCATAGGACGTAAACATTTATCTTCAACATCTAGAAAACCTGTTTAAATTTCAATGTAAATTGTTAAAAATTTACACATGAAGATTCAAAAAAAGAAATTTTTTGGTAAAGGTAGTCTACATACCTGGTGTCTTTTTATTTTCTAGGTTGTACCACTGTCTCACTTTGTCGTCTATATCCCAAACATTCTTCTTGAAATCGATTGCAAATCTTTCAGTTTTCGCACGATCACCCGTGAATCCAAAAAAAATACGATTAGCAATCTATTTCGTTTTTTTTTTATATTTTTTTATATTGAGTATGTATGTAAAGATCAAGAATAGAAACTTGATGTTGAATAAACTGTTTGTCTCCATTGTTTAATTGCTAAAGGGGCTATTGAAAGAAAATAGTGCGTATACTAGCTTTAACGGGATGACTAAAGCTGCAATCGAAGGTAGGTTAAAGCTTAACACGGTACAGTAACCGGCTACATTCTCGTTAGAATTGTTTTACATATGTGATTCCGGGGCTATTTATGGCTGACTATGCTCATTGTTGAAGTCCGCACAGTGGCCTATAGTTGTGAATTTCTGTGTCATTGGGTCTCTTTTGAAGAGTTGTCTCATTGTCAATCACACCACATCTTGACTTCTCTTTTATATACACATTCATAAAACGGCCATCAAACAAAAGTCATCCCAGCGACCTCTACAGAGATGTTATGGCCTGACGAGACAATTCATGGTGACCATATTTCTATACGCAAATCGGGTTCGATCACTATCGGAGTAATTTTACAGAGGATGAAAAAACCATGATATTCATAATTATGATAGATTGCATTTTTGCAGTCGTATAAAATGGTTAAGTGACAAAAATGAAGATTTCAGTCATTTATATAAATTGCATCTATTGATCTATTGATGTTAGAATAAAATTTTCTATTGTTTTCCCTCTCTCTTTCCTTCCTTTTATATTTATTTCTTTTCTCATTACATGTGTGTAAAGGTAGTTATCAATAATAATGGAATTAAATCCGTACATTTTAATTTCAGGTCCGTAGCCAGGAATTTCTATGGGGGTTACATCGACTCTTTGATAGTCACAGTTCAAACAAAATCTCAACTTTAATAGTCAAAGTTCAATCAGAACGTCGACTTTAAATGAGCTTATTTGTTTTCAAAGAGGGGTTTGTACGAATCCCTGGACCCCCTTTTTGGCTACTGCATGGCTTGTTAAAATATGTATCTGTTGGTTAGATTTTGGAGTTAAGACAGTTCGTTATCGATATAGAAAAATAAATGATTAAATCATGATCACTTGAACAAGTAATTTTATTAGGATTATGTGATATCCAAGTTACAAATTTGCTATATATATAAGTTTTCATTGCTTTATGCGTTTGGGGAGGAGAGGGGTATATTTTTACGGTATCTGGGTAAATCATAAGAATACAAGATATGGGAGATCGACGTCGTGAGAAAACAACCGAACGAAAAAAATAGCAATTACACGTAGAGGATATCCGAGATGTCCGACATGCATTAAGAAGAAAAAGAGCACAGTAAATAAAATACAGACAGCAATACCTGTCCTTATCTAGATTTTAATACTTCACGGGAAATCTTAGACTAAACTTAACGACAAAAGAGACGATTTTTCGTACCCAATTGTTAATTTTCCGTTTGATTTCCTTTAGCCCCTTCTACCTGTACATATTTCACAATGTGTTAACCATGCTCGTTACTGTAGTCCTGTTTTAGGTTTCAATGAACGTAATTTATGTCTTACTGTCCAATAAAGTTTTAAGTCAGGAATTTCATTACCACAAATGTTTTGTAACCTTTCCAAAATCTTTCAAAAATACAATGATTTGGTTGGGAAGGTCGGCTGTATCTGTAGAGTTCTTATTATAAACCTAATCTAATACAGCAATATGGTTTATAAAGCCCGCACATTTAGATATATAGATATATATACGATCCACGTAAATTAATTGATCCTTTAAATAATGTTATCTTAAAACGTTATCAATTTACATCAGTAGTAAAATCTTTAAATATTGTTTTTATTGGCATTCACATTGTTTTTTTAAATTAAAACATAACTAAATATATAACTATATTTGATTCTACATCCTGTCGATACAGTTTACTTATATTTTGGCATTGCACAAGGTCATGCATGCGTTTCTCAGAATGTTTTAACACTAAATCCGTTGGAAGTGTAATGAGTGATACTTCAGTTTTGGAGAACAAGATTTATTTATTAGTTGAAATTGTCTCAGTTGAACTACCTTTCAGTAACCTCGATTACTCTTATTTCGATGCTTTTGTCTATTGTTTTATGTCTTGAAGCGATCTTTTGAGTTAGGTCGATTGCAACTGCTTTTACAGTTTGTTCTTATGTTGTGCTGTAACACAACTGTCCCAGGTCAAGAGCGGGTTGAGTGTTCACAGACTTGTTTAATTCCGCACATTCTTTATGTGCCTTTCCTAAGTCAGGTTTAAACTTTTAATATGCTGTTATGTTTGTTGTTCGTAAATAGTTTTGTTACAAATTAGGCCGTTGATTTTCTCAATTGAATTGTTTTACATTTTTCATGTTGGGGCCTTTTATAACCCACCACACGGAATAAATTTTTCTTATTAGTGAAGGCCGTACGGTTACCTATAATTGCTTACTTTCACTTCATTTGAACTTCAGTCGATAGTTGTCTCATTGGCAATTATACCACATCTCCTTATTTTCTTGTACAATAATTTCCCATATAAATGCGTACTTCGTTGAAAAATGTCGATCAAACGTATACAAACAAAAATTGTCATTTCCGTTTTACAGTTGCAAACTCTTGTTTGAAGTAGAGTTTTTAACAAAGAATAATTTGTATCTGTATCATTCATTATAATGAAGCAAAAGAAAGTTATTATTTCATTTTGTTTAAGTTCTTAAATATATTTGAACATGTAGTTAAAGTTAATAGATATAGGAAGATGTGGTATGAGTGCCAATGAGACAACTCTCCATCCAAGTTACAATATATAAAAGTAAACCATTATAGGTCAAGGTATAAATAATTAAAGTCAAAAGTAAATAAACAGGTTTAAACAAAGTTAAAGTATGATATCACTAAAATGTCAAACAATTTTTATAAAATCATCACTTTTGAAGAAACCTGCGTCATATATACATGTACACAGGTAAATGAAAATAATTTTGTAGTTAAGTATACGTCTTCTTCTGTGTGTATAAAATCTTCCGTTTAGGAAAACCAAGAAATTTCTTTAATATCAATAAAACTAATCTAACACTTGGTACATATGGGGTGAATATCAACAATAAAACTATACAATTAGTTAAGCATTAGTTAAGCATATTTAAGGTAGTCAATGTTTTGGACTATTTTCACTGTTACTTTAGAATACATGTGACTGTCCTTTTTCTTGCTTCAAAAAATAATCAGGCAGTGATATACGCCACTGTTTCACTTGAATTTATTTATGTATATATTTCGAGAATCCTTATGTCGGGATTTTTAACACGTTTTAATGCGACATTTGTGGAAAAAGGGGGTCATTTTTTCAAGTAATTATACATACAATAAATTAATGATGGACTTTTGTTTAAACATACAAACGATTATTTAAAATTTATCCTACAATTAGCCCGACATTATACAAATGACTTGTTTTATCTAATAAAGTCTAATGAGGTTCTTCTTACATGTTAAGCAAACATTTATTCAATAATATGATCATTTCATCATCCAACAGTTACGTTTTGCAGTTCATTCAAGATCCGCGCTTCAGCCATGTAGATTTCTTAAAGGACAAAAAAGAGGCGACGGATACCATTGGAATATTCAATTTCATAAGTCGAAAATAAACTGACAACGTCATGGTTAAAAAAGAAAACAAAAACAGCAGGACACAAAACACAACATAGAAACCAAAGAAATGAGCAACACGAAGCCCACCAATTACTCAGTTGGGTTGATCTCAAGTGCTCCGGAAAGTTAAGCTGATCCTGCTCCACATGTGGGACCCGTCGTGTTGCTCATGCTAGTACAAACATTCGGTAGGTCACATTCGGAGGAAAGGGGGCGGGATTGTTAAAACAGTTTGAATTTCACAGTGATATCATACTTTAACTTTGTTTAAACCTGTTTATTTACTTTTGACTTTAATGATTTATCCCTTGTAATTTTTTATTAACTGTGTATTTGCATTCAGGTGTCACAGGTCAAATTTATTCGTTCATTGTGTGTTAATTTACGTTTTTTGATTGAGTTAAGCCTTTCCAATTGATATTTTATAGTGTGTAATTCTATTTGTGATGTTATACTATTGTTTCAGAAAAGGGAGAAGGTTTGGTACCATTAAACGTTTATTCCCGCTGCAAATGTTTGCACCTGTCCTAAGTCAGGAATCTGATTACAGTAGTTGTCGTCTGTTTATGTAGTTCATACGTGTTTCTCGTTTCTCGTTTTTATATAGATTAGACCGTTGGTTTTTTCCGTTTGAATGGTTTTACACTAGTAATTTTTTTGGGCCCTTTATAGCTTGCTGTTCGGTGTGAGCCAATGCTCCGTGTTGAAGGCCGTACCTTGACCTATAATGGTTTTCTTTTATAAATTGTAACTTGGATGGAGAGTTGTCTCATTGGCACTCATACCACATCTTCCTATATCTATGAACATATCCATTGTCATCTGTGAAACGGATATTCCATAACGGCAATCAAACTTGTGATGGCGTCCATGAAATTTACGAAGGGACAATTTCAACGTCACCTTTTGGAACTCTTGGTTTTAATAGCTGCCTTGTGAGCGACAACACTCTATCAAGGAAATCATGATAGGAAATACACGCCCTGGAAATTTACAGATCTAACATTGTTGGGCTGATGTTAAGACGAGTTGTATATACAGAATGTACACAGCCATGTATCACCATCACTGCTGGTGATCCGATGGATAAATCTGTTGTAGAGTTGTCACTGGTTCAGACGTACTTATAAATATAATTATTTCTGTGACTGTATCTTGCATTAATTTGTAGGATCCTTTACAATAGATATTTCAGATGATCTGTAACAATTCCATCTTCATGCCTTATATATCATGTACTGTATTACGACGCTAGATTAAAACTGACGAGGAAAGGTAAGGCCCGGCCACCGACAGCTTTATTATGGAGCCTAGGTAGTCGAGTGGTCTAGCGCGTCAGATACAGTGCAGGCGATTTGGTGTCACGATATCTCAGTATCATGAGTTCGAATCCCGGCGAGGGAAGAACTAAAAATTTGCGAATGCAAATTTACAGATCTAACATTGTTGGGCTGATTTCTTTTTAAAATATTCTTTTTCACTCATTTGGTCTTTTGGAAAATGTTGTTTATGCTGTATGCAGACCCCTCTACCAAGAAATTTGTTTTGCATGCACACGTACAAAATTCAAGAGTCTATCCTAAATTGAGGTAAATTATATGGCCTTCCAAATACCGTTTCGATTCCTAACATCACTGAAGAGACATTAATTGTCGAAATCCGGATATGGTGTACAAATTTTTGCACCTCATGTTTGCGGTATACCATCTTTTCCGCAAGTTTATTGTTTTCTGTTTGGTAATAAATTAATAATAAGATCTATTTTGTTACATCTTGTGATCCGTTTATTTGGCAATCGCCAATGGCAGTCAGCAGGGTTTAAGAACATCAGTTGTTTGACCTGCTAGTCAAATGCGTTTTGTTAAAATATACTTTTTCACCCATTTGTTTTTTTGGAAAATGTTGTTTGTGCTATATATATATACAAGTCTAAATTGAAAACAACGTTCAAACCTATGATTACATTGGATAAAAACGTACTCTCTATGCATAGTCATCTAATTTTACTTTCTTATACAAGCGCATCATAAATGGAAAGCAACATGCTTGGCTTTAATTTTAACTGTCAGTCAGTAAGTTTGCTTTTTAACGGTTTGCCCATTTTCCTTTACGAATATAGTCAGTTCTTCAAATTATCTTCCTTTGCGTCCTTTGGATCTGCGGGATGTATAGATAAGCAGCCACGTCCATTCATGGTTTGAATGTTATATTGGATGCCTCGTGTAATCGTATAGAGAGACTCTGAGTACCACGCTATCTGCATGCACGTTAAGAACTCTTGCAACAAAAGTATGTGAGTGGTCTGTACGCCTTGTGCAAGGCGTCCATTATAATACCAGTCCAAATTTCTCGCTGATCGAGGATTTTGGAAAAAAGGGGGGGAGGGCAATGTTTGAAGTGATACTTCTAAAAAGTCTTTGCATTTATTATATTCAAAGCTCCATAAGGGAGGACCCCGGCCCCCTGCTTCCTAAATCCGACTCTGATGCTTAAAAAGAAAGACTTGTGTGTACATTGAAGTTAAAATTCTAACGCTTCAAAATCAAATTAATAAAAAATTATATCAATTAACGCTGGGACTATTATACTAACTAATATATTATGTCCCAGATTAACGTTAATATTTTTTAATTAGATTTTTTTTTTTAATTTTAGGTCGTTGCTCTTTCGTTATAATATATATGTATAGATAATCGGGTTCTCTACACATTGATATCGTAAAATATCAGCCGCGAGTCACAATGTGAACTTTTCTGGCGAGTGAGCGCAGCGAACGAGCTAATAAGCTTCACATTGTGTCGAGCGGCTGATATTTTACGATATCTATACGAAGAAAACCCGATTATCTGTTTATCGTTCTATTACTGGTCTTTTTCCCATCCCTTAGACAGCTTTGCGCTTGACGAAAGCAAGCTTGATAACGTCTCCTCACACATTGTGACGTCACTGATAACTTCTCCTCAGACATTGTGACGTCGCTGATAATGCCTGCTCTCGTCTCAAAGCCGTAATACAAGAATTACGGAGCGACTGAGCAGGGTGATATAGGCGTAGGGAAGGACGATAAGCAATTTTATTAAGAGCTGAGCAGAGTGATATAGACAGTGGGACGGCCGATAAATTATATATATGTGTGTGTGTGCAGTCTAGGTGGCTCGATATCCCAATAGCATAATTTCGAATCCCGGCGAGGGAAGAGAACAAAAATTTGCTTTTGCAAAGGAGTAGGTTCAGTAAGACCCGTTTTTGGCCCCAAAATATAGCAGTTTTACAAAATTGTTAAAATGTAAACTTATAGCTTTTTATTGGAAAGTAGAATACTTCTGTTACATACATATGGGTTGTTTTTGACAATACAATGCATATGTATCGGGTACTAGCATCATTAAGTCATGCTAAATTACTGAAATTTTATAATTTTAGCATTTGAGTTAATTTTTAGACGGTTTCCGTCTTAAATGGATGTGGCCGCATTTGTGTTCATTCTTAATATTTACATGTAAGTTGTATTTGATGATAATACATAACATATATAAAGGTTGAGGATGAACACGGATGCGGCCACTTTCATTTTTGACAAAAACCATCTGAAAAGTGACATATTATGGCATATTTGAGAGATGTATAACATTTAAGCTTGAATATGAGAGTCTTTAATGACAAAATCAGTTCAAATTTTCACATAAACTAATTGAAGCTACTAAGTTAGACACTTAAGTGTTTAAAAAGTGTCCAAAATCTTTCATCAGATGAACCTAATATTTGGGGCCAAAATCGGCCCTTACCGGACCTACTCCTTTGCAGATTGTTGTGCTGATATTGAGAGTAGCTGACATTTTTATACCTTACTACATGATTTGGGGTTTCTTCATTGTTGAAGGTTCTGCGTAATGAACTACAATTGCTGACTTCCTCATTGGCAATTACACCACATCTTCTTCTTTTTATATTAATCACAGGAAAGGGAAAAAAACCACACACACTTTAAATATAATTTTAAAATCTACAAAACATGACAAATACATATGGTATGGTACACTGTACAAAGATTGTTCATAATACAGATTTATAGGAAATGTTTGATCTATATTTCTTTCTAGAAAACGAGGAACCCCGGTAATATTTGGTTAGCGTAACATCTGATCTTTGGTATGGATCGTAAACTAGTTCAGATTAAAGTTGTACTTGTTTCATCGAAATTTGAGCCTTTGTTAATTAAACACAGCCTGTTTCACTTGATTAAAATCATAAATAATGAAAACAAAACGGGTTGATTTTAAGCGGTGCTTTGCTTTTGCGCCAATTCGCATTTTATTTGCCCAAAAATAATCTCTGATTTGCGCCCCAACCCATATTTCATTTGCGCCAATAATATAGAGGCCATGTCAATGAAAGTATCCTAGGATATGTCCTAAGATATGTCTTAGGGCATTATTTAGGATGTTTTTAGAGGACGAATTTGAGGCATGTCTTAACATTAAAACAAAGCTATCTTAGGACAGTCCTAACACTTGATAACTAACTACAATTGTCTTAAGACCGTCCTAAAACATTTATTTAATAAATAAGAATATTTAGTGACATAAATGGCATATATTTTAACGTATAATTAAAAGTTTACAAAACCTTGTTAAAGTTTACAAAACCTTGTTACAGACTTTATTTCTGACGCGCATGCAATTTTAGCTATATAACAATGCTTTGTCCATAGGTCCACTTCATTTCATTTATACATGTATTGAATCGGCCTTAGTAAGAAAAGAAGTCCGTTTTTTTTTTCTGAAACCGAAATTCAAATGTTTTCCACAATTCAATTATTATTGTTCAAACAAATTGGTCAGGTGCAAACAGTTTGCTAATATTGATAGAATTTTTTGGCTTCAAAAAGGGCAGCACGAATTATTTTAGAAGAGCGTATACGTAATACTATGAATTTATTAAATATACTTCAGCTTATTTTTTTCTAAAACTCAAACAGAATACTTAGTACTATAAACCTCAATGTTGATTTATGGACCAAATTAGTCTACAAATTTAAAATAATGTCACACAATTGAATCTTATATGCTTTAAAATTCAAAAGTTCACAAATGTTTAATTAGCGATAAAATTTATCCCCTACTTTGAATATATAAATATAATTGACCCCCCCCCCCCCCCTTTTCCAGTTACAGAAAAAAAAACTCGAACTCACCTTCATCTTGACCAGCCCTCCCTTTTTTTCCCAGGTAAAAAATGATAGGTCCCTTAAAAAACTTGTTGAAGAATATTTTGTTTAATTAGTTTAATTATTATAACAGTATAATAGTTTTATATTGTATAATAGTATTTTTATTATGGAGTTTATGTCATATATATTGTTTTCTGTTTGGTATTAGATTATCATTAAGATCGATTTTGTTACATCTGGTGATCAATTTATTTGGCAATCGCCAATGGCAGTCAGCAGGGTTTAAGAACATCCGTTGTTCGACCTGTTAGTCAAATACGTTTTCTTAAAATATACACTCTAAAAAATGTGTTTAGAGCCTAAACACTTTCCTAAACACATTTATGAAACCGATTTTTGACATGTTTTAAATCTAAACATGTTTAATATTTAATGTGCTAACAGCCTAAACGTGTCAAGCTATAAAGTGCTTAGACTGTAAACATGTTTAGCTGTAAAGCGTTTAGACTAGAAACACGTTTAGCTAAAAAGTGCTTAGACTGTAAACATGTTTAGCTGTGAATTGTTGTATCTGGAAACATGTTTAGCTGAGAAGTGTTGTGTCTTGAAACACGTTTAGCTGTGAAGTGTTTTGAATGTAAACATGTTTAGACCATAAAGGGTCGTGAAGAAACATGTTTATCATTTTATTGTGAGAAGCCATTACTTCATTAGGCCCCAATTGAACTAATATTCCGGAAGGCTTGATTGTTAAACGTATGATAGCTCTCAATAAAACAGGTTTTCATACCATCCCAAAAAGGAGCCAATGCATCAAACTAAGAAACTGGAATTTCCATATCAAATTGAATGTGACCAATACCTTTTCAATCTCAATGAGTTTTTTCTTTAATTCAATTCACATCATTCGACTATTGCATTTTTTTCTTCATTTCAAATATTCGTAAAACAGTCTAGAACTTTTGAAATGAAATTATCATTATACTAATTCTAGCTTTAAAAACAAAATTACAACATATAAAACAAAGGAATTTATGTTATCATTTATTTCCAGTTTATCATTGAACACAATCAAAAATAAATTCATATCAAGGTACATGTACATAATATTGACCAATCTTCTACTTGTACCCCATCCCTACAACAAAACAATTTGAAAATGTTCTGTTTTCATTTTACAGGTCAATAAGAGCTTCTCCTTTCTTAGTACCCAACTGCTGGTCAATGGCCTGAAATATAGAAAAATATTGATAAGCAACTAAGTAGAATTAATCTAAAAATATAAGAATACGAACTACAACACCAAAAAGTAAAAGCATGATTTAAGATCCAGATAACAACATTAGGACCGTGGTATATAAATTTACTGATGAATCAATTGATATTTTTTAATATAAAACTTCTTTTCATGCTTAATATTATTCATTTGATCAAATATATATTGGCATTTTTAAAATCAAATACACTTTTGATTCTTACCTAGCAGCATATTTGCTACTGTTCTTTATCTCCTCTTTTAGCATGCCAAGACATATGATGATTTCCTCTGCACTTCTCTCATCTAGAATAAAACAATACATATCAATAAAATTATAAAAAAAATCACAACCGCTTATAACTACTGAAATAAACAAGCATCTTTCTATTTATTTTGAGGAAATGTTGATTGTGCATATCGGAAGTGCTTACGAAAACAATGAACTCGATATGACACTGGATTTGCGAATGATGCACCTCATCCTGATAAGACTCAGCAGATTCGGCTACCCTTCATGTTCCATTATAATCTACCGAGGAGTACCGAACGAAAATTATCCTCACAAACTCCTTTCCAATAACATATATAAATAAAAAAATAAATGCAAACTTGCATGATAGAACATTAAACAACTCTTATCATCTATACACAAGATAGTTTGAACACTTAAAGCTCTTACAAGCACTTGTTTCGTGGGCTGGTACCCTCTTTTCTCTCCTGCATTGGCTATACGGTAGTGTACTTGTAAATAATGCTTATAACTGTCAATAATCATTTAAAATTGGTAGTACAAAAAAAGACAGTATAATCATAACTCCTTACCTTTCTGAAACAGTCAAGTTACGGTCAGTTATGGTCAAAAGTAAACAGCGTGGCCTTTGACTTCGGGTTCTTTGTTTCTTCTTCCCGCTCAAAAATTAACACGTGATATGAATGCCGTATTCGGCCTAAATGTGTTGTAATTCTAAACGTGTTTAGGAAAGTGTCTAAATATTGAAAGTGCTTAGAATTTAAAAACGTTTAGCTTTATATACTTGACAAAGTAGCTAAACATGTTTAGCACAACAACATGTTTATTGAAAAGTGCTGAGAGCCAAAACATGTTTATTGCGAAGTGCTGAGAGCCAAAACATGTTTATTTTTTTATGTTTAGAAATTAAACACTTTCCTAAGCACATAAGTCTTGCAACACGTTTAAATTCTAAGCACAATTTTTACAGTGTACTTTTTCACTTTTTTGGTCTTTTCGAAAATGTTGTTTGTGATGTATTTAGACCCCTCTACCAAGAAATTTGTTTTACATGCACACGTATCAAAACTGCGGTTTTTATCCAATGCAATCATAGGTTTGAACGTTGTTTTCAATTTAGACTTGTTTGTATATAATATATATATTTTTAATGTTTCTATTTCGACTTAGTACATCGTAACTGTTAAGACTATTCTCGTACCATCCTAAGATACCCCTGGGGCCGTGTCATCGAAAGTGTCATAAGATTTGTCTTAAGATATATCTTAGGACAAATTATAGGACTGTCTTATGATATATCTCAGACTGTATATCGAAGGTATCATAAGATAATCTTAACGAAGATGTCATATCGTAGTCCTAAGTGCTGTTTAGATTTTTTAGTTCAAAGGGGAATCTCGTGTAATCTTGGTATAAAAACTCAGGACATAAATTATCTATTTTGTATTGCTGTACCGTAACCCTACAGAATGAGTGAGAAAAGAAGTCCATTTTTAACAGACACAGACACATCACAGTGCATGTTTGTTTATATGCTAGGACATCATAAAATTATCCTAAAAGTTAAAATTGTCATGGATCTACAATCTGTCGATACCTGTATCTTGGCATTGCTCATGGTCATGTTTTTCTCTGACTGTTTATGACGTCTTTACACTAAATCCATTGGATGTGTACTGATTGATAATTTAGTCTTAGATGCATGATTTTTTTATTAGTTGTTAGTGGCTGCGAGTACTCTCAGATCAGTCTTTACTGTCTTTTTGTTGTTGGGATATACAAGTACCCTGCCACGTCCACTTTGTGTTTTTAAAAGAAGTTGTGGTATGATTGCCAATGAGACAACTCTCCACAAGAGACCAAATGACACAGAAATTAACAACTATAGGTCACCGTACGGCCTTCAACAATGAGCAAAGCCCATACCGCAAAGTCAGCTATAAAAGGCCCCGAAATGACAAATGTAAAACAATTCAAACGAGAAAACTAACGGCCTAATTTATGTACAAAAAAAATGAACGAAAAACAAATATGTAACACATCAACAAACAACAACCACTGAATTACAGGCTCCTGACTTTGGACAGGCACATACATACAGAATGTGGCGGGGTTAAACATGTTAGCGGGATCCAAACCCTCCCCCTAACCTGGGACAGTGGTGTAACAGTACAACATAAGAACAAACTAAAAAATCAGTTGAAAAAGGCTTAACTTATCAGATGGATACAAACAGAAATACTATCCTAAGACAGTTTGTTAATGTAGTAGTCCTTAAGTTGGGACCAAAATTAGAACATAATCCTAAGATAAGATCTTTTCGAAACACGGCTATGAGCAAAATTCTCCTAAGATTATCTTAGGACATATCTTAGTCCTAAGACACCTTCGATGACACGGTCCCTGTCTATATATCCTAGCTTTAGGACCAAGTTTATGATCTTATTTACGGAGACTTCTGTTAATCTGACTTAGGACTAAGGCGTGTCCTAAGACCATCCTAAGACACGGTCTACTTCAGGGACAAATTCATTGACACGGTCCCAGGTAAATATATAGTATCAAAATAGTTTTATCTAAAAGAGACTTTAAATAGTAACTTTAACAGTTTTTTGATTGCATAATAAAACATATTCCTCCTAAATCAGTCATCGTAACATCAGTCAAAGCGCTATACACAGATACTTTCTTAATAATAAGAGACTTTTCACTCTAACTTTAAAACTCAGTGATAGAGATCATAAAACCTAAAAGAAAGCACTATAGTCTATACACTAGAGTAAAACTAAAACTTCCGTTGTGCTGAATTAAGGCTTGTAAGCAATGGCTATGGATGTACTCATGTACACTGGGTGACTTATATGTGTGGTCATTAAAAACTTATCTCATTTATATAAAAATAAGAGGATGTGGTATAATTGCAAATGAGACAACTATATATCCACCCGTAAAGTTCAAATGAAGTGGATATACATGTGAGCACTATGTAGTTTCAAACCTACGTACGTGACCTACAGTTTTATATGAGTATGAAATTAATTAGTTATCTAGGGAAATACTCTTACAACAAAAATCTTATTCACGATGAAGCAATGAAATATCTGAATTTTTTCATATATGTTACCTGTAAAATGGTGCAAATGTGGTTTTTATTTTTTGGCGCAAATGAAATATAAACTAGTGGCGCGAAAGAAAGTTTGAATTTTGTAAAAATTGGCGCAAATGCAGTGCGCCCGATTCAATACGACTTTAATCTTGCTCGTGATAATATATTGAAATAAACTGCTTCGCTGAGCGCAGCTGAATACGCCAGCAGAAGTCCAACACTGAACAGTTGGGGCAATAATGGACACAATATTCAAGCTTGATACAGGTCTGAATTTGGATTGTAATTAAATATTTGATATATTATAGGTTTCTGAACAAATGTAGTCAGAGAACTTGAAATTGGTTACATGAAAGATTTCTTGCTGTTGTGCAATACACATTGCTGTAGCGTAATACGTAGTAAATCTGTTGTCAGACTATAAACAAATAAAATCTTATAACTCGGAAAAATAAAATAGAAAATTTATAAAAATCAAAAGGAAGCCTACAAAAATAGATATAAACAATTAACAAAAGTTTCATAAAAAATGCTGAAAGCATTTTTTAGTTTTTGTTTGAAAACTGGAAAATCCCCCTTTTTGTAATGAATAAAACCCCATAAATTGGAAACGTATAGTCTGAAATTTATAAAAATCAAAAGGGAGCTCATGTCGATAGAAATAAACAATTCATTAAAGTTTCTTGCAAATTGGTGAAATTGTTTTTGAGTTATTGTCTGAAAACTGGAAAATCCCCCCTTTTTTAATGAATAAAACCCCAAAACTCGGAAACGGTAAATCCAAAATTTATAAAAAACGAACGGGAGTTCACGTCAATAGATATGAACAATTCACAAAAGTTTATTGCAAATTGGTGAAATTATTTTGAGTAATTGTCCGAAAACTGGAAAATTCCCCCTTTTTAATGATTAAACCCCAAAACTCGGAAACGGTAAATTCGAAATTTATAAAAAACGAAAGGGAGCTCACGTCAATAGATATGAACAATTCACAAAAGTTTCATGCAAATTAGTGAAATTGTTTTTGAGTTATTGTCCGAAAACTGGAAAATCCCCCCTTTTTTAATAAATAAAACCCCAAAACTCGGAAATGATAAATGTGAAATTTATAGAAAACGAAAGGGAGCTCACGTCAATAGATATAAACAATTCACCAAAGTTTCATGTATATTAATTGGTTAAAGCGTTTTTGAATTAATGTCCGACATGTTAACGACGGACGGACGGACAGACGGTCAACGGTACACCATAATACGCCCCGTAAACGGGCGTATAAAAAGTGAACTATAAATTGTTTTACTGCCTGTTTATTATTTTACAGATTTGAGTAGTTTGACTTTAAGGATATTCGCTATTCATTTTTAAAGTAACAGGCTTTTTCGAAGACTGTTATATATTGATAGTATAAAAATAAAGAAATTAAAAAAGCAGAAAATAATGAAGGGTCCGTGTGCTTGTTTTTGAGATATAAACCATTGAAAATTTGGCGGGAAATAATTTTCTGTAGATTTTTCTTAAATTTAAATGGAAGGAAAGGTAGGGGTTAGTGGGTAATTTTTTCTAATAGCACTGCCAAATAAAACCTAAGGATTCCGAATGCTTGGCGCGACGTCAAGCGTTCGAATTTCATCAAAACGTCACTTTCTGCGGGACGTCATGCGTATTATTTTCCGTAATAAGAACGATATTTTCTATAATTTACAATTTGATTTTATGAATTAATGTGGCTTAAATTACGCAAAAGGCAGTTAATTTATAATAGCACTATGAGAAAAATAACAGTATAAGTACCTCTCGATTTCCACATAAAAGTAAAATTTAAAAAAATCCCACTTTGAGCAACTTATCCGTAATTTTAAGCATGGCTTGAAATATTAACTAGTCATTCTCGTGGGGATTTATTTCCCCCTTGTTTGAACTAATCACAGCATCAGATTGAATCCAATCAATTTATGACGAAGAATATATCTACTCAAAAAATTTTATAACTTTGCTTTACTTTTTTACAAAAGTGCAACAATCCCCACTTTTCAGCCTCAGTTTTCTCGAAAACAAGCACGGTGACCTATGTTTTATTATTTTATAACTCGCCTAGGCCAATTAAAATTATGAAAATGACAATGACATGAAACTGTATCGGATGCTCTGCATCTTTAAATACTTTTCTGTTAAATTGCAACCGGTTTAATCATTAAAAAATCTCACGTTAAATAATCCTATGAAAAGTATATTTAATAACTTTTATGTTTAATCAAGAATCACAGGCTTATTTTATGCTACGGCTATACAAAGGAAATTGACCATTTTCCGCTGTTTTTTTTTTAATTTGAAATGGGTGGCAGCTTAAACCCACTCGAATTTGAATGTACATTTGAGTAAATAAAAAATATAATTCACTGTCTTATGTTTTTCCTGTTGTCTGGTTGTCGTCTCAACGACATATTACAAACCACACACCCTCCCTTTATTTATAATTTTTTTTTTTTTTTTTTTTATTATTATTAAAGCACACATTACACCCACAAGAGGGCCAAAGGCATGACACAAATTCAACAATTCTACATACATGTCAAAAAATTGGTTTTATGCGATTTTGTCACGATTTCAGTTCTTGCTATATTCGATTATTAATTTCAACCGAACACCCACGATAACAAGCAAGTCCGACTTGATTTATTTTCAATAGACTTTCTGCCAAGTAAAGTTTTAAAACTGCATTTCAGTCTGAAGATGAAATTAAATCTCTCCAAAAAAAAGTTGAGAATATTACGCTGCATAAAACTTTGCAGTGAAAAGAAGTTATTTGATAATATGAATTAACGGTAACATTTGATTTAAATATAATATACTTTCAACAAATATGATATTTCGAGAATAATGACCACCATATGACAATAATGATAGAACCACGAGGGTTATATCCAGTGGGCAATAAACATGTTTCTTATCATCTGATTATAAGTCAGATAAGTACTATCATGGGGATGCTAATCTTAATGAAACAGTGTGTTTTATATCCTTCTGATTGACCCAAGACACAGTAATAACATGGAAGTATTATATTAAATACTTCTATGGTTATTCTTACGTCTTTAAAGTTGTACAACTTCCGCTATACACTAATAATCGAGGATTATGCTGTGGCCAGTGGGGGATTATGTCATATCCATATAGGCGCGTGTTTTGTTATCACAACCAGTAAACGAGGTCATTCAGTTGCGTACTTTGGTCAAAGAAAGAGAAGGATGGAGTCCCCTAGAAATGAAAATAAGCTGAATGTAATTTCGTTTTCAAGGACGAAGAGTCCGAAGCTTACTTATGCCGGAGAGTTCTGGTAAGATATACTTTTTAATCCATAGAAAATAAGAAGAGAAAAAAAATTCATTGATATTTAAAATATGATTTCTGAATATGAATATGAAAAACCGAGGTTTGCCCAAGTTCATTTAGAATACAAAAATGTTTGTCATATTTTTATGTATGGTATATGTTAATGAATAAGAAATGGAGGTATACAGTTAATTCGGGATTGTTTTGTCTTGAGTAGCCAAACATTCCCATTTTTATTTAACATTTCTTTATTCAGCCTTGCTGGATCTATGTGATCACTTCGGATTTTGAGATGTTGCAGAATTCTAAGTTACACACATATTATAATACTCATCAAGTTGTCAATACTGGCAAATATTATTCGATTGAAATTTTCATAGTTCTATTGACGAGATTTACTTTTAGTAGAGACCAAGTGTCGAGTTAAAAAAGTGAGTATCGAGTTGTCAAAAGTGAGTATCAAGTAAAAAAGTGAGTATCGAGTAAAAAAAAGTGAGTAATAACTCGATACTCACTTTTTGATGGGGAAATTTATTTTAACTTTATTCCTTTGGCATGATTCATTTTATCAAGGATGTATTAGTATTTTAGTTATATGTCCTTGGTTATATTGACCATCAACATGAATAATAACTAACTTAGTTCTTATGGATAGTAATATGAAACTGATAGGACCACTTGAATAGTAAACATCTCAAACAAAACAGTAGTCAGAATAGTTTGCAAGAAACACCCAATTTAATACTTGGGAAATATATTCTACGAACAAGGGGAATTAATTGTGGTCTGAAGCCTGTTAGACACCAAAATGTTGGTATTTCTTATGAAATTTTACATTTACTTAGCATGATATCTTAGTAGCATAAGTGCCAAATTTTATTACTTTCTGACCGTTATAAAAACAGTTTGGAATGTTTTATATAAGTGCATATGTCTGCGGAGAATGCTATTTCCAAAGTTTTAAGACCTCAGTCAATAGATATAAGAAGATTTGGTATGAGTGCCAATGAGACAACTCTCCATCCAAGTCACAATTTGTAAAAGTAAACCATTATCTAATTTAAACTAAATAAAAGTTATGGCTACTGGATGTTATAAAGAAAATTGGGCAACATTTATATGAAGAAATTATTTGTTAGGTTATTTATTTGCCTTGATCCAGTAGCCATAACTTTTATTTAGTTTAATTGTTAAAGCTTACTGCCACTTGTGTGCTACTTGTGTGCCAGTTTTGTGCAAACTTATATCCCTCTAGTGCTTAAATCAGAAGTGGTCAATATGGTAAGTGTACAGATATAATAAGCATTATTGTGGGTAAATTAATACTGAAAAGTTTTTTTTATTTCCACTGCCTATCCTTATTGGTTATGTATACATGACTTTTTTTGTACTTCAACACAACTTCAAAGTAAATTTAGACTTGACACTTTTCAATTTTAAGATATTTTGCTCTTCATATTTTTATACGTGGTTGTACGTTATCTTTTTTTGGAAAACTTATTGAAAATGCACCATAAGGTACTCTCAATCACTCTGATAATGACCTATATTATACCCTTATTTTTTGTATGCACTGTTCTAACTAATGTTTAAGCACTGTTTTAAACTGTGTATAATTTGTATTAAAACAGATGAATCACCAAAGAAAAGAAAAACTCAAAGTTCTAATAGTGGCCTGGGTGCAGTGTATTCGAATTATCAACAGTGCTCCTCAAATAAAGAAAATAAAAGAAAAAGGTGAGGTTATAAATTTGTAAAATTTCCTTTTTATAACATCAATTTATCACCGTTAACAGTCAGGGGAATTACTTAAATGAGTGATATCTTAAATCACTAGTTCAGTAACATTTGAATGTTATGTAACTTTAGATATATACTAATGATCCAGGGACTAATCAGTTTGCTGAAATTATCAGAACCAACATCTGTGTTTAAAGGATGACCGGTCATGTCAGGTGATGACCTTGTACTGAATCTGGGATAATGACATGAAAATCACTTGTATAAATGTATCATAATTCTATTTTATTTCAAAGAATCATTTTAAAGAGGTTTCTTTTTTTTTCAATTTTACTCATAATAAGATATAATATAAACCTGTATGTTTAAAATTTAAGTAAAACTACAAAATACAAAATACAAAATTATTTTTTTATCAAGGCTTCAGACCCCAATTAAGTTGCTATTTTTTTCTATTTATAAGTGATTATTTCAAAAATTCCCCTGACTGTTTAAACTAACTATTAAAAAAAAAACCCAGAAGATACAGTTTGAATATAGACATGTAAGACAAGTATCCAACAGAGACCAACTGAGGTTGATGTTAGAAACTTTATGTGTGTGTGAAGAACTTTTATATCCTTTTTAATAGATTTCTAGTTTTTATATAACTATTTTGAAAAAAAATCAAGCCTGTAGTTCAGTAGTAGTCGTTGGTTCACAGCTGTCATATTTGTTTTTCGTAAATTGGTTTGTTATAAATTAGGCCGTTAGTTATGTCAATTGAATTGCTTTATATTTTCATGTCGGTCCTTTAATAGCCGACTATTACGGTACTATATAGCCGTACAGTATGGGTTTTTCTCATTGTTGAAGGCCGTACAGTTACATGTACCTATAATTGCCTACATCCACTTCATTTGAACTTTGGTAGATAGTTGTCATATTTGCAATCATACCACATCTCCTTATTTTTTAAACAATCATAAACACACAAAAAGTAAAGAAATGCATGTTATGTTCTTCTTGTATATTTTATGATGGTATGATTCTTAATTCTAATCTTGATTTTCATATAATTGAGGTCTGGAACAGGCATGTCAGTAACTGCTAGTAGTCCTTTGTTAATTGCTGTATCATTGTCCTTTTGTTTAGTTTCTTCTGTTACCTATTCTAACATCGGACCTAGACTTCTTAAAAACTGAGTGTTTCTAAACTTTATCATCAAATATGTATCAAGGGTTTCCAGCATTTAAATTAGATTTAAAATACCTTTCCAGAGCTTCTGGTAAAGCGATCCTTATCGATATACCAGTTTGTGGTAAATCATTTCAAGTAGTACAGTTAGAAATTTATTGTGATCCAACAATTAATATACCACTTACATTGACTATATTTTTCCCCGGTGCAACGCGTTCTGGGGGACATAGAAATATTGGCGTCCGTCCTTCCGTTCCATCTACTAAGCGCTGACACGTGTACAATTCTTGCCAGATTTTTATGAGACTTATGTCATAGTTTTAAATTAGCAATTTCTTGAACCAATTTAAACAGCCGTGCCTTTCATTTATTAGCTGACCTGGGCCGAAGGGCCAAGTGAGCTTTTCTCATCACTTGGCGTCCGTCGCCCGTCCTCCGTCGTCGGCGTCGGCGTCGTCGTCGTCGTCGTCCGTCGTCGTTAGCTTTTTACAAAAATCTTCTCCTCTGAAACCACTGGGCCAAATTTAACCAAACTTGGCCACAATCATCATTAGGGTATCTAGTTTAAAAAATGTGTCAGATGACCCCGCCAACCAACCAAGATGGCCACCATGGCTAAAAATAGAACATAGGGGTAAAATGTAGATTTTGGCTTATATCTCTGAAACCAAAGCATTTAGAGTAAATCTGACATAGGGTAAAACTGATTATCCGGTCAAGATCTATCTGCCCTGAATTAAATTTTCAGACAAATCTGACAACCTGTTGTTGGGTTGCTGCCCCTGAATTGGTAATTTTAAGGAAATTTTGCAGTTTTTATACGCCCGTCAAAATTTTTAACGGGACGTATTAAGGTATACAAATGTCCGGCGTCCGTCCGTCTGTCCGTCCGTCTGTCTGTCCGGCGTAAACATGTCGCACCGTAACTTGAGAATGACTTATCCAAATTTCACGAAACTTAACATAGTTGTTTCTTATGATGGTCAAACGATCTGTATACTTTTTGGTGAAAATAAGATTAAAACTTTTTGAGTTACGGGACTTAGTAACTAAAACAGGTGTGTGTTGTTTTTTTTTCACATGTCGCGCCGTATCTCAAAAACAATTTATGATTATTGCTTAAACTTTACACACTTCTTAGTTATGTTAATCTTAAGATCTGTATACTTTTTGGTGATGATTCAAAATTTTATTTTTTGAGTTATTGAGTATTTTGTAAAAAAAGGGGGAGGGGTTTTTCACATGTCGCGCCGTATCTCAAAAACGATTTATGATTATTGCTTAAAATTTTACACACTTCTTAGTTATATTAATCTAAAGATCTGTATACTTTTTGGTTTTGATTCAAAATTTTATTTTTGAGATATTGATTTTTTTTTTAAAGGGGGGGTTTCCACATGTCGCGCCGTATCTCAAAAACGATTTATGATTATTGCTTAAAACTTTACACACTTCTTAGTTATATTAATCTAAAGATCTGTATACTTTTTGGTTTTGATTCAAAATTTTATTTTAGAGATATTGAGTTTTTTGTTAAAAAAAGGGGGGTTTTCGCATGTCACGCCGTATGTCAGAAACTATTTATGCTTATTGCATAAAAATTCACACACAAGAAAACGGGCGTATCATGCGCTCATGGCGCAGCTGTTTATTGGTTATTATCTTGAATATTATTATAGATAGAGATAAACTGTAAACAGCAATAATGTTCAGCAAAGTAAGATCTACAAATAAATTGTCCTGACCAAAATTGTCAGTCGACCCCTTTAGGAGTTATTGCCCTTAAAAGTCAATTTTTAACAATTTTTTGTAAAATTTTTGTAATCTTTTACAAAAATCTTCTTCTCTGAAACTACTGAGACAAATTTAACCATACTTGGCCATAATCATTATTAGGGTATGTAGTTTAAAAAATTGTCCGATGACCCCGCCTTTCAACCATCATGGCCGACTTGGTTAAAAATAAAACATAGGGGTAAAATGCAGTTTTTGGTTTATATCTCTGAAACTAAAGCATTTAGAGCAAATCAGACAGGTGGCAAAAATGTTCATCAGATTTAGATTTATCTGCCCTGAAATTTTCAGACGAATCCGACAACCCGTTGTTGGGTTGCTGCCCCTGAGTTAGTAATTTTACAAAATTTTTGCAGTTTTTTGTTATTATCTTAGATATCATTATAATATCTAATATCTAATACTATTAATTATGATTTTAACCTTATTTTACATGATTTCCAAAGCATCAGTTAATACAGGCGAGCGACACAGGCTCTTGAGAGCCTCTAGTTTTTAAAGAGTTATGCCCCTTAGAAATATTAATTATGGTGAAAATTGCCAAAATGAATGCTCTAATGTGAACAATTCTTGCCAGAGTTTTGAAAATTTATACTATAGGTAAATATAAGCAATGTTTTGGACGAGTTCGAAAATCAGTGCCAATCAATTGCCCTTGGAAATATTATTCATATGGAAAATTGCATTGTTAGCGCTCTCATTTGTTCAATTCTTGCCAGAATTTTATGAAACTTATATCAAAGTTTTATACCAGCAATATGTTTAAGATATCAAGTATGAATATTACATGTATTAGGTCAATATTCTTTAAAAATAAACGTCTTTTGAAATGGCACATGTGACCTCTTGAAAGAAGTAGGATCAAGAAGTCCTATATTTGGTCCTTATGTCAAATTTTTCAATATTCAATCCAAGACTTATATTCAAAAAGGCAAATTTGAAAAGACTACATATTTTTTTTCTCGAAATTTTAGTTTAAAAAAATGAATATTTAATACATGCATTGTAGCTAGATTGCTTGTATTTATGCATTTATAGGCCTTTTTATCTGAATAATATTGGTCACATACTAAGAGTAATAAAAACTTATCAAATTATATATATGGTTCAAATTCACACTATTACAAAACATATGGTTGTCCATTCATGCTGCCAATACCTTTGTAAACACCCTGTTGAAATTAGTCAAAAATTGTTTATTCAAAATTAAGGTTTTTCTTCAAAAGAGTGTATAACTTTGATGGATTGTGATGACACTGACCGAAAAATAGTAGTTTTTTTTTGGCATTTCTTCAATTTTAAAGGAAAATTAAGATTTTAAGTAAAATATTCTGCCAAAATATAAGTCCCTTATCTTGTACCATGTCCTTTGTCTGAAGCTATTCAACAAATCCGGCTAACTGTTGAACATATAGCAATAATTAAAATCATTAACTGTTTCTGGTATTTGATGTAATTAACCAAATTTTAAAATTAAAAAAAAAATATGCTTTTATGAAATAAGGTGTTTTTACAAGTAACGTAATTCAAAAAAAATGAAGCAACATGTACCGTTACTCTGAATAGAAATGCATTTACAAAGAATGGTATTATCCTCACTATCTAAATCATCTTTTTTTTCGGAAATAGATCATTAGAATAATTTGTTTTCTTTTTTTAGATTTTACTTTCTATGAGTACCCACAGTATTTTCAAGCAGAACAATGGATATTGATCAGACCAGACAGTCTGGAGAATTTACCATGGATAGAAGTTACAAAAGTGACAGCAACACATTCGATTGGTTTAATGGATATTTTGGGCAGGAGTAGCAGACTGGTACATTGATTCCAAAATCTTGAACAAACAACAACTGAACACATTCTTGTCTCTTTTAAGTGGGATAATGTTAATCTTTACAAAATGCCAGCACAATTGAAATTAATATGGGATAGTTGAAAGAAGAAATTTCAAAATGATACATATTATCACAATGTTGCATTTAGACAATCTCTATTTTTGTGAAACAGTTTTTTTTTAAACTGTAAATACTGTGATGATCTACAAAACATTATTAAAAGATGAACATGCAAGTCTCAAGTGTGATCCAGTTTTTAACCGCTTTTCGCTTGAAAAAAAAATCAAGCTTTTTTAAATTTATGAAGTGACAACAATTGTTTTTACTGGATTTACATTGAATAAATAATATTATCCAGACATTAAAATAAAAATGTTGAAATTGATTTCACTTCATTTTATTTTCATTTTTTCGCTATGTTTTTATCAATTTATTTTAACCTTTCTAAGTGAGAAAGTCAGACTTCTTGATGCTTCTTGTTGTTACACACTACATTTAAAACATTGTCACATTTCATATGGTATATTCTGGCTTTCATTGTATTTTGTGGTTTTTGTTTTTTGGTGAAATTGCAAATTGTGTTCTTACCAATGAAACTTAACAGTTAATTGTTCTTGATTTTTTTTTCTTAAACAATGAAAAACCCTTTAATTAAAAATTAATATGTTAAGGTAAAGTTCATCCCAAAGGTTGCTTTCATTCATTTTCATAAAATTATAAATAATTAATAAAAAATTTGGAAAGTTTGGAAGTATTTGATTTGATTACCACTGAGACAGCTTTCCACGAAAGTTCAAATGATGTAACCGTAGGCATACGACCTTCAACGACATGAGAAAAAGCCATACTGTATAATCATCTATAAAAGACCCCGACATTAACACCAATTCAATTGAGAAGAATAACGGCCTAATTTATTACAATTTACGAAAAACAATATGAAAGACATGAACCAACAACAACCACTGAACAACAGGCTCCTGACTTGGGACAGTCACATAACGGAGGTGGCAGGGTGAAACATGTTTGTGATCGCTCAACCCTCTTCTAGCCTGGGACAGTGGTGCAACAGCACAACATAAGAATAAGCATTTATCTAGTACACTATCATTTTAAAACAACAGCTTTCAAAAATTCACTTAATTTTGATGGCAAGTATTAGTAACCAATCAATATATACAGAGATATGAATCACCTGTGTGCAATTTTGATAGATATATATTATGCAAATGTTGAAATTTAAATCACAATACTTAAATAACTACTTACCCATTTTTCATCAGTATTCTGATATATTAAAGTATAGAAATTGACCCTATATAAAAGTTTCAAAGTCAATGAATCATGACTGGGGGAGGGAAAATAATCATTATGGAGATGAGATGTGCAAAATCTAGTACAACTGCACATCTAATGTAATAACCGTTAATGTTCAGCCTTAAACTGACCAAATCACAAACATAAACCTGTAAATTAACTATGCATTTTCGAAATCAATAGACAGTGATTGGGGGAGGGATAATCGCCATGGACATAATTTCCAGTGTCTTTTTATAAATGGTTACTAGAGTGACATCCCTAAATTATTCCCCTTCTGACTGAACTAAACAGCAATACACATTGCTATGAGTTGATGCTCTAGTGAATATAAATGTGTAAACCTAATTTTGTGACTGAATTCAGTCATAATATTTTTTTACTGCTGCAGAATTGGTTTTTTTCAACAAATATTTCCTGAATTTGTATTGACTGAATTCAGTCATCTGTATTATAGATGTGTATACTATGTAATCACACTTGGTGTAATTCAAGTCTTAGAAAACACTCTAATTTAGTACAATTTCTTGGAGCTTCTATCAAATGCTGTGTGACTGAATTCAGTCAACATTTTGTGAAAAAAATGAACAGGATAAAGAGTTAATTTCATTTAGCTGTTATCCTGTTATATGTTGCTTGTATTAATCTATAATCCGAATTCTGTTTCATCTGAATTAACAGTAATAGGTTTTAGTTAAGAAGCAACAAGTACAAATGTATTTGATAGATATTTTACGAATAAAATGGTAATGTTACTTTCTATTGTACTTATTGAATTATGTGATATAAAGATGCAATCAGGTGACTGAATTCAGTAACTCAAAAAATTATCACCGTACAATGCTATTTTATTTTTTGTAAGTTGATCATATTAATGGGGTCATTAATATGAATATATTCTGTGTTGACGTTTTCATCCATTTTAAATAAACTGCGCATTGCATACAATGTTGAATGTCAAATGGTATTCTATAATGAATAATATATCAACTAAGTTCAACCCTTGAATTTTGACAAATCAGAAAATTGACAAGTTGAACCAGACGGTGTTCATAGTAAACTGTTTATACTGATTTAGGCCGAATTGCACATGGAATGATTTCTTCGATGATATCATTGAAGATGATGCAGCGGATATTCATAAAACCGACACGATAACCCTTTCTGTCTCAAACAAATCGGATACAGAATCTTTTGAGACTGACTATGGAACCAATATCAGTGGTTCAACAATTTGACAGCAGCCTGGAGTATGCCATATTTTCTTTAAATCGTCATGAAGACGACAAAGATGAAACCACTCCTCCGTGACTTCATGGATACCTGTAAACACGCCTGTACTGTGGAAGGACGCATTTGAAATGTTAAATCAATAAGAAGCCCCACAAACTACACAAAGATGTAGGGAAAATGAATCGTTGGCTTGAGAAATAAATATATTCTCTCTGTATCAATCTATCTTCGATTGCAATGAGCATGCTCCTTTAGGATAAGGGGGGGGCTGTCCCACTCATTGCAATTATTCTCTCTCTTACAATATTAAATATACCCAAACTGTGTGGCCTGTGTGAATTGAATTGAAATATGTCCTTAGCTAGGAGCTATGCTGTCAATTTTTTTATGCAGTCAAAACATTTCAGTACAGACCATTTACTTTTAATGGGGTGTTATGGATTTCACCCCAAAGCTAGTCTTAAGATTTTTGTTTGTTTTAATTAAAGCCTGGCATCAACATATCTTTCCAAATATAACCTTTATAACAGTCAGATGTCTAATATATTTTTTTTTAAGTTGTCTTTTTTTTCAATTGAGGAAGATTCAATGGTTGATTTTTTTTTAACACACTCCCAAACTGTCTTTTGAATCTTTAATATCTACATATTTCTGATGCAAATACTCATCTCATGAAAACATTCTAGTAAAGATGCATATATTGTAATGTAAAATTGTGTTTTATATTGCTATTGTTTCATTTATGAAATATAAGGTATAGATTGTTGATGTTTTAAATTATAAAAGTAGATTTGACATGACTTTTGGACAAACTATGTTGTAAACTATTCATCTAACTATTCCTGATATTAATATAGATTATTGGTATCAATATGCTGTTATTAAGAATGGAAATTGAGTTTCTCAATTCCACAAAGACTGTTATATAACTTATTAGTCATTACAAGTTATAGATAAACAAATTTATAACAATTTCTATCATAATGAAAATCTAATAATGTATTCTGGGACAAATAGCAGATGCGACATAAGGTTAATTAGTTTCTGTTTATTGATGGTCAAATATTGTACACACATAAGATTAATACTAATTAAACAATTATCGTAAACATCTGGTTGTTTTGGCAATACTTCGAAATTCTATTAGTAGTGGTCAAGACATCAAAGATCATTTGATAATCAGTAATTACAATAAAGTCTATAAAAGCCTAGGTTTACAATTTGTGTTCAATTCGAACACTTATTGTATTCTAGGTAAGTTTGAAATAATTTGAAATAAACTATTTATTCTTAAGATAATTTCTAAAAGTTAAATTTATTTATTTTTCATTAAAGAAAGTTTTTAGATCATAAGTACTGTATTCATTATAACTGTTTTATTATATTAAGAACAATTAAAAATGTATGTTTCATTTTTATTAATGTTTCAATTTACAAATACTTTGGAAAAAACAATGTATTAAATAATAACTTATATTGTAATGTTTTAACTTTATTCTTCATTAAACAATTCGAACACTTATTGTATTCTAGCTTTTCCTGTTGCTGATTCCGGCCTATCTACCAATTGATTGTGAGTTTGTTTCCCCCTCATTGTGACATACGTCAATACTTTAGCAAGGATTATAAAACACAGTAACAATTGTCACAATACATATATGTCAGTGAATATGTTTCTTTACAACAATTCTAGTCATTCCTTGTTTATAAGTGTTCCAGTATTTCATAATAGCATAAATTTATGTCATGAATTGTAAAATGACACTATGTTAAGTTTCAGTTTTGGTTAAAAAGTTGTTTACCTGAAAATGCCTGTTTATTTCATGTTGGTTTTCAGTGTTTGATGTTTCAAAATGTTTTTTCTTCACAAGAAACTTGGTTTGTGTTAAACTGCTTGTTTAAACTTTATTCTGGCTGATAAAATAAAATATTTTTCCTACCTACCGACCCTGCAGTCTGAAGGTACAGTCGGAAAACTGCAAACAAACATATTTTTAAGGTTGGCCTCATAATACAAAATATCTGACGCCACAATGGAAAAGTGATTGTTGTATGATGTCAATGGTTGAAGCGGGACAGATTCTCAGGTCAGCTGGGACAGAATTCCATAAAGCGATAAGTTGTATGGTTATTATATATGGGTACTACATTGTATGTTCAGGAGGATGAATTCTAATATATATACGTAAAATACCGGTTCGGTTTTGGATGAACATCCTGGATCTGGATTTCCTTATCAACCACCATCATTGTTAACGCATCCAAGTCATAAACAAGAGCCTTTACATACTAGTCAGTTCGATCTGCCAATATCACATATTACAAATACTTATACAAATACAGCCGATAGATTAAATTCAGCACCATCAGTCAGGGGGTACTACTTAAACAAGTGATTTCATTATCACCTATTTCAGTGATTTGATAAATTCAGTTATCACCTATTTAAGTGATTTTGGTGTTTCCTATGATCTTCAAATGCTAATTTCATTGATTTTCCATATTTTGACAAACTTTTCTATAATTTTCCTACATAGAACTAATTATCCCTTTCTTTTGTATATCAATTTCACCAGTGCGCTTGGACAGTAAGTTAGTGCGCTAAAGCTTTTAAAAGTACCCTTGGGAATTTTTCTATAATCAAATATTCATTAACTACTCTTACTATCAGACAAAGGTCAACAATATTAGGTAACCTGATTGGTTTTCTTTAGAGTAATAATGATCTACTTCAAGGTTATGTCCTGATCTACAAATTATTCCAGTTTTTGCATATTTTAAATAAACTGTAAAAACTGACAGGCTAATCAAGCAAAAGACAATTTCTGCATGTACATAGTTGTTTTTTTTTTCAATGGAATTCTTGTCTTTTTACCAATAAAAAAGGCTAGCTTGTGGGAAAAATATCAAGAAAATGTTATAAACACTTGTTGAAGTGATTACATTTTAACTTCTCAAATTACTTGTTTCAGTGATTTTAAAAAGTCTTGTGTCTATTTTTGTGAAAATTTTTAATATTTCACAGCCAAAATCACTTGAAGAAGTGATTCTGAAATCACTTGTTTAAGTAGTACCCCTGACTGACCATTGTATATTGATGATTATACATATAGTATCAGCTCATTCAGATTTGAAAATGTTAGCAAAATAGCAGCACCATCTGAAAATGGGAAACCTTGATTATCTCGAGCATGTGAATCAAAGCAAATAGTAATTATCATCAGGACGAAATATACTTATTGTAAGACCTGATACATTGTAATGTGAACAAATCAAAATTGAATTTATCTATATCAAATGCAGTTCTCGGTGCTGTTGATATATCAATTAACAATGACTGCTGAGCGCCACTGTGTACAGTGGCAGATCCAGAACTTTTCATACAGGAGGCCTATATAACCTACCAAAGGGAGGGGTGGCCCCCAGTCCCCCCCCTTTTCAGATCCACTTGGGGTGTACAACGACTCCAAAGAATAAATCATCATGTACGAGTACATTAAACTGTCTACTCCACATGCGAACATCATTTGGGACCTCGCTGTGTTGCAAGTATCTTGGGTTTTCAGGCATATTAATTCAAATTGCTCATTGCTGCCTTTTTTAATTTCATCTATAGTCGTAGACGTCCAGCTAGAGGGGTCATTAAACAAACTATAATGCACTGAAACCCTTACCCATAACTAAACCGTAATGCTTGGTATTTACTCACCTTGTTTGTTTTCTATTCTTCTAATCAGCTGTTTATCGGCAATTGTCTGTTTTGTTTACATCAGAAATCAATGAAGCGGTGATTGCGCGGGAAACGAAAGGACATTTTCGTATCAATACGGTAAATTCCGTGATTTGAATATTTTCTAATCAATATCTTCAAGCAATGAAAAATATGAGGATAACATTTTTAATCATAGAGTACACGTTTTGTGTATTTACTATATTTGATATTAAAGTTTATGAAGAAATATAGCAAAATATGTTTCAATACGCACTATAAAGTGAAGATTAGATGTATTATTGTTTTGTTTTTGAAAGAACATTAATAATCCATAAATACGCACCTTTGTACCAAAATTGCAACAGAATTTTAAGATAACATAAATTTCATCATCACAGAATGATATTCTTTGCTCAAATTGACAGGGCTTCGTGAACTAAATTTGGCTTAAATTATGATAGCAATTGAACACTTCATTATAGTTTCTACCGATGACCTACTATCATGATTTTTATCCGACCCCACTTACGGACGGGTTGACATATAATGCATACAACTCAATAATTGCCAATCAGACGTTAAGATGGCCTTCACTTCCCCCAGAAGCAGCTGAGATGCAGCCATTTAATGTTATTTATAACAAATGAGATCCCGTTAACAGATTTACCACGTTCCAGACGTCCAGCCTCTGACTAATCAGACCGTATCGGTAATTACAAGATAATATGAGGAAGGCGCTACCTTGAATGCCAGCTTGCCTGCTTTACAGACGCCGTCCCATTTTTCTTCAAACACGGCCCCAGCAGCCATAGCAATTGTGACAGCAGCCACTACAGTGCCATCTTCATCTGCATCTTCAATACCAATTTCAACAACCTCTGCACCACCACCAGCAACAACAACATCCACCGCTTCAGCAGCTATTTCAGCAGGTAGGACACCAATACCACATATGAACATTTTTAACATGTCGTCTTCTTTAAAGATTGAAAAATTCAAGGGTGATAATTCTCAAAACCCTGAAACTTGGCTGAACACTTTTAAACAATACTGTTCTTTTTATGATTTAACTAAACAAAAGAGTGCAGAGTCATTCCCCTTCCATTTGGAAGACCATGCCAGAATTTGGTATGACACAGTTTCGGCCACAAAAAAATCTAATTTTGATGAATTGATCTCCGTTTTTAAAGAGAGATTTAAGGACAAACAACATCTGTTGGATTTAACAATTTTACAAACTCACCAAGGGAGGACTGAATCTGTTCTCGATTATTTGTCTAGATTGTTAAAATTGTCTACAAATAGAAATATATCTGATGATATATTGCTAGCTGTAGCAATGAATGGGTTAAGGTCTGATTTCAAAACAATTGTCATGACAAAAGAACCCAAAAACATTGAAGAGTTACGGCATGCCGCTGTTTTGGCAGAAAAAGCAATAAATTCTAATATAGGTTCCGTAACCTCAATTAATCAAACCGTTCTCGACGAAATTCATTCTTTAAAAGAAGAAATTAAATCAATCAATGTTATCAATTCAACTCCACAAATGGGTCATTCCCAAAATCAATTTCAACAACCTCCTAATCCTGTTTATGTTCAACAGCCTTATTTTAATCAAAGAACACCAAATCAGCAAACATATATATCTAACAGATTTAGACAAACACAACCAAATTTCCCTCGTCCAAGAACTAATAGAATGCCTCCCCGTCAATCATTCAATCAAAACATTCGACAGCCGCCCCGCTATCAAAATCCTCAATCTTTAAATCGTAGATGTTTTTATTGTAACGGATTTTGTCAAGATCGTTCTCAATGTCCTGCAAGTAATGTTGTTTGTCATATTTGCAACAAAGTTGGTCACTTTTCAAGAGCCTGTCTATTTTCTAAAAGAATGCAACCACAATAGCAATTTACGCCTGTTCGAAATTCATTGAACAGGCATACTAAAAAGAACAATGTTAAAAGAAATTGTTCAAATTTTGAAAGTTCAAAGCCTCAAGCTAAAATATTAGTTACAGAAATAAATCAATGTTTACTTCCAATTACTTTAGGTGATTTAAAATTAAGAGCACTTTTGGACACTGGTTCCACAATTTCGGCATTAAATGAAAAGACATTTTTAAAAACTAAATTTGCCAACAAATCTCTACTCAGCTCTGAAATAAAACACATAGTAGGGGCAGGAGGAGCTACTTACCCAGTTAAAGGAAAGTTAGAATTAAATTTTAAAATAGGTGGTTTACTTCTTTCTCAAATTTTTTACATTATACCAGCTCTAAGACATTCCATGATTTTAGGCACAGATTTTTGTAAAGAAAAAAGTGTTTGTTTAAATTGGAATAATCAAACACTATCTTTAATTAAAGATTCAGTTACCATCAATGTAATAAAAGTTACACCGGGTTATGCTAGAGTTTCCAAGACAACTTCAATCCAGCCCAACACAATGAAAAATATAGGTGTTAGATTATCCAAAGCATTACCTCAAAAAACTTACTTATTGGAACCAATTCAAACTTCCAAAAACAATTTTCTAACGGCTAAATGTTTGATTAAAAACAAAAACAACAAAACCTATACAAATTATAAATCCCACAAACGAAATAATAAAACTGTGCCCTGGTTTTATTATAGCTACTATTAATGAGGTAGACACTACAAGTATATTGTCTTTAGATGATAATCAATCGGAAAATAAATCAAAAACTTCATCTTTAAATTCAGTGCAGCAAACATCTTCCACTCAGTCTGATCTTCACTTTGATTTTTCAAAAAGTGATTTAACTGATCAACAAAAACAAAAATTAACTAAATTTTTAAATAAAAATAGAGATGTTTTTGCAACTAGCCTAAAAGAATTAGGTAAAACAAGTGTTTATCATCATAAAATTGATACAGGAAATTCTAAGCCAATTAAATCTCGGCCTTATCGAACATCACCAGCAGCTAAACAAGAAATTCAAAGGCAAATAGATGAACTTTTAAAATATGACATTATTGAACCATCAACAAGTGAATATAGTTCACCAATTGTCCTAGTAAAGAAAAAAGATAATAGTTGGAGAATGTGTATTGATTTTAGAAAAGTTAACTCCCAAAGTGTAGTTCAGGAATATCCTCTTCCTCGTTTAGATGATGTTTTTGATGCTATAGGTCAATCAAATGCTACAATTTACTCAAGACTTGATTTGACCATGGCCTATTATCAAATGCCTTTGGAAGAAAATTCAAAACACAAAACAGCCTTTATTACACATGATAATTTGTATCAATTTAAAAGAATGCCCTATGGTCTAAACAATGCCTGCCAAAGTTTTCAATCTTTAATGACTCAAGTTTTAAGAGGTCTTACATGGAAACATTGTTTAGTCTATGTTGACGATGTCATTATTTGGTCTAAAGATTTCGATTCTCATTTACATCATTTAGAATTAATCTTCAATAGGTTAAAAACAGCAAACCTTAAATTAAGACCAAATAAATGTGAATTTGCTAAACCAGAAATCTTATATTTAGGACACATTATCTCTAAAGAAGGTATTCAGGTTGACACATCTAAAAACCAAAGCTGTTGAAACTTTTCCTATTCCAAACAATCAACATGATGTTCGAAGTTTTTTGGGTTTGTGCAACTACTACAAAAAATTTGTTAAAGGCTATGCAAAAATTGCGTCTCCTTTAAATAGGTTACTTACAAAGGATTCTCCTTTCAAATGGACTTCAGATTGCCAAAAAGCTTTTGAAACTTTAAAAACTGCTTTGACATCAACTCCTGTTCTAAAGTTTCCGAATTTTAACAAGCCATTCATTATATCATGTGATGGTTCAGGTTCCGCTATAGGTTACATTTTATCACAATTTGGAGAAGACAAAAAAGAACATGTTATTGGTTATGGAGGTAGAGCATTATCTCCAGCAGAAAAAAATTATACGGTTACAGAACAAGAAATGTTAGCACTAGTGTCAGCCGTTGCATATTTTCATGTTTATCTTATAAGTAACAAATTTACGGTGTATACAGATCACAAAGCACTATCTTGGTTACAAACTATTAAACATACAAATTCAAGATTAATTAGGTGGGCTTTAAAACTCCAGGAATACAATTTTGAGGTAATTCATAGACCAGGTTCACGTAATCAACATTGTGATAGTTTATCCAGGCGTGATTATAATAATATAGATCACAATTCTGACTCAATGACTGAAATAACATTTGTTTTCCCCGAAGAAACTTTGGAACAAATTACAAATAATTCTGAAAATATTTCAGTTTATTCTTTAGATGAAATATCAACTTTGCAAAAAGCATGCCCATATTTTGGACCAATTATTGATTTCTTAGAAAAAGGAGTGTTACCCAATGACAAAAAAAGAGCTCATGCAATACCGTATGAAACTAGTCAATATGAAATTTTGAATGGTACATTGTATCATTTTTTCCAACCAAGAACTAAAATTAAAATTTCAAAGAATCAATTAATAAAACAGGTAGCTATTCCTGAACCTTTGCGAAATGATATTTTATTGTCATTTCATGATCAAAAAGCCGGAGGTTCGCATTTAGGAGTTCAAAGAACTTATGAAGCTATAAAAAAAAGATACTTTTGGCCAAAAATGTATCAAAATGTCTATGATTATGTAACCAGTTGTCAAATTTGTCAAACAGTTAAAAAAGATAGTACTGCTAAAAAAGCACCTTTAAAACCTTTACCAATTAACGGTCCTTTTGCTCGACTGCACATGGATGTTTTAAGTGGATTGCCAACTTCAAATGAAAAATATAAATATATTTTATTAATAACAGATTCTTTCTCGCACTGGTGCGAATGTATCCCAATGAGAACGCAAGAAGCAGAAGAAATTGCAAATATCTTATATTCTCAAATTTTTACTAGATATGGAGCTTGTCGTTATTTGGTGTCTGATAGACATGCAAGTAATATGAGTAAACTAGTTAACATCTTATGTAAAATGTTCAATGTTACACAACACTTTACTAGTTCGTATCATCCACAAAGTAATGTTGCCTGTGAAAGAACAAATGCTACATTGGCACAATCATTAAGAGCTTACTGTTCTAAAGAACAAACAAATTGGCCAGATATTTTACCCAGTATCATGATGGCGTTCAGAATGAGTCCTTGTACACAATCAACGGGGTTTTCTCCGTATTACATGATTTTTGGAAGAGAAATGCCTCTACCTATCGATACAGCGTTAATTCCAGAGGAATTAATTACCCAATCACCGGAAAAATATATGGATCAATTGATAAATAGAATAAAAATTATTCAAGATATTGCAAAATCAAATTTAGAAGAAGCTCAACAGAAAAGTAAAATTTATTATGACAAATCTACTAAACAACCAAAATTTAAAGTTGGAGATCATGTTTTACTCAAGGTTGAAAAAGTTCAAGTAGGAAAGAAAAAGAAGTTAGAACCTAAATGGACGGGTCCATTTTCTATCATTGAGCAGAAGCATGATTTAATATATAAATTATTAAATTTACAAACACTTCGACCGACCAAGTCGTTCATTCATGCAAACAGACTAAAATTATATAAAGATCCAAATGATTTTAGACCACCTCCTAATCGATTAATCAACAATGATGAAACGGACAAAGATCATGACAATAATGATCAAGAAATACAAGATAAAACTGATGAATTAATTCAAAATGAGAATCAAAATAATTCTCAAAACAAGGTCAATGATGAAAACTCACAGAGTACTCAAAGTCAGAACAATTCAAATGAATGGTATGAAGTAGATAAATTATTAAAGTTCAAATGGAAATCAGGAAAAAGGTATTATTTAGTTAAATGGACAGATAATTCAGACCCATCATGGGAGCCACAAGAAAACATAAGTCCAGCATTAAAAGAAGCATTTCATTCAGAAAAAGCGCGCAAACGATTAAAAAAAAAACGAAAATAAGCAAATGAAATAAGCATTGACTATTCATTAGTGGTAAACTAATGGCAAACACATTCAACTTGCTTACCTATGTCTAAATTGTCCCTTATTTAGAAAACTGGAAATAAATTCATTCCCCTTATTTTGACCACCAGAAACAAATTAATGTTTTTTTTATATTGTAGGCATGCCAAGATTTGGATTTGTGTTTTTGCCATTTTTGTTATTTGCCTTACTTTTGACAACGTCAAATGCAGATCAACAGAGACTCAATTATGGAGTTATATTTCAAAAACAATCGAATGTTGATTTTGCAACAGATTATTGGACACATGTATATGAGATTCCAATGTATTTAGATTTGCAACATACTTTAGTAACTAAATGTCCAAAATTAGCCGGTTATCAGTGCGATTCTCATAACAAGATGGTTTCACAAATAAATTATATGAGATCATATATGAATTCCCAAATTCAAGAAACAAAATCGTTAGTAGATAAGTTGGTACCGAAGCTAAATAAAACTTTAATAGGTAAATCAAAGCGAAGCCTTTTACCTTTTGTAGGAAATATTTTTGGAGGAATGTTTGGTTTAGCTACGGAAAAACAACTACGGAAATTAGCTACTCATATTAATTCATTAACCTCTGAAAATAATAAAATCTCCTCTGCATTAAAACAATATGGAGGAAGTTTAACATCATTTGTTACCCAAACTGAAAATAGACTAGACAATGCAATGAAAGCTATAAAACAAAACCACCAAGCTTTTAGTTTTTTGAATACTCTTATTCAAAGGGATTTTCAAAATCTTGATAAACATTATACTGATTATTTTCAAATATTAACTGATCAAACTCAAGATACAAATACTATCCAGAATTATATAACTGATTTAAAAACGTCTATAGTAAGTTTACTTGAAGGTAAACTATCTCCTCTACTTCTCAAGCCTGAAGTTATCCAGCAGACGATATTTGATGTTCAATATATTTTGAATACCAATTATACGGGATATAAAATCTTAACTACAAACCCTCATTATTATTACAATTATGCTAAATATGTTGTTTTACAAAATGATACAAAATTATATTTGGCTGTTCAGTTTCCATTAACAACCCATGGCAAAATCTTTGAAACATATAAAATAAAATCATTTCCCGTAGAAATAACCAACAAAACTTTACACTCTACTCAACTTATAAATTTACCTCAATATATCATTATAACCAATGACCGCAATTATTATTCAACTCTTACTTCTGAACAAATAAGTACATGTAAAAGTTCTAATCCAAAACATTGTAATTTTGTTCCTTTGTTTAAATCATCAAAAACAATCGAATGTGCTTTTCACATTTTTAACAATGATAAACCCAATATAAAATCCTCTTGTGATTTTAAAGTTTTGCCTAATTCCATTTCCCCACATATTGAACAAATAACTGATGATTCTGTTTTGATCTATAGACTTGAAACGTTGAATTTAAAATGTAATTCTCAAAATACAACGGTTCCTGGTTGTTCCTTTTGTGTATTTAAAATCCCCTGTCATTGTATTTTACTGTCAAATCCTTCTAATTTCACAAGTAAAATAGCACTTTGTGAAGATGAAATAAATGATTTTACAAAACTACATCCAGTCAATTTAGCAATTTTGCAACATTTCTTTGACGATAAGAAACTTTCAAATATTCTTGCTAACACAACTTTTACTAATCCCATTACAGTCTCCTTGCCAGAATTTAATATTTACAAAAACAAAATGAACCACATATTTGCCAAAGATGAAAATTATCATCTAAGTCTTAAAAAATTAGTTCAAAGAGTTAAAAATCAAAACATTATATATTCTACTTTGGCTGATTCTATGGTTGATGGACAAATAGATCTTGACTTTCAACAATGGCCAACTACAAATGACATATTGTCCTTAGTCTCTATAATTATCACATCAATAAATACAGTTGTTTTAATTTGGCTATTTTATAAATTCAAAATCATAGCAACTGCAATTGCTTTGTATCAACCTGTTCAAACGTCACCTACCACTATTCCAAATTTTGAATTTGAATCCCCCACAACAACAACATCTTCTTCTTGGATAAACGTCTTAGATTCAAATTTCAAATGGGACCACGGCATTTTTGCATTTTCATTTTTATCCTTTTTATTAATCATTGTTTTGATATTTAAATCTATCAAACGCTCTAATATGCATACAAAATTATGTTTAGAAATTACTACTGGATTTCAATGTATCTGCATTCCAATTATATCAATGCCTTTATGTCCAATATTTTGGGACATTCAATATCCAACCATAATTGACAATTTATCAGTTGTTAATTACCTCAGACCTAAATTGCACGTCTCTTATCCCAATTTCATAATCAAGAACAAGAATACTCTACAATCAATCGTCATACCCGATACAATTAAACTTAATGTTTTTCAAGCTTGTGCATTAAGGTCAATGCTCAAACATCCATTCTCAGTTTATATAATATTATTACATCATAATATTAAGTACCCCATTGACAACCCAAATGTAGATACTAAAATCAAAAACGTCAATAAATCAACAAATCAAATGACAAACTTATATCCAGCATTATACTAATTCGTATTTTTTCTATTTCCCAGGTTCCACAGATTTACAAGACGTTGAAAAATTTTCGCCATCACAAATTTGGAATAAGTTATCAAATAATCACTTCGATATTGATTATCTCCAAAGTATACAATATTTATTATCATATGATTTTGACCCTTTTGAATCTTCAAGTTTGCAATCTTTTTGTTTAGATACCATTTCTAATAATCCAAGTATATATATCCCTAAATTACCACCTCGTATACACTTGCACATTGATTATTTTTATGAATTAAAGCAATCATACATAGCAAATGCCAATAGTTATTACCGTTAATCAAAATGGAAATCATCTGTAAGTTTAAAAATCGAACAATACTTTTATCTCAAGAAGATAATACGTTTATTAGTTTGTCGGAATATTTTAAAGCTTTAGAGCGCTTTAATGAGAATGAAGTAGACTTATCTTTATTTGATCTTTCTGCATTTCAAACGCTTAGACAAAAGGTAACACATAATTTGAATTATCCTCTCGATAAAGATATTTTAATTAAAATTGTTAAACTAGTTTCTTTTCTGAACATATCTGAGGACAATTTTAAACAATTATTACCATTTCCTCATATATCTATCCATAATATCCAATTGTTCTTACCGTTTATTCATTGTTTATTGATTTTACATTTCCCAAATATCGCAAAAGATTGGGCAATCAGAGGTAGACTTCCATTATCATTATTAAGTGATCCTCTAATTTCCTACAATAAATTCAAGCGTGCGTATAGAAACGCAAAATGCTTGCATGAATATAAAGTTAAAATTTTAGCTCGGTGCCGTTGCCTTCAATGTACAAAATTCAGACATAATTTATCCTGGTATGACCAAGAAGCACCTTTTCATGAGGAAAATTATGTTCCTTGCTTTGCAATGCGAGGAAAGTTAATTAACTTTGCAAAAACATCTTAAAATACATGTATATTGACCTTGCTTGAATAGCATTTACATAACGATAATCGTTTGTTTTAAAATGTTCATTTAATCAAGGATCATAAAAAAAAAAATTACTATGTACAATTGTAAATAAAAAGGCCTTTTATTGTTCATAATGATTGTGTTATTTAATATATTGTATTACTCATGTTAAAATCTCATGTTTATATCGTATGACTTATTATATTCTCATTATACCATTGTATCATAATATATATATAACAAAAAAAAAAAACAACAAGAAATAAAACAAAAAAAAAAAGAAAAATAATAATAAAAAAAATATATTTTATTCCTCTTATATGTAATATTCTTTTTCTCAATATATATATGCATAATATTTTAATATATGATTGGTGGAACAATCATCTTTTAAAGGGAGGGCAATTATTGTAATGTAAAATTGTGTTTTATATTGCTATTGTTTCATTTATGAAATATAAGGTATAGATTGTTGATGTTTTAAATTATAAAAGTAGATTTGACATGACTTTTGGACAAACTATGTTGTAAACTATTCATCTAACTATTCCTGATATTAATATAGATTATTGGTATCAATATGCTGTTATTAAGAATGGAAATTGAGTTTCTCAATTCCACAAAGACTGTTATATAACTTATTAGTCATTACAAGTTATAGATAAACAAATTTATAACAATTTCTATCATAATGAAAATCTAATAATGTATTCTGGGACAAATAGCAGATGCGACATAAGGTTAATTAGTTTCTGTTTACTTGATGGTCAAATATTGTACACACATAAGATTAATACTAATTAAACAATTATCGTAAACATCTGGTTGTTTTGGCAATACTTCGAAATTCTATTAGTAGTGGTCAAGACATCAAAGATAATTTGATAATCAGTAATTACAATAAAATCTATAAAAGCCTAGGTTTACAATTTGTGTTCAATTCGAACACTTATTGTATTCTAGGTAAGTTTGAAATAATTTGAAATAAACTATTTATTCTTAAGATAATTTCTAAAAGTTAAATTTATTTATTTTTCATTAAAGAAAGTTTTTAGATCATAAGTACTGTATTCATTATAACTGTTTTATTATATTAAGAACAATTAAAAATGTATGTTTCATTTTTATTAATGTTTCAATTTACAAATACTTTGGAAAAAACAATGTATTAAATAATAACTTATATTGTAATGTTTTAACTTTATTCTTCATTAAACAATTCGAACACTTATTGTATTCTAGCTTTTCCTGTTGCTGATTCCGGCCTATCTACCAATTGATTGTGAGTTTGTTTCCCCCTCATTGTGACATACGTCAATACTTTAGCAAGGATTATAAAACACAGTAACAATTGTCACAATACATATATGTCAGTGAATATGTTTCTTTACAACAATTCTAGTCATTCCTTGTTTATAAGTGTTCCAGTATTTCATAATAGCATAAATTTATGTCATGAATTGTATAATGACACTATGTTAAGTTTCAGTTTTGGTTAAAAAGTTGTTTACCTGAAAATGCCTGTTTATTTCATGTTGGTTTTCAGTGTTTGATGTTTCAAAATGTTTTTTCTTCACAAGAAACTTGGTTTGTGTTAAACTGCTTGTTTAAACTTTATTCTGGCTGATAAAATAAAATATTTTTCCTACCTACCGACCCTGCAGTCTGAAGGTACAGTCGGAAAACTGCAAACAAACATATTTTTAAGGTTGGCCTCATAATACAAAATATCTGACGCCACAATGGAAAAGTGATTGTTGTATGATGCCAATGGTTGAAGCGGGACAGATTCTCAGGTCAGCTGGGACAGAATTCCATAAAGCGATAAGTTGTATGGTTATTATATATGGGTACTACATTGTATGTTCAGGAGGATGAATTCTAATATATATACGTAAAATACCGGTTCGGTTTTGGATGAACATCCTGGATCTGGATTTCCTTATCAACCACCATCATTGTTAACGCATCCAAGTCATAAACAAGAGCCTTTACATACTAGTCAGTTCGATCTGCCAATATCACATATTACAAATACTTATACAAATACAGCCGATAGATTAAATTCAGCACCATCAGTCAGGGGGTACTACTTAAACAAGTGATTTCATTATCACCTATTTCAGTGATTTGATAAATTCAGTTATCACCTATTTAAGTGATTTTGGTGTTTCCTATGATCTTCAAATGCTAATTTCATTGATTTTCCATATTTTGACAAACTTTTCTATAATTTTCCTACATAGAACTAATTATCCCTTTCTTTTGTATATCAATTTCACCAGTGCGCTTGGACAGTAAGTTAGTGCGCTAAAGCTTTTAAAAGTACCCTTGGGAATTTTTCTATAATCAAATATTCATTAACTACTCTTACTATCAGACAAAGGTCAACAATATTAGGTAACCTGATTGGTTTTCTTTAGAGTAATAATGATCTACTTCAAGGTTATGTCCTGATCTACAAATTATTCCAGTTTTTGCATATTTTAAATAAACTGTAAAAACTGACAGGCTAATCAAGCAAAAGACAATTTCTGCATGTACATAGTTGTTTTTTTTTCAATGGAATTCTTGTCTTTTTATCAATAAAAAAGGCTAGCTTGTGGGAAAAATATCAAGAAAATGTTATAAACACTTGTTGAAGTGATTACATTTTAACTTCTCAAATTACTTGTTTCAGTGATTTTAAAAAGTCTTGTGTCTATTTTTGTGAAAATTTTTAATATTTCACAGCCAAAATCACTTGAAGAAGTGATTCTGAAATCACTTGTTTAAGTAGTACCCCTGACTGACCATTGTATATTGATGATTATACATATAGTATCAGCTCATTCAGATTTGAAAATGTTAGCAAAATAGCAGCACCATCTGAAAATGGGAAACCTTGATTATCTCGAGCATGTGAATCAAATCAAATAGTAATTATCATCAGGACGAAATATACTTATTGTAAGACCTGATACATTGTAATGTGAACAAATCAAAATTGAATTTATCTATATCAAATGCAGTTCTCAGTGCTGTTGATATATCAATTAACAATGACTGCTGAGCGCCACTGTGTACAGTGGCAGATCCAGAACTTTTCATACAGGGGGCCTATATAACCTACCAAAGGGAGGGGTGGCCCCCAGTCCCCCCCCTTTTTGGATCCGCCTGGGGTGTACAACGACTCCAAAGAATAAATCATCATGTACGAGTACATTAAACTGTCTACCCCACATGCGAACATCATTTGGGACCTCGCTGTGTTGCAAGTATCTTGGGTTTTCAGGCATATTAATTCAAATTGCTCATTGCTGCCTTTTTTAATTTCATCTATAGTCGTAGACGTCCAGCTAGAGGGGTCATTAAACAAACTATAATGCACTGAAACCCTTACCCATAACTAAACCGTGATGCTTGGTATTTACTCACCTTGTTTGTTTTCTATTCTTCTAATCAGCTGTTTATCGGCAATTGTCTGTTTTGTTTACATCAGAAATCAATGAAGCGGTGATTGCGCGGGAAACGAAAGGGCATTTTCGTATCAATACGGTAAATTCCGTGATTTGAATATTTTCTAATCAATATCTTCAAGCAATGAAAAATATGAGGATAACATTTTTAATCATAGAGTACACGTTTTGTGTATTTACTATATTTAATATTAAAGTTTATGAAGAAATATAGCAAAATATGTTTCAATACGCACTATTAAGTGAAGATTAGATGTATTATTGTTTTGTTTTTGAAAGAACATTAATAATCCATAAATACACACCTTTGTACCAAAATTGCAACAGAATTTTAAGATAACATAAATTTCATCATCACAGAATGATATTCTTTGCTCAAATTGACAGGGCTTCGTGAACCAAATTTGGCTTAAATTATGATAGCAATTGAACACTTCATTATAGTTTCTACCGATGACCTACTATCATGATTTTTATCCGACCCCACTTACGGACGGGTTGACATATAATGCATACAACTCAATAATTGCCAATCAGACGTTAAGATGGCCTTCACTTCCCCCAGAAGCAGCTGAGATGCAGCCATTTAATGTTATTTATAACCAATGAGATCCCGTTAACAGATTTACCACATTCCAGACGTCCAGCCTCTGACTAATCAGACCGTATCGGTAATTACAAGATAATATGAGGAAGGCGCTACCTTGAATGCCAGCTTACCAAGACTATGTCCTACATATTGATTGATTGTTGGTTTGCTTAACGTCCAGTGGCAAATATTTCATGCATGTTCAGGACGAATGTCCTACATATATTTTTTGTCTAAAATAAAATAATAAGTTCAGATGGAAAATGTTAAGGGAAAGATCATTGAAAGGCAGGATGGAGTATGTTTTTTTTCTTCAAAAATATTCTGATTCCCAAATTGATGGAAAAAAAATATTCTAATCAAGCAGAGGACAAAAAAACATTCTGAATCCAGATTATCCCCATACCTTCTAGTGTTAATTTTTGACCAAATAATTTTGATTGATAGCGTTGAAGCCCTTTGCCTGAAAAAAATCTAACTCAAACAAAAAATCATGGGGAATATGTCAAAAATTTGCTTTCGAGTATTAATGCAATCATGTCCCTGTTGTTGTCCGCAGACACATTTGGTTTCCGGACAATAACTTTAGTTTAAGTAAATGGATCTCTATGACAATGTATGAAATTGTACCAGAAGGTTCAACTTCAATACATAAAAGGAAGGTTAGAATTGATTTTGGGGGTTATCATATGGTACCAACAGTTTAGGAGTCCATGGTCAAAAACAACATTTTTGAGTTGTTTTTTCCATAATTTTTGTTTTTTTTCTCCAAAAATTTACCATCTTTACATTGATTATTTCTCATTTATATATAAATGCAACAAATACTGATATGACAGGAGATACACATGAAACAGGCCCGGGGAAACAGGGTGTGTAAATTATTTTTTCGGTAATTTGTGCATTTTTCCTTTGATGTGTACTTCTTGATAATGTCGACGTCAGTATCAGTGAACTGGTCATGATAAAGAAAATATATTGGGTCAGTTCGCAATTGACATGCGCGAGTGCACCGCAAAAGGATCTTCTTTCCCTCTAATTCACAAAATTGCACATGATTTTTTTTCGCAGAAAAACACGAGTTATTTCATGAATGAAACACTTGTCATTGTTTGAAACTTTCAGTAATAAAAAGTTAGTTTAGCCTTTTTGAACGATTCACTGATTGTGTGAAAATTTGAACAGAAAATGTACGATAAACCTGATAAAATTGCGTTATCTGCAGAATTATTGATAGCTTTCCTTACTATTCACAAGGACATATAACTAACATATTGTCCATGCTATTCCGATCTGAGGTTTTATTCATACATATTCTACCATGGCTGGTGCTGTTCCAAGCTGTCTTCTTTCTCTGCATGTTTCTTGAGAAATATTTGTTTGACCTGGTCAGTCACTATAAAGTGTTACAATTCATATTTAGACGCAACACATAAATAGAGACCAAAAAGGTACCGCTTTCACATGTATGACATGAGAGAATCTAGAAAAAAAATTAAATGTACACATAATTTTTCAACTTTTTTGTGGGACTATCATATAAAATTAAGGAGATATGTAGTTGGAGACTGCTGCTGAATAGAAATGTTCTGGCTCACCTGATACCTGTTTTCAAATTAGTCCATATTAAAGTTTGAAGGGTCCAAAATTAAAATATGTTTGATTTCAACTGACATAAAAATTTTGGTGTTTTTCATATGCTAAATCTACATCTGCAGTTGTATTAGGCTGTGCTTGGCGAAGCATTTTATTGCTTTTTTGTTTGTACTTTATTTTATTTTGGTCATGAAAATTAACTTGTAGTTGTGACGTTGCTTACATTTTTAAAAGATGATAATTAGATAACTTCGCATGGTGACAACACTGACGTTTTCGTAGATTTACTTTTTCCCGGGAATGCTTCATCTGTTGATATATTCCCATTGTGAACGATTTGTGTATATTTAAATATATTAACCGATGTTGAAAGACATGTATAATGTCAAATCATAACAATACAAATTGTTAAGTCTCGAAGAAAACTTGTAAGATTTCCGCAGTTATTTTTGTTGAATAGGTGCAATTGGGTACTCGGTGCAATTTCGGAACGGTGACGTTATAGCCATAAGTGTTTATTGCTTTAATAGGTTGAAATGTGCACCTGATAAAAGTATTCAGTAGAGGGAAAATGTATTGATCAGGTTTAAACTGACGCATAAAATATACAGGCGACTGCATTATTTATATTGCATCCAAATAATGTGTCGGCAGCTTGAATTTCAAAGGATGTAGCCCAAATACTTCCAAGTAACATGCTCTATACCTATCAAAAGTCATGGTATTATCATCATGGGTTATCATAACTCCATCTTCCCATAAAATCTTATTTTGGACAATATGGGTGCATACAATATATATGTGCCTATAAATGTATCACTCAGACTCAAGACGTCAAGTCTCCTTTTACAGCTGTTTTACAGAGTTTGTCAAAGGAAGTACAGTCTACAGATTATCAGATATTGAATTTGAATATATTTTTTTTGTTTATTTCACCTCCATTTGTCTGTGAGATACAGGAATAACCGTGACCACATTCAACAGTATAACCAACTTCATTATCACTGTAACTTGATATGGGAAATTCTGTAGCAGATAAATAATAGTATTCATGGTCAACCAGAGGCAGAGCACCGGATTTTACTACCTCCGGCTACGTTTCTCCCGAAACTTATTGCTTGCAGAGGGTTTTTCTGTGTTCCCATGGCTGGACGGAACTTTTACACTACAAATGTCATGATAAATTATGATATTATAACTGTTAAATGAAGTACCTGTGGTTATTTAGGAAATTTGTCACTGATAATGGAAAGATGAAGCAGACGATGATACATGGCGTAAGATGTTGTTGTCCAAACTTCGGTTATTTCCGTGGTACAATAAAATTTAAATAAGCTACACAAGTTACTAAAATTTCTAAGTTCTTGTTTTTGTAAACAAATAAAAATTCATGTCGTATTTAACATCGAATTTATTCCGTTTTGTCCCGTTTTTTCAAGATCGCGATTAAACGAGAATCTGGCAGCCATCAAACATATAAGGGTTAAACTAATGTCCTGACAATGTCCTGGCGGATATTCCAATGCTAATTTCGTTTTCATTATTTGAAGAATTTACTTTATATTTGGAGCCAAGCAAGAATACAATATTTATTTAATAAATATAAGGAAAAAAAAGAAAAAAAATATTTTTAAGAGTTAGATAACTTAACTTGATCAACTTCGAAATTTTTTTTAAAAAATCGTACGAGATTTAACGAGAGTGACGAAACTTTTTAGATTGATCATGTAGAGAGAGTTATCGTTCTTTATTCCAATTCGCTTCTTCTACCATAAGTGCCAGCTAAAGCTGGCATACTACTTTTCAATTTTTTCAATTTTACCGCTAACGAAATTTAAACAGCTTGCCTGCTGCGATGAAATTCTGTAAAGGACTAAATTACGTCAAAGAATATAACGTCATTCCTGTTAGGTAAATCTAAAACATGAAACACAATGAATTTCTCGTTATTAAGATCTTTAAGATCTTTGTATCTGTAATACGATATATGACAATCGTGCTGTATCAGACACCCATGATGATATAAAAGTAGATTTTAAAGGTCCAACCTTCATCAATGTTAAAGGAGAAGAAATCTCTGAAATCGATTACTTCATATACAAGACAGAAGTCATTCACAAAACCTCAAGATTAACTGATGTAGCATCTAATGTATCTGATCATCATCCGATCATGATCACACTTCCATGTAAATTTTTAAAGAAAGATGACATATTAGAGAGTAAAGTGCAATCAAGAATTAGATGGGACAAAGTTGATATTAACAAATATACTAATATTATAGCACAAGAAACTTTCATCTTATACTGCCCACTTTTGAGGACTTTTCCATTTTCCTTCTTATTTCTTCTTTTGTCATTCTGGTTCTCGTTTTCTTTTCCATCTGTTTTACCGTAGAATGCGCATTGAAGGATTTCTGAGGTGGTATTTGTTTGAGTATTAAACTGATTTAACAGAACTAGTGATAGCAATTAAACAAACAATTGCGGACCTGTATATAAACTGTATATATATATTTGTATGATATTCTGGATGGTGGAGGGTCGTATTTACTAATGCACTCTACTAAGAGGTTGTCCTGAAGGACGGAGAAAGATTCAGCGGTAAGGTAAGGTAATCCGTCAGTGGCCCCAGCGATAGCTGAATTTAAGTCTATTTACTTAAATTCCATTTTTGTATATATGTTGTCTTTAGTTTTTTGTTTGTCAAAAGCTGTATTTTATATGCTTTACGACAATCAAGATTATTTCTTTATTATTTTTATCAATTATTAGATTTTCTACCGTTTAATAAAACAGTTTACGAAAAACAAATATGCGGACATGAACCAACGACAACCACTGAACTACAGGCTCCTGACTTGGGACAGGCACATACAGAATCTTTCTCCAAAACGAGAGACATTGATGAAATTGCACCCTTTTCTCCCTTTGATATTGTATCTGCGTATTGTAACATTAAAATTCAATTTAGTGGTCTAGATGGTTTTCAATAGTTTTATTTGATGACAAAACAGAAATAACAGATATAGCTTAGTATGGAAAATGTTGGTTAAAGTAAAGTTAAAAAGGAGATTTTCTTCATATGATTATAAGTTTTCGGTGGGCGTGTGGTAAGGACTGGTTGAAAGATCTTAATAACGAGAATTTCATTATAAGCAATTTCTTTAAACTGGTCTGAATATCTATGTGTATTTTAAACAATGTTGGATTTCATTCATCGTTTCAGTATTTCTCAAGCAGTGGCTGTACCTTTCCGGTTACTATTTACGTGTTACGTATTATGTAGTGTGACACTTTATAGTTACTGGACATGTTGAACATATATAGGCGACAAAACATCAAAACAGCACCAGATCATTTGACATTCCAACATCAAAAGGAAGAGGATGCAAGCATTCAATTTATATGTGGAGACAGTTTTATAAGTTTTACTTACAGTTGGGACTGATTCCGGCATCCGAGGAATTAACTCTAATGTATTAACATCCCATGTTTTAATGGGATGCCAGGGTCAAAACGAAAGGTGAGTTTGCATGTTTATAGTTGGGATGTCAGCATGCAAACAAAATAATTTCTAAAGATGTCCATAATTTAGATATGAAAATTTTCAATTTAAATTGAGAATCCATTGGTACACAAAAGACCAACCTAATGCCAGGAACATGAAGTACTACTTTTCCCCATTATGGTGATGTTTTGGCGTAAACACAGCATATCGTAATTTCTAAAATAAGAATCAAAATGGCTATTACTCAATTCGTATGTGAATCTTTGGTTTTTTTGTTGGATTTGTTGGTTTAACTACACTAGGTTATAAGCAAACTATTGTTGTCTTTTTTCAAAACTGGACATTATTGTTGAATTATTGGTTATAAATCTTTGGTATTTCTTAAAACCGATCGTCGTAACTATTCATGATGTTATAGACATTTATCAGATACTTAGTAGTACATACTGGTAAATTGTATCTGTAATACGATATATGACAATCGTGCTGTATCAGACACCCATGATGATATCGATGACAGTAACGATAACAAAGGCTTTATCACGTCATCGATATCAGTCACGTGCACGTTAACGTTGCAAAGACATTAAAAAAGCCCTAATCTGTATAACGTATTGTAACATGAGTAACGTGAAAAAAACATATACTTGAGGTATATAATAACATGAACAAAGTGCGTATGATATGGCTTTTTCAATAGCACACATCTTATCAACCTTCAACCAATATAATTCATCGGACAGAGCTCTTGTGATTATATTGGTGTCTCGGGTTGCTACGGATGTGATATTGATAAAGCCAGTGATATTCGCTATGTACATTACGCCGTTTCAGTCATTAGCAAAGTTTCAACAGTGAGAATGTTTTTTTTTTCTTTTATTGTGACAGTCCTTGAAAAATTAATGCTGCCGAAACTTAGGACTGGAACATTATTTTTAATAATTATTGATTTTGAAATCAGTATTGCCCATTTAATTATTGATTTGTTTTTGCTCTGCATGTGAAGATGACATGAACGTTCCTCTCGTATGAACCAGTTGAATGCTGTCATTTTAACGTAAATGTATTACTAAGTACGAATTAAAATATCAAACATATGAAAGTCTATTTTGATATTGTCAAAACTAAAAAGGCTAAAAAAAACTTCCTTATTTTCCATAATTTGTTAGTGATGATGCGTGTTTATATATTTATATTACTTTTATTTGCATTCTGTTGTGATCAGACCTTATGTTAGTATATTTTTCATACATATGTCATTCTCTCATCAATCAGTCGGTATCTGTTTTTTTGTCGCCTTTATATATAATGGGGGGCAAAAGTATAAAGAATAACTGTGAAAAATAAAAGAATTGGGTAATACAATACATATTACAGAAATGAATGACACAAGAATAAAGAAATCATATATCTACACAGAAATTTAATTGTAAAATAGTTTTATCAGAATTTCATAGAACAAGCGTTATTTTTTATATTTTGAATCTTTCGTCTCTCTTCTAAAGATAAAGAAAAATGCCCCAAAAAAAATATAATACAGAAATAAAGAACTCTCCATCCAGAACCTATAACATGTGGATAGTTCCTTGGCAGGGATTAATGGCTTGTAATTGTGTGAGATTTCGCCGTGTTTTCCAGGAATATTGCCACCCTGTTTCTCAATTTAGCTTATTTCTAATTGTAACGTTGTCTCAGTAACATTTCCTCAATGATCTAATTTATTGTCAATCTAAAACTGGCTAAGTTAGTGTAACATTTATATCTGATTTGCACGTAAACTGGTAGGGACATTTTGTTGTTACAATGTCTCATTTTAAACTTGAAATTTCTCATTTAGAATTGATAAGAAAGCATGCTACATTTGTAAGTGTTAGACACGCAGGTGATGTTTTTTTTTCGAATCCTGGTTCGATGATACAAAATAACCTCTAAATTTTTACAGACTATGTTTGTTTTTTTCAGATTCAGTTCAAATTTGCCGACCTTAATTTGCAGAACCTATTCACTGTTAAATTATGTTGTTGCCGTCAGAATATGCATTTTTCCCGCTGAAACACAAATCTATCAAATAGTTTTATTTTGTAGATGCTTATGCATTATCTGTTGAGGTATCTCAAAAACAATCAGAAAACGAAGCAGGGCTACTTGGAGACAACGGGACAGAAATAGAATGTTTATACACACAGGAAAATTATATTTCACAAATCTTCTATGTTTCTTTTGTGGCTTTCAACAGAAGCAGCATAACTTTTGAGACAATAGCAACATATATAGTCAGGAGCCTGTTGTTCAGTGGATGTCGTTTGTTGGTGTAGTTCATAGGTGTTTTTCGTTTCTCATCGTTTCAACATTTTTTTATATAGATTAGACCGTTGGTATTCCTGTTTGAATTGTTTTACACTAGTCATTTGTGGGCCCTTTATAGCTTGCTGTTCGGTGTGAGTCAAGGCGCCGTGTTGAAGGCCGTACTTTGACCTATAATTGTTAACTTTTTATACATTGTGACTTGGATGGAGAGTTGTCTCATTGGCACTCATACCACATCTTCTTATTTATACAAACCAACCCCCGCTGTTAACCAATGTCGGACAGTATTTGAAAGGAAGAGTGACACTGACGTCTATAATACAATCATCAACAAAAGCAGTTATTACAATTAACAAACTCATGTGCATAGATGACACCTTCTATAAATGTCACGGGAATTACTTGGATTCCAGTGGTAGTCAAAATCAAATGCCAAACAACATAAGCATTTCAGTACAAGGTATTTAATATGTAATGTTATATCACTATAGCCGTTAAAAAGTAATATCAGAAGCAAATTAACACCAAAAGTGAAGGTGAAGGACAGACACCATGAACACCGCCCTGGCCTCTCCCTCCCCCATACAAAGTATATGGTCGTCCCCTAACAAAACGTATTTCTGAATCACAACATGCACAATAGGCAAAAGAAAATAAACTATACACCTTCGTTTAAAACCTTTCTAGGACAGTATTTATAAGTAATGGTAACACTGCAGTCGGGATAAGCGACAAGACAGGCGGTGCCGATTTAGGTGGTTTGCAAGATATAAAACTGAGCAACACCAATCTCACTTAAAACCTGGGGTGATCACAGGTGCTCCGGAAGGGTAAGATATTTAGATTGATAATGATCGATCAAACATATGATTTGAAACCATAATACTACACAAGACTTTGGTTAATGATATTCAACGGCGGGGAGGGGGGGGATTTGAAAAGGAGTAGGACACTGGAGAATATAACATAAGCATCTAGACAACAAGCATAGTGTTTAACACGCTCATGCATGTCATGTGCATAGATAACACATTGATTTGTATAAAAAAACGTTTTGTTGGAAAAATAGACTCTTTCAAACATAATGAACGTTTCGATAAATGGTACATTTATATTAAACCATGAAACACGTTAAAATACCGGACGTCTTTTAGAACAAACACAAATGAAGAGAAGTTGGTTTGGCTTTATGATGCAAGGTCGTACGCTTTAAATGAAATAAGAACTATTCTACCATTGTCTACTAAGTACCAAAGTTCTGTAATTTGAATCTCAATCAATGCCTTCTCTTTTACAACGTTAGAGATGTTCTAGTATATCTTTCATAAAAGGGAAAATTGAAGATCAAATCTGCTTTGTATCATGTATTCGATTTCTGACATAGCTGTTTCACTTTGTTCTTCCTCTGGATCGTTTTCTATGATTTACCATATTGTTCCCCTCGCCCTATCAATTAAATAGTTTGTCTTCAGCAAAATAAGTTAATGGGTTTGGTTAGAGGCGACTTGGGTTTCATTCGCTGCATAGTAGATTGGTTTTTGGAGCTCAGAATTGACATACAATATTAATGTTATCTGAAATTGTCCAAAACAACTAGAAATACCTAGGTACATGTATAGAAAAAAAATATTGTCATGTCTAAACAAACATGAAGCTTCTTTAGACATTTCTATTAGCATGTCCAATTCAAGAAAATATCAAATAGATATGAATTTAGTGACACATTTAGAAACATAGTGAAAACTGAAAGCAGGAAAACTTAGCAGCGTACATCGTGCTTAATTCGAAAATTAAGTTCTTTCAACCACTAAATTAAGATTAAAGAATTTTGGTATTTGGTATGATTTAATCAAAAAGAACGGACTGCAATAAATTTTGATTCACTGCAATTTTCATTCTCAAAATGGTTTGTTTTGAATCTTTGCAAAATGGCGGTTATATATATACACGTAAGGGAATTAGTTAAGAGCGATTACTTTTATGGATTCTCTCAAAGTTTACAGTCATAATTATCTAGCGGTGTTCCGTGTAAAATTGTTTCCAAAAATCGAATTTGTTCATAACTTTTTATTTAATATATTTATTTAAATCGGTCCTTCCCTAATTTGATCATCGGCATTGCTAAATGAATTATTGCCAGAGTTATTGTGAGGTGACACGTCCAGGTATTCAAGCGATTTACTGTCGGGCTTAAAATTCTTATTACATAATGCAGGTGCATGCATCGCTTCACTTCTGAGCGTATCGGCGCTGGACGTTTGCGCTTTTTCATAGGACATTTGCACTTCAATTTGTAGGACATTTGCGCTTTTTAAAAAAGTACATTTGCGCCTTTTATATAGGACATTTGCGCTTTTATAATATTTGCTTCTTATGACTCCCCTCCTGAGTTAAGTCATAATTTTCATTATTGTTAAAAGATTAATAGTCGTTTCAAAGCACATTCGTGTTTATAAGTTATATCACAGCACATTAATATAGTTAAATATAGCTAAAAGTAAAACTTCCAAAGACTTAAAGACATCACAGGTCAGTTTTCGCTTAATATCTGAAGCTCAGGGAATGAACAAATTTAGCTCTTGTAATCTGTCCTGACTGGTATTTCGCCTACATTTCAAATAGATATTCTAGTTTCTCTTTCTCAACTCTTGACTGAGGTCCCTGTTCATCAATATAACGAATTGTATTGTAATTAACCGACTGTTGTTTAATGATAAAAATCCATCTTTTTCTTTTACTAGTCTTTAACCTTAAACTCTATGTTCAAGACTGTGTCAATGTGAACTAACTTACTACATATAAAATTCACTAAAATTACAGGTAGACAAGTATAGGTAAAAAGCGCAAATGTCCGGTCAATTTAATACAGGTGTATCAAAATTTAAAGCGCAAATGTCCATAGTGTTTGGAGCGCAAATGTCCTATCGTGTTACAGGTAAAAAAGCGCAAACGTCCTGTGCCCGACCGTATCACAGTAATCGGCCGGTAACTTGGAACGTTCCATTTAAAAACTTTCAGATGTAAAATACATCATGAGTACATATTTTTTGTCTTGAGTCCGACAGTGATAGACTAGTTACTACTAAACTCACATGTGTATACAATTTTACTACCACTTGTTTATGAATGACATTTCTGGTGTAAAGAATGATATTTATGAAAATGTTAATAATTCCAGCTAAAGGTTTGATAAAAAAAATCTATTTAGATATTTTCCAAGGGTAAAATTTAAAAAAAAATAAGTATATATTCGTTGTCAATAATTATGGACATTTCGAAAGATATAAATATATTCATTTCACAAAAATGTACGCACTTGTCGATCATTGGTTATACAAATAGAAAGTTACAGAACTATTATAGATACATGTAGTCACAATTCATAATATATATATTGAAAATAAGAGAGAAACCGCCAGCACCAATCTGATTTAAATTCAGATCTATATCTAACTTGCTTTTGCATCATCGAATTTATGATCATAGTAAAATCACATTTATATTTCAATTAAATTGTTCTAGAACAGTTTAAGAAATTCGTCGTCACAATTGTTAGTTATATTGTATAATAATGTGAACCTGGTGAAATAGCACGTTAAGTTCCGACTTAGTGTGACTATCTTGTACAAAGTAGGCTTCTAATAATACCTATTGTCAATTTCCTGTTCCGACATGCATGTAATATACGCCACTGGACGATAAAATTCCATTCCATCATTATCGTTTTTGTCAACTATTGCTGGTGTTTTTGCTTTTTTTACACGTACATATACAATCTAATTAAAATATAGATCTCGGATTTCGTTATACTACGTTATACTACATACGAGGATCTAACATCTACCCGTATAAGGTTTCACTTCTGAAGGATTTTGCATGTGACTTTTTCAACCAATCAGATTTCTAGTTATCCAATCTGAACAGCGCACGCGGAACATATTTACTTGAATGAGGTTCATTGAAAGGTCCCGAGGGTATCCAAAAATAAAAACAATGGGACTTAAAATTTATCGCTTCGATTGTTAATCGTTTGGAAATAGTTTTTAAATCTCTTTCGTCGTCATATTGTAACTATAGCCATGAATATTTGAAATATGTGACGTTTGTCAAAGTTTTCAGATGTGCCTCATATGCTTTATGACTTGAGGTCGGATCGTAATCGTGGAAATTAAAGAGTACAGTAAACACTGTTAAACTGTACACTATAGCACTGCCAGTGGCGGATCCAGGGGGGGTGGGGGGGGGGGGGGGGGGGGGGGGGGTGGCTTCCGGGGGTTGGAACCCCCCTTTTTTTGACGATCAATGCATTTGAATGGGGACATATAGTTGGAACCCCCCCCTCTTTATCCTGGGTTAGGAACCCCTCCCCCTTTTATAAATGGCTGGATCCGCCCCTGACTGCTTCCCTCTGCCAGACGTGGATCAAGGATTTTGATAAGGGGTGCAAACTATGCATAGTTTGAATGGGACATGTAAAAAGTCTAAGCATTGATAAACCATACATATATATGTTTAGCGCCACAAGCACCCTCCTCGGCTTGCATACAGAAAAAAAAACTATCCTCTATTAGCTGCTCTGGTGAAGTTTTTTTTAGCTCAGTTGGTCGAGTCTACTAGAGAGGTGCCTTACTGTACGAATTTTTGTGAACTGTCAGGGGGGGGGGGGCTCTTTTATTTTGTATCTAGTAAGAAAAAAATCTTAGGTAGTAGGCTATATATTTAAATACATGTGTATTTCCTATACAATTCCCATGCTGTAGCAGATACATATATACAAAAAACCAATCCTAGTCTATCATTGACATAATAATTGATAAATAAAATTCGAACTTGATCTGTAACTTGTCATGATAAAACAATACACCAAAAATCAAATCAATATCTTCAAGCACGAAGAAAAAAAGTGTGGAAAACTGATTTGCCAGACTGACGGATGGACAGACAGACGGACGGAGTGCAAACCTAAAGTCCCCTTCGACTTTGACGGTAGGGGACTAATAACCAAGGCATTTTGTAATATCAATATATGATTTAGATAGCTGTGAATTTAGCTTGAACTGAAAATTCTTGCTTTTCTACCTTTTAAATAAATCCTTACATTTACAGCTAGCAATAAACCTGACTTCCAAATAACCTTGCATTTTGTAAGATCAATATATGATTGAGATAGCTGTAGAGTTTTATAAAAATCCAAGTTAATTTGAAAAAGTTACATAGGGAGCTACCATTTGATTTTTAGGGGGGGTGGGGGGGGGGGGCTAGGATGAAATTTGAAAAAAATAGGCAGGACAGGAATTTTGAGTAAAAAAAAGGCAGGATGAGACACTTGCGAAAAAAAGTCAGGCCACACTTAAAAATATTTTGGTTTGCCCAAACCCTACCCAAAGGTAGAGACAGTGGGTAGGTAGGTAGGCATTTTCTTTTTTTTTCGGTAAAGAGTAATTGAAGTGTCAGATGATTTTTAGTCTTCATGCCTATCTGATTAAAAAAAAACTTTTTCACATCAGGACAATAAAAGATTTTGAGTAGGCAGCTGTTATATGGGTAGATAGGGTTAGGGCAAACAAACATATTCTTTTTTATGGCCTCAGGATGACAATTTAAAAAAAAGTCAGGATAAACTTAAAAAAAAGGCAGGACCGAATAGAGTGAAAAATAAAAAGGCAGGACAGATATTACAGCTAAAAAAAAAAGCAGAACAAATTTTTTATCCTAGCCCCCCCCCCCCCCCCCCCCCCCCATAAAAATCAAATGGTAGCTCCCTTAGTCCAAAATGAAAATTCTAGCTTTTTTTACCTATTAATCAAATTTTTAAATTTGAAAGCAATAAACTAAATTATAAATAACCTGTCATTTTTTAAGATCAATATATACTTCACATAGAAGGGCTGCAGAAGTCATATGCAGAATATAGTGGCCCTATTGCTTCAAAGTGTCTGCAAAATAGACCAAAATCATAAATAATAAATCATGAAAAAGGTCAAGGTCAGAAAAAATGCCTGTGTCGGACATGTTCACCTTAAAATCATTCCATACACCAAATGTAGAGGCCTAATTGCTAGTTTGAAAAATAGACTTAACCACAACAACTAAAGATTGAACCATGAAAAAGAGGTCAAGGTTCGATGAAAACTGCTAGTCCAAAATGCACATGTACATCTAACAATTATTCTATACACCAAATATAGTTGACCTATTGCTTATAGAATCTGAGATACAGACTTGACCATAATACATTTGTAAAGTGAAAACTTTATTCAAATAGTTTATGCTGCTGCATGATTATGCTGATTGTAATCCCTAAGTGTCACATTTTGCAACAATGGTCTCAGGTGACACAAAAACTATTTCATTAAATTCAATCACATTTCATGTGCCTGTACCAAGTATAAACCCTGTTGTATACTTGTAGTACATGTTGCATGGCCTATAGTTTTTATTTTTTTATTTTTAGAATTGTGTATTAAATGCATATGACAGATCTATATAAAATAGATGTGGTACATTTTTGTACATGTAGTGATGTGATGTACATGTACATGAATGATTATCACAGACACAATGAACAAGATATTTCTGCTGAATTTATTCACTACTTTTATAGACACATTAAAGACTAGAGCTTGACATATTGCATAGACAATTGCCTTTCCTTCTATTGAAGCCTTATATATACATGTAGGTTTCATTCTAGATGTCATTTAATTATTTTTTGCTATTTCAGTTGCTGTCGGTCTATTACAAAGCAGGGTTATTATTCACATCACATAAACATATTCTTGTCCTGAATATGCATATTAATTTGCCACTGGACTGTAAGCACCTATCCATCATCATCATCATCATCATTAACATATATATATAAACGTTTCATGTATAGTATCTCTTCTTGTTCATATGTAAACTTTGAACTACTGCTTTATATACATTGTGTAGAATCTGAGAAATGGAATTAACCACAATATATATTAATTTGCACAAAAAAATAACCTTAATCACTGATGGGTAAAATGAGGTTGGGGTCACATGAACACCGTCTTTTGTTTGATTTTATTTTTACCTAATGTACATGTATATACCTTAATTTTTTTATTTAGATATCTGTAGACTTATAAATTGAAACAAGAGTGCACACACTGAAATGTCTCGCCTACTATACTGACCATTGATTTTATGTTGATAGTCCTACTTATAAAGTTTTACTACAAGTATCACATTAACATTTATGATCCAAGAAAATGAGGTCAAGGTCAGATAAACCAAGGCGGAAATACATGTACACCTTTAATACAATCATTCCATACACAGAATATAGATGACCTATTGCTTGTAGTATAAAACAAACAGACCAAACCATGGAAATTCCATATGGAACAATGAACCATGAAAATGAAGTCAAGGTCAGATGATACCAACATGTACCAGACAGACATACATGCATACACCTTACAATCATTCCTTACCCCAAATATAGTTGACATATTGCTTAAAGTTTAAGGGAAACAGACCAAAACACAAAAACTTAACATTGAGCAATGAACCGTGAAAATTAGGTCAAGGTCAAATAAAACCTGCCAGACTGATTGCCAGACTGATATGTACATTGTAAAATATTTCCATACACCAAATATAGTTGACCTACTGCATACAGTATTAGAAAAACAGACCAAAACACAAAAACTAAACTAGTACCACTGAACCATGAAAATGAGGTCAAGGTCAGATGACACCTGCCAGTTGGACATGTACACCTTACAATCATTACATACATGTATGCCAAATATAGTAGACCTATTGCTTATAGTATCTGAGATATGGACTTGACCATGAAAACTTAACCTTATTCTCTGATCCATGAAACGAGGTCGAGGTCAAATGAAAACTGTCTGACAGGCATTAGGACCTTGCAAGGTACGCACATACCAAATATAGTTATCCAATTACTCATAATAAGAGAAAAATTAACATTACAAAAAATCTGAACTTTTTTTTCAAGTAGTCACTGAACCATGAAAATGAGGTCAATGACAATAGACATATGACAGACGGAAACTTCATATCATAAGGCATCTATATACAAAGTATGAAGCATCCAGATCTTCTACCTTCTGCAATATTAAGCTTTTAAGAAGTGAGTTAACGCTACCGCATCACTATCCCTAATTACACAAAATTTAGATTATTTTTTAACTTTTGTGATAAAATGGTGATATACATGTATGTGCTCAGTTGATACAACATTTTACAATTTTTATGCATCTTGGGACTCGCAAGTTTTGAAAATGATGAGTCCAGACTGATTATGATGAGTCCTGGACTCGCCTTAGTGAGAACCTGGGGCTCGACAAAAAATTGAGAGACAAGTTGAACCCCGTCTGACAACACATGTAAACCTTTGATCCCATACATAGTAATATAGTTATCGTATTACTTATAATATGCCACAAATTCACTTGATAAAACACTACACATGTAGTTTTTTAAGGAGCACTGAACAATGAAAATGGAATAAGGACAATGGACATATGTCTTGACAGAAACTTCTAAACATAAGGATTCCATATACATTATGATTTTAAGTATGACAAATCCATGATTTCTACCCTCTGAAATATAAAACTTCATATAAATAGTAAATGTTGTTGTCCGATTAGCATTTCATGTCTTGCATGTCTTGTATTCTGAAACTTTTGTCACAGACAGGACATAACTGGAGACCTTGGAGTAATTAAGCCTACTTATACATGTTATAAGCCTCATGGTGATAGTCAGTAAATAAAAGGTACATTTATCTGGAGGAAAATGAACAAGGAAGATACAAAAAGTGAAGGTAGTCTTCAGTTCCAGAACAGACATAGTTGTCAGAAATTTTTTTTTTTATTATATGGTTTATCCGTTCAAATAAAGACAGAAGAAGTCTATCTATTACTAAAATATAAGTGTGCTGTACTGCATTTTATTTAATGAACGTATAGCACTGTCAACATGTACAATGTACCTGACAACAACCAAGCAACAATCTTTTAGTTCACAAGTACAACAGCTTGATCCATAGTTGATCCAAAATGTGCAGAATGCTATTATGGTGGGAGGTTCAAATTCACTTTATACTTCTCTACTTTGAATATTGTATCCTATATCACCTTCATTGCTGGTGATCATCATGTCATGTACATGTAGAACTTATTTTTAAACTTCTATTGGAAACCAGATTGGTCAAATATGTCTTCATAACGAGTTGAAAATATGGAATGTCTTGGACTAGGTACCGTGGCTTCCAAAGATTTAAAGATTGTCTGATGGTCTTAAATCTGTATTGTATATGCCTGTTACATGTATAAATGAAAAAGGCTTTTATATCTTTGCTTTTGTACAGACATCATTGACATTTATATTAGCAAACAATTTGCTTTTCATGGCATATCTATTTGTTTGGCGGCTGAACATTTCCAAATGCATGTTTGTTTTTCACATCCTTTTTAGTTTTCTGATGAAAATGCTGTTGCTTCCAGTTGATACAGATTCTATAGCTGAGCCTGTGTCTGGCCATTTCTTTATGTCTAGCATGTGTGTGAATTATTCACAGTGACTCTCAATTTCATTTCCCCAAACTTTCTGTGTCTGATTCCTTTCAATGAAGCTATATAGACCAGGGAAGAATGTCTGCTCCTGAAATATCAATTTAAATATATTTATGGAATATTCTGATTTCAAAACAATGCTGACTCCATTATAAAGCTTATTTAAGATTATTTAACATCCGTTTCAGAGGAAATCATTAAATTTTTTTCTTTAATAATTATTACTAGCTTTTCCAGACTAAAAGATGAAGAAAAAATGTACATGCATGTTTGTTTAGGGTTTCCCTACCTACATGTACATACCCTGTTACTTAATACTAGTGTTTATTCAAACACATTTTAGTTGATATGTTCCTCTGGTTAATGACAGAATGTTTTATTGTCCTTAAATAAATGTTACTTACAGATATACATGTAGGTTATCTAAAAGTAAATTTATAAATTGACGCTGTGAATCCATTTCTAGGATCCACATCTTCTTATCTTTGAACATTTTTTAGGGAAATAAAAAGACTGGCCCTTGAGTAATCCTTTTTGGGATTAGTCCTTGAGGTGTGGATTCCCTAATCAAATTTGTACGTACATGTATTTATTATCAGAATCTGTACACAAATCTTTAAACTTGTATTTCATTTCATTTCACATTTTTTACTTTTTGTTTAGCATACTAGTAATGTTACAAATGAAAACAAAGCAGTGGCGGACCCAGAAATTTTCTTCATAATGGGGGCCTGTATAGCCATGCTTCAGTGATTCCCTATATAAACAACTAAATTTTTCCAAAAAAGGGGGCCCGAGACCCCTGAGCTCCCCCTCTAAATCCGCCTCTGCAAAGTTACTCAATCATGTAGTTAAAGCTAAATATTTGAGTATAAAAGACTACAATAAATGGGGAATGTGTCCATAGGACACAGATGATGCCCACTCTTGCAGATCATATAAAGTTATAAAACGACATAACTGAAGAACGGTAAAAGTGATGCTACCCAAATTTGTGCTTGATCTGAGTTTTTTTGGTAATAAGTATTGTGTATAAATTTCATAACATTTGGTTGAGGCAAACTAAAGTTAGAGAATGGAAACGAAAAATTCAGCAATTTTACCATTTGTTCTGGAACGGTTAAAGTAACACTTTTTGCCTCTTTCGACTGATTTTTATAGTTCGTTCTTATATTGTACTGTTACACCACTGTCCCAGGTTAGGGGGAGGGTTGGGATCCCGCTAACATGTTTAACCCCGCCACATTCTGTATGTATGTGCCTGTCCCAAGTCAGGAGCCTGTAATTCAGTGGTTGTCGTTTGTTTATGTGTTACATACTTGTTATTCGTTCATTTTTTTGTACATAAATTAGGCCGTTAGTTTTTCTCGTTTGAATGTTTTACATTGTCATCTCGGGGCCTTTTATAGCTGACTGTGCGATATGGGCTTTGCTCATTGTTGAAGGCTGTACGGTGACCTATAGTTGTTAATTTCTGTGTCATTTGGTCTCTTGTGGAGAGTTGTCTCATTGGCAATCATACCACATCTTCTTTTTTATATGTACATAAACAGGATGAACTTATTTTTCTCACAAAGCATTAAACTAATATTTAATGAACACTGAAACACTAATTGCCATTCTGACCCACTGTTGCTGAGTCCAAGAATAGTGAACAATTAATTTCTTTCTTGGCAGAAAATTTCCCCTAACAATTATCTGGAGCACCACATGATATCAACATGTATCAGTGTGTGACAGAAGTAAAAAAAGTATGCTGATATTAAAACTTCTCCTGCATGTGCTGGCATAAGTATACATGTATATCTTTGCAAGTACACAGTAGAATATCATTAATAAGATGACATTATGATTTATATACTATTACCAATGAATTTAGATTTATCTGATCCCATATCTTCATTGACTGTAAATTATAATTTTTTGGTAGGAGAATTTATAGGAGAATGAAGACTTGCAATGTATTTTCTGGGATATTGTCATGTTTTTTTTAAAGTACACTGTGAATCCTCCACAAAGATTTTTTTAATAAACACTCGAGAAGTTGCCCAATGATAGAAAAATGTCAACCTTTAATACTCTATTTTCGAGAATTTACCTTTGAATGCAGACTTGATTATCGGGTAGCAGATATCTGGTATGTAAACTCTTTCCATAGCCCGTTTGAAGCATGTTGGAAGCCTGACCATGCAATCTTTGATTTCCAAAATTTGTCTCTTCTCAAATTTCAATTCTTTCACTTTGTACTAAGGCAAAATTTCAGTTAATGCATTTTCTATGTTGTTTTTCTATTTCTACGTCGCCATCTTCAACTTGTTCCTAGGTCGCGTTTATAAGGAGCATTCTGATTGGTCGATATAAATACTTTCTGGGGTCAAATATTACGTTATATAAGGTCACAAAAGTGAAACCTTGTAGGGTACTTGTTAGATCCTCGTATGTAGTATAACGAAATCCGAGATCTATATTTTAATTAATTTGGTACATATATACACTCCAAGTTGTCCCTATTATATCTCATTTATATAAAAGGTTATACATTGTATATATATATATCATAGATATTTAATGCAAAGGAAATTCTAAAGATGAAAGTCCATTAGGCTGAAATAATTCGACAATGCTTCGAATTAGATATAAACAGAGCATGTCAAAAAACTGTCAAATGCCGAATTCCAGCGGTTCATTTGTAAAATAGATGCAAAGAGAACACTCGGTATCTGAGTGAATCTACGTCTCGATCAGCTTCATAAATTGATTACAAAATAATCAAGATTTACGACTTTACTTAAATAAAAAGATGTGGGCTATAATGGCCAATGAGATAAACTATGCATCAGAGACCGAATTAGCCCTAACTAAGTTTAAGAGGACACAACAAACATATTTTTTTTGCATTATACGCTCGGGAATAATACTTCTTACTATTTTGCATGTATTATTAGCAAATGCGATATTTCACCTCTGGTCAACAAAAGCGATGCTTTTGTTTATTTGACAAGCTTAATTTCGGATTAAATGATCATACAAGTACGGAGGCTAGGATTTATAATTCGGGTTGGCTTATGCCGACTCCGTGTTATACCCCTGTCCCGTACTCGTTATTTTTCACATAAAACATTTAAATTTCAGTTCGTTAAGTTATCATATAAGTATCATTATTCAAATTTCGTCTAAAAACTTACACACCAGAGACGAAAAGTGACGTATGGCTGAAAGAAAGAAAATGACAACACTAAGCTGTATATAAATATATGAATGTGGTGTGTTTTTGATATTACATGATTTTTTTAAACTTTTAACCATGATGACTGAAATGTTATGTTTATGAAGCTCTAATGTCGTGTTAAAAAAAATGCAATTGCCTCATAGAAAAAGCGCAAATGTCCATTAAAAAAGTGCAAACGTCAAAACCGCCACCCCGTGTCAAACATAGCCAACAACCCGCATGTGGCGTTCTACACGGTGAATGTATTGCCTAATGGGTACAGGCCTCCATGGAGAAAATGGTTTAGACAGTAAAACTCCAATCTCTCTTATAAGAAAGCACATTCTACCAATATTAACCTATGGTTTGGAAATTTTATTACCAAAAGGTAAAACACTAAATGATATTTCTATTGACTACAAAAAAATAGATTAAACAAAGGAGTAGACCCGGTAAGACCCCTGTTTGGCCCCAAAATATAGTATTTTTACAAATTAGTTAAAATGTAAACTTTAAGCTATTTATTGGAAAGAAGAATACTTCTGTTTCATAAATATGGGCGGATTTTGACAATACAATGCACATTCATCAGGTAATAGCATCATACATTCATGCAATATTACTTAAATCTTCACAATTTTAGCATTTGTGCTAATTTTAAGGCGGTTTTTGTCTAAAATGGAAGTGGCCGCATTTGTGTTCAGTCTTAATATTTAAATATATGTTGTATTTGATGATAATACATAACATATATAAAGGTTGATTCTGATCACGAATGCGGCCACTTACATTCTAGACAATAACCAACTGCAAAGTGACGTTTTATGGCATATTTGATAGATTTTTCATATTTAAGCCTCCATTTGAGCGTCTTTAATGACCAAATCAGTCCAAATCTTTTACATACACTAATTGAATCGACTGAAGTAGACACTTAAGTGTTTAAAAAATGTCAAAAATCTTTCATTAGATGTACTTTGAATATTAGGCCAAAACTAGCCCTTACCGGACCTTCTCCTTTTGTCTTTAAATCTAATGTAGCTGACTCAACAGTTTATACTTTGCCCGGTTTACTTCCTATTGAAGCTGAAATCCATATTAAAGCTATTAATCTATTTGGAAATATATCAAGAGCTAAGTGTGAACCAATTAAATGGCGGCTAGCTGAAAGACAGCTACAGATAAAATCTCACAACAGCCATAGTTGGTTTATTGAAATTAAGGAAATATGTTTTAAATATGGAATTACAGACTTATGTTTATCTGAACAGCCCTTTATCAAAATTTCAATGGAAAAAGTTAGTTAAATCCAATAAAGTATGCCTATTGGACGTAAACAAATATTAATGAATCAAAAGGATATTCAACACTAAAATTCATGGATCATAAATATAACATTGGACCTGTACATCCTTTAGCAATTTCGGTCAATGCAAATCTAAAAGATATCAGAAAAATTCCTTCACGTCTTAAAATTGCAACTGGGAACTATATCTACAAGCCCATATGCTTCCTTTTTCTAAGAAATATATCAGTTCAATTTATAAATTATGTAATAAAGCGGTTGAAACAGTTGGACACTTTATCCTGTTATGTGAAGAATTAGAAGAAGCAGGAAAACCACTTATATTAAAAACTTTAGACATTACTAAGAAGTTTGATTCTAGCTAAAGATACAACATCCCTTCCAGCTGATCTTCTCCAGTTAATTATCAACCCATTCTGTTATGTGGACATTGATGTAAACAGAAATGCTTTTGAGGAAACCAGTAATATCTTAGAACCCCTGTGTAGACAGTTGCTATATAATTTACATAATAAACGCTATGCTATATTAGCTAATCTTGATAACTTAAGCAGTAGAAACAATTTAACATTATTCAAAATATATTCGGGAGTGTATTCATCCTTAAGCTTGTGGTGGTAGAAACTTTTATTATTATAGTTATATTTATCATATACTTAGTAGTAAATACAGATAAATTGTATGTGTAATACAATCATTGGCAAGCGTGCTGTATCAGCCACCCGTGATGATATCGATATCAGCACGGTTGCAAAGGCTTTATCACACCTTTAATCTGTATGAAGTCACGTCATCGATTGCAGTCACTGTTGCAGGCTTTATCAAACCCCTAATCTGTATGACGTCATGTCAAACCTATAATCTGTATGACGTCATTTCAAACCTCCTTATCTGTATGACGTCGTGTCACAAAAAACATCTACGTGAGGTATATGTATATAATAAAGTGTATTTGATATGGCTTTTCAATATCACATACCGTATCAACCCTCAACCAATATAATCCCTCGAGCAGAGCTGTTGGATTATATTGGTGTTTCGGGTTGATACGGATGTGATATTGAAAAAAATCATATGATATTCTCTATATATCAAGTGATGACAGCTGTGTAGTATATTGTTATTGTGTATTGACATTTTCCTCCGAGTGATTGGAGATGTGCCTTGATTGGCAGAAATTCGATTACAGATTAAAGATTACTGATCCATGAAGAAAAAAAGAAACATGGCAATTACATGGCTATTATATAATTACACCCTTTTGTTTGTTATATTTTGTTTTTTCATGTGTTTTGTTTTTGTATGATTTTTGAAAGGTTTTTTGTTTGTTGTATTTCTTTCGATTTTTTTTTGTGCGCAATATTCTTTTGTTTTTTGTAGGATTTTTCAAGGTTTTTTTTTTTTGCGTCCGTTTGAATGTATTTTTTGGGGTCTGTAACTGCTAGTAGTCCTTTGTTAATTTATGCATCATTGTCATTTTTCTTAGTTTCTTTTGTTACCTATTCTGACATTGGACTCGGACTTCTTTCAAACTGATTTTTACTGTGCGTATTGCTTTGTGTTTGTTTATTCTACATTGGCTAGAGGTATAGGGGGAGGGTTGAGATCATAGCCAGAAATTAGTAGTACTTTTGCTAATTAATATTCATAATATGTAAATGAGAATTGTACCACGTGATAATAGTTTGAACTGGACTGGCTTGATATCATTAAAATCTTTAAAACACGGATATTATAAGTTGCCCGTCACAGAGTCCTTGTTTATAATCACTCTGATATTTCCGTAAAGTTGTGCAGGTGGAAGAAAGGTCCGCTGATGTAGGCCCTGAGGTATCCGGTGCCCTCTGGTATCCGGGGAAATTGGTCATCGATTAATTCGCACGAAAATATAGTTCTCTATTTGGATCAATCTTAATACCAAATTGTTATGTGACTTAATACCAAAGAGCAAAATTGATACAATGCTTGGGTATATAATTATGCTGTAATTAAATAATCTCTTCATTCTAAATGTAGAACTTCATGGACGTTGTATTGTTTATGTTATGTATTTGTTAAGGTGAACTGAGTTTATTGGAGATGAAGTGGTTGCATTTTGTGGGTTTTTGGGGTGACCTCAGGTAACCCCCGTAATTAAAGAATAGTAAATACTAGGCTATGGTATATAATTATGCTGCAATAAACTAATTTCTTACTTCTGAATGTAGGACTTCATGGACATGATGGACATTGCATAGTTTATGTAATATATTTGTTAAGATAACTTGAGTTAAATGGGTTATATTTCTTGATTTTTGGGGGTTACCTCAGGTACCCTTGTAATGAAATAATAATAGATACAATGCTAGGGTATATAATTATTCTGTAATAAATTATTTTCCTCATTTTGAAATGTAGGACTTCATGGAAGTTATATTGTTTGTGTAATGTATTTTTTAAGGTGAACTGAGTTAATTTGAGTAAAATGGGTTTTATTCGGCTTTTTTGGGGGGTGACCTCAGGTACCCCATGTAATGAATGAATAATAGATACTATGCTATGGTATATAATTATGCTGCAATAAACTAATTTCTTCATTCTGAATGTAGGACTTCATGGACATGATGGACATTGTATAGTTTATGTAATATATTTGTTAAGATAACTTGAGTTAAATGGGTTATATTTCTTGATTTTTGGGGGTTTCCTCAGGTACCCTTGTAATGAAATAATAATAGATACAATGCTAGGGTATATAATTATTCTGTAATAAATTATTTTCCTCATTTTGAAACGTAGGACTTCATGGAAGTTATATTGTTTGTGTAATGTATTTTTTAAGGTGAACTGAGTTAATTTCAGTAAAACGGGTTTTATTCGGCTTTTTTGGGGGGTGACCTCAGGTACCCCATGTAATGAATGAATAATAGATACTAAGCTATGGTATATAATTATGCTGTAATAAACTAATTTCTTCATTTTGAATGTAGGACTTCATGGACGTTGTATTGTTTATGTTATGTATTTGTTAAGGTGAACTGAGTTTATTGGAGATGAAGTGGTTGCATTTTTGTGGGTTTTTGGGGTGATATCAGGTAACCCCCGTAATTAAAGAATAGTAAATACTATGCTATGGTATATAATTATGCTGCAATAAACTAATTTCTTCATTCTGAATGTAGGACTTCATGGACATGATGGACATTGCATAGTTTATGTCATATATTTGTTAAGATAACTTGAGTTAAATGATAATATTTATTGGTTTTTTTTTTTTGGGGGGGGGGGGGGGGTGACCTCAGGTACCCCCTGTAATGAATGAATAACAGATACAATGCTAGGGTATATAATTATTCTGTAATAAATTAATTTCTTCATTTTAAAATGTAGGATTCATGGACGTTGTATTGTTTGTGTAATGTATTTTTAAGGTGAACTGAGTTAATTTGAGTTCAATGGGTTATATTCGTTTTTTTAGGGGTGTGACCTCAGGTACCCTCTGTAATAAAAGAAAAATAGATACAATGCTAGGGTATATAATTATCCTGTAATATTTTACAACAGATTACATAAGGGCTTTATTAAACCAGTCTTCCTACACTACAGATTACCTGATTTCACCTTCATTCAACCAGTCTTTATACACTACAGTGTATTCAGATTTGTTTTATAAAAGTGACCTCAGGTAATCTGTCTATAAAGACTCGTTTAATAACGATGACCACAGGTTATCTGTGTATGCAGACTGGTTTAATTAAGGTGACCTCAGGTAATATGTGTGTATGAAGAGTGGTTAAAAAAGGTGACCTCAAGTAATCTGTAGCGTATTGAGATTTGTTTAATAAAGGTGACCTCAGCTAGTCTGTTGTGAATGTAGACTGGTTTAATAAAGGTGACCTTAGGTAATCTGTGTATTAAGATTTGTTTAATAAACGTGACCTCAGGTAATCTGTCTATAAAGACTGGATTAATAAAGGTTACCTCAGATAATCTGTTGTGTATGAAGACTGGTTTAATAAAGGTGACCTTAGGTAATCTGTAGTGTATTGGGATTTGTTTATTGCATATTCAATGTGCGCAATGAATATACAACTGCAGATTTGTTTTGTTTCATTCCTTCGCAAGAATAATATAAACAACAAACAAACAATTGAAATTTGAAATTTGGCTGATTATTTGTCATGGCATTTATTCAACAATATTCAACAGTATAAACCAACAAACAACCAACATCAACAAACTGGCCAACAAGTTAAAACTTGATGACAATTGGTCACTGAAGGGAAACCAACAGTAAATGCATAACAATTTCTAGCTGCTGGGGGGCAGATCCATAACAGCTTAATGAACGATATTTGAATAAATCACTGCCAGTTGAATCATGTTGATGATGACATCCAACACACTTTCCATATAAAACGGAATGCCATGACGATAGATATTTTCTTTTTAATTATTCCTGCAAATTCCTTGAATATTCAGGTTTCATTGGATCTGCCGATGAATATTGAAACGTCTGACAATTTTGATGATACATGACAATCTAATTGGAACATTCAATACATTTGGATCTGTTCACCATGTAATCTGAAAAATAAACTAAAAACAGCAGCAATTTTGTTTGTTAAAGGGAGGGAGGGTGGGTTGTGCAATCTTGTTGAAAAATACTCGTGGAATGAAAATTTAGCGGGAACACGTGTTTATATATGACCAAAGTCCACGAGGCGCTTCAAAGCATATTCTTTCGTACGTTTAAATATATGGTTGTAAGTATTTAAATGGCAAAACGTAAATAATGGACTGACGTACATTTGAAAAACAATAAACAAATAAATGTATTGTTAATGCAATAAATCAATTTAATTATTAGATCATTAAATTTTATTATTGCATATTCAATGTGCGCAATGAATATACAACTGCAGATTTGTTTTGTTTCATTCCTTCGCAAGAATAATATAAACAACAAACAAACAATTGAAATTAGAAATTTGGCTGATTATTTGTCATGGCATTTATTCAACAATATTCAACAGTATAAACCAACAAACAACCAACATCAACAAACTGGCCAACAAGTTAAAACTTGATGACAATTGGTCACTGAAGGGAAACCAACAGTAAATGCATAACAATTTCTAGCTGCTGGGCAGATCCATAACAGCTTAATGAACGATATTTGAATAAATCACTGCCAAAATTGGCATTTTAGTGAACTCTCAATCAAATGCTAATCCGCCATGACAATTTAATAAGCAGCATAAATTCAATGAAAATATAATCAACTAGTTGTTATTCTTTTTAACATACAACAAAAATAAACAAACAACATCATTCATGCATCGGATAAACAGAATTATTTGGTATATAGTAAAATTGTTCTAAAGCAGTTTGAAATGAATTCAAAAATATATCATTGCCAATAAACGACAAATGGACGCCATCATGACTAAATAAAGATTGATGTTTGTCTTCAAAATCAGAATGAGTTATAGTGTAACCCCCAGTTTTATTTAAATGTGATTTAACCCCCCTATTTATACGTTTCCTGGTTGCATCCATTGCTTTCAAATCTTTTGAATATCTCCATTTCAACCTTGGTAAAATACTTGAAAAAATAATTTTACCTCCATTCACCATACGTGCAACTATATCTAGCATAAATTTAATATCAAATAAAAGTTTGGCACAGTTAACAAGTCCAATATCATTGCCACCACAGTGAAGCAAAACAGCATCTGGTAAACCGCAACAATGTATCAAATTCTCTACTATTGGTACAACGTTATATACTGACATACCGGACATTCCTGCCCACATCAACTTGTAGCCTAACTTATGCAACCCCAAATCATTTCCCAAAGGTCTTATTTGACTATGTGATGAGGCTTTGGCAACCAAGGAAGATCCAATAATCCAAACCACAAAAATGCCTGAAAACAATTAAAATTATTTAATTTACCAAACGACTTAGCCTTATATATGATTTAAAAGAATTAGAATTCCATCTCCCCAGGGTTTGTATTTCTTCATCCGTTTTGCCTTCCAAGGCTGCAGTAGTTGCAGCCCCTATTCGGAATGAATGCGTATTAAACTCCTCAGGATTCAAACTAATAAAATTCAAAGCAGACCTTAAAACAGCTAAAAACTGAAAACGAGTCAATTTATTGTGATTAATATGACAAAAAAGTTGGCCTTGAGAATCTGGACGTAACTGTAAGTAATCTTTTAACATTTTGACAACACACAGTTCGTTATCATTATCATTTGAAGACAATATTAAAGTTGTTGAACAACCAATTTGATCCGTCTTTGAAGACATTATAGTAACAAAAACTTCAGAATCAATATCATTAAATTTAATATCTGATATTTTTAAAACATGATTATCAGCATTTTTGTTAACATATGTGATTTCTCCAATTCTCATAAATCCAAAAAAGGCTAAAGCAAATGCTGCCCTAAACAGTTTTGTCTCATAAATTGACTTACAAACATGGTGAAGAATTAATATAAGCCGTTTCAATACATCAACAGTAATAGGTTTTCTTGAATCAACTCTTTTACCCAAACGCTGCATACCTTTTAACATTTTTTCCAAAATGAATGATTTGCTATAATCATTCCAATTATTAATTTTCAACTTATGATTAATTCCTGATAGATATGTGTTTGCAGTGGTGTAGGAATAACCATTTTTTGAAAGATATGCAACATAATTAATTATGTGATCAACAGGCGGTGGCCAACTTTCCTCTATTTGAAAACTGGTCCGAAATTTATTAAATGAACAGATTGCATTTTCATACACATTCATTGTATTTGAAGAAACAGAGTGCTGTAAAAGTTTATTCACTTCGTCTTTAAAAGGTTCCAGAACTCCACTGGAATTGGATGTGGAAGATCGTTGGCTAGTGGTGGTAGACGTCGAAATTTCTGAAAATTTGCACGAGATAATGCATCAGCAATTGCATTGTCCTTTGACAAAATGTGAACAGCTTTAAACTGAAAATTACCAATAAGTGAACAGTAAACAATTAATCTCAAAATGGACATAACTCGTTCAGATTTGCTTGACTTTTTGTTTAAAATATTCACTACTGCCAAATTATCAATGTGAAAAAGTATGTTTTTCTTGTAAAATTGATCAAACCACAAAAATATTGCAAGTGCTATTGGAATGATTTCAAGGTATGTTATATCTTTAAATATTTCTGAACTATTCCATTCGTTAGGCCACTCGAGAAAAGTCCATTTACCATTAAGATAAGCTGCACACCCTTTACCTAATCCACCAGCACTATCTGTATATAGTTCAAGATCAAAATTGATATCCATCCTATATCATTTATATACGAAATCCCATTAAACTGTTCCAAAAATAATTTCCACATTAATAAATCATTTTTCATGCCTGATGTCACCCTAATAAACGGTTTTGAAACTTTACCCATTGTTGAATACAAACGACAACTAAACGCTCTTCCAGCAGGTAGAGCCTTTGTGCAGAAAGCTAATGAACCACATATTGACTGCAATTCTTTTAACGTTACTTTTTTCATGGCTGACAACTTAATAATTCTGTCTAAAAGTTCTTCAACCTTTTTATGTGGAATTTTAACAAGCATATTTACCGTATCAATTGTAAGACCCAGATATTCAATCAGTGTAGTTGGACCTTCAGTTTTTTCATTTGCAAGTGGGACTCCTAAATTTTTGCAAATTTCATCATACTGAAACATCAGTTGTTCACATTCATCAGAATCTGATTTGCCACCAAATAAAAAATCATCCAAATAGTGGTCTATATTATTTGAACCAGACTTGCTTTTTAAAACCCAATGCAAAAAGGTTGAAAACTTTTCGAAAACAGCACATGAAATTGAGCAGCCCATTGCCATTGTCTTGTCTATGTAGTATTCATCTTCAATTTTAAAACCAAGTAAATCAAAATCTCCTGGATAAACCGTAAGTAATCTAAATGCTGACTTAATGTCCATTTTGGCTAATTTAGCACCTTTTCGTAGTTTCTTAACCATATTAACAGCATTATCAAATGAAGAATATTTAACCGCGGTAAACCTTTCATCAATGAAATCGTTAACACTGCTCAATGGCGGATATGATAAATGGGTAATTAGACGAAGTCCCCCAGTGTTTTTAGGAACTAACCCAATAGGAGAACATCTAAGATTAGATATTGGTCGTTTACAAAAAGGACCTGCTATTCTTCCTAATGATATTTCAGATTCAATCTTAAATCTAGCTCCAACAGGATTTGACAAAACAGATTTTAAATTTTTTGATTCAAATGGAAATCTTGGTCCATGATAATTCAAACTAAATCCAAATTTAAAACCATTAAACAAAATTTGTTTGTCCTGTTCATTAGGATAATCTCTTAAAAATAACTGTAATTGTTTAATATTAATAGGTGAATGTCCCATCTTCCAAATATCATATCTATCCTTTGAAAAATCTGAAAGAAAAGGTTAATTTCAATTCATTTGATTAAATCTATGTACTGAATACCTTGTGTTAAATGGTGGCCTATATCTATTTTGTTGAACAAATGAAGGCCTGTTTTGTCGAAACTGGTATGACATTTGAGGTCTATTTTGGTTAAACATTGGTGGCCTCAATGATCCATAATGAAAACCTTGGTTACCTTGTAACCTGTCAAATCTAACACATGATAAGGCTGGATGTTGTAATGAACATTTCATACAGTTATGTCTATAAAAACACTGAGATTTCTGACAAAATCCTTTAAAGTTAAAATCATAACAAGGTTTTTGTAAGTTAGCCTGATAGACTACAGGATTAGGTGTGCCTTGCGATGCCTTTGCAATGAATTTCAACCAAAGAAAGCCATCAATCTCAGACCAAGACTTGGAGTGATTTAGTGATACACGTAATCTAAATTGTCTATCATACTGGTAAACTCTGTCAAAAGGAGCATCTGATATAGCATCTCTTATGATTGACATGTATGTAAACAAGTCTCTTGCTAAGCTAGCATGCTTTTGAAGAAGTATTTTAGAAAAATTTGCAAACGCTTCAGTCCATAATTCAATGTTATTTATAGTATTGACCTTTGAAGGTTTATTGGAAATGACAAGCATTCCATTTTCAACAGTAACACTTTGTTTCTGGTCCACATTGCTATAATATTGACTATTTTGTTTGAGTAGAATACCAAAATCAACATATTCAAAATTCCAAATTTTTTCTTTTATTTGTTGAGAAACAATTATATCAATTTCATTAGCACATGGCATTAACAAGGGACCAGTATTATTTAAAGTATTACCCGGTCCAGCCTGAACTGCTGTAGTTTTCAGCTGTTTCTGAGGTGGAGGCTGATTATTGGGCTCCACAGGTTGATCTGCTTGCTGATGCTCTGGCGCAGCACGCCTTCTATTTCCACGTCTACCTCTGTTGACCACTTGGACAACTTCCTCAGGGACGGGTTCCTCTTCGGGTTCAGGTTCTTCATGAGCAGGTTGTTGAACCCTAACATCGTTTACCCTGGGCCGTAATCTCCGACGATATTCATTCCTTCTCCTAGGCATTTTATAAATGAAATCAATATTAGTATAATGTTTATAAATATATAAAGATGTTCTAATTTATAAAACAGATTACATTGATGCTTCGACTGCATATAGATAAAATCGTGAATTTAACAACTGATCCGTACTTGAAATATATATACAAATATAAATGTGTATATAAGTACGCATCTTAAGACAGCTAGAAGTGTATAATAACCCGCAGTTGTAAATGCAATATATTTGTAATAATTGGGCGTTCCATAATTTGATAACAGGTATAATATAAGTGTCAATTTATTATCAAATTTAAAGACGGCTATATACATGTATGTACAATAACATCCAGCAAACTGAACAGCAGTTGATTTTTAATTAAATAAATGCCGTTACATTTGTAATAATCGGGCGTTCCGTAACTTGAATAACCGGTATAATGTAAGTGTGAATTTAAATCAATACAGGTTAGATAAAGTACGCGAATTAAAATAACTAAGCGTATAATCGTAAGCAAGCCTACACATGCATTTCATAGCTAATTAAATGAGAATATTCAATGCTACAATGGTAAAATAAAAACAAAAACTTACCGATAAAAATACCATGTTTAAGAACTGTGAATTAAATGCAACAACCAGAAGTCAATGAAATTAAACGGTAATAAATAAGCATATATTTAAATGTAATATTGAATTGACAAAAACAATTCATGTATTTAATTGTGAAAGTAAAGGGAAACAAAATTACGACCCCGTGCAAACACGTGTTAAATTTAAAGTTACCTGTTTTACTTTATCGTTACAGGTAAAAAGTTTGCTCTTTAAATGTAAACCAAATTATTAAAGTGAATTTAAATGCATAAAAGTAAACGTATTTAAATATAATGAATAAACTAAATCAACTTATCTTATTAACGCTCTGGTCCTATCCTTGTGCAATCTTGTTGAAAAATACTCGTGGAATGAAAATTTAACGGGAACACGTGTTTATATATGACCAAAGTCCACGAGGCGCTTCAAAGCATATTCTTTCGTATGTTTAAATATATGGTTGTAAGTATTTAAATGGCAAAACGTAAGTAATGGACTGACGTACATTTGAAACACAATAAACAAATAAATATATTGTTAATGCAATAAATCAATTTAATTATTAGATCATTAAATTTTATTAATAAAGGTGACCTCAGGTAATCTGTCTATAAAGACCGGATTAATAAAGGTAATCTGTGTATGCAGACTGGTTTAATTAAGGTGACCTCAGGTAATCTGTGTAATAAGATTTGTCTAATAAAGGTGACCTCAGGTTATCTGTCTACAAAGACTTGATTGATAAAGGTTACCTCAGGTAATCTATTGTGTATGAAGACTCGTTTAATAAAGGTGGCCTCAGGGTGATCTGTATATGCAGACTGATTTAATAAAGGTGCCCTCAGATAATCTGTGTATGCAGACTGGTTTGACAAAGGTGACCTCAGGTAATCTGTCGTGTATGAAGACTGGTTTAATAAAGGTTGCCTCAGGTAATTTGTAGTGTTGTGAGATTTGTTTAATAATGGTGACCTCAGCTAGTCTGTTGTGAATGTAGACTGGTTTAATAAGGTGACCTTAGGTAATCTGTAGTGTATTGGGATTTGTTTAATAAAGGTGACCTCAGGTAATCTGTCTAGTAAGACCGGATTAATAAAGGTGACCTCAGGTAATCTGTGTATGCAGACTGGTTTCATAAAGGTGAACCCAGGTAATCTGTTGTGTCTGAAGACTGGTTAAAAAAAGGTGACCTTAGGTAATCTATAGTGTATTGGGATTTGTTTAATAAAGATGACCTCAGGTAATCTGTCTTTAAAGACCGGATTAATAAAGGTGACCTCAGGTAATCTTTGTATGCAGACTGGTTTAATAAAGGTGAACCCTGGTAATTTGTTGTGTATGAAGACTGGTTTAATAAAGGTGACCTTATGTAACCTTTAGTGCATGAAGACTTGTTGAATGAAGATGAAATCAGGTAATCTGAAGTGTATTAAGACTGGTTTAATCAACCCCTTATGTTATCTGTTGTGAATGAAAACTGGTTAAATGAAGTCCTCAGGTAATCTGTAGTGTATTGAGATTTGTTTAATGAAGGTGACCTCAGGTAATCTGTTGTGTATGAATACTGGTTTAATTAAGGGAACCTAAGATAATATGTTGTGTATTGAGAGTGATTAAATAAAGGGGACCGCATGTAATCTGAAGTCTATGAAGACTTTTTTAATAAAGGTTACCTCAGGTAACCTGTGTATGCAGACTGGATTAACAAAGGTGACCTCAGGTAATCTGTGTATGCAGACTTGTTTAATAAAGGTGACCTCAGTAAATCTGTTGTGTATGAAGACTCGTTTAATAAAGGTTGCCTCAGGTAATCTATAGTGTTTTGAGATTAGTTTAAAAATGGTGTACTCAGCTAGTCTGTTGTGAATGTAGACTGGTTTAATAAATGTCACCTTAAGTTATCTGTAGTGTATTGAGATTTGTTGAATAAAGGTGACCTCAGGTAATCTGTCTATATAGACTGGATTAATAAAGGTGACCTCAGGTAATCTGTTTATGCAGACTGGTTTAATAAAGGTGACTTCAGGTAATCTGTAGTGTTTTGAGATTTGTTTGATAATGATGACCTCGGGTAGTCTGCTATGTATGAAGACTGGTTTAAGAAAGGTAACCTCAGGAATTCTGTGTATTGAGATTTGTTTAATAATGGTGACCTCAGGTAATCTGTGTATGCAGACTGGTTGAATAATTTATTTTTATGGAACAATTGAATAATATTTAAACGAAAGAATCAAAGTGTACACATATTTCATAGTGTGTCTTTCTATGTTGTAATGTTACACTACTGTTTCAGGTTAGGGTGAATGTTGTCGCCTGTTAAAACGTTTAAACCCGCTGCATTTGTTTGCACCTGTCTTAAGTGAGGAGCCTGTTGTTCAGTGGTTGTGAATCATAAGTGTTTCTCGTTTCTCTTTTTTATATAGATTAGACCGTTGGTTTTCCTGTTTGAATTGTTTTACACTAGTCATTTTTGGGCCCTTTATAGCTTGCTGTTTGATGTGAGCCAAGGCTCAGCATTGAAGGCCGTACTTTGACCTATATTTGTTTACTTTTTACACATTGTGACTTGGATGGAGAGTTGTCTCATTGGCACTCATACCACATCTTCTTATTTCTATACACATATCGCGAAAGAATATTTTGTTTATCATAACACACACACACAACTTAATTTACAAACTTACTTCTCATTGCTTCATATTTTACTGGATAATCAGAGTTTCATGGAATTTGCATGTTGAGTGCAACTTTCTAAACGAAACCATATTGATATCTTGTTGAAAACCTGCTTACTGCAATGATTGAACATAAATCTTGTACTTGCATTTAATTTTATTCTAGGAGAATAAATATTCAAATGGAAAAACATTTTCACATTGAAAATTATATGTTCCCATGGGAAGAAAAAATGTTCTCATAAGAAGAAAAAAATGATCCCATAGGAAGAATAAATGCTCCTATGGGAAGTAAAATTGTTCCTATGGGAAGTACAATTGTTCCCATAGGAAAATTTAATTTCCATGGGAACTTTTGTATTCTTGTTTTTCCATGGGAACTTTAACATTCCCATTGGATCTTCTAATAATAACAACAGTGACACATTTAAATATATTGGAAAAAAATATTTTTTCATTATCTATCACTTGGTCAAAAAATATTTTTGTTATCTTGTAAAACAGCAAAGTCAGATTTGCCATTTCTGGAATGGCAAATTTGTCCTGCACAGTGTTCTAGGATCGCTATGTCTCGCTTTTGCGACATAAATGTCGCAGGCTCAACAAAAATATGAAGGTATAACAAAATAATTTAAAACCTTTTTATTTATATGTTACATATATTTTTTTTTAGAAAAAAAGACGATAAAATATGAAATTAGAAATTTAATATCTTTGTTGCTGTACATGTATATCATATTTGTTTTTTTCTATCATTTTTTTTTAACATAAATCAGGCCGTTAGTTTTCTCGTTTGAACTGTTTAATATTTGTCATTTCGGGGACTATGCGGTATAGGTTTTGCTCATTTTTGAATGCTGTACGATGACCTATAGTTGCTAATTCTATGTCATTTGGTCTCTTGTGGAGAGTTGTCTCTTTGGAAAATCATACCACATCTTCTTATGTACACAAGTCAATGTCGTGCAACAAATGAAAGGGTAAAATTTCATCCTTATATCATATAAGCAATATAAGTATTTGCATTGTCTTAGTGACAACAAGCAGATTTATACCAAAGTTATAATCCATTTGATTCTAAAATGCCTTCTGTCTGGACCATATATAGTCTATGTCCATTGACGAGAATAACAGTATTGTAAATGTTTGAAGTGCATAATGCATTATTTTGAGGTTTTATTTTCAATCAATTATTGACACACTGGGGCAAATGAAGCCGTACATATATTTTGTATAAAAACAACAAAACTGATTTGACCGTCCTATAGGACAAAATGTATCAAACATTTATCCTATCCACTTCGTCTTTAAAAGGTTCCAGAACTCCACTGGAATTGGATGTGGAAGATCGTTGGCTAGTGGTGGTAGACGTCGAAATTTCTGAAAATTTGCACGAGATAATGCATCAGCAATTGCATTGTCCTTTGACAAAATGTGAACAGCTTTAAACTGAAAATTACCAATAAGTGAACAGTAAACAATTAATCTCAAAATGGACATAACTCGTTCAGATTTGCTTGACTTTTTGTTTAAAATATTCACTACTGCCAAATTATCAATGTGAAAAAGTATGTTTTTCTTGTAAAATTGATCAAACCACAAAAATATTGCAAGTGCTATTGGAATGATTTCAAGGTATGTTATATCTTTAAATATTTCTGAACTATTCCATTCTTTAGGCCACTCGAGAAAAGTCCATTTACCATTAAGATAAGCTGCACACCCTTTACCTAATCCACCAGCACTATCTGTATATAGTTCAAGATCAAAATTGATATCCATCCTATATCATTTATTTACGAAATCCCATTAAACTGTTCCAAAAATAATTTCCACATTAATGAATCATTTTTCATACCTGATGTCACCCTAATAAAGTGAAACGGTTTTGAAACTTTGCCCATTGTTGAATACAAACGACAACTAAACGCTCTTCCAGCAGGTAGAGCCTTTGTGCAGAAAGCTAATGAACCACATATTGACTGCAATTCTTTTAACGTTACTTTTTTCATGGCTGACAACTTAATAATTCTGTCTAAAAGTTCTTCAACCTTTTAATGTGGAATTTTAACAAGCATATTTACCGTATCAATTGTAAGACCCAGATATTCAATCAGTGTAGTTGGACCTTCAGTTTTTTCATTTGCAAGTGGGACTCCTAAATTTTTGCAAATTTCATCATACTGAAACATCAGTTGTTCACATTCATCAGAATCTGATTTGCCACCAAATAAAAAATCATCCAAATAGTGGTCTATATTATTTGAACCAGACTTGCTTTTTAAAACCCAATGCAAAAAGGTTGAAAACTTTTCGAAAACAGCACATGAAATTGAGCAGCCCATTGCCATTGTCTTGTCTATGTAGTATTCATCTTCAATTTTAAAACCAAGTAAATCAAAATCTCCTGGATAAACCGTAAGTAATCTAAATGCTGACTTAATGTCCATTTTGGCTAATTTAGCACCTTTTCCAAGTTTCTTAACCATATTAACAGCATTATCAAATGAAGAATATTTAACCGCGGTAAACCTTTCATCAATGAAATCGTTAACACTGCTCAATGGCGGATATGATAAATGGGTAATTAGACGAAGTCCCCCAGTTTTTTTAGGAACTAACCCAATAGGAGAACATCTAAGATTAGATATTGGTCGTTTACAAAAAGGACCTGCTATTCTTCCTAATGATATTTCAGATTCAATCTTAAATCTAGCTCCAACAGGATTTGACAAAACAGATTTTAAATTTTTTGATTCAAATGGAAATCTTGGTCCATGATAATTCAAACTAAATCCAAATTTAAAACCATTAAACAAAATTTGTTTGTCCTGTTCATTAGGATAATCTCTTAAAAATAACTGTAATTGTTTAATATTAATAGGTGAATGTCCCATCTTCCAAATATCATATCTATCCTTTGAAAAATCTGAAAGAAAAGGTTAATTTCAATTCATTTGATTAAATCTATGTACTGAATACCTTGTGTTAAATGGTGGCCTATATCTATTTTGTTGAACAAATGAAGGCCTGTTTTGTCGAAACTGGTATGACATTTGAGGTCTATTTTGGTTAAACATTGGTGGCCTCAATGATCCATAATGAAAACCTTGGTTACCTTGTAACCTGTCAAATCTAACACATGATAAGGCTGGATGTTGTAATGAACATTTCATACAGTTATGTCTATAAAAACACTGAGATTTCTGACAAAATCCTTTAAAGTTAAAATCATAACAAGGTTTTTGTAAGTTAGCCTGATAGACTACAGGATTAGGTGTGCCTTGCGATGCCTTTGCAATGAATTTCAACCAAAGAAAGCCATCAATCTCAGACCAAGACTTGGAGTGATTTAGTGATACAGGTAATCTAAATTGTCTATCATACTGGTAAACTCTGTCAAAAGGAGCATCTGATATAGCATCTCTTATGATTGACATGTATGTAAACAAGTCTCTTGCTAAGCTAGCATGCTTTTGAAGAAGTATTTTAGAAAAATTTGCAAAAGCTTCAGTCCATAATTCAATGTTATTTATAGTATTGACCTTTGAAGGTTTATTGGAAATGACAAGCATTCCATTTTCAACAGTAACACTTTGTTTCTGGTCCACATTGCTATAATATTGACTATTTTGTTTGAGTAGAATACCAAAATCAACATATTCAAAATTCCAAATTTTTTCTTTTATTTGTTGAGAAACAATTATATCAATTTCATTAGCACATGGCATTAACAAGGGACCAGTATTATTTAAAGTATTACCCGGTCCAGCCTGAACTGCTGTAGTTTTCAGCTGTTTCTGAGGTGGAGGCTGATTATTGGGCTCCACAGGTTGATCTGCTTGCTGATGCTCTGGCGCAGCACGCCTTCTATTTCCACGTCTACCTCTGTTGACCACTTGGACAACTTCCTCAGGGACGGGTTCCTCTTCGGGTTCAGGTTCTTCATGAGCAGGTTGTTGAACCCTAACATCGTTTACCCTGGGCCGTAATCTCCGACGATATTCATTCCTTCTCCTAGGCATTTTATAAATGAAATCAATATTAGTATAATGTTTATAAATATATAAAGATGTTCTAATTTATAAAACAGATTACATTGATGCTTCGACTGCATATAGATAAAATCGTGAATTTAACAACTGATCCGTACTTGAAATATATATACAAATATAAATGTGTATATAAGTACGCATCTTAAGACAGCTAGAAGTGTATAATAACCCGCAGTTGTAAATGCAATATATTTGTAATAATTGGGCGTTCCATAATTTGATAACAGGTATAATATAAGTGTCAATTTATTATCAAATTTAAAGACGGCTATATACATGTATGTACAATAACATCCAGCAAACTGAACAGCAGTTGATTTTTAATTAAATAAATGCCGTTACATTTGTAATAATCGGGCGTTCCGTAACTTGAATAACCGGTATAATGTAAGTGTGAATTTAAATCAATACAGGTTAGATAAAGTACGCGAATTAAAATAACTAAGCGTATAATCGTAAGCAAGCCTACACATGCATTTCATAGCTAATTAAATGAGAATATTCAATGCTACAATGGTAAAATAAAAACAAAAACTTACCGATAAAAATACCATGTTTAAGAACTGTGAATTAAATGCAACAACCAGAAGTCAATGAAATTAAACGGTAATAAATAAGCATATATTTAAATGTAATATTGAATTGACAAAAACAATTCATGTATTTAATTGTGAAAGTAAAGGGAAACAAAATTACGACCCCGTGCAAACACGTGTTAAATTTAAAGTTACCTGTTTTACTTTATCGTTACAGGTAAAAAGTTTGCTCTTTAAATGTAAACCAAATTATTAAAGTGAATTTAAATGCATAAAAGTAAACGTATTTAAATATAATGAATAAACTAAATCAACTTATCTTATTAACGCTCTGGTCCTATCCTTGTGCAATCTTGTTGAAAAATACTCGTGGAATGAAAATTTAACGGGAACACGTGTTTATATATGACCAAAGTCCACGAGGCGCTTCAAAGCATATTCTTTCGTATGTTTAAATATATGGTTGTAAGTATTTAAATGGCAAAACGTAAGTAATGGACTGACGTACATTTGAAACACAATAAACAAATAAATATATTGTTAATGCAATAAATCAATTTAATTATTAGATCATTAAATTTTATTAATAAAGGTGACCTCAGGTAATCTGTCTATAAAGACCGGATTAATAAAGGTAATCTGTGTATGCAGACTGGTTTAATTAAGGTGACCTCAGGTAATCTGTGTAATAAGATTTGTCTAATAAAGGTGACCTCAGGTAATCTGTCTACAAAGACTTGATTGATAAAGGTTACCTCAGGTAATCTATTGTGTATGAAGACTCGTTTAATAAAGGTGGCCTCAGGGTGATCTGTATATGCAGACTGATTTAATAAAGGTGCCCTCAGATAATCTGTGTATGCAGACTGGTTTGACAAAGGTGACCTCAGGTAATCTGTCGTGTATGAAGACTGGTTTAATAAAGGTTGCCTCAGGTAATTTGTAGTGTTGTGAGATTTGTTTAATAATGGTGACCTCAGCTAGTCTGTTGTGAATGTAGACTGGTTTAATAAGGTGACCTTAGGTAATCTGTAGTGTATTGGGATTTGTTTAATAAAGGTGACCTCAGGTAATCTGTCTAGTAAGACCGGATTAATAAAGGTGACCTCAGGTAATCTGTGTATGCAGACTGGTTTCATAAAGGTGAACCCAGGTAATCTGTTGTGTCTGAAGACTGGTTAAAAAAAGGTGACCTTAGGTAATCTGTCTTTAAAGACCGGATTAATAAAGGTGACGTCAGGTAATCTGTGTATGCAGACTGTTTTAATAAAGGTGAACCCTGGTAATTTGTTGTGTATGAAGACTGGTTTAATAAAGGTGACCTTATGTAACCTTTAGTGCATGAAGACTTGTTGAATGAAGATGAAATCAGGTAATCTGAAGTGTATTAAGACTGGTTTAATCAACCCCTTATGTTATCTGTTGTGAATGAAAACTGGTTAAATGAAGTCCTCAGGTAATCTGTTGTGTATTGAGATTTGTTTAATGAAGGTGACCTCAGGTAATCTGTTGTGTATGAATACTGGTTTAATTAAGGGAACCTTAGATAATATGTTGTGTATTGAGAGTGATTAAATAAAGGGGACCGCATGTAATCTGAAGTCTATGAAGACTGTTTTAATAAAGGTTACCTCAGGTAACCTGTGTATGCAGACTGGATTAACAAAGGTGACCTCAGGTAATCTGTGTATGCAGACTTGTTTAATAAAGGTGACCTCAGTAAATCTGTTGTGTATGAAGACTCGTTTAATAAAGGTTGCCTCAGGTAATCTATAGTGTTTTGAGATTAGTTTAATAATGGTGTACTCAGCTAGTCTGTTGTGAATGTAGACTGGTTTAATAAATGTCACCTTAAGTTATCTGTAGTGTATTGAGATTTGTTGAATAAAGGTGACCTCAGGTAATCTGTCTATATAGACTGGATTAATAAAGGTGACCTCAGGTAATCTGTTTATGCAGACTGGTTTAATAAAGGTGACTTCAGGTAATCTGTAGTGTTTTGAGATTTGTTTGATAATGATGACCTCGGGTAGTCTGCTATGTATGAAGACTGGTTTAAGAAAGGTAACCTCAGGAATTCTGTGTATTGAGATTTGTTTAATAATGGTGACCTCAGGTAATCTGTGTATGCAGACTGGTTGAATAATTTATTTTTATGGAACAATTGAATAATATTTAAACGAAAGAATCAAAGTGTACACATATTTCATAGTGTGTCTTTCTATGTTGTAATGTTACACTACTGTTTCAGGTTAGGGTGAATGTTGTCGCCTGTTAAAACGTTTAAACCCGCTGCATTTGTTTGCACCTGTCTTAAGTGAGGAGCCTGTTGTTCAGTGGTTGTGAATCATAAGTGTTTCTCGTTTCTCTTTTTTATATAGATTAGACCGTTGGTTTTCCTGTTTGAATTGTTTTACACTAGTCATTTTTGGGCCCTTTATAGCTTGCTGTTTGATGTGAGCCAAGGCTCAGCATTGAAGGCCGTACTTTGACCTATAATTGTTTACTTTTTACACATTGTGACTTGGATGGAGAGTTGTCTCAATGGCACTTATACCACATCTTCTTATTTCTATACACATATCGCGAAAGAATATTTTGTTTATCATAACACACACACACAACTTAATTTACAAACTTACTTCTCATTGCTTCATATTTTACTGGATAATCAGAGTTTCATGGAATTTGCATGTTGAGTGCAACTTTCTAAACGAAACCATATTGATATCTTGTTGAAAACCTGCTTACTGCAATGATTGAACATAAATCTTGTACTTGCATTTAATTTTATTCTAGGAGAATAAATATTCAAATGGAAAAACATTTTCACATTGAAAATTATATGTTCCCATGGGAAGAAAAAATGTTCTCATAAGAAGAAAAAAATGATCCCATAGGAAGAATAAATGCTCCTATGGGAAGTAAAATTGTTCCTATGGGAAGTACAATTGTTCCCATAGGAAAATTTAATTTCCATGGGAACTTTTGTATTCTTGTTTTTCCATGGGAACTTTAAAATTCCCATTGGACCTTCTAATAATAACAACAGTGACACATTTAAATATATTGGAAAAAAATATTTTTTCATTATCTATCACTTGGTCAAAAAATATTTTTGTTATCTTGTAAAACAGCAAAGTCAGATTTGCCATTTCTGGAATGGCAAATTTGTCCTGCACAGTGTTCTAGGATCGCTATGTCTCGCTTTTGCGACATAAATGTCGCAGGCTCAACAAAAATATGAAGGTATAACAAAATAATTTAAAACCTTTTTATTTATATGTTACATATATTTTTTTTTAGAAAAAAAGACGATAAAATATGAAATTAGAAATTTAATATCTTTGTTGCTGTACATGTATATCATATTTGTTTTTTTCTATCATTTTTTTTTTAACATAAATCAGGCCGTTAGTTTTCTCGTTTGAACTGTTTAATATTTGTCATTTCGGGGACTATGCGGTATAGGTTTTGCTCATTTTTGAATGCTGTACGATGACCTATAGTTGCTAATTCTATGTCATTTGGTCTCTTGTGGAGAGTTGTCTCTTTGGAAAATCATACCACATCTTCTTATGTACACAAGTCAATGTCGTGCAACAAATGAAAGGGTAAAATTTCATCCTTATATCATATAAGCAATATAAGTATTTGCATTGTCTTAGTGACAACAAGCAGATTTATACCAAAGTTATAATCCATTTGATTCTAAAATGCCTTCTGTCTGGACCATATATAGTCTATGTCCATTGACGAGAATAACAGTATTGTAAATGTTTGAAGTGCATAATGCATTATTTTGAGGTTTTATTTTCAATCAATTATTGACACACTGGGGCAAATGAAGCCGTACATATATTTTGTATAAAAACAACAAAACTGATTTGACCGTCCTATAGGACAAAATGTATCAAACATTTATCCTATAGGGAAAAACATCCTACGGAACAAAACCTATCCTAATGGAGAAAAAAGAAATTCTTCAGGACAAAATTAATCCTATGGGAGAAAAATAATCCTGTGGGAGAAAAAAATTATCCAATGAGAGAGAAAAAAATCCAACGGGACAAAATGAATCCCTCAGGAAAAATAATCCTAAGGGACATTTTTAAGCCAACAATTCTTTCAAGATAATCCTATAGGATAAAAAAAAAAGGACATAATTTCTAAAAATCCGACAAAATTTTAAATCCTGTAGGATACTTATTTTATCCCGTGTATAAGAGATAATTTCCCATATAGGATAAAAATATCCTAAGAGATATCAATATCCCAAAGGATACTAAAAATATCCTACGGGATTATGTCTTTATCCTATAGAATTTATTAAAATCCTGTAGGATTTTTAAAAATCCTATTGGAGAAAAAAATATCCTACAGGATTTTTGCACTGTTTTCACTCGTATTGCCGAACCAGACGAGCTATATCAAAAATTGATTTTGCATTGTTTTACCGTTCCCCAGAGGTATAGTTTTGTCAAGTGTGAAGACTCTACCTTTAAATAAAATGTGGTCAGGATTTGCACTTGAGAAGTGCAAATCAATCCGAGAAACTAAAAAAACAGTAAAATGGATGCATCTGGATATGTACATTACAATTATAGTCCCAAAAATATATATTATTCAAATAGTCACAAGCGCACGAATATTGACAGGGGGAAACATACAAAAGATTTGAATACATTTTAAGTGAAATGAAGGTTAGACATTAATAGGTAATGATACATAATATAGAGTTAGTAGGCATGATTGAAATTTTTTTAATTTTGGTGAATATGGAAGAGGTCTATGTCTTTAAACTTTTGATCATCAGTCTTATAACACCAATGAACTATAGACATTACTTCTTATTGTAAATGTTATCAACCCAAACACTGTTTTTCTTGTTATATTGAATATCAATGAGATTACATTATAACATGTATAGTGCGTACACAGGAAAAGTATAAATACACTTCTCTGTAGAGGGAAGTTGTTTCCATTTTAATTGCACAGAAAAATGTCCGCAAACATGTTTGTTGTGATTTATCAAAGTTTTATTATCCATATATGTGTCATGTTTTACGGTAAGCATATTATTATTCAAAAATGAAAAAAAAAAAACATAAGGTGTTTTTAAAAACTTTTAAATATTGTGTTAAAGAATGCCTGCATTAATCTCTATTCAATAAAAAGTCAGATTTTCCAAGTCTGGAATGGCAAATTTGTCCAGAACAATCACAAGTAAACAATTAGATAATGATAGTAAAATAAATTAAAATCGCATGCTACCAATTGGAGGCAGAAGCTATAAATTTTACAAGTAATCGTCATATTTAATATGCATACATTACCTGTCACACGAGTTCACAGTCACACCTGTTAGTAAAAAGAGGCAGAAAGTATTAAATGGACATTTAAATCACAAGTTGAAGAGAAACCGACATCGCTCTGACACAAAAAAGATAGACAACAATAAACACAACATAAAATAGAAAACTAAAGTTTGAGCAATACGAACCCAACCAAAGAATCGGGGTGATCTCTTAGGTGTTCCTGAAGGGTAAGAAGATCCTTCAGGTGCCAAACCCAAAAACATGACAAGACCAGAAAACATGTCATACTTGAAAAAGCCAGTTAAAAAGAATAATAAAAGGAAGCACGGATGGTTAGTATATCTGGAAGCGACCTCACGACAAACAAAAATAAAAACAATTCATAACATAAAAAAGTAGAGAAAATTATAGAACATTCCAAATGACAGATACTTATACCATTTGCCAAGCTTTAACCGTGGGGAGTTAAACAACTGACATACTCTTAGTTCCATACCTTCCCCGACAAGGTTGAAAAAGACCTTGTTTAACATGTTTAATGGTAGCCTTCATTAGTTGGTATGCCATTTAGTGTCAAGCAATATAATTTTTTTTTTATTGTTTGCAAATTTCACCTTATTTTTTCTTAGTCATGGTGGCACGACAAGTACAATTAAATGGAAATATCTCAGAGAACATTGGAAGAAACGACACGAAGTTAACTTGTAATTTCACGATGGATCAAGGAGATCTAATCGCTGCTGTGTGGATTTTGGCAACAAATATAACATTACATGATTTTGAAAGTGTAGCATTATTTGACCTCGATTTTGGTTCCACATTAACACCGTTTGGAAAAGTTCTGTTCGGGAAGGCGTCATTGTCACCAGTTAATAGAGACTCAAATCGCGTTTCATTGAGCTTTGATGACTTGAATTGTAAACATTCAAGACTGTATAAATGCAAATTAATTGTTAAAAGAGTGGACATTCCAAGTATAACAACAGAATCAGAAGGAAGCAATTAGAATATCCGTTAAAGGTAACGAAATATTATTTAGACTATGGACCTTATCCACAAAAGTGAGATAAAGATGCGTCTAGGAACATTCCACATCTTTAACTCCATCTACGTTAAGATCTATTCCAGATTTATCAATATCAGTTTAGATACATCAGAATATGATTTATTAAAAATCTAAATTAGTTTATTTTTATAATTCTTTCCAATACTTTCACTGTGATCCCGCGTTCTCTTTTTGTTATTTTAATTATTTATGTAGTCGTATCCAGTAGAATTATTATTTTTTGAAATACAAATAAAAATTGGCCTATAGGGTTATTAAGTAAATCTGCAACACAAATGCTATATAGTTATTGATTTGATATTAAGCAGCAATTAAGACTCACATCAACAAACGCATGAATGGTCATCGAAGTGACTACACCTGCAAGCCCGACCTCCCCGTAAGTCGTCATAAAGTCATAAGTTTGCATAAGAAAGTAAAGGAGAGTTTCACCAGAGGGCATCAATGAAAAATCATAAGATGAGTCCCTACCATCAATTGTTTCCTGTAACTCAGGCTGCAGTACAGGACTCTCACAGTTTTAAGGGACTTATTCCTCCTCCCAAACATCAATATTGATAAAAATTACCAGCGTATTGACACTGAAGCCTGAGTTACAGGAAACAAGTGATGGTAGGAACTCATTTTATGTTTTTTTCATTAATGCCCTCTTGGGAAACTGTCCTTAACTTTCTTATCCAGCGGTATACTACTATTGCCTTTATTGATTCGTGATAGTTTGTATAATGTTCAAGATTATTATTTCAGTTCCACTACCACATAGCAAGATAAGAATCATTTGACCTCTTACTGATGAAGGATATTAGTTATCCGAAATATGTTATATTTGTTCATGATTTTACTATTTTTTTGGTAATGTTGTACCCTTTTAGACTTGCTTATAATATTGATGTATATATACATATATATATGTTACAGGCATTGTCTAAGTTCAGGCATTTCGTAAAATGCCCGAAAAGATTAGGTATTTTCCAAAATGCCTCTAAGATTAAGGCATTCAATATATTGACTAATTTTGTCAAGATTTTTACATGTTTTACAAAATGAAATTATTTTATAGAATGAAATGGTCACAACAACTGAGAAATTGATAGTATTGAACAACAGGCTGTTTTGTCTACTAACTCTTAAAGCCTGCATTTTAAGAGTTTTTTTATTGAAAATAAATTCTACTGAATTACTTAAAATTCCAACCAGCACCGAACTAGACAATTATCTGTTATTTCATAAACTGTAGGATGGCAGGTTCTGTAACACATGTGACCTAATTTTTTTTGCAAATACATTGTTTGGCGTAGAATCTGGTCTTAACACTGCAACCACATTTGGTGAAACCTGTACAATGACACATCTATCTCTGTCATTATTTTTTTCTGAAAAAAACACTGGGGTTCACAAAAAGCACTAATAGGAATATCTTCTCTTTCTTGTGTTCCTTAAAGGTTCAAAGTCATATTAACATGATTAGGTTGACTTACATTTTTTGGTAAATTGGAAAATTTAACAAGCCGAAGCCGATCTACGCATGGTGGGTGATACATCCATTGCAGGAAACGCTTACCCTGTCGATCCACTGTTAATTGTCTCTTTTTGGTCGATTTTCGAGATTTTAACAACAATTAACAACTGTCATAATGTTTCACAAGATTGTAAAGATCCAAGATACAAGAAGAATTGAAAACGAATAAACCCAATAACTGTGCCGCCAAACCTGGCTTTGGTCATATATGACTGCGGTAGAACAAACGTTAGTTCTATTATTATTTTTTTCTAACGTTTAATTAAAAGTAATGTACAGAATTGACTGTTTCAATGATATTTCATCACCAAATAATGATTACGTCCATAAAACTTTCAAATTACCATTACCATTACGACCCTTTGTTCAAACAACCCTAAATGAACGTAATCGGAAAAGGAAACGCAAGTGATTTTTTATAAATTTTTTATGGCATTGAACTAGTTGTTCAGTATCTGTGGATAATCTTAATTGGTACTATGTGTCTTTTATAGTCTTTTTGATAATTATGTTGTGTACTTTGTATTGAATTGATGTGCCATTACAACATTGTCCCAGGTTAAGTGGAAGGTTAGGTACCCACAAACATGTTTATCCCTGCCTTATTGTGTACGTTTCTGTCCCAAGTCAGATGCCTGTAATTCAATGATTGTCGTTTATTGCTGTATATTATTTTTCATTGATTTTTGTGTACATAAATCAGTTTATTATTATTATTTTTACATTTGACATGTCGGAGCCTGTTATAGCTTGCAATATGTGGTTTGAGTATTGTTCATTGATGAAGGCCGTACGATGACTTATAGTTGATAACATCATTTGATCTCAGGTGGATAGTTGTTTCATTGGCAATCATACCACATCTTTTATATATATCGATCAACTAATGTTGAGATCATTGAATTTTGAATTGTAATGTTAATGACGTCTTTACGCTAAATCTATATATTAATATATATTTTAGTCTGTGAAACATATTCGATTTATTATATTAGTTGTTATTGACTTTTAACTAGCTTTCAGTAACTGTGAATACTTTGTGACACTTGTAACATCTTGTCTTCATTTTTACAACACTAGGTATATACATCTGCTGGTGGTCTATCAGTCCCCGAGCGTATCATCAGTTCAGTAGTCAATACTTTGGTACTGACATGATTTATAACAAACTTCTCTTAAATTGTCCGTGTATAAAATTAGAAATTATTAAAAACTAAGGTTTCAACTCCTAACGACAAAGTTGACCTTAGATGGATTTGGCTATTATGTGTAGGTACTTTTTGGTCATATAGCTCGTCAACTGTTTCGGTTCTTTTACATCCTTGACTTTCATCATATCTGATGAAGGTAAATCCAGAAACGCGCTTCAGACGCATGACATTTGTAAAATATTGTTTTCATTCCCTTCCAATCAAACTTCTTATCGTATAATTTCTTTTAAAATTAAGATTTAAAGGATTTGATTTACTGGCTCCGATTTACATGTATTCAACAACCAGTCCACCAACTTGCAAAATAGCAGAACACAATAGATCACCCATTTAGTATGCACAGATATTAAGATGCACGATTGCACAAAAAGTTCTTCTTCATTGAACATTTTGGAAACATATGCCAACCTTTTTTGAGGATATTGCCCCTGAAATGCTCATTTTTAACTGTTTTTGCATTCTTTGGCATTGTTTCAAAAGCTATAGGAGCTAAGACAAATTGTTAATTGCAAAAATCTCAACATGACAAGGTGTATATAAATCCTAAAAAATGGCTTTTAGAGTTATTTCCCCTTAAATTTTGATTTTTTTTTCAATTTTCTCAGTTATTTGCTGTTATTTTGACCATTATAGGAGCCAGGTGAAACGTGTTAATTGCAAAAATGATGAGCTGGACAAGATGCATGTACCCAGAAAATAAAAAATAAAAATCCGTCCACCTGTTTGCAGTTATTTTCCCTGAAATTTTCATTTTTTTGCAGTCTATGCTAGGAGCTAGGATATATTTGGCCTTGAGCATCACCAAAGAGACAAAGTGAAATGCGTATCCAGTGCACAAAAATTGATACTGTAAATGTTATTATTATAATGTTAACTGCTTAAATGATCAGCATGACAAGATCTATCTACTCTGAAAGTTTCACAACCCATTGTTGCCCATGAAAATTGATTTTTACCGTTTTTTACAGTTTTAACTGTTGTCTAAAAAAAAGACCGTATTAGCTAGGTTAAGCATGTAAATTGAAAAAAGAAACTTATCAGTTACACAAGAGAAACTATAATATGTGCATATAAAAGTCTTTATTAACAAACTGGCGGGTTTTTTTTACTAGGTGAGCGATACGGACTGAGCATGTAACTTCAAAACTAGCTGGAAATCCTATCATTTATATATAGTTTTAAATGTGTTAATCTAGAATATATTTATATCAATTACTGAGTGAACTGTTTATTTCCTTATACTTACATTTAATTGAATAGAAAGAAAAACACTATAAAAACACTTTTTGTCACAACAATACTTATTTATCGGACTTATATCCTAAAAGGAATCACTGCATATACTCTAACTTAACTCTTACAGTACATTTAAAACCCCACCTCTGTTGCAATTTTGAAAGAATCTTGAATAAACACTTTAATTATTGTCAGTCTGTCCTATGTGCATGTTTTCTGACATGAAATGCCTAAAACCTGTATGAAAACACTTTGATAACAAATTGAAAGCATTTCAGAATACAATGAATATCAAGTTTAATAGTTAAACATTCCATCATTCAAGATTATATGAAGAATCCAATCCTGCCACTGTCTCTAGTCCACATCTTACCGTATGCCCATTTATCATTAAAAGTTCACAATGTTTGCCTAAATTCATCAGTTTAGATCTAGAACTTTTGTTACAATCTTGTCTTCTCTAACCATATATCTTATATAATTTAACTAATAATTGCGCAAGAAGTGTTTAAATCAAGCCATTTTTGCAACAGCTGTATTTAGGAAGTTACCAAATTGATACATAAATTCATTAAAAGTTTTATAGAACTGACTACTAAAAATTACTGTCTTTACAAGTTAAATAATCATTTTTTACACACAAGGTTAGGACTTTTCTCTGTTTTTTCTGCCCCTGGGGCCTCATGTTTGATAAAAATTTGGCTACTTCTGTGAATATGGAATATCAAGTATATTTTGTAGGAGATAATACACTATTGTCATTTTTATAGTCTGAGGTAATTTCATATCTCTAGCTTGAATAAATTGATGTTACGGTCACAAGAAAGCACAGTCAGATGTTACGGTTTTTTAACATGTTTAATGGTTTTCGACAGGACGAAACACCCAGACAAAAATATTTATCAAACATCAGTGAGTTTCAACGTCAAGGCAACTTTTGGAAGTTTAATACTGTATTATAAAAACTTTGATTTGATTTCATTTTGTTGAAAACTATTTTTATCAGTTAAATCACATACTTTTTCTTAGATATTCCATCAAATATTCATATTATAAAAGAGGATATCAAGGGCCATTCAAAACAAACAAGTTGAGAGAAACTGGCAACGGCATTGTGTAAAAAAACGAAAGACAACGAAAAGACAAAAAAGATGACAAAAGACTACAAAGAACATGTAGAAACACATTTGGTTTTATCTTATTTTTGTATACTAAGTATCTGTATTAGGTCTATATTATTATTTCTGGTATTTCGTTGTGGTTAAAAATAGGTATAATATGATTTCCGTCCCCTTTACACATTTTCTGGAAAATTGTCATTTTCATTAGATTGGAAAACTGTCATCAGGGAAAGGAACAAAAGGATATTTTCTATTTTCATAGTGCTACCTTCCAAACCTGATGATATTTTGTTATTGAATCTACAAATAACACCAACACCCGTTATAACTAATGGTGATAGTGTACCATTTGTTTGCACTGGTGATGTCGGGAAACCTCCTGAGAAATTCATTTTCCAAAAGTACCGACGTGGTCATATTTTACCAATGAACTATACATCCACCAACACATCAATACAGGGTTTGTCGGATAATTGTTCCTACTACCGTACAAGTTACATCACATTACAGGTTACTGCTGGTGACAACAAAGCAGTTCTACGGTGTGCCGTTGTTTCACCTCTGACCGAAATGAGCATGTATGTGGAATTAGAGCCATTAGAGGTGTACTGTAAGTGAACTTTTTATAAGTCAAATTCATATATTTTATGCCAAAAACGCTTCTGATAAAGATGTTATAAATACAAGATATTTATAGAAACGCTAATGAGACAGCAATCCAACAACATAAAAACACATGACATTTACATTAAAAGGTCAACAAATGTTCTTCAAGAGAGGAGAAATACATTCAGGTTATTAAAAACATCATTCGAAGACAACAGGCATCATCATTGCCAAACGAAATTGATGAACAGGCAAACAACAGAAAAAAAACTGAACATAAAACTAAAGATGAAACAACACGTATGAAGAAATCCTTTTGAATCGCGCCGGTTTATCGCTAAATGAAAGTTATAAACAACAATATGTCTCCGATGTTCTGTTCTCGAATATATATTCCTTTTTGAATATAAAAACAAAAACGAAAACAACCAACTGAAAAATAAAACTCCGAAAAAACGACACCGAGCGTTGACAGCGCCAGCAACTCCCGTTTTGCACGGATTATGCAACATGCAAATCTAGGATTGAATAAATTTCCCGGGAATAGGACACAATTAGTAACAGATCAGACGCAAATAATTTTCTTACATATTGCTAAAACTCATACACATTTAACACGTTTAACCTAATATCATATGTTACTGATGCATACATCTTAGTTTCTTTATCTTACAGATGCAGTGAGAACGCCAACTATAATCAAAGATCCAAATAAAACCGATTATTTATTAGGTTTGGATAATCGTATTGACCTGACGTGTACAACCGATGGTAATCCCAAACCGGGTTATCTTTGGTATAAAGACAACCAAATCGAGGCAATAAGCACCAGCAACACGTTTACTATCGAGGATGTCACTAAACCAAATGGGGGTATATATACCTGTGTCGTCAGCAATGCCTTCAATAACGTCAATCACAGCAAACGTGTTCATATTTATATTAGTATAATACATGTAAATGAAGGTAAGTTTCTCCATCAAAGTTATATAATTATTCTTAATTACGTTATCTAGGAACGAGAGTATGTGTTAATTTTACATATCTCAGCTGATGTTCATGTTCACACTATACGGACTTCATTTACAGGGGTGTGCCTCAACAGAGTAAATATGAGGAACAACGCCGGAAATCGACACTGCATAAGTTTTAAGGTCACTATCACGCATTGTTGACCGATTTATCGGTGTCTAAACTAACTAGCGACATGTTTTTGCGGTCTTAGATCTGTGGATACCGATATAAGTCGTCTGATCCCTCATTTCACCGGTTATGTTCAATGCCCGACTGTGACATTTATACTGAGTGAGAATTTGTTTTGCAGGTAATGCATGCATAACAGGAGACGCTAACCTTGTCCACTCGACCATCTCGCTCCTTTTTGAGTTCATCCGATTTCATCAGTTTCTGTATGTTACCTTGATATGTCTCTTCCTAATCGATTTACGATTGATATTTGATCATCGATAAACTACTGTTACTTTAACTTGTAACATGAATGGTAATTTTTTCTTTGATCTTCGTTTGAGTTAACTTCGGTTATTTATAGAGGAGTGCGTTAACTGAATGTTAGTCCCGCCGTGTGTCGCTTGTCATAGGAAAAGCAAAGAATGGGGGTGGGCGGGGTGGGGGGGGGGGGTGGGGGGGGGTGGTGGAAGGGGGGGGGGGGGGTGGGGGCGCTTAGACCAGTGCTCTAACTTCCATCTCAAAAGTTGTTATTTCACTGTCTAGCTCCGACTCCTTGGCCTAGTAAACTATGAAATCAATGACCATAAAATGTTCTTATAAATGTAAACAAAATGCATACACAACAATATATCAAACACAAATCGAGAAAAAAAGGGGGGGGGGGATTGAGGAGGGCTTACGCTAACATTAGTCAAACTTGTAAACCTAACCCTAAAGTAAAAATGGTTCCCTATACATTGTAATTGAAACAAATGAATTCTCGAGGAGAGCTACAAAAAGGAATAACGTGGTCTATAAACGAAAAGGCGATATTGATAAATTGGTGGATACTTGTTTTTATCGTGTCGAAATTAATGAAAAAATATATATCACTGAATGTTTAGTAATTTTCTTCATTCTATAAAGGCCTATCTCCGTGAATTGATCATGCTTCAAATATTTGTCCCTGGAACTTACACGCATTCAACATGCAACCATTGCAATCAATTAACCGATCTTTTTCCATATATATATATATATATATATTCCAATTCTTGGGAATGGAAGAATAGTATTAATTACCTTCATAACTGGTATTATAAAATGTTTTCTTCTTATCACAACGATAAAACTCCTTCGAAACTACACGTCATTTTCGAGTTGGAGGGCAGATAGACATCGTATAAAATTTTGCATCAACTCAAAGTTACGTTTTTCGTGAATTAAATACGTTAATTCGTAAAAGGCGTGCTATATATATAACTTAATAAGCCAACCATACCCAGCTCGCACTTTCTCATATCCAGGATAAGTTTCCAGCGAATTCTGAGTCAAAACCCTTATTAAGAATACATTTTAAAAAGTTCACTTCATAATGAACATATGTATAATGTGTATTAAGTTTTAAGTTGACCTCATACTACCTTAATTCAAAACATAAATTTGATAATGGACGGCCATACGAAGGGACGCACAGACTTCAAAACATCATGGCACACGACCTAAACAAAAATAAAAATTGTATTTACGTGAAAGATGTATTGTATACAAATGTGTAAGTATAAGTTTTACAGTCCAATTCCTCGTTATTTAATTTATAAGATTAAATCTTTGATATTAACTAATTTTTACAGGTTTAAAGATTCGTGTGCGTATTTTGAGTTAAGAACATAATTAAGTTTATTGTGAAAAAAAGGACAAAATAGTGAACTACCGATTATTATTTTGAACACACTGTAAATTAACATCAGACAGTTTGGTCTTATAAGTAGGATAGCTTCAATTTTAGGCAGTGAGAGAAAAACAACTGTTGCAGGCCGTACGGTGACCTATAATTGCTGATATCCACGTCATTTGAACTCATTGGTGGGTAGTTATTAAATTTACAATCATGCCATATTTTTTATATTTATAACCTGGGAAAGAGAAAAGGGTGTTTTCAAAAATAGAGTGAAGTTCCAAACATTTGACTACTCTATCCTTGTATTCCTCATTTACTCAAAATAAAAAGTAAAAATTTAATGCCAGTGTATTTCCCATAAATGACCAACGAAAATGTTTTCATTAAATCCGCATTGGAAAATATCATAATTTTCATAAGAATTTGAATTTTCGAACAATAGAACTTGTGCTGATTTGTGGCTAATCTAAAATGCACCACCCTCAGGATTAAAAAAGGGTAAAAAAAACATAGCACGTAGAATTAAAAGATAACAAGTTGAAATGTATGTAAGTGTCTGAAAACTCATGTTTTTCATTTAATAATTGTTTACGACTGCAAAAATGTAATCTTTCATCATTATGAATATTTAGGTAATGAATTGTTATAATGCTTAGATATACTAAAAGGGGTGAATGGGGTATAAAATTATGGATATCTGTTCTTCTAATGTCCATCAGTGAAAACTCACGAAAGGTCTAGGTGGCTGTGTGGGAAGTACGTTTGGTATACCCAAAACACATCCGATCAGATTGTGGAAGAAAAAATCTGATGCCTTTTGCAGAGCAGTATATATGTCCCAATCCAATATACCCTCTTTTTGTCTACATTTTGTCGATCAATTTTATCTAGCGTATTAACTGGATGTATAGCTGATATAAAACAAGAAACCTCCAGGGGTTAACATGGGTATATACATATGTTGTTTAACACTTTCAGCAAGTCTTACTGGGTCCGTAAGTGATATGTTTCAAGGCAAAATTCCAGCATCTGTTTACTTTCATCCTGTTCGACCAACTTTTCAGAACCAACCTATTGAATTATTGTTATTGTGTTCTCGTCCTGAATATTACTTAAGGAGACATATATTTTTTATAAACATTATTATAATTATATTAAGATTTAAGTTACTGTCATACAAGTGAGAGGTTTAGCTAGCTATAAAACCAGGTTTAATCCACCATTTTCTACATAAGTTAATGTCTGTACCTTGTCAGGAATATTACAGTTGTTTTCCATTCGTTTGATGTGTTTGAGCTTTTGATTTTGTCGTTTGATAAGGGACTCTCCGTTTTTGAATTTTCCTTAATTTTTTTTGTTTGTTTGTTATTTTACTTTGCGTATACCCAATTAGATAAGTTGTCTAAGTCTCTAAATATTGCTTAGTTCGGTATTAAAAACGATTCAAAAACATTATTAGCAGACTCAATGCAATCGTCATACACTTTATTCACTTGAAATTGTCTTCCTGAATAAAGTGGACTAATCGAGATAATATGACATAAATAAAAACAAATTGTTTGATTTATTGGTTGTTTGATTGATTGGTTGTTTGCTAAACGTCCAGTGGCAACATCTCAACTTACAGTTAATACCATAGATGGATCCTAAAATTGGGGGTTGACTGGGATGCAGGGAAGGATATTTAGAATGCCACTGGAAAAAAGAGTATACTGGATAGGGACAAAAACTAAGCCTTGCAACAGGTTACCTCCAAATCCCTTTAAGACTTTTTGCAAGGGTTCGTTCAAAAAGCGTGACACCCTCCCTAAACGAGGCAACGGATTTAACTCTCAATTCTTACCGGACATGACTCTGAATTTATACATCCCGCACAGCCACACGGTAGAGTTTTAAATGTTTGACAACAGGAACATGTGCAGAATCGGTTTAAAAGTATGTGCAGGAAAAGGAAAACATGTGAGGATGTACAGTTTGAAATGCCGTTTCTGAACATTTTAATCCTTTTTCGCCTATTACGCCTTTTTCCCCACCATTTTCTACATAAGAAAATGCCTGTACCAAGTCAGGAATATGACAGTTGTTATCGGTTCGTTTGATGTGTTTGAGCTTTTGATTTTGCCATTTGATTAGGGACTTTCCTTTTTTAATTTTCCTCGGAGTTCAGTATTTTTGTGATTTTACTTTTTACTAATCCTGTCATCCTTAGAATTCTCAAATCCGAATAACGGTTATCATAAGGCAAGGACCATTTATCTTTTGATGTGGAGAAAAACATGTTATTTGATATAAGTTCAAACAAAAATACAAGAATCGTTTTTCAATAACATGCGGGAAAAAGATTATGCTTAAATCAATTTTTCTGCACCAGATGCTCATTTCGACAATCAATGTCTCTTCAGTGATGCTCAAGTTCAAAATATTTGAAAATCCAAAGCTTATTAAAAAGATGAATAGCTATAAACCAAAAAGGACAAAAAGTATAGCCAAAGCCGGGCAGGGAATCAGAGCTTTGCATGAGGGAGATACATTCCTTAATTTTAAATAATTTCAAACATTTTGTAACAGGAAATTTCAATAACACTAAATCCGTATTTTCATACCAGTACCGAAGTACTGGCTACTGGGCTGGTGATACCCTCGGGAACTATCAGCCCACCAGCAGAGGCATCGACCCAGTGGTAGTAATAACATAAACGGTACTAATTTTTCTGCACCAGATGCGCATTTCGACAATCAATGTCTCTTCAGTGATGCATTGGAAAATCCAAAGCTTATTAAAACGATGAAGAGCTATAAACCAAAAAGGACAAAAAAGTATAGCTAAAGCCGGGCAAGGAATCAGAGCTAAAATTCATTTAACCCCACTTATTTTCGATTGAAATAAACTATTTGTTTTATATAGCACGTCAAGTAAATATACATCATTGGCTTTGAAGTTAGGAATTTCAACTTTATTGCTGAAGGTTAATACAGAAGAGCGGCTTCGGATGCACACAATTTATAAAGTGTTATTTTCATTTTTCAACCATCAACTCCCAAGATGCATCACGTGCTTTGATTTCGCATTGAAGCATTGAGTTCAAGTCAATTGCAACCCTTGGAATAAGGGTCAAGCTACGCCACCTCTAAGCTTTACGTGGTTCTTATGTAATAATGGATCCTAAACTTTGAACTCCTTTCTATAGGATCATAACAAAATTAAACCCAGAAAAGTGATTCAAAAGCCACAAAGTCGCATTTTTAAAAAATTTTTTTTTGTTTGCATCCTTTTGTTGTGATGCCTTCAATTATATTTTGTTGGTGTTTGGATATGGTTTCGCGCGGGTGTCATTTTGATTATTTGACCCTCAAGTCAATGAAAACACAGGAAAGTTATCCACTGACATAATTTTGTTTGTCTCGTGGTACGGTGTACATGAATTATATATATATATATATATATATATATATATATATATATATATATATATTTAATCTGTTCATCGGAACGAATTGACGATAATGACCGTGTTCACACCACTAAATGTACTCTGAGTACAAACAAACCAGTGCACCTCGAACAGTTTGGACAATTCTGAATCTCTCGTTTCTATTTTGTTTTGTTTTAATAAAACGAACCAGGGGCTCTTAGAACGGCTATTGTGAATATAAAGTAAGTTTTTTTTCTTCGAAAAATGATACATAGAGATAACCTACTTAATAACATTGTATCTGATTAAGTAAACCCTTTCAGGGCTCCTGAGATCACCCCATGCTATTAGTCTTTTGTTCTTTGTGCTGTGTTTTCTTGGCTGTTATTTACATTTTCGTCATTTTTATTTATTTGATATGGTGCTGTCAGTTTGTGTTTGAAAATCCCTTTTGTGTCTTCCGTCTCTGTGTAAAAGTCTTTATAAAATATCCATATATTATTCTTCCATTTGTTTTTGTTATTTAACTTTGAATTCAAATGTCGATATGTGCGATACCAGTAATAAGTTGTCATAATGTTTTTTTTTTTCTGGATTAACCATTAGTCCTATTACATACGACTTTGCATTCTTATTCTATTTTTAACGTTTTCACGCGGATATCTTCATTTTTCATTAATGTTGTTTTGCAATGCGAACGGCACATTGATAGTAAAACAGCAGAAAATTGACAAAGAATTAGAAATTAGTCTCCAGCAGTTCTATGTTATAGGATAATAGTTACCTTCATCAGGAACGCTCAAACCAAATTTTGAAAGCTTAGGATTTATAAGACCAAAACATGCGTACAGCTATTTTACCATAAGGGACATTATAGATAAATAGATTCATCTAAGATCAACTTCGTCCGAGGTAGTTGGAACCTTTAACCTTAATTTTTAATAATGTCTAAGTATCTTTGGAGTATTTAAGAAACACTTGTTATAAATTATATTAATACTGAAGCACCGACTACTGAGTTGATTATACCCTCGGAGACAAACAGTCCACCAACAGTGATATGCGTGACTCACATGACCCAGTGCTAATGTCGTGCGTCCGAATCGCTGTAAGAATCGCCATCATCATTTGGTCAATTGTTATCAGTTGAAAATGCAACACGAGCTTTCAGACGTATGTCCGCGACGGTTCCTAGTTCTAAAAATACATCTAAAAAAAGATTTGGTATAATATCCAATGGTACACCTATTCTCCAGAGACCAACGTTGCTGTAGACAATTATAGGTCACAGAATGGCCTAAAAAATGAGCAAAACCCATACTTATATCGACACATTACCGGCATTAACCACGATTGGTAAAGCAGAATACTCTGGTCCTAAAGTGGAAGAAGAAATGTCATTGCTGGTTTTCAGTAGGACGTCTTGCCTTAACATTAATTGTATAAATACAGTTCATCAGCAAAATGTACAATCCCAGTGTCTGCTCCTCTGTAATTAATATACGTGTTTCTCATACATATATGTAAATGGTCTCGATATCTTGACAGCAGAAACAAGTTTAAGCGGACCTCATTTTGTATCTATAGCTTTGTATTGGAATTTACCTACATGTAATACGTTTTTTTGTTGCCTACATTTCTTGTATGAATTTGTTAGTTGTTGGCAGTTGGGTTGCTTTCGCGTCAACAGTAATATTGAAATTCCTGGAATATTTACTTCACATCATTATCGATTTTTTTACAAAGTTTTATATTGGCACTGAAAACTTAGATGTTTATCGTGAGTACATTTGTTTTTAGCCGTCATTGTGGTTGGCACAGTATGTGGATCAATAATAGTGGTTCTTTGTGCGATATTATTTGGTGTTATACAGAACAAGAACAAGTAAGTAATTCTTAGATTGTGGATTAAAACGAAATTAGATAACTATTGCTTTTACTCCGCGTTTAAAGATGTCATTGAAAAAAACTTCGATAAAAGAAGAAATTGAATATACTGTAACCAATTACACCTTTTTATTAGGGACTTTTCGTTTTGAAATTCCTCGGAGTTCGGTATTTTTGTTATTTTACTTTTCACTATGATGTTGGGATGAAGTAAATTTCTACTGTCTGATTTGTTCATTAAATGATATCCTACTTGCCAATGGAAATCGAACTCGTTCTAACATCTATAAATGAGTTACGGACAAAAGAAGATACTCCGTACGAATGCTCTAAGATAACATCTAAGACTTGTGATTTGTTACGTCAGAGGCTCGTTTCAGTTGTGAAGGACACATCAATGGAGCTCCAAATTAAACATTTGGACGGTCGTAATTCTTCTTTCTTAATACGATGTGATAAAAGAGTGCCGATTTCTTATCGGAAAAGAAATGCCACTGTTTTGCCCCTTAAATGTTTTACATATTTGCTATAGGGCTTCAAACTTTATGAATTTACAGCAAAACTGCCAAGCAGTGCCGCAATACCCGTATTTCGAGAACTTGTCAATGATTTATAGGCATGAGCAAAGGATTACCCAAAAGATATTTTGCTACATGATGTGATGTATTATGTATTGTATGCAATGATGTTAATTGTGTAAAATATCTTTTATTGGGTAGGCCAAGTTGGCTCATAGCTATATTTTTCGAGAACAAGGTAAAATGGCCGCTGAAGTCATATATCAATTACGACATGTGTATGACATTATAGTGAGATGGCCCATTTCAGTATATGGTATATATCTGCAGCTAAGATCTATATTAACCATATTAAAAACAAACAGAAAAAAACAAATGTATAAGTATATCTTGATTTCCTCAACATGCTCAAAGAGAAATCAAATTTAGACAGAATATAGTTTTCAATATTATCTATTTGTTTCGTATACTAAAAGTATAAGCTTCTTCGATTAAATTGAAAATACAAATGCATTTTTTAATCAAAAAAGATGTAGGTTGTTTGGTTATCAATGAGACTTACTTAACAATTAAAGTCCACACACATAAAACATGACTTTTAGATATATCTGAATTATCCAACTGCCAAAAACTGCATATCTTAATTCCTGAGGCATACCTGTTGATTCAACCACGCTGTTAGAAATACTACGTGCAATGATCTGAATTATGCTGCGTGTTTGTACTTCGAAACTATAAACAAGAATATGTAGAATAAAACCGCGAGTTCCATGAAAGTGAAAGTGTTACGAGCCATTTACCGGACAACAAAGTCAAATTTACGTTCTGTAAGAAGAAGCTGATTAGTTTATAATATTTAAGTAACCTATAAGTTTTTGTTTTATAACGTTTAGATGTCTTCTTATCAGAAACCGCAATGACAGATCATTAGATTATGTTAACGCGATACAGCAACAAGATCTGTCGTTGTATGAAGGAGTCAGTCATGCTTTAGATGGACATCATTATGAACAACCTTCAACCGGGGAACATCAGTACACAAATACCAACTTAAGCAGTAATTGAAAAAAGACACTGTGTGATAAAAACTTGTTATTTATCAAATAAGTATATGTGCGCAGTCTGTAAATATGTGTATGAGTAACGGTTTCATGAAGATTTGACAAATATATTCTTCAATCCTGCATATTTTAGATTTTTGTTGAAATTAACTGAAATTGAAATGTTGAGACCTATATGCTTGTCAGTGCTCTTTGGTGTTTTCTAATGTAACACGTTATACACTGGTTTTCCGGTAAAGCGCCCAACGTCCGAGTAAAATATGATAAAATATAAATTGCAGCAAAACTTGTAAATAAAGAACATGGAACATCCTCATAGTATATTCTATCCAACATATAAATTTCAGCATGTAATATGCTACCGTTAATTTGTTATGACCGAGACAGTTTAGATGAAAAAATGTCAAAAAAAATACATTTAACGTCATTTTATTTCCTTTGACGTCGTTATCTGATAGCGTGATTTTCAATACCAAAAATGCTAAAAACTTTTAAATCATTATTTTTACGGTGTTTTGTTATCTTTATTAATTCTCAAAAAACTTTAATGTGCGTTTTTCTTGTGAGTTGAAATTAACACAAATTAAGGTGATACATCTTCCTGTGGACTGTTTCCTTGTGAATTAGTATGCCAAAAAAATTGACTCAGCGTGTTGGTCTTGTACAAAGCAGAATAAATATTAATATCGTATTAACATGCTTTCGACCCGAATATGCATATAATTCGCCGCAGAATGCTCCTCCTCCTCCTCCTCCACCTCACCATCATCATCATCATCTAGTTTGCCAATCTGTGTTACCATGAATTATCATTGATGTGGTCATATTTATAAATATTTTCAGAGTGCCGAGAATGGCGTATAATGCATTCATCCCTTGCTTTGAATAGTTTGAATAACTAAGAATTTTCTTTTGTAGACGAAACACAACCCTTGAATCTTTGATAGGTTACTTCCTTTGATATTCAATAATACTTTTTTCCTTGGTATCGGAAATTTGAAATGTTAATATAGGTGAGTGACGAGACGTGTTTATATCAGATCAAAGGATTAAACGAATCAATTTTTTGATAATGTTTAAAGCTATTATAATACTGCAATTTTAGAGGAGAAATGATTGATTGATTGTTGTTTTCTGAACGTGCAGTGGCAAATATTTCATGCAGAATTATGACCGAGAGAAGAATTTTCAAACAATAAATAAGATGTCGCATGCGTTGTCGTTAAAAAAGAATTTAAAAAAAAACCCAACTCCAATAAAAATAAACAAAACCATGACGAGAGAGAGAGACGACAAAAACAAAAAAAACAGCTAAAAATAAAATATAAAAACATTTTCCATAGATTTTTTATTCATAGTAGGCAACCCTCTTTGTTGGTTGGTTGTAGCATATTAATCTTACCGACTTTAATTTTAAAAGAGACCACTAAAAACTACCAACTAAACAGCTTCTCCTTGTAGATACTCTTATACTAGAAGAATAATGATTTGATTTGTTTTTTGGTGTTTTAACGCCACTTTTAAGCACCGCTTTTGGGCTTTTTCGTGGCGGCCAGTTTTTATTGGTGGAGGAAGCCGGATTGCCTAGAGAAAACCACCGACCTCCGATAGGAAAACTGACAATCATAGTCAATTAAGATTGGAGTCGAGTGCACCCGCACGAGCGGGGTTCGAACTCACAACCTCAGTGTTGACTGGCTAGTGATTACAGTAGTAACTACTTAGACCACTCGGCCACCGAGGCCTAGTAGTATTATGTATCCTATTCCGCTTGAATATCTGATATCTATTTGAAATAACCCAAGATATATTAGGTGGTTTATAGAATAGAAAATAGTGCCTCCCCCCTCCCCCTAAAAAATAAAGAATGAAGAAAAATAGGCAATCAAATAAAGAATAGAAAATAATGGGGTGTAAAAAAAATAATTGTTTAAAAATTAAGAATAAGGTAAAAAAAAAATACTGATTTTAGAAATAAATAATTTACAGAATAATGAATTTTTGCGTTTTCTGCATATCAAATTTATTATTGATAATTGACAATAGACAAGTAGATCATTTGGAATGAAATGTTGAACTGGTCGTAATCGGAACTGGTTTATTGAAATTAGCGATGCAAATTATATACATTCATAAGCATCGGTATTTTTCTCCAAAATCACGATCTTGCACGAGTTAACGTATCATTTCGTTCCGAAGCGCTATTTTGGATTTATCTTCATCATTTACGCCCAGCGCCGAATATTTGAAAGCCAAGGATGTAAAAGAACAGAAAGAGTTGATGAGCTATATGACCAAAAAGGACATAAAAAAAAATAGCCAAATCAGTCGAAGATTAACTTTGCCCGATGGAGTTGAAACCTTAGTTTCTTTATGATTTCAAAATTTATCAATGGATAATTAAAGGGAATTGAAAGGAATTGCAGAATCAAAACGGCTCTTTCGTCGACATAATTCCTACATCTTCAGTTTCATATTTGTAAGATCCATAACTCATTATAATTAAAAAAAAAACAATTTATTGGTAAGGGCTGGAAGACTGATGCTTGAGGACGGATGACATTGTCTTAGATTTTTTGGGAGTATTTTTAGTACCAATAAATGTTAAATATATTTTAATATTCTCCAAAACAATTGATTAATAGGCAATGTTTTAATATTTTGTTGGACAGTTGGGCAATCCAGGATAAAATCTAGTTCTCTGGTGATCGAATTTTTACTCTATCGGATTTCAGATTTCTCTTAATGTCGGTTAACTACCGGTACTGTCTCTGTTATAAAACTGAATGTTCAGCTTCTCAGTACTAGTACCTCATATGACAAACCAAATATCATCAAATATACCTCATGTCATCTTAACTTCTGTTTATTATCCCAGATATCCAAATTATCACGAAGAAATTAAAATGGTCTTTTTCTCCCCCGTTTGGTTTAATCAGATATTCAGATATTAATCAAAATTGATAAATGGTATCATTTGTGCAGTACAGTGACAGATTAAAAAAAGGGGGTTGGGTTACGGGGTACGGGGTAGTGTCGTCATAGAGAAAAATGGCCTAAAGAATTACAGAATACAAAAATGTAGACCCCCCCCCCCCCCCCTCCCCTAATCCAGACCGTCATATATATTATATTGTGACGGATAGTTTTGTTGATCTATTTAACTGTTTTAATTTTCGAAAAGAATATTTTTGCAAGGTGTTGTTAATAAATGTAACGGACAATATAAACTATGCCCTCTCAGCCGACGTCGTAATTTCATTTAAATGAAAGAAAGTATTGAAAAGCTTGTTTCCCTGTGCAACATGATATAAAACTCATTAGGCAGAGCAATTTTAATGGCTACTTGCATAATTGTTAAATCATATTAAATTCGGTATCAAATTTATATTAATAATAAACGTTACATATCTTGAATATTGAAAACAGGTTAAAATTATTTACTTGCATTAATATTGATATTTATCATAATTCATATTTAGTAGTAATACAGAAGTTTTTAATATTTGATAAATAGTCTGCTGTTTAATCCGTTTCGCTCAACTTTGATGCTCACCCATTATCACACCCCTTTATCGCGTGTCTACTCTTTATCGCACCCCTATTCGGATTTCTCTTTTATGACAGTAGTGATTCCGACTAAATTTACATGAAGTCCGATGTTTGTTAAACTAGATTTTTATATTTCAAAAGTGCACATTTTACTCACCGGTCTCAAAGTAGTCTCTTGTTTATTACAGTATACTTGTTATTAAATTGTTGGTTTATTGTTGCTATTTTTTTTATTAACAGGTTTTATTCAGAATGTGTTTTATATAGTACAACATTACTAAAGGAGGATAAAAAGAACTGAATGAACTACCATACAAAACACAAACAAACAAAAAATACAATAAGCAAAATATTTCTATGGACAACAGGACCTAAATTGAAAGGTAACCCAATAAGCAGTTCCTATATATGATAAAACTTTTAAAACATGGCAAAAATAAATAAATCTGAAGGTAACCCAGGTGCTTTAGTTCAGTAAGCAGTTCTTATATACTCTCCTGTTTATATCTGTGATAAAGCGTATACATGGCAAAATCCGTGTCACATGCCGTTTGGTATCTCGGGATGATACGGCATGTGATACGGATTTTGCCATGTATTATTCTTTATAAAAACATCCGGTTCGGTTTTTTTCTAAGTCTGAGAAAAATGCAACTGTGTTACACTTAAACAATTGATTAATACAAATTGACACATGGTGTCTTCTTATGTCGATAATTACAATGTATGTTTTTGATCTGTAAGTTATATATTCGCCATCCGTAATTATTATCTAAAATGTTTATTTGGCATGCCATACTCGATAGAAGTGCGGACGTGATAGAAAGCACTCTTTACCAAAACGTCAACGGAGATTACATTCCACGGAGGTTACATTTCGATGATTTCGTCATTTATAAAACATAATACGTGTATCTGAAGATAGAAGTTGTACTAAAATTAAATGTTGACACCGATATCGATCTGTTGAATGTAAAATTTATTTTCAAAATAGGTGTTTGTTTAGAATAGACCATTCCACGGAGATTACTTATAAACAAAATTATTTATGGTAACCTTATAATCAAATTTAACTCATATCACACATTATGTTGTGCTTAATATTTTGTCCTGCTTGGTCTTTTTTCCGTTAACGGAAAATACAGGTTTACGAAAAAAATATTTTGACGGCCGTACCGATCACTATCGTTGTGCAATATGTACTTAACTTTATAAAAATTAAAAATATAGATAATAAAGAAATATAAAAATCTCAGATATAAGTATGACAAGCTACCGGTATATATAACTCGAAGTCGTTATTTTTGCTTTCTTACGGTGGGACAAATTAACGTCATAAAATGGGCGCTTTAACGGAGAACCAGTGTATATTGAAATCATGTGGGTAGAATGTTTTATGCCCAAATATGTACAAATCAAAGCACAATATTTCTATTCTAAATGATTTGATATCATGCCTATTATGTTCACAGTTAAGACATATATAGTACTATCGTCACTCATCATTGATCAGTTTTTTTTTTATAAATGTTCAACCTTTTTAAATATTATTAAACATATATACTTGTTTGAGTTAACAAGACAAGATGTATATATTTATCAAAGATCTGACATACTTTTTTACTTGAATTATATACTACAATACATGTAACGATGAAAACAATTCGGTTGAGGAAAGCAGATAAACGGACTAAATGTAATGTGGTATAATTTCTAAAAACTGTGCAATGTATGTCGAAAAGTATTATTTTTGTCGCGTTCAATAAATATCATAAATAAATCCCCAAATAGAACAGCTTTTCCTGTTTCCTGTTTCCTCTTAATCATTGTATACTATTGTAAAAATATAGTTTTTACAAAATACACAAGGAAGCAATACAAATTGGGAACACCGGGGATCCGGTTTATGTTTTATATGTATATTAAATGAAAACAAAATCTATATAGGTTGATTGCTTGTTTTATTTATTTTAAATCCACTGCCAAATATTTCATGCATATGCAGGGCAATCTAGCTTTCCATAAAGAAACTTGGGGTTAATCTACTACTAACAAAATATTCCTTTTGAATTCCTCCTTTTACTGCTTTTTAGAAAAAGCAAATTGACCTGGCTTCCATGTGTCTTGCTAATTATTGACATGAAACAAAACCCGAATTCTTTTTGATTTAAATCTTACAGGTAAATATCTACATATCTGAGGAAATAATCCAGTCTTTATTGAAAAAAATCGTATGAATAGAAGAAGGTGTGAACTTATTCATGTGTGCCTAATTATTAATTCAATAAAAATCAAAGGATATGCAACGTATACTTCAAAAGTCAACAAAAACATTGATCTCTCTCCCCCAAAACATATGCATCTTGATATGAGACGTCAACTCTTATGGAAACATGTATTATTGAGTGGATTAGTTGGAAGATTAAACTAAAGTATATACTTGAAACAATTGACAATTTACTTTAAAATCTGATAATTGTCAATCTTTGATGTGTAGTGTTATTAAGGGAAATTTCATCTGCCCACTATTTCCGTGTCTGTAGTTACACACGTGTTTTCAATTGATTTTTATTTAATGCATTGTAAAGTTGTGTTGTAGTGGAATTTTTTTCTTTTAGTTTTCCAAACTGGTTGACCCTCACTATAAGTTCGACAACAAATAGAACTAGTTTGTACCTACAACAAAAAGGGGTACTACATGTAGTAAAAAGATATATACATTTCTTCAAAAAAATGTGGTCCAAATCAAAGCGTCGTTAAAAAGATTTGTCGGACAAAAAAAACAATTTTAAGTAATTTGTTTTATAGCTAATCGTCTTATGATTTACCAATCATTCAAATATAACAAACATTTGTACTATCAAACGTGAAAATAAAAAGCCGAATTAGATTGTTAGCGACATTATAGTCAATTTTTTAAAATTCATAGCTAAGGATATTTATGAAAATCAGAATAATATTTTATGTGGCTATATATGATATTCACATAGAAAATGTTTTGAGCAGACAAGACCTTAGGGATTTATTTAATACTATTAATGTATTTTCTCCAATGTATGTTCCTTCTTCCATAACAATAAAGATAATCACCAGGGTAGAATGATTCAGAAAGAAAAAAGTAGGTTTGAACGATTTTAGCTACTTTCCATTGTGATAAGCTTAGACTGTATTTGTTAAATCTCCTGAATCTCCTTTCTGCTAGAGAATATATAAATATCTATACTATTAAACGAGAAGACCTCATTTTGTGTGCCGCTTCTCTTCCTTCCACAATAAATTAATCATCATGCCTCTGTGTCTTATAGGTACCTTGCATAGTCGCATTTGTCATCTATTCTTATGATTATTCAGTTTGGGTTATTTTGGGAGAAAAACGAAAATAAAGACGTCCGGATATTGTTTCCGTCATCAGACCGACTTTTAAGTCATAGACAAGACTTCCGGTTTTAAACTTACAAATAATTTTCTCGGGGACAGGACAATCATTTTCGCGTTTATCTGCATGTATACTATGATTATACTACTATAATATATAGAGACTCTCTATATATAATAGCAGTGATCGCCGTGGAGAAGTAACTTGGAGTTGATAGTTAATAGCAAATACACTTTATTTATAATATACGTATGTTAATAGTATACAGAAACACGAAAATAATGGAATTAAACAGAAAAAAAAAAAAAAATTACGGACTTTGGAAAAAGAGAGAGGATTTAAAAATATTGGTCTGTCTCCAAGTACCTATGACTTTTGATACCTTTTCTGAAATTCTCCAGACATAACAATGGCAGATCCAGAAATTTTCATAAAAGGGGGAGGGGGGGGCACTGACTGCCTCAAGTCATGCATCATGCATCATTGATTCCCTATATAATCAACCAATTTGTTCCCACAAAAGTGGGGGTGGGGTTCTAGCACCCTGAAAAAACCCCTTAATCCGCCTCTGCATAAAATCTTTTACAAAAATTCATCCTACAACAGTTTACATACTTTCAACCAAGCTCTTAATGCCCGCGATTTCGCGGGTATGTTTTAGTATTTATAAATCAATTATCTTTTTTCCAATTCTGTATAAAAACATAAAATAAATGTGCTCAGATTAGATGCTGAACTCAAAACTGATAATTGCTATCCTATATACATGTACTTCCTTGTTTCTTAATTGCATTGTGATAATTCGGGAATTCCCATGTGAGATCATGTCGTTCAATTTGAATTGAATTTTAAATTAGATTCAATTTCCGCACAATAAACCAGTTTTGTTGTTTATCAGCAGGAAGAGGATGGATATGCCATTCTGATTTATTATTATTAAAATCATTACTTCAATGTGTTAAATTGTTCTTATGTTTCCCTGTTACAACGGTGTAAAAAGTTAAGGGGTGCTTGCAAACATGTTTGACCTCAGCGTATTGTATATGTGTCTGATCGATGTAACGAGTCTACAATTCAGTGGTGGTCGTAGGTTGCTGTTATTAATATTTGTTTTTTTCGTTGATCGTTTATTCATAAATCAGGCCGCTCATTTGTTTTTATTTTTTTGTGTTTATGTTTTTTTTTTAATTTTTATCACATTGATAGCATACTATACGGTATTGGTTTTGCTAATTGTTGAACGCCGTACGGTGTCCAAAAGTCAATTATAGTGTCTTACTTCAATTTTATTTGATATCAGGGGACAGTTGTATCATTGGTAATCATATCATATCTCCTTACTTTTATATGAATCATATGTATCTTGTCATTCTAAGGGGCTTCGGTGGCCGCGTGTCTTAAGTAGTTCATCAAATGTATCATAAGCATGCAACACTGCGATGTTGCGTTCGAACCCCGCATGTGGCCGGTTAGTTCGACTTTAATCTTAATTGACGAGGATAGTCAGTTTCCCTGCAGAAGGTTGGTGGTTCTCTCCGTGGTGATCGTTTATACTATTTGTACAGTTAAGTTATATGAATTCTCCAGATTTCTATGATGTATGTCTTTCGTACGTCAATTGGCAACTTATATGCATATTCAGGACGATAACATATTAAGCAATATAAAAATGAACACTGCTTTTACAATACCGACACATTAAGTCAAATTGTAACTTTTTATTTCAATAGGAGAACATGCCATCTTACCCACGCACATTATTCCGACTCCGAGCAGACCAGAAGCAGCAAATACCAAAAGGAAGGTATTTGGTTTGAACTGATCGGGGATTGAACATGTTGAACCGACAACTTCCGGAACTTGCTGCGATCACGCTTCTATGAGACCACCGAGGTGGTCAGGTGTTTGTGGTGGAATACATGTCAGATTCAAAGGGGTAAAACTTTTTGAACAATGTGTTAAAGAAACTTAATTCCACTTAAGTAGTAGTAAAAGTGGGTACAGTAAAAGGGGTTCGTATAAATATATACATTACAATTATAATTCCAATAATATATATAATTCAAATAGTCACAACCACATGAATAATAACATGGTAAAATTTACAAAAGATTTAACTTCCAGTTAAATGAAATGATGGACAGACATGATAGGTATTGATACAAAATATAAAGTTAGTTGGTTGGCTAGAATAAATTCTGATTTTGATCAAACTAGTCAAAAAGAAAGCCTATTACAATTGTTTTGTCTTAAAGCTTTTGATCATCAATCTTATATCACGAAAAAAATGACATTTCAGCGGAAAGGGTACTTTGCAATTAATTTGTGAAATTGAAAGAATAAACATATTTGTCAAAATAGATAAATTTAAAGCCTAAGGTTATATGTACATAACTAACAATGAAAATTAGAAATATCTTGGTATTCCAGCTAAAACATGAAACTAAGTATGACGTGATACAGAATAGGGAAGAACATTACTTTAATTTGAAAGGTTCATTGACTAAAATAAATTAGATCATTATGTTAAGTTTAACTTAATTTAAAGAATATCGGTATTGCATTTTCGTGTTAAATCGCAGTTAACTCCGTTTATTCAAATGCTAACTGATGTAATTACACTAATATTATTCTAAAATTGATATTGTTTATTTGTGTAAACCTTATATTATGATCTTTGCAAATATAAATTGATACATATGAACGAGATAAATGAGTCTTGTATTTTATCGTTAAATCAGAGTTATCTTTCTTTCTTTTTTTATTTATGTAATGACTCTGATTTTTTTTCAAAAAATGTGCAAATGTTGTTTATATGAACATGAACCTTAATCAGGCAGATACTTAGTTGAAATTAAACAAAAGAAATGGAACTCTTCATTAGAGAAGGTGAAAATGCCCAAGCTGGTATATTTACATTTTTAACATATGTTTCTATGGACTTTGCAAGTTTAATGAAGGCGCATAATTTAGGATTTTTTGTATCTAATATACGTTTAAAAATAAGGAGATGAGGTATGCTTGCCAATGAGACAACTATCCACCAAAGTTAAAATAAGGTGGATGTAAGCAATCATAGGCAACCGTACGGCCTTCAACAATGAAAAAAACCCATACCGTATAGTCTGCTATAAAAGACCCCGACATGAAAATTATGAAACAATTCAATAGAGAAAAATAACGGCCTAATCTATAACAAAACAATTAACGAAAAACAAATATGACAGACATGAACCAACAACAACCACTGTACTACAGGCTCCTGACTTGGGACAGGCACATAAAGAATGTGGCGGGGTTAAACATGTTTGTGAGCGCTCAACCCTCCCCTAACCTGGGACAGAGGTGTAACAGCAAAATATAAGAACAAACTATAAAAATCGGTTGAGAAAAGCTTAACTCATCAGATCGATACAAAGAAGAAAAACATCAAACATAAACACAGACCAGACGTGGCAGGATATTTATCCATTCCTCATCCCTAATAACAAAAAGGACACTAAGTACAGATCTGAGAGTACTCGCAGTTACTGGCAGCTAGTTCATAGCCAATAACAACTAATACAAAATCATGTATCTAAGACTGAAATATCAATCAGTACACATCCAACATCCAATGGATCTAGTGTAAAGACGTCATTAACAGTCAGAGAAAAACATGACCTAGTGCAATGCCAAAATAAAGGTATCGACAGACTGTAGTACCTTTAAAGTGCATATGTGTATAACAAAACTATTTAGTATGATTTTAATCTACTAATAACAAAATCAATATTTATACCTATAAAAACAATATTTAAAGATCTAATTACAGTGTTGAATTGGTAACCATTTAGAATAAGTATATTTAAAGGATTTAAGTTTACCCGGATCGTATATAATTTTTCGGGCTCGGTAAACAACATCACCGTAAAATTTAGGATGTGCTATTCCGTCTGAAATAAGTTTTTTACAGGTACAGCCAATCTTGCAAACTAAATATTTGTATCTATAGAAGAATTTAGTAAAGGTTTTAAGTAATTTATGGTAACGAAATCCCTGACTTAATAACTTACCAGTAAAACATAGATTACGCTCATTAAAATTCAAAACGTCACTACACACACGGGCATAACAAACGAGTTGAGATATATAAACACCGTAAGATGGTGCCAGAGGAACATCACAGTCCAAAAAAGGAAAATTAACAATAGGGAAAGAAAAATTATCCCTTTTGTCGTAAATTTTTGTGCAGAGTGTCTGGTGTAAAACTAAAATATCTAAATCTAGGAAAGGACACTTATTGTTGTTTATATTTGATTTATTCAAAGTTAGTTGCTGTAGATAAATTTCGGAGTATATTTAGAGAATTTTTGATTATTTAACGAAAACATTTCATCAAGCTAACGGTAAGTATTGTTGAATTTATCAATTAAATGGAATTTAGACGGGTCTTTACTGAGTTTGGCCATTAACTCTGATTCATAACAGTACAGGAACAAGTCTGCTATTAAAGGGGCACAATTGGTGCCCATAGAAATACCTAAAATCTGTCGATAAACTTTATTGCCGAAACGTACATAAATGTTGTCAAGGAGAAAATTTATGGCTGTAATCATCTCATCACACCTCCTGTAAGTATATCTAACATATTTACCTTTCTCGTTTGAGAAAAAGACTGTCAACCGAATCAAAAGGACCATCAAAAGTAGGTAATTTATCTAACACATCCAAAGAATTTTTTACACTCCAAATGGTTAATTCCACTATGTTTTTGTACTTAAATTATAATATAGAGCTTCAAGATATTTGTAAACTTTTATATTAAAAACTATTTTCACAAAACACTCGATTATGGTAGGTGTAAATACATGTGGATCTTTGTTGTACATAAGCATAAATTCCGCCGAAAAAAAAATCAACAGAAAGATAAAAGATTGATCTTTTTAAGTCATTTATTTTTAGTCTGCTCTTCCGCGAAATATTGAATTAAATTTTTTTTAGTATTTTCTTTTAACTTTCGAACATTCCCTCTGTCAACCGATCAGACAATAGTTTTAAAAAGTAAAATAACAAAAATACCGAACTCCAAGGGAAATTCAAAACGGAAAGTCTTTTATAAAAAGGCAAAATCAAAAGCTGAAACACATCTAACGAACGGAAAACAACTGTCATATTTCTGACTTGATACAGGCATTTCCTTATGTTGAAAATGGTGGATTAAGCCTGGTTTTATAGCTAACTAAACCTCTCACTTGTATGACAGTCGCATTGAATTCCATTATATTGACAACAATTTGTAAGCAAAACAAACAGACATAATAGGTAAAAACGTCAAAAACTGGGGTACAGCAGTCAACATTGTAATATAATCTTAATCACTATAAAAACCAATAACTGTTTCAACAAAGAAACACAAAATGGCATATAAACAAAGTACATAAGCAAAAATGAAAGACAAGAATTCATAATTGACCATAGCACAATAACACAATGCCAGGATGTATAAGTACTAAGCCACGTCATAAGAATATTACAAATGGACTAAACAGTAAAGGTAAAAATATACCAGGACACAAAAGGGAAACTTTAAAATGCAATTCAGATGATAAACAATGTCAGTACCTAGAATCTATACTTCAAGACCATCATTTATATTTCGTGAAGTTGATACGGAATATTTATCAACAAAGTCTTGGTATCTACAAATGAACAATTTTAGAAAAAGGACGAGACGTTCTTTGACATAACCTTGGCTCATCAAATTTCTGCTCAGACACTGATGAGCCAAGGTTATGTCAAAAAACGTCTCGCCCGTTTTATAAAGTCTTAGTAGCAGCTGCAAGCTCTTGAATACCGAATGAGTTGGGAAATGTATATCCCATATGTAGGTGAAGTTGGTATATTGCTGGTAAGGTGGGGAAAATTTATAATTTCAAAATTAAAATCGTCTCGCTTGTCATAGATTCAGGTATTGAGATGACCGCTTATGTCAAATACGAGGCATAAGTCTTAAAATGAGGCGGAGGAAGCCGTGTCTGTTGTTTCATTAATTTCTAGTTCTGGGGGATATATTAATGGAACCCAATCAGAATAATGTGGATTGTTAATGGAAAGATCACCATCAATATATCTGAATATGAAATTAAATGATCAGGCGTCTTTGATTTTTCTTGTTTTTGACAAGTGTCTGAAGGAACTCCAACTCATATGAAAATAAGAAGAGGTTGGCAAGGAGAGGCGCACAGTTCGTTTCCATAGGAATGTCGACAACTTGCTGAAAAACTCTACCTCCAAATTCAACATGTATGTTGTCAATGAGAAACTCCAGCATACTATATAAATGTTAAGTTGATAAAAGACATACTGTCTAAATGTTAAGTTGGCAAAAGACATAGGAGTACATTAAATGATGCTTAATAGTTAGGAGATACATTTATCGTTTAAAAAACAACTGTCATGTAAGAATAGTAATAGTGTTATGCAGATAAATGTATTTGTTTTCAAGAGCGAATTAAATTGACAGCGCGTCACCTATACAAGGCGTAATTAGGTGGCGTAACGGGAAAATAATTATGACAAAGTAGAATCCTGACTGAGATATTATCATTAAAATTTATATTTTCAGACAAACTATTTGTTCAAACATGGAAACAATAAAAATGAAAATTATTAGGAGGAAATGTAAGAACAATTATTTTTTGATAAAATTCAAAGTGACATACATTTCTTGCTGAAAACCCGAAAGAAAAATGTACACATTATAAAATATAAGGTTATAACTCTATTTGAAAAATAAATAGAAAGAAAAAGATGCACATGAGGGGCAAATGGCGAAGGAATTATTATATGCTGCAATAAAAAAGATATAGCAAAAGGAATAACCAATATATATAGTACACAATCACAAAACAGTGTGTAGTTAAAATTTAGACAATAATTGTTAGGTTGCAAGACCGATTTGTATTTGTGTGCAACGTATGTTCCCTTTTCAAATTAAAACTACTTCAAACACGATTAGAAATGATAAAAACTCCTTTGTAATACAAGGAAAAACACATCTTGTGTGAGACATGAATGCAGTGACTGGTCAATGTCCTGATTTGACAAAAAGTGATTTAGAACAAATAAATAATGTTGATGCTGAAAATTTTATACCAGAATATTATGAAGTGAGCTCTGTAATTACTGGACTTTATCAAGACTTTGTTGCAAGTATAAATGGTAAATCTCTATTGGAGTTGTGTATTGCCTCAATGCAACGCATATTACATGGCAGATTTGTAGTGACATCAATGGTTACTATATTTCTTGTCAATAAATGGATACAGTTCTGAGAGTTGAGGGGGTAATGAGGAAGGGGGGGGGGGGGTTAATTACGGTTCACAAAATGTTGAAGAGTATCAGAGTTGTGCAGTATTTGGCGAAAGTCTCTTGTCCTAGTTACGCATTTCAAAAGTGATAATTTTATGTACATGTACTTGTCAATTCATGTATGAATGCAGTAAACTTTACATTTAAACAAATGACCTTTATAGTAAAAAAAATGGAAAGATTTAAAGACATCGAAGTGGACAAAATCTTAAGAACTCTTACTTCAGAGCTTAACAATATGATATTTATATTTTGAGCTAAACGATTATGAGATGGTGCAGAAGAAAAGTGTTAACTTATATTTTGTTTGATACATGTAACTTAGAAATATAACTTGTAAAATAACAGAACGATTTAAAAGAAAGATACAACAAAATACGGAAAACTGTTTGCAGGACTTGAAAAGTTATAAACTTTAACAATTCCACAATAATCATCTTATACACACGTAATTTGATTGTTGAAAATGTACAAAAAAATCGTGATTTTTAAAAAGCACGAAACAGAGAAAGGCAATTGAAATCACTAACACTATTAATAAGAAGCAAACAGATGATTGGAATAGTCAGAATGGTTTGAAAAATTACAATATGATGGCCATGAAGTACCAGAAGGTTTTAAAGCTTTACCATGCATATTCAAAATCAAAATAAACCCTAATTTGTGAATATAAAGAATTAAAGAAAGAAAACGGAAAAACATTTGGCTGATATGTGCCATAGCATACCATGAAGTAAACAAAAATATCAATAAGGTATTACGATATTTCATTCCCTATTGTCAATTGTTCATTTATGGACACTGGTGTTCCTTTAACCCCATTTTACGGTGCAACATCATTTGCTATACCCTTGACTGTAGTTTATATATTTCACTGAATGTCATTTAGATATCTCTGACAATTTATTGAGTCAAGGATTTCGTGACCACAAATTACTGAAAACTTTTACTAAATTTTATGGATACAAAAATTTGGTTTAGACGTTAGGCTGTATCTGAAGAAAACTTACAGCTGGGATAACACATCCTAATTTTTAAGGTAATATTGGATAAATAGCCCGTATATTAGATACGATCCGTGTAAACTTATCGACCTTTTAAAGAAACTTGTTCTTGAAGGTTACAAATTTAACACTGAAATTAGTTCTTTGAATATCATTTTATCGGTACAAACATTAATGTTGTTATCAATAAATAAAAAAAAAAATAATATGATTGCAAGGCTGGTATACATTCTTACAGTCCTACATTATGTTTATACCTATATTTTGGCATTGCACGATATCTTTTTGACTGATTATGACGTCTGTACACTAAATCCGTTGGATGGAGACTAATTGTAAATTTAGTCTTAGCTACAGGATTTTTTTAATTGGTTGCTATAGGCTATGAACTAGCTTCCAGTTACTGCAGGTACTCTCAGATCTGTGTTGTATGTCTTACGTACTTTGTTAGTCGTAGTTTCTTCTGTGCTTTGAATCGATATGATGAGTTAATCCCTTTTTAGCACTTATGTTGTGCTATTACACAACAAGTAAAGGAAGGGTTCGGCGTCTGCAAACATGTTTAACCCCACCACATTGTATAGGTGCATGTGACCAAGTCATGTGCCTGTTATTCCATGCTTGTCGTTTGTTCCTGCATATCATATTTGTTTTTGATGGTTTTGTACAAAAATCAGTTTGTAAGTTTTCGTGTTTGAATTGTTTAACAATTTTCATGTCAGGGCTTTTTATAGCTTGTTATGTGGTATAAAATTTAATATTCTCATTGTTGAAGACCGTACCGTGATATATAATTGCTAAATTCTACGTCATTTGAGTCGCTGGTGGAAAGTTGTCTCATTTGCCATTTCACATCTTCTTATTTTAACTATCACTGTAACTGTTGTGCAAAAAAAGGATAGCGGAATGAAACATTCTTATTGTTATGCAATACATGATAGCGGAATCATGCATTCTTACCTTCTTTAACTTTGAAAGAAAAAGAAAATTTAATTTCAGTTTTTTTAAAGAAATTTTCTAATGTGTTAACAACTATGTTTCATATTGTTCATTACACATTTCGTTAATTGTATGTTTATACTTCAAATATTATATGGAAAACATAATTTGAAAGCCGTTAGATACGGTCATCCCATACTATTGAGTGGGCTCCTATCACCAAATATTCAGTTTTTTTGTGATTTTCCCTTAATCAATTATCTATTTAGCAAGCTGTTGTCTGTTATTCTTCGACTTCCGGTTTCTGATTTCCCCAATTGTTATCTTTTACATCTTTTTAACAATCTCAATGCATCCGAAACAATGTTATGTGTTCTACATATTTGTGCACTGATGTACAATAAATATAGTGCTCATTCTTACAGACAACACTGGGTTATTCTGGCGAAACAGTTACCTCAAAACTCATCTAAGATATCAGGCTTATGATTTGGAACGCCATCAAAACATTTTGAAGGCAACATCAAATACGTATGTGATGACCATTAACAATCGAAAAGTCTAAAAAATTGTGTCAAATACCGCTAAGGCAATCTATACCTGGTCAAATAATTATCAATAAACAAGAAATAATGATTTTGTTGTAAAATGTTTGTACTGGAAAGCTCTTGTACAACTGTCAGTAAAGCTTTTTCTAAACAACGATAATAATTATCCACTATTATATACATGATTGGCTCTAGGCTGTATGTGCAAAGTCGATTCAATTTGTTATGTGACGTAATCTGTCTCTGAATAAACGTGCTATTTCAGTAGATATGTTTTTGTTGCTCTCAAGCGAATATAACTTTGGCGACATCGGAAGGCATCTGTTCAAAGTTTTTATTTTTCTACCCTATATACCACTTTGCCTCATATTCTTATTAAGAAAAAATTCACACACCTAATTAAATGGGCATTTAAAATGTCGGAATGCGAATACATATGCTCAAACTCTTTTAGGTCATTTTCAGTAGCAACAAACAAAAGAGCTATGTCAATTGGACATGCTTTGATACTATATCTGCCGTTGAATTTTTACTTGATAACATTTTTGTTCGCTTTGGAGATTCCGTATATCGTCAAGTTGTCGGAATTCCAATGGGGACTAACTGTGCACCACTTATTGCGGACCTGTTTTTGTATTGTTATGAGTTACAATTTATGACTAAAATCAGCAAAGACTCATCGAAACAACATCTGATACAAAAATTTAACAATACTTTTAGATATTTGGATGATATATTGGCTCTCAATAATGACGACTTCAGTATGTATACTAAAGGAATTTATCCTGTTGAACTTACTTTAAATAAAGCTAATACTAACAATGACCACTGTCCTTTCCTCGATCTTGATATCTATATCATTAACGGGAAGCTTAATACAAAAAAAAATATGATAAAAGAGATGATTTTTCATTTCCTATCGTTAACAATCCATTTTTAGATGGTGACGTTCCCTTGTCACCATCTTATGGTGTTTATATATCTCAACTTGTACGATTCGCTCGTGTATGTAATAACGTATTAGATTTTAGCGAAAGAAATTTATGTATTACTGAAAAATTATTACACCAGGGTTTTCGATATCATAAACTAGTCAAAACATTTACTAAATTTTATCATCGGTATAAGGACATCATTTGTAAATATAACTCAACATGCAGACATCTTATACGTTCGGGTATTTCACATCCAATCTTTTATGGTAATATTCTTTACAAAGCACAAAAATGTCAGTATTCACCTCAAAAGCTAACAAAACCTTTAAACAGACTTATTAAGAAGGGATATAGTTACGATACTGTTGTCAGGTCATTAAAGATTGCACATTTTGGCTTTAATATTGATTCAGTTATAGGATCTTTGCATCGGAATTAAACATATTTATTCTAAAACCAGTTGTTGGCATGACACGGGTTATTTTTTTCTCATATATTTTATGATGGTATAATACTAAACCCCTAACAGGAGGGATTGTGCCTGATATTCATATGATGAAGACATAATCTTTCAATCAGTTTAATTGAAGTCTGGAGCTGGCATGTCAGTAACTGCTATTAGTCTGTTGTTATTTATGTATTATTGTCATTTTGTTTATTTTCTTTTGTTTCCTATTCTGACATCGGACTCGGACTTCTCTTGAACTGAGTTTTACTGTGCGTACTGTTGTACGTTTGTTTTTTCTACATTGGCTAGAGGTATAGGGGGAGGGTTTAGATCTCAAAAAACATGTTTAACCCCGCCGCATTTTTGCGTCTGTCCCAAGTCAGGAGCCTCTGGCCTTTGTTAGTCTTGTATCATTTTTAATTTTAGTTTCTTGTGTATAATTTGGAGTTTAGTATGACGTCCATTATCACTGAACTAGTATACATATTTGTGTAGGGGCCAGCTGAAGGACGCCTCCGGGTGCGGGAGTTTCTCGCTGCATTGAAGACCCATTGGTGGCCTTCGGCTGTTGTCTGATCTATGGTCGGGTTGTTGTCTCTTTGACACATTCCCCATTTCCATTCTCAATTTTATGTGTCCCCAATGTTACTTATACGGCGAAGAACTTTCAAAACAACCCCGTTCAGTGAAGTGTATGTTTTCTCTTACAATGATGAATTAAATTCAAATATTCTGGATCCCGAGGCTGGCGTCGCCATTTTCAAATTTTCATCTGGTTGAAATCTTGCAATTATCATTCAGTGGTGTAAGCTTGTACCATGTATTTTCCATCGGAAAGGGTTTTTGGAAATTTCATGTAAAGTTTTGATGTCAAGGTGGATTTGACAAATATTCAGAAGTCACCATAGGCATGATAGGAGTATTAGTCAATACAAAAATTACTGTACATTTTTTAAAGGTTGAAATAAATGTTAGCTACATGTTTATCATTTATATTTTTCCGCCATTGTTTATCAGTAGTTTGATCTTTAGTGTTACACTCAAACACAAGCATTCAACCCATTTATTGGAGTTACACATAAGAAAATACAGCTGTGTTGGTTTCTGTATGCAGAAAACTACAATGTAACTTCACAATAATTGTTACTTGGCAATGTATCAATGGTTTTAGACTTCATCTTTAGGAACTCATCAGACCTATATATTACATTTGACATTATGTAATCATTGGCAGATTTGATATTAATTTTGAAAGTTGAAAGTTCGACTTCAGGGAGATTTATCATGTCGTGCACTATATTACAAAATCAAAATGTGACCCTTATTTTAAGCAAGTTGAATCATTAGTTAAAGTAATTTGTTTTTCAAGTCTTTTTTGCATGACAGTTTGTTCTTTTTTTTTTTGGTGAACATCTTTTACTTCGCAACATTATATAAAGGCCTATCCCAAGCTTGCGATCGTCGTTGGTTACTACCCGTCATATTTTTTTCTCGTTTACTGTTGTTTTCATTTCTTAGGCCGTTTTTTTCTTGTTTAAATTATACAACATTATCTTATTTCGGGGACCTTTATAGCTTACTATACGGAATGGTTTTTGCTCCTGGTTGAAAGCCGACGATGACTTATATTCCTTACGTCTACGTCATTTGGTGGATAGTTGTCTTATTCATCTTCTTATTTTCATATGTAAACTATCACCGAGAATAACGTCAGATGCCAATGATGGTTATGTTTGACACGGGTTGGTGGCTTCGAAGTGAAGAAATAAAGATCAAAGTAAGTCCACGTTTCAAATCTACATTTTGAGAATTATAAGCACCAAATAATGTATGGCACGGAAGGTGCCGACCTCAAATCTATGTTCAGCAAGCAGATGCAGACGCCCTATGTTCTATGTTTTTCAAACACCCCTAATAAAAGTTTCGTGTCGCAGATTTTGAGATTTTAAATGCAAGTTTCATTATGATACTAATACACCCTGTCGCATGCAAAAATAAATTATAACAGAACGACAAAGAAAATATGTTAGTATTTTTAATGTATTATATATGGCTAGATATAAAAAATAGAACATTTTAACTGTTAATTCAGAATACACTCAGACGCATATTTCCTGTGCAACAAAAGCAACAAATACTCATGTTTACACATAACATAGAAGCGAAATGAGTAGATTACTAAATATCTAACAAAATTATCATTTTAACAAAGCTAAATGTATACTCAAATATATTCGTAAAAGGCCCAGTAAGATAACCACGTGATATTGTAAATGAACACACATAAATGATTATACATGTATCTGTATTTTAATGTGTTACAAACAGAAAGTGTATACACGTGATGATTCAAAGAGAAAGAAACAGTTTTCTTATTTTTGGATGAAAATAGAAAGATTAGTCATTAATTTAAGTCACAATATTTCAACATTTCATAAAGTTTGTTAATTTTAAGGTTTGATACTATAGTAATAAGGAATATATACATGTCTCAACGAACACCAGCATTGTCACAAAGCACTATGTAATGATACTCATCCCCAAGTTCATTCTTACAGAGTGGCTTACATATTCATTTTATTTTTTGGTATTTGATTTCATCTCACCGTCTCCATTGGAAACTTTATGTTGCAAAAGAGAAGTTACATATATAACTATTAAATTTGCTTAAGTCTAAGTAGATAGGGTTAAATACAGAAGTCTGTCTTTAATTTTGAATGAAATTTCCCTCGTGATGAGTTATCGATATCATAAAACCATTTTTGTATCAACTGGTCATAGAGTCTTTTGTTAAAACTGATTTTTAGAAAGTCGATGACCTTGAATATATTCTTACATGTTTTAATTAAAATAGTTCAAGACTGTCTGATGACTTTTAAATGTCAAACAGTCTTCTGTTTATTGTCTGATTGGCGTATAATCTTTTTATTATATATAAAGAGACAAAGAGACAAAGTCGAATTAGATTTCAAGCAATTTGTACTTGATTATTTTAAGTAAAGTATGTTTGTATGCATTAATATTTATAGTCCTTCGCTTTGTCTAGCGGTGTATTGAATTACACACCTTTCACTGAGGAATAAGTTACTTTGAGACTACCCCAGTCGCACTATCGCATTTATAGATGCATTCAGAAAGCCATGAAATCTTTGTCAAAACCCTAGTATGGTATATTTATAAAACAGTTTACTTTATAATGGACATCTATCATGTCTATGCTAAATTTAAATTTTTTTCGACCACAAACTATACCTCTAACCAACACATGCAGAAACATTGGCACCGTTAATGTTTATAAACATACCTTCAACCAAAAATTAACATGAAACAAGACGAACAGACAGAAGCACGGGCTTGAAAAAATAATGGCTATCTATCATAGTAGACGGTGAGCGTTTGCTCAATGTTAAAAATATTGGTGTGACTTTGAATAAGAGTCGTTTGGCTTTTTTTTCTAGTTCGTGTAGTGATTTCGTGTTATGAATTAAAACAGCTTATATACTTTTAATAATTGCTTATTCGACATATCATAGGAGAAATCAAATCATAAAATATATATAAAAAATAGTTTAAAACGTCAGATCATTTTTGTATTTACAAATTCATCAAAGTTACAAGACAGAATGCAAGTGCACACATTGCATACATTGCATTCAACAATTTGCTCGGAAAGACGTTTTATAAAGAAAAAAAGTGCCTCGAATCGAGACAATTCATATTTTGCTAATACATAGCCAGTTATCTTTCTTTGATTAAGTAATATGAGTTTAAGATTGCCTTTGTTAAATGTTGTTGTTTAGTTGCAATGTCATTGAAATAAAAATTTTAAAAAAGGGTATAAACCAATGAGAAAGAAATCAAACGACAGAGATCTTAGATGAAGTTATTCAACTTGAATTTCAAACTTTCTATAATTCACAAATTATATACACTAAAACTTTAACTTGTTTTTGTAATGGTCAACTTTAAAGGAATCATAATTAATTTTATAATGCAGTTCGATGAGATATTTCTTCTTTCGATATATCGGTTTGATCATTAGCTTTGACATTTTCGTACCCTTCTTTAGATTGGCTATGACGATTTGCCTGTTCATCGTCTTGAGAGTTACCTGACGAACGAATTGTCGGAGACACGGTGGCTACTTTTCGATTTTCATCCTTTTCAAATGTTTGGTTGTTGTAAGATCCTATCTTGCTATTGCTGTTTTGTTGACTGTAAAAGAGAAAATCAATTTCATGAAAACCCATTTAAAACATATCATATAAATGCAGAAGGAAATCTATTTGAACCCATGCATATTGACAGCAGGTATAGTCCTTACTCCATATCTGATCTGATTCAATACATAGTCGAATTCAAATATCTGTATCGATTACTTGAATAATGAAGTATTGTCATGATTGAAGAAAGCAAACAGAATGATTGCTTTTTGTTACACGGCGGGATAAAAGAGAGTCAAATAGTGCATCTTATTGAAAAACGTAAAAATAGTCGAAGAGATTCTTTTTTTCCACAATCTTTCTTGTATTACCTAAAAAAACATCCAACTATCACGTTTTGCTATTGTTATAGTTACAAAGGTTTTTAGAAATGTCATACTTTTTTTAAACTTCATGCAAGGTTTTTTCTCTTCTTTTTTTTATACGGTAATGCATCAACATTTTGAAGATTGCATTGGAGATCATAGTGGCTTTGAAATCAACAAATAATACTAAAACAAACTTTTTTAACAAGCCTTTTTACATCCGTGTCATTTTCTTGCTTGACAGGTTGGCAAATTGAACCATATCTTTTTTTCTTTTTTTTTTTGTATAATTTTTTTGAATCACTTACCTTGAAATATTCGATGTATCAAAATGCTCATCGTTTTTGTTTTCTTTGTGACGCCTATCTCCAGCTTTATCGTAAACCCCTTCCTGTGTTTCCGCATACGTGCCTTCTTCCTGTTTATCAGCAAACTCTGGGATTTCTGTACTTTGCTTGCTTTTCGACTTTGTTGCTTCGTTCACTTGAGCATATACAGCAGGTTGAGGTGATGAATTGCTAAATATATATATTAGAAAATAGATTAGCCATCTAGTAAATGAGTTATTTTTTACAAAGTACATATTACTAGTATTTGTAACACTTGTGTCACTGGAAAAAAGGAGAAAACAAAATGTTACCAAAAACTTTTTCTCGACATACAATACTTTAGGGATAAGTATGTTTCCCTTGACAAGTTGTCAATATTTAAATTGAATATTAATTGGATGTTGCAAATTATGACATTGGTAATACGCCACATTTTTTTATATAACCAGGAAGAAAACTAGAAGACAAATAGATCAGAATATTGAACGTATTGAACAATAGAGAGGTCTATAACGTATTGAACAATAGAGAGGTCTATAACGTATTGAACAATAGAGAGGTCTTTAACGTATTGAACAATAGAGAGGTCTATAACGTATTATAGAGAGGTCTATCACGTATTGAACAATATAGAGGTCTATAACGTATTACACAATAGAGAGGTCTATAACGTATTAAACAATAGAGAGGTCTATAACGTATTATAGAGAGGTCTATAACGTGTTCATCAATAGAGAGGTCTATAACGTATTAAACAATAGAGAGGTCTATAACGTATTGAACAATAGAGAAGTCTATAACGTATTGAACAATAGAGAGGTCTATAGCGTATTGAAGAATAGAGAGGTCTATAACGTATTGAACAATAGAGAGGTCTACAGCGTACTGAACAATAGAGAGGTCTATAACGTATTGAACAATAGAAAGGTCTATAACGTATTGAACAAAAGAGAGGTCTATAACGTATTGAACAATAGAGGGGTCTATAACATATTGAACAATAGAGAGGTCTGTAACGTTTTGAACAATAGAAACAATAGAGATGCCTATAACGTATTATAGAGAGGTCTGTAAAGTATTGAAGAATAGAGAGGTCTATAACGTATTGAACAATAGAGAGGTCTATAACGTATTGAACAATAGAGAGGTCTATAACGTATTGAACAATAGAAAGGTCTATAACGTATTGAACAATAGAGAGTTCTATAACGTATTGAACAATAGAGAGGTCTATAACATATTGAACAATAGAGAGGTCTATAACGTATTAAACAATAGAGAGGTCTACAACATATTGAACAATGGAGAGGTCTATAACGTATTGAACAATAAAGAGGTCTACAACATATTGAACAATAGAGAGGTCTTTAACGTATTGAACAATAGAGAGGTCTATAGCGTATTGAACAATAGAGAGGTCTATAACGTATTATAGAGAGGTCTATAACGTATTAAACAATAGAGAAGTCTATAACGTATTGAACAATAGAGAGGTCTATAACGTATTGAACAATATAGAGGTCTATAACATATTGAACAATAGAGAGGTCTATAACGTATTGAACAATGGAGAAGTCTATAACGTCTTATAGAGAGGTCTATAACGTGTTGAACAATAGAGAGGTCTATAACGTATTATAGAGAGGTCTATAACGTATTGAACAATAGAGAGGTCTATAACGTATTAAACAATAGAGAAGTCTATAACGTATTGAACAATAGAGAGGTCTATAACGTATTGAACAATAGAGAGGTCTTTAACGTATTGAACAATAGAGAGGTCTATAGCGTATTGAACAATAGAGAGGTCTATAATGTATTATAGAGAGGTCTATAACGTGTTGATCAATAGAGAGGTCTATAACGTATTAAACAATAGAGAGGTCTATAACGTATTGAACAATAGAGAGGTCTATAACGTATTGAACAATAGAGAGGTCTATAGCGTATTGACCAATAGAGAGGTCTATAACGTATTGAACAATAGAGAGGTCTACAACGTATTGAACAATAGAGAGGTCTATAACGTATTGAACAATAGAAAGGTCTATAACGTATTGAACAATAGAGGGGTCTATAACATATTGAACAATAGAGAGGTCTGTAACGTATTGAACAATAGAAACAATAGAGAGGTCTATAACGTATTATAGAGAGGTCTGTAAAGTATTGAACAATAGAGAGGTCTATAACGTATTGAACAATAGAGAGGTCTATAACGTATTGAACAATAGAAAGGTCTATAACGTATTGAACAATAGAGAGGTGTATAACGTATTGAACAATAGAGAGGTCCATAACATATTGAACAACAGAGAGGTCTATAACGTATTAAACAATCGAGAGGTCTACAACATATTGAACAATAGAGAGGTCTTTAACGTATTGAACAATATAGAGGTCTATAGCGTATTGAACAATAGAGAGGTCTATAACGTATTATAGAGAGGTCTATAAAGTATTAAACAATAGAGAAGTCTATAACGTATTGAACAATAGAGAGGTCTATAACGTATTGAACAATATAGAGGTCTATAACATATTGAACAATAGAGAGGTCTATAACGTATTGAACAATGGAGAGGTCTATGACGTATTGAACAATAGAGAGATCTATAACGTATTGAACAATAGAGAGGTCTATAGCGTCTTATAGAGAGGTCTATAACGTGTTGAACAACAGAGAGGTCTATAACGTATTATAGAGAGGTCTATAACGTATTGAACAATAGAGAGGTCTATAACGTATTAAACAATAGAGAAGTCTATAACGTATTGAACAATAGAGAGGTCTATAACGTATTGAACAATAGAGAGGTCTATAACATATTGAACAATAGAGAGGTCTTTAACGTATTGAACAATAGAGAGGTCTATAGCGTATTGAACAATAGAGAGGTCTATAACGTAATATAGAGAGGTCTATAACGTCTTATAGAGAGGTCTATAACGTATTGAACAATAGCTATAGAGAGGTCTATAACGTATTGAACAATAGAGAGGCCTATAACGTATTGAACAATAGAGAGGTATATAGCGTATTATAGAGAGGTCTATAACGTATTGAACAATAGAGAGGTCTTTAACGTATTGAACAATAGAGAGGTCTTTAACGTATTGAACAATAGAGAGGTCTATAGCGTATTGAACAATAGAGAGGTCTATAATGTATTATAGAGAGGTCTATAACGTATTGAACAATAGAGAGGTCTATAACGTATTGAACAATAGAGAGGTCTATAACGTATTGAACAATAGAGAGGTCTATAACGTATTGAACAATAGAGAGGTCTATAACGTGTTGAACAATAGAGAGTTATATAATGCGTTGAACAATAGAGAGGTCTATAACGTATTGAATAATAGAGAGGTCTATAACGTATTTTAGGTTTTACCTATAACTCAAATTGCGTAAAAAGCGTATTGCGGCTTTTTAGACAGAAACTAAAAGCAACATTAACTCTTTTAATGTCAGTTGCAAAAAATCATTTACATATCAAATGCAAGAAATTGTAAGTAATTATGAATTAAGCTGTATCAAAACAAAATTCATTTCAGGAAAATCATACGTTATGGGCGAAGTTCATATTAGATGAAATTTTGTGTGCATTTTGAATTCGTTGAAATGCATTTGAATTTCGAAAAATACTTTAAGAATATCAGACATACACTCATTTACAAATTGTGAAATACGTCTGAAAATGTATAAAAGTTGCGTAAAAAGCGGCGAAAAATATGTATTGTTTTCCATTATTGCGGTTTCCAGAAAATCTTTCCACAGAGTTTCGATTAAAAATGATTTGGTATTGCTGCTTACATTTCCGTTTGTAAGGATCTATACTATCAAGTATTCCTCTCATCAAAAAAGTATAACACAAATACCGAATTTCAAGGTAAATTAAAAAGGGGACGTTCATAAAAACCGACAAAACCAAACGTTAGACTTTATCGACCAACTGAACGAATCGAAAACATACGTCATATTCCTGACCTGGAACAGGCATTTTCAGAAGAAATGATGAATAAACCTTGTTCTATAGCTAGTTAAACCTCCCACTTGTATGACAGTTGTTTCTAGTTCCGTTGTATTGACATATATTTGGTGAGCAACCCATATCAAAGTTTCTTTTGCAAGAGCAAGAGTTCTAAAAAAAAAAAGAAACAGAAGATACCACATAGGCAACCAAACAACAAACAACATGCCACAAAACAGAACACATACAACTATACATTAGACAACATTAAATCAACAACCACTGCGGAGTGAACTAAGGTGCTCAAGAAAAGAAAGCAGTTTCCACTGCAACAATGACATCCGCCAAAATTGCATTCTTCTGTATTTCAAATATTCTAAACGTACGATTCGTTGTTTTTGTGTTCCTCTTCCTCTTGTTTCCTTAAGTATTCCTTATTATGCTCACTAATATCTTCAACTTTGTGTCCATTATCAACTGTTTGTGTTTTATTGACATCTTCTTCCAAAGCAATATCATCATAATTACCAGTCATAGATTCTGCGATCGGTTTCAATTTAGAGCCATCGCCACCTTGAGACTCATTTTCTAATAAAGGAATTTCACTCGACTTTCTGTAAAAGAACAATAATATGTGTAAACTATGTGCAATACTGAAATATTGAGCAGTGATGTCCTTGTCAATTAAGGTTACATCTGTTTACTGATGTTCAAATCTCGTAAATCGATCAAAAAGAGAAAAATCAAGGAACCAAACAAACTCTTAGGGAATCGCATGAACTCCAAAAGGACCAGGTGCGCCAACAGGGTAAATGTCTCCTGCTATGCTTGCATCATGTGCCATGCGAATCCACGCTCAGTCAAAATGTCACATTCGGGAATATCGATCCTCCACGTTGTGATTGTGACCGTAAATCATACGTAGTTTTGATTTCAGTATTTATTCCTCGGAACTCTGTTGAGGATATTCCTGTGTAAGGAGGACTACTATAAATATTGTCTGTATAGGGTAAACATGCACGAGTGTTACGTATTATCTGAAATATGTTTTCTCCATACGTTGAAGCAGAGGATATGTTACTGGTGAGAAATAAAAGGTTAACTATTGGAAAGTTGAAATCAGTACGTTTGTCATAGAATCTGTGTCAATATCGAGGAAAAGATCAAGATATTAAGCATACCATCATTAAACAATAAATTGATGTAAATCAACACAAATTCATTAAACTTCTTTTATCCAAACATGTACATTGTGATACTCACATGTTTTGCGTTTCAATGAGCTCCATGTAATTAATTTCAAACGCGCGCCGTTTTCGCGATTGTGTTGCACAATCTTTCGTTGTTTATATCGTGATTTGTTGACTGCTGTTTCGTTGTTTTTTTTTCCTGCTATGATGTTATCTGTGTTTTCTTTGACTTATGTATTTATATTAAGGTCTTTCCACTTTTCCATGGAAAGACCTTTAGGATTTATTCTGATCATTATTTTTAGGTCTTTCCACTTTTCCGTGGAAAGACCTTTAGAATTTGTTCTGATTAATATTTTTTTTTTCTTCCGCCTAATTTTTTTCATGCTCTGTTTTGTAATTTCAAAAGATGTCGCTTAGATATAACTTATATAACTTATTAACAATACATAGTAGAGACCTAATGTCTTTTGATATAAGGTCCTTGCTTGATGACCTTGATATTGAGGTCAAGGTCATAGGTAAATTTGACGTTTTAGATTTTGACCTTTGTTTTAACTTCATATGTATACATGATAAAGCCATTGGACTTTGTGTATTAGGTTTCAAGCCATATAACCTTGAAAAAGCCAACCGGAAGTGACCATGTGTAAACCGGAAGTAGCTATTTTTTGTACTTATTTAATATAAAAGTATATAGAACCATACATTTTTGGAATCAGGGTCATATAGACAAAACTAATTCTATATGACATGATATGGTCATAATTATAAATTAACTGTTTGTAAAACTTTGAATTTTTCAAAATACTAAGGATTTTCTACCACAGGAATCGATTACCATTAAGCTACCTGTATTTGGCAAAAACTTTCTGAATTTTGGTCCTCATTGCTCTTCAACTTCGTACTTTATTTTGCCTTTTAACATTTTTGATTCGAACGTAAGTGATGAGTCCTTTGTTGACGAAACGCGCGTCTGGCGTACAAAATTTCAATCCTGGTATATATGATGAGTTCATTACTCAATTATAAGACGTATGCCTTTCTTGTTTCAAATTCTAGCTTATGTTAATCGTAATTAATTTACACTGACGTACTAGTTTTCTAAATTAATTGTAATCTTACTTTCTCCTTTCATGTACATAGTATGTTATAATGCTTATTATAACGATAAGGGAAACTACAGCCCCCAAAACACCACCAATAACTGGACCTACAAAAGAAAAAAATAATTTAACAGGCTCTTAAGTTGAAACCTTTCATTAGTGAATTGGTCAAGTACAAAAATTTAGGTGTAGCATTACACGAACGAATGAAATTATACATTTAAGCTTACTGAAATTGGGTTGATACTTGTGACAATTCAAAAAAATTTCAGTGATATCTTTTATATACTTGTAGTACGTGTTCAAAAAAAAAATGAATGATCCCATTACAATACCTCAAATGGAAATATGTTGTGTTGTAAAAAGAAATCGGCGAAAGGTTATGTCAAAGATGAATTTGCAAAGATTTGCAAGGAAATAGGGAAGTAAAGTCTATAGGCTGTGTTAATGTCACAATAATGTATATATTATGATCAAAAGAATGGCAATATTTAAAGAAATGTTAATACCATACGTTTTATCTGTAAAATCAGCAGTATCATAAGACGTAACTGAATTGACAGAATTCTAATAAACATAAATGATAAAGGATCACACTAGGGTGATTCTCAAAATTGATTATTCAGAAAAAAATAAATATGATTTCAGTAATCATAACATGCATAACTCAATAACCTCCTTTATTGATTTAACTCTCAATTGATATAATATACACATATGCAATCTTATATACTTAAAGGGATTTTTATAATAATATTGTGGTTTTGTAAAGAAAGGAACTGTGTTAAATCTTTTAATTTATTTTTGGTAATTATTTTTATAAAAACACTATTGAAAAAAGGAATACATACCACTTGAATTTTTGTTTGTATCGTCAGCGCCAGCGCCAGATGAACTGCTCGTTGCAGTGGATTGAGTTGTAAATTTATCAGCTTTAATAATAAAAATATGAAAAACAATCTGAAGGTAAATATGTATATTTGTATATACCAAAACTTAATTAAGTCGACTATTCTCTTACTATTCTTAATAGATTCTATAATAATCTGTAGGTACAATATCAACTTCAGCAATGATGTGTCTGGTACTGTCACATTAATTTACATACTTTGAATTATAAAACTTCAATCTTTATTTTGAAAAAAAGACAAATATTATATAACAATGAGTTGTAAACGAATTCATAAAAGACCTTAATATGTATTTTATTTGTTCTTCACCTCAAAGGTTCCTTGATATAGAAAGTGTAGTATTGAAAAAGAGGCTATCCAAAAACTGATTCGCTAACCTGGTTAAACCATATAACTTTAAAATCATTAGCAAAAGTGGCAGCAACCTTTCACATTCTAAGTTAGATTATGACTCAGTAATCGTCATTCATTTCGAAATTATGTATTTCTATTTATGTTGGTCATTCAATGTTTTAACAGGAAAAAAAGATAAAATAATCTTAAACGCCAAGTAATAATAATGACAATTTCAGTTTTCCTGACCATTTCGCTGCTTTCATTTGCTTTCCTCTTGTCGTTATTTTTGCCAAAAACACACAAAAATTACTGAATATTAAAGTTATTCCATCTGTTAACTTTTTAAAAATATTTACCAAAACTTAAAAAACTCATTGAAGGTCACTTTGCCATGTTTTTATGAGGGAGTTGGAACCTTAAGTGTCTTAAATGAATCTAAAGTTTTCATCGGAGAAATTAAGAAACGTATGTCCAATGGATTTTTCATGAACATTTCAGGGCCTTCTGATCATACACTTGCTGTCAGTTTTGCTCTAACCGCATAGAATTTTGGGATAGAGGGTAAATTAGAGCGGTTTCCTCTCTGCAGATTACATGTTGTATGTTGTACTTTTATCTTTTTGGCCATGAGTTTATCTGATGGAATCAAATAGCGGATCGTTTGTAAATGACATGTCAAGTTTATAAATATTTGACTTCAGAGGAGATTTTTTTTAAAAGTTGACTACGAACGAAAAAAATTGATGATGGACAATTGATGGCATAATATCGCATAGCCTTGAGTGATGTGTTAGCTACCCATGAACACACGAACTTCAATGAAATGCAAACGGGTCAATAGTATATGTTTTAGCAAAAAGTAAAACAACAAAAATACCAAACTCCAAGGAAAATTTAAAACGGAAAGTTCCTTAACAATTGGCAAAATCAAAAGCTCAAACACATCAAACGAATGGAAAACAACTGTTATATTCTTGACTTGGTACAGGCATGTACTTATGTAGAACATGTAGGATTAAACCCTGGTTTTAAAGCTAGCTAAACCTCTCACTTGTATGACAATCGCATTAAATTCCATTATATTGACAACAATGTGTGTTTAGTATAAAGATAATAATGAGCCCCCTATTACAGGAAAAACAACTTGACAAGCAATACCAAAAATTGATTGTAAATAAAAATACAACAATAATGTGAAATCTCTATCAATATCAATATAATCATGTAATTGTAAGTCAAGTTATTATTATATCAGAAATGAACAGCGAGTGTGCAAAAAAGTAGGTTCATGAAAGTAAGAGATAACTCCGTATAACCTAAAGTACTGCAATGTTTTAAAGTTCTGTGTGTTGTATGATCTATTAAATTATCATATTATAAACATAATATAATGTTCTAAACTGACTGAAAATATAACCAATAAGAGAGTTTAGATGATTCAGAATTGGAGAAAAGCATCACCGAACAGAGTAAGATGATGGAACCCTTTTACATGTAAATACTTATTCAACCAGAAACACTTTGGCACTGTTAATTATACAAGTACAAATATTCAATTTTGTGATGCCTTGTGTATTTTTAATCAATGGTTTCCGTTTAACGCAAAACTCACTTTCCTTCAAAGTACAAACAGTTATATTGTCCCCTTTGTTTTGATACTATGAATTTATCTAACAGTGTTCCAAATGGTTAGGATAACGGAGTTCTGGAATATGTATATGTTGGTTTGCTAAGTGTGCAAAGACTTATTCTTGGCAAATACATTATGAATTAAAGGTACCTTTATTCATAATATGGACTTCCATCTCCGCAGCTTCTGTATAGGTAAGGCCATTGATGGTATTGCTGACGTTACAAATATATAGCCCACTGTCTGTTGTATTTATGTTCTTAAGAGTAAAGTTTTCAGCAGTGCTCATATTATCATCGTGGTTATCTTTATACCAACGATAGATTGGTTTAGGATTTCCGTCAGTTGTGCAGGTTAATGTTATAGAAGTATCTTCACCTACTATATATTCTTGTTTATCAGGATATTTTGTTACAATTGGAATTCTCACGTTGTCTGAAAGAAGCAAGTTACAAACAAATGCATGCATGTGGTATTCAAAACAGACATAGTTAGACAATCCGCCTATGTTTGCTTATAAAAAGTCTATTGCGGTTTAAGTTGTGTTGCCTATACAGTCTTTCACGAAGTAAATAAGAAATAAGACAATATTTGACGCATATCGTTCATTTTCAAGCCACCATTTATCTTGGTTTCTTTTCTTTTAAAAGAACATGTATTTAAATTTTTTTTTTCTATTTTTCATTCTCCTCAGAACAGTTTGAACCTTGATTATATTACCAAGAATAAGATAGCGTCAGTCAATTGTAAATAATGCCGAAAATATATATAGGTGAATTGTAACTGTACACTGAAATCATTCCACATTGAAAAACATGCATAGTGCATACGTGTGTATACAATGCAGAGTGCTATAATAATACATTTCGATCCGTCTACGTTTACAAATCATGTATCACAAACATCCTAGAGCATACTATAAAAGTGTTGGTTTCAGTCGGATTTGATATGTAATTTTGCTCTAGCACGTTCAGGATGTACTGCATAAGCATATTAAACGAACATATCTGGAACAAGGAAGTTAAAAAAGAAAAATATTAAATCGCATTGTTGAATTCAGACAGATAATACTCTAAAGACTTGTTCTATACAAACTTATGATCGGCATTGTAAAAAATAGTCTTGCGTTCTATAAAAAAACTAAAATAGTATAAAGATAAAAGAAATTAATTTGTTTACAGAGGTTTCTACAATCATTAAAAGAGGTTAGTGTTTGCTTTATATATGACTTGTAATTAGAATCCTTGTTCAGAAAGAACTTTCACTGACGGAATAGTTATGATGATAGTGAAATCCGATATGACAAAATTAAACATAATTTAAAAAACTTCCTTCTTATGTTACGCTTTTCTCTAAAAGGATTTAGACAGATGTTTATTCATTGCATCAGTAGTTATTTTTTATTACAATGATGATTTGACACACGTGTTCTGTGGATTATTTGATTTGTAATATATTCCAAGTAGATATTTACATAAACATATCATCGCATACTTACATTTAACTTCTAATTGTTCTGAGTCTATATACATATCCTGTTCCGCTAAAGGTGATACAACTACACATCGTATCACTGCCTGATTGTCTTCAGCAGTTACCTGAAATATCAGGTAACTTGTACGATAGTATGAACAGTTCTCTGGTATTTTCTCTGTTTCTGTAGTCGTTGCATTATAATAGATTGAAGGCTTATGGTCTTTGCGAATCTTTTTAAAAATAAATATTCCGGCTGGTTTACCAACATTTCCAGAACATCCTACTGTAATATTATTTCCTTCCATTATACTTGGTGAGATAGTTGTCGGCTCATTGCCAGATGTAGAGTTATAAAATGAGTTGGTAGTAGAAGTTATATTGTTATCAACAATTGGTGAACCAACATTTTGAAGTGAAGTTGTCTGGTTCTTGTCGCTTCGTGGTGATGTTATTACTGTTGAATGTTCCATTCCAGGCGGCGTAGAAATGTTTAAACGTTCTGTTCCTGACGATGTAGAAGTGTAAACACGTTCTGTTCCTGACGACGTAGAAGTGTACACACTTTCTGTTCCTGACGATGTAGAAGTGTACAAACTTTCTGTTCCTGACGATGTAGAAGTGTACAAACTTTCTGTTCCTGACAATCTAGAAGTGTTAACAATTGTTGTTTCGGTTGTAGTTGAAACATCCATAGGTGTACTTATTATTCCAACTTTGTCAGGTTTTTCAGGTGAAACTGCAAGATATAAGCAATTTATTGTGTTCAAGGCTGTCTTTATAAATTCAACTTTGTGCGAAAGCGGTGTACGACAAAATTGCAAGTTTATAATTTTATCATTGAGTCAAAATACTATTTTGCCATTTTATTACATTTTAATAACATTGGATGGGGATGAACGATAAAGAGACCCAATCAATGACAAAAAAAATAAAATAAATATTTTTTTTGCAAATAACGTCGCCGAATATATAAATCCAAATTTGAAAAAAAGCGTTGCAATTTTACTTATATATTCATTAAAAAACGTGCTTGCTAATTAACGATTTAAAAAGCATACAGCATATTGACCAAACATATACTGCGTGTTATCAATTGCGAATCTGTTCATTTAATCCCCATATGACCAGTTAACTGTTTGAATTTAATTTACATTAGTTGTAAACAGGAAGATATAATATGAATAAACAGAGATGTGGATAATTAAGTCAATGAGACAGCAAACCAACGGCCCAAAATCAAAGGAAAATTTGAGATTAACATATGGTAGTTCATTATAGAGAAGGCCGTATAGTGCATATATAATACGTCATCGATAGAACACATAAAAGACGTGAAGACATTTAACAATGATATTTAAAGAGAGACGGATGATACCAAAGGGATATTCAAACACACAAGTCGATAACAACCTGACAGCGCCATAATAATAAAAGAAAAACGATCAGACGACAAACAATAGTCTACAAAACACAACATAGAAAACTATAGACCGACAAACATGAACCCCACCAAGAACAGCCAATCCCATGTGATCTGGAAGGGTAAGCATATTCTGTTCCATATTTGGCATCTGTCGTGTTGCTCATATAAGTACAAACTCGGTTATAAGTCTCATTCGTGTTGGAAAAGATCACGGAATTGTTGTTACGACATTGGAACATATCCGTCGTCATCTGTGAAAGAATGACTTCAACTTTACCACTTGGAACCCTTGGTTAAATATCTGATTTGTAATCAGCCAGGAATTCGTGATATGAAACGCAAGCTTTGGAATATCGTATCACCTGGAGATATATAGCTGAACGTAAAGTAAACGGATTATGCCAGCTTCTGTATATTATTCTTAAGAGCTCCCGTATGAAATCTGCTTCAGATGAATAAAGCAACAAGTCGACACTTGGACTTCCCTTTTTTTTAATTTGCCTTGGATTCGGTATTTTAATTATACTTTTTTACTAATTGGTCGTTCGATAACTATGTAAGCTACGGGATCAAGATAGACCTAAAATGGACATTTTCTCTAAATAAACCAAAGCTTTCAGTAGTGCATTCAAAAAATCGATCTCAATAAGCAAACGGATTTCTAACCTTTCAAAAAAGACCGATGTTGTGGCTGATTTATCCTCTTTTCAACGCAATAATGTTGTTGTGTCTGAAGACCAAGCATCAATCAATATTGTTGCATCTGCCAGGATCGTTATTTGGAATGCATCTCCTGCATGCATCACCCCACATATGAATTCACACTCAGTCAAAATGTCACAATCGATAAAATTACAGATAAGATGATGATGATGATGGATGGCTGCTTAATGTCTTACAGATAAGAAGAATATTCTAATATATAAACATCTAAAACCGTGCAAACATTTTATAGTAAGTTGGGATACAGACTATCGGTCCACCTATTCCTGATGGTGCCCGTAAAACTTAAGTAATTTATATTTCAGTCGTTTCTCCTCATAACTTTGGTTGATTAGTTTTTTTATCCGTATAGTGTGAACATGCACTACCGTAACCTATTAAGCCTAAACCTATTGAGTTATGTAAACGCCATACGATGAGGAAGATATTATGTTACTGCTGCGAAATTGGTAGTTGAATTGAATTTATTGATTCGAGTAAGAAATTTTTTCTTTGTTAATATTAACAATTGGAATTTTTTTGTTGATATCAACAATTGGAATTTCTTTGTTAATATCAACAATGGGAAAGTTAAAAATCATCACGTTTGTCAAAGATTCTAGTTTAAATTTGTACATCTGAGTCAATATCATAGAAAAGATCAAGAATTGAAGCAGACCTTATAGTTTTGTAGTATCCTTAAACGCAAGTTCCCTGGGTTATATGAGATGCACGCACTCACTGAAATGAAAGTAATTGAGTGACAGGACGTCACCAATTTATCTGAAAGTTAAATTAAAGAACTGTGCAAGTTGCTTTTTTTTTTGTCTTTGAGAAGTGTCTGTATAAATCCTGCTTCATATGAGCACATAAAAAGTCGGTCAGTGATGCACAATTAGTACCTATTAGAATGCCAACACTTTTTTTGAAAAATATTTAATCGCAATAAATTCAATTTTGAAATAATATCGCTTTCCTTCGTATTCCATTATTCTGGCCCATGCACATTGAAAGATAAACTATATCTTCTCACAAAACAGTGTTTGTTTCTAGAAAAAAGATATTCGTAGACAGAAATTGACTTTTTATGTCATGACAAGATCTTATTTTGTAAAGAACCCCACTGAATCAAACACCAAATCCACCGGAGACGATACTTCAAAATGCTGGACTTTTTAATTGAAAACATTTATGAAGGGTTTTGGTGGACTGAATTTTAGACAAACAGTCGGTAAGCAAATGGAGAGTATTTGTGGACCCCTACTGGCTGATGTTTTGTTTTCATAAATAGTATTGTATTCTCATGTCATCGGTCATTAAATCATCAAATGCGATTGATTATTAAATTTTGACTTTTCTTCAGGACAATGTGAGGTTTTACAAATAGAATAGGAACTGCCGACCTGTTTGGAGCACTGATAAATTCTATATGGTATTTTCTTTTTCTTTAAGCAACAGTCTTGTTTATATCTTTTTTTCCCTTTTTTTTTCTTCCTAGAACTTTTGCGCGTCAGACTTTGTGTATAACATAACAAACTTTCATGAAAGCATAGAATCATGTGCAAAACAGTGTAGCCGAGACCATTGATTGGCGCGCTTAAATATCCCATTGACTGGGTCAGATTAGGTGAACGTTCGTCTGTAACGCCCACAACTCACGACGTATTTATTATAAACATTTAAACTGTGGGGTTGCCAAAGGGTCTCAGTATATATACGAACTACAGTGCACAGTATATTATATACATATTTTATTTGCGATCATAAAATGTACGAAGTCGTCCATTACTGTGTAAATTGGGTCGATTAAAAAAAAAGCTGAATATGACTCTGTTGCCAAGGGTTTTTCACAAGTATAGTAGTTAGCAGAAAAGATCACTAAACTATACATTTTACCTATTCAAAAACGTAAATGCAAATTTCACAAGGCTTGATCCAAATAGCCTTTTTACTGTCTAATAACTTGCAAGTACGAAAAAGACAGGAAAGAAGTATATTTTGTCTATATGTTTTGTGTTTGCACACTTTTTAAAGTTGATCATGCATTCGTTCTAAAATAAAATTTTGACCAGATAAAAGATAAAAGATGACATAATTGGACAACCGCAATTGTTAAATCGCTTTGACGTCCGAAAAAAAGATAATAATCAACACATCCATTGTAACTTTTAAAGCCAGTTAAATCCTTTTTTGCTGAAAGAACGTTCGATATCATAAAGATTCATTATCAAAACATAACAAAAACACAAGTAATAAGTCAATATAAATCAAAACACAAAGGTTATTCCTGATTAGTTTTTCGAATTATTTTATTTAGGCTTTGAGACCCTTTGGTGACCCCACAGTTTAAATGTCTATAATGAATACGTCGTGAGTTGTGGGCGTTACAGACGAACGTTCACCTAATCTGACCCAGTCAATGGGATATTTTAGCGCGCCAATCAATGGTCTCGGCTACACTGTTTTGCACATGATTCTATTTAAGCCGAAGACAGCGCTAGAAGAAGAACAAAATATAGTAATAAATACTATTTTACATCTATTTCAACACACAGTAAGGCCTATACTTTGATATGGAACCGGGTTGACTGGGTCGTCAGGTTGACAGTATTGACTGGGTCGACAAGTTGACCGAGTTAACTAGGTCGACAGGATGTATGTATTGACTGGGTCAATAGGTTGACCATATTGACTAGGTCGACAGGTTGACCGTATTGACTGGGTCGACAGGTTGACAATAAAGACTGGGTCGACAGATTGACAGTATTGACTGGGTCAACATAATGATAGTATTGATTAGGTCGACAGGTTGACCGGACTGACTGGGTTGACAGGATGACAAGGTCGAGAGTTGACAGGATAGACTAAGTTGACAGGGTCGACAAAGTTGACAGCATTTACAAGGGTAGACATGATTGACAAGGCATACAGCAACTAGCTGTGTAAGTTGGCGTTATCAACTTATTGACATAATAAAACCTGTCAACCTTGGAAACCTCTATCACCAATGTCAACCCTGTCGACCTTTTCAACCCTGTCAACCCTGTGAACCTTTCGATCCCTTTTAACTTGTCGACTGTGTCAACCCTGTCAACTTGTCGACCCTAAGAACCCCTGCAATATCAACCTGTCGACCTCTGTAATTTTAATGTCGCGTATCCCATAAAGTGCATACTCTCAAAGCCGAATAACAACCGGTAAAATGAGCAGGAACTAATTTACCATATACCCTTTTTGATCCACTTATCTTATAACAAAAGTCGAAAGTTCTCTTAAAACTATATTTAACCAAATTTGGTTAAAATGGCTTTTTAATAATAATACAAAACATTCCAAAGTTAAGGACATATTTTAAATTTAAAAACATTTTCAAATTAGAAAAATGTTTAATTCTGGAAATGAAAAAAAGAATGTTGTCAAATTTCGCGTAAGCTCACATAACCTCAACAGTGAGAAGGGAAGATATTATAACTTGGATATGAGTGAAAGAAAATGTAATGTATATAAAACAGGGATGGGGTAATCGTAATCTGTAATCGTAATCGATTGTAATTGATTACATTTTTTCAAGTAATCGACAGTAATCTGTAATCGACAACTTTTTCGATTACATGTAATCATAATTTAATCGATTACAGCAAAAATTATGATGTAATCATCGATTACTTTTCGATTACATTTCGATTACTTTAGTAAAATAAAAATAGACAACTGCATGTATTCATCAGTTTATAGAAATGATAAAATAGAACGTATTAATATTACTTGAGAGTTTATCAAATACCTTATTTAGATCTGTTGTCTAAAGCTGCATAATGATTAACCAGATCCCCTAACAAAATGTACTCTCTTTCAAGCTTTTGAAACAAATGACTTTCAATGCTTGTCAATAATTTAAGACCTTTTATATTAAACACAAGTCTTAGAATGTTAGAGATAAGAAAATGGATTCAAAATAGGAAAATACATGTAGTCCTAAGTTAAGTTTTGTTCTACATTGAAGTATAAGCTTATTTGTAATAAAATTCCTTAACGCATAATTTTCAATAAGAGGTAGAATTTTAGCTTAGAATAGATAATCTGTTGATTGGTTATAATGTTAGGATATCAAAATTAGGAAAGAACACAAAATCCTTTTGACAATGAATCAATGCATTGAAATTTTTGTTCGGTAATAGATACATGTATCCCATTTTGACACATAAATGTATATTGTTTATGATTTTGAATAGAGAACAAAGAATTCTCAACAACCTTCTTTTTTTTACTAATCAGATGATCATAGACTTCTAATCGATGAGATACAGACTTTGTTTTGATTTCAATTATGTCTAATTAAGTGAGAGATTTAATACATTATATTGCCCAAGGTTATAAATTGTTCTCCATTGGCAGTTTATTAACCTGTAGTTAGGGGGATTATCCAAACAAAAGGATAAATTCATTCATGTGCTTATACATTTCCAGCTTTTAAAATTAGCTGAACTAATTCTTCTTCTTTTTTATATATTTTTTTTCAGAGGAACCCTCTCACATTGTAACGAATTATATTCAAAAATACCTGTTATTAATGAATAAATATCAAACTTAAGTCAGTATGACATCAAAAATTTGCAAACTATGGAGAAAATGACCTACAATATAAAAAAAGCGATTGATTCAATGGTCGCTGTCATTTCAAGAATGTTCTCATGTTTATCATCACTCACTCAAGAATTTTCATATAGTTAAAATCCTCTGTTAGAGATTCTATTTAGAAAACAACTGCCAAAATAACATTTGGAAACAATGCTTTAAAATCTGTTTTATTCTAAATTTCCACTATAAATAAGTTGAGCAACATAATTGTGTTTAAACTTTCTTCATTATTTTATAGCATGTAATTGGCAGTAATCGAAAAGAAATGTAATTACTTTTGATAAAGTAATCGATTGCAATCGATTACATACAAAAATCAGAGTAATCGATTATTAATCGATTGCACAAAAGTCCTTCACGTAATCGATTATTAATCGATTACATTTGTCAGTAATCGTGCCCATCCCTGAAATAAAAATTCTGTTGAAGATGAAATTAATTTTTTAATTCAATGCCCATGCGTGAACAAAAGTACGCAAACTTTACTTAGATCAACTGATTATTAATAAAAAAATAAGAATTTTAGTAAACTTTCTGATGAAAATAAATTAATTTGCTTTAAATCAATGGCAACACACACTGCCTTTTCCTGGATCGTGATATCTATATCTTTAACGGGAAACTTAATACCAAAATTTACGACAAAAGAGATGATTTTTCATTTCTATTGTGAATTATCTATTTTTGAATGGTGACGTTCCCTTTCCACCATCGTATGGTGTTTATATATCTCAAATTGTTCGATTCGCTTGTGTATGTAACAACGTATTTGATTTTAGCGAAAGAAATCGCTGTATTACTGAAAAATTATTACACCAGGGTTTTCGATATCACAAACTTGTCAAAAAATTTACTAAATTATCATCGGTACAAGGACATCATTCATATATACAACTCAACTGCAGACATCTTATACGTTCAGGTATTTCACATCCCATCTTGTATGGTTATATTCTATACAAAGCACACAAATGTCGTTATTCACCTCAAAAGCTAGCCAAACCTTTAAACAGACTTATTCAGAAGAGATATAGTTCCGATACTGTTGTCAGGTCATTAAAGACGGCATTTTTGGAATTAATATTGATTTACTCATAGGGTCTTTGCATCGGAAATAGACACATTTATTCTAAAACCAGTTGTTCGTATGATACAGGTTATGTTCTTCTCGTATATCATATGATGGTATGATACTCAACCCTTAACGGGGGGGGGGGGGGGGGGGGGGATTGTGCTTGATTTTCATATGATAAAGACATAATCTTTCAATCAGTTTAATTGAGGTCTGGAGCTGGCATGTCAGTAACTGCTAGTAGTCCTTTGTTAATTTATGTTGATCATTGTCATTTTGCTTAGTTTCTTCTGTTACCTTCTCTAACATCGGACTCTTTAAACTAGTACACATTCTTGTTAAGGGACTAGCTGAAGCCCGCCTCCGGGTGTGGGATTATCTCGCTGTGCTGAAGACCAATTGGTGGCCTTGGACTGTTTTCTGCTCTTTGGTCGGGTTGTTTTCTCTTTGACACATTCCCCGTTTCCCATCTCAATTTTATCATATATATAATTCATAAACTTTTAAAACAAATGTCCCAAGAAACAGATGCACTTATAAATAATTGACCTAATAGCTGTCCCCTTTATTATTTTATTATTTGCATTATTATATGAAATGTTTGTGCACCAAGTAGACTAATTGCTAGTTTGTTTATGTTTTATTCTCCAGTATATTATCTGCAGTTCTTTTCTTTAATAAATGTATAATTGTTGAATGTTTTAATCTACTTAATCATTGAAATCATGTTTAGTATTGTTTGTTTTGTCTTGTAGCAATAATTAAACTGTAATTATTCTTCTCTAATGAGAGCACTGTGATTAGTCAATAAAATTGTTGTATTGTATTATATTGTACCTACCTCTGACCAATATTTGTATTGGTGCCGAATCAGTTGGCACAGCGCTGTTTACATTCAGCCTGCATCTATAGCTTCTTTCATGTTTACATTTTAGGTCATTGAATGTGAGATCAACTTCTGACTGCAAATCTGACAATTTGGTGATATTAGCACTACCAAACAGATATTCCCCATATGTTAGTAACTTTGTTGGGTTTGACACAAATACTGTTGATTCTGCTATTTTGACAAATGAGTCTGTAGAATCATTTATGGCAAAGAAGTCTACACCTGTCACTAGGTCACCATGATCATTGGCATATACACATTTCAATTTGATACCATCAGTACCAAGAACTTCGGATATATTTGTCATATGAACTTCTCTTGTATATGCCTCTGCAATACATAAATAAAAATATGATGTATTAATCAATGACTTAAGATACATAATACATTGTTCGTTTATTACAATTTTATGTGTCTGAGAACTGGTCATTCATGCAGGTCTTATATAGAAAAACAAGTCTAATACAGAATTTAAATGGTCTAATATAAGATGTTTTTTTTCCAGTTTGGAAATGGAAGTGTGTATTACACGATTTTCAACAAGTTTGATGTTATAGTTGTTGTTATTTTTCACGTGTTATAATTTAATTTTCTTTGATTATATACCCCAGTCTCGAGGGTTTTTTTTATGCACGAGTAACACCGGTTGCCGTCATTGAACATTCGGTTCCTACTATGACAAAATAACATAAACATTGTGACATAGGAAATGAACGGGAAAGTGCACGAATTTAAAAGTCGTCTATACAATTATGAACTGTAAAATAAGTGATTATAAAAAATTGTCAACCCTTAAAGTTTATTTCCCTGAGTGCGCAGCCCGAGATGAAAAAAAAAAACCTTTAGGGTTGACAATGTGGATATGCACCGCTTCTTAGATACCACCATTGTTTTAGTATATCGAATTAACATTAGAAGGGCCTTTTGAACCATTGGTTTCCTGTTAAAAAAGCTCTTGCACATGCCTTAGTGTACTAAAAGATTGTCAAAATTAACAAAATATTAACAGAACAAATTGTACGGCAACAGATGCACATTTCAACAATGTATACCCTCAGCAATGCTCAAGGCCAAAACATTTCAAAATCCAAAATTTATTCCAAACGAAGAAAATGCCTTAACATTTTGAAAACAAACATGATACTGAAGGCGTTTAGATTTAGTTTACGTATCCAAGTCTCTGTCTTTAAATATAGATAGGTTTATAAAATGTTCAATTCTTTATACAGTGTGATAATCCTTAATCATTAAAAATTCTATGAAAATTTTGATTTGAAAAGAATTCTAAACCTGTTATAAACGATTTTCAGGTAAATAACGATATATGCAAATCTATAAAAACAAACCAATCTAAAATTGAATATCCTCATAATTATCAATTATTTTTGGTTCTTAGATTTTTCACAAAATTTAGTACAAGTAGAATCAGTGCTCATACATGAACATGTACAATACTAATTGAAATTAAGGGTACAAAATATTGTCAATAGGATATTATGTATCAGTTGATCAAGCTTTTTTTAAGTATATTGACAAGGGCGGCACATGTCTATACTTTACAAAGTATGTTAATTTTTTTGTGTCGAATGTCTCCATAATGTACTATATATACTTCATAGTGTTTTAATTCCTCAATCTTTTGTTCAATTTAATAATGGATTCATTGACAATTTGAACAGAACATTTACATATTGGTAATGTCCTATTTCGTATTTTGGAGAGATTTGTTTTAAGTTCGAATAACAAAATATAGACTTTGACAATAATGAAAAAAGGAACGGATAATGGACACGACACGAATATATCATAAAATCACACAATACAACAAATAAGATAGACATAACCACACGATCTTTAATACTGTCGGGAAACCATCAACAAGCAGCGAGATCTGAACGGCCCAACAGAAGAAAAGATATCAAATCCAAGGCCGCAATATAATATTGTTTACTAAAATTTCTACCGAGAAAAGGATATATCACTGACCAACATATTACGGGGTTGAGACAGGCGCATAACATATGCGGCGGGATTTTACTTACTAGTATTTAATTTGATCCCAAAACTCCCCTTTTGTTTGGTCAGAGGTGAAATAGAAAAAGACCATAGGGACGTATAGTATAACTAGATAAGAGTAGAAAACCGAAACGTACATCAACAATGGGGAACAACCAAGAAACAAAAAAAAATCCGGAGGCAAGAAAAAAATGGGCATTTTCTCAAAGAAAAACAAAGTTAAATGAGAAAACACAGAAGTCGTTTAACTAGGATCAACGCAAGTGTTCCGACAGGGTAAGCAGTTCTAGCTTCTTGAAAGCCATTCGACGTATTTCTCGTTAAGACGATGCTCGGGAACTAACAAAATGTGTCCATAACAAAGGGACCAGGTCTGTTGTCATTCGGGACAATTATAATTATAATGCTGTACATATTGAATATAATTATAACGGTCATTAAATTCAATATGTACAACACGTGTAGTGAAGATCTGTGAGAAACACAACCTCTACAGTGCCCACATTTGTGTTTTGGACGGATAGCCCCGTTAGAATATCCTCTCTTTTACTTTGTTACTATGGGGATTATGAAATGAAGAGTCATAAAACGACATTCCAAAAACGAGATAATGACTATTGGCAGGCAGTGCAGTCTTCCATGGAAAACTTGAACATCTAGATATTAATAATAATACAACTGAAGAAACAATGGATTCGAATGTGAATATATTGCAGTATATTTTTTTCAGATTTATATAATTGAAAGTGAAATGGTTTGCAAATATATGTATAAGTCTTATGTGAGAGGAAGAAAAACAAAGAAAATCCGCAAATAGCTATTTGATCAATATCCGTTCTCTTTAAAAAAATAAAACCGTTCAAATCAAATATGTACTTATATGTTACATGCATGCTATATAAATGAATGATTTTTATTTTTGATACGACCCCTTCATTTCACCTGTAAACTGTAAACTGTAGGTATAATTAGTCGGTGTTGAGAGTTGTTGAAAAGGTCAATGTGTATCATGCATATCGTACAAATTTCAGAACGAAAGTCACAAAGTATCTCTAAAAAGGGGGTGCTTTATTTATTTTAACTTCAAATGAATAGAGAGTTGCTCTTAAAGCCCATAAATTCAATTCCTACAGAACTTGCTATATTTCAGTAAAATACAAAATGTAAGTATGATATTGCATGCGCTTTCAATTTGATAATTATATAATTTCCGAACATAAAGATAATCCAATAATCAGATTTACCTTTGAGATATGCAAGATAATTTAGTTCTGTTAGCCCTTGTTGGTGCTCGGTCGCTGTATAGTAGGCAACATATAGTTGCTAACATCTGCGTCATTTGGTTTCTAAAATATAGTTATCTCATTGCCAATCATACCACATTTCCTTGTTTTATACTTAGCTGCATTTGGCCATTATAATTAGGTACCTTTTGATCATAGCGCTCGCTTCGTGTTTCGGTACTTATACATCATTGCATTTCATAAATTTTGGCCTTGAGCGTTCCTAGTGACGGTTAATCCAGAAATCAATTTGGATGTTCCAGATGTATATTGTGGTATATTTTTTTTTCAAATTATATAGATACCTAACTTTTCGTATTTTCAAGAGCAGTCGCCTACCAACACATTGAATTTTGCTCATGGATCTCGGGGACAAACATTTGAGTATGCAATACTTTGTATCATTTCTGTTATATTTTACTATTTAAATAACAATTTCATCGCTAAAGTATCAAACAAATAGCATTTTTGATAATGGTGCTTGTCAGATAATTACTCTAGAAACTAGTGATTGTTTGATAATAATCGTACTCAATGTACACAATTATACTTGTTGGCGCTGTGACAGGTCATAAAGCTTAAAATTGAATATGATCGTTAGCTAATGTAAGAAGATGCCAGTGTTTAAATTTAGCAATTTATCCACTGGCGCACGCGTCGTTCGTAAAAAACAAGTGTGCCACAATCAATTCAGTCAGTGTAGACCCTCTTTCTTTAAGGGCATACGATACGGTTACAGGGGAGATAATGACGTTGCTAAGTTAAACGTAAAATGTTATTTTTCGCGACGTCAAACTGCGACATATCGGGAAATAAGACTTTTTGAGGGTGAAGAAATCTTCATATCTCACGAAGCAAAGGGAAATGAATGTTTTATTCCACTGTCTATACTTTCCTTACTACCTGAACATAAAATATTAATCTACATACTTTTTTTCTCATCCGTTTGTTTGTATAGCTAAACACGAAAAACCTATTGGTTTTGTTCTGATTATTTTTTATGCCCCACCTACGATAGTAGAGGGGCATTATGTTTTCTGGTCTGTGCGTCCGTTTGTTCGTTCGTCCGTCCGTCCGTTTGTCCGTTCGTTCGTTCGTTCGTCCGTCTGTCCCGCATCAGGTTAAGTTTTTGGTCAAGGTAGTTTTTGCTGAAGTTGAAATCAAATCAATTTGAAACTTAGTACACATGTTCCCTATGACATGATCTTTCTAATTTCAATGTCAAATTAGAGTTTTGACCTCAATTTCACGGTCCACTGAACATAGAAAATGATAGTGTGAGTGGGGCATCCGTGTACTATGGACACATTCTTGTTATTTTTTCTTCTTCCGCCAAACCCTTTTCTTGCGGTATAAAGTTGTTTCGCAAGATGTCGCTTAGATATTTCGGATATCATATCGAACAGTTATTGCGCTTTTAAAACTCATCTTGTTAAGCCGAAGAATTTTTTTATTGTAAGAATTATCTCCCCAAACACTGTTTTGCTTGTTAGTGTAGCTCCTCCGTAACCAAAAAAGATAACGACAAAATTCTTTTTCCTATTTGTTCGTTACATCTTCAGGAATTTTTGGCTGATATGGATCGACGCGATTCGGTTAAATCTTATAGGAGTTATCTACCTTTACCAAATAAATTTGTCGTTATGTTTTCCTAACTCACAAACCGTTAGCCGTATACACCTAGAGTCTTTTTATTTGAGTTCATTGGACCCTAAAAAAATGAGGTCAAGGTCAAAGGTCAAGGTCATGTTCTCAATTTTGACATTTGCTTGTTTTCGCATTTTCTCTTACACTTTGTAAGATATATATGAAAAAACTAGTGCAAAATGTTTGCTTTATTGTGATAAAGATATGGTACATTAGGTCTGAAACAATCCAATGACATCTTATGGGAGTTATTGCCCCTGAAATGTTTTATTTTAGGGTAAATTGATTATTACTTCAAATTGATACATGATAAAGCCATAAGATTTTTTGCAAAATGTTGAGTGACATATGACGTTGAAAAATGTCAACCGGAAGTGACCTTGAGTGAACCGGAAGTAGTAATTTTTGCACTTATTTCATGGATAAGAACCTAAAAACCATATATTTTTTGAATGGGCATATATTAACCTATCATTTAAGACCGGAAGTGACATTTTATAACCGGAAGTAACAGGCATAAGTATATACAAACTAAATATTTTTGGAATTAGTGTGAATAAAGCTATCATATGAGACCGGAAGTGACATTTTCTAAACCGGAAAAAGCCAATTATCTCCCTTTTGCAGGCAAAAGTATATATAAACCATATATTTTTGGATTCAGTGTAAATAAAGCTATCATATGAGGCTGGAAGTGACATTTTCTAAACCGGAAGTTGGCTATTTTCTCCCTTATTTCAGGCAAAAGTATATAGAAACCATATATTTATTGAATCAGTATGAAGAAACCTATGATTGGACGCCAATAGTAACTTTGAGTAAGCCAGAAGTATCTTCTTATCAATTATTTAGAAAATTGATGTGGAAAGACCTTCAATTATTCTTTGAAAAATTGGTTTTTAAATTATTTTTTTTCTTCTTTTGCCAAAAACTTTTCTTGTGGTATAAAGTTGTTTCGCAAAATGTTTCTTAGATATTTTTGATAATATATCGAACAGTTATTGCTCTTTTAAAACTCATCTTTTTTAGCCGAAGACTTTTTTATTTAAAGAGTCATCTCCCCAAACACTGTTTTTCTTGTGAGTGTATATCCTCCGTAACAAAAAAAGATAACCACAAAATTCTTTTTCCTATTTGTTCGTTACATCTTCAGGAATTTTTTGCTGATTTGGATTGAAGCGATTCATTAAAATCTTATAGGGGTTACCTACCTTTACCAAATAGATTTGTTGTTATGTTTTTGTTACTCATAAACCGTTAGCCGTATAAACCTTGAGTCTTTTTATTTGAGGTCCTTGGACCCTAACTAAGGGTAAATTGAGTATTACTTCAAATTGGTACATGGTAAAGCCAAAAGATCTTTTGCAAAATGTTGGGGGACATATGACGTTGAAAAATGTCAACCGGAAGTGACCTTGAGTGAACCGGGAAGTAGTCATTTAGCACTTATTTCATTGAAAAGTACCTGGAAACAATATATTTTTTTAATAGGCATACATGAACCTATCATTTGAATCTGGAAGTGACATTTTATAAACCAGAAGAAGCATAGTATCTCCCTTATTACAGGCATAAGTATATACAAACTATATATTTTTGGAATCAGTGTGAATAAAGCTATCATATGAGACCGGAAGTGACATTTTCTTAACCGGAAGTAGCGAATTATCTCCCTTTTACAGGCAAAAGTATATATAAACCATATATTTTTGGAATCAGTGTAAAGAAAGCTATATGAGACCCGAAGTGACATTTTCTTAACCGGAAATTGGCAATTATCTCCCTTATTTCAGGCAAAAGTAAATATATTTATTGACTCAGTATGAAAACACCTATGATTGGACGCCAATAGTAACTTTGAGTAAACCAAAAGTAGCTTCTTATCAATTATTTAAAAAATTCATATGGAAAGACCTTCAATTGGTTTTTGAACAATTGGTTTTTAATTATTTATTCTTTTTGTTTTAACGGACGTCTGAAATAATTTTGAACACGATAATAATTTTACCATAATAGCTATTTGAAACGTTATGTAAAATTAACCGCGCATAACGTCGTACGAGGAAGTCCCGATGTTCAGAGGGGAATATGATGCTCAGATGGGAATATGAAGTTTTGTTCGATGTCACGTGTGATAGTCTCAACCAATCAAATGTTGATCAATGTTTACATACAGTGGAATAATATTATTAACCCTCTTGCTGTCAAAGGGTCATTAACCCTCTTAGTCCCAAATTAATGCCATTTCTTACATTGAAAACCCTATTTTTTCGAGGTAAAATGTATATTTTCTACTTAAGGAATGACTGTAATATTTTTTCTGTCTATGAAGAAATAACACAAAAAATATGGTGCACACTGAATAACCCGCGTAGCGAGTTATTTAAAAGTGTGCACCACATTTTTTAGGTTATTTCGAATAGACACAAAAAATATTACAGTCATTCCTTATAATTTAATTCTAAATTCCATTTTTAAAGAGTCTAATTTTGAAAAAAATGTTGGAGACATCACGGTCACATGACAAAACTATGTCTATGAGCTGATAGACAAAACACTTTCAGCCAATCAGAAGACACGTTACATCCAAAATTAAATTATATACTTTTGATACAAATTCCTCACTTAGTATACCTTTATTTATTAATTTGACTTTGTAAACATTAAGTTTACATAAATGACATTACAAAAACATTGTTGTTTTATTTTCAAACTGTACCGTTAACACATATGACGTCAACAAAAAGAGCGTTATTCGTGACGTTGATGTAAAACTTCGAACACCCGGAAGCGTTTGAGTAAGGATTTCGGTGCTCAGTGATACGGTTCACTCGACAACGTTGTCAACACGTAATGGCGGCCATTGTTTGACCTTGTTTTTGGCATTCCACGCTGTAAAGTTACATTCATATGACGTCAACAAAAAGAGTGTTATTCGTGACGTTAATGTAAAACGTCGAAGTAAACACTGACTGTCTACTGTTCAACTCAAAAGTCCATGTATCAACTCATAAGAATGCAATACATATTCTCTTTAACTGTTGACTTCTTAGTAAGTAAGTAACCTGGTCTAATATAAATATATTTGTCCCAGTTCATATACACCAAACTTCCATTAAGGCAATTGAAAAGTGAAATTAAAAATTAAACTTAACATAAAATACAAAGGAAAAGAGATACCTAATTGGATGACCATTAATTCTGGGGGTGGGGAGGAGGAGTTTAAGGGGACCAAGGATTTATATGGCTTATTAAGTTTTATATTGCAACTAGTTGTTTTTATTTCGGTACAAACTCGCCCTTCCCCAGTTTCTCAGCCTCATACAAAAATGTTTATATTTTTCTGAAATTGACCTAATATTGTATATTGCCTTGCCAATGAACATTTATTTTCAATCTGTACACAGTTATTTCCTGCATTTTATTTTACAGAATATTCATTTTCATCTTGTGTCATCACTCTTGAGCAATGTTTATATTATGTTCAGTTATTACTATGATTACATGTACATGTACCAGTCCAGAATATTCATTACCCTAATTCTCCTGCCCCCACCCCCCACCCCCAAAGAAAATTAAAAAATAAATAAATTGAAATTAAAAGGCCTACCTCTAAATTCATATCTCAGAAATTATCAAAGAAATTTACACAATGAAATTAACCAATTTCCCATCCATTTGGAAACCTTATACATGTGTCCCCTGAAACTTACAAAATGCCTCAATTCTAAAATCATTATATCTGATATGTTATATTATTCCAACAATCTAATTAAAAATGAAAACCTATTCACAATATTACTTTGAAATTCTCAAACATCATTAATATTATGAAATTCCAGGTGTGATTTAGTGTCAATACAGTCATGACAGTGGTGGTTCCAGGATTAAAAAGAAATGGGTTGTGGTTGACCAAAAAATGTATAAAATTTCAGCATGCATTGTACAATGTACATGTTACGATATTTATGAACAAAATCAAACATAAAATTGCAATCTAAAGATTTGGTATAACAGAAATTTGCTCAATGTTTAACTTAATAATTTTTTTTCAAGACTTTGAAATGTTTTCTTTGCCTGTAACTTATACATGTAGTTAGCAAAAATGTACGGGGGCATAATCATTTATAAAATATCCTTGTGTTGTGTTATTGATGACAGTGAAATTTAAAGTTTAATTTTGCTTTGAAGAACTTAATTATATACATATAATAATTGTGTGTGCATTTACTTTGAATTTCAAATTACAGGATGGAGAAAGATGTCCACTAATGGATTAAAACAGACGATGTTTTATATAAACAAAAATAATTGTACATGAATGATATACATGTAACAAGAAAATGGAAATGGAATGTCTAAGTGATTGCAACAACACATTTTAATGGAGTGATGTTGGAAGCAAAATTATTTTTGTTAAATGAAAACACTATGACTACAATGTATTCGGGGTAAGTAACCAATAAGTGTCTGTTTAGGGTTACAAAAGTGGGTTAGTTACAATGAACTATGATTTCAGTCCCCAAAATACAAAACAAATATAATATACATTGTATTCAAACATTTTTTTATTAGGGAAACAGACTGTGAAAATATTCTACATTGAACTGTCAGACATGAAAATTCTCAATAGAATAAGTTTGGGCTGGCACTTAAAATTTATAGGATATGCCACGTAATCCTACACAGACTTATGGCCCAATGGTATACTTTTAATAGTTAAAAGATTTTATTCTATTGTCTACATGTATGTTCTGTAAATGTCAATATTGTTTCCTTCAGATTTAAATCTTAATTTCAAGAATGAAGGGTACAGTAATTAAATTACATTTATATGATTGAAAACAATATAAGGGAAGTAACTCTTACATGACGTGCATCATATCCTGATGAAGTGTTAACATGAGGTGTATTAAAGCTTCTTTTTTTTTTTTTTTTTGCTAACCACCTTCACCAAAATTAAAGAAATTTATTCAATTTAACAATTGTTTTCATTAAATTCTTGTTTCAAAATTCCAATAAGGAACACATTTCATTTAATATGTGTTCCCTATTGGCTTTTTTTTTCAGATAAGACAGGCAGATGGCCTTGGTCAAACGGCAACTCGATATCATTTACACAAGTTTTATTACTCGACAAAAACACCGGTAGACGAATAGTTGGGCGTAGCCATTTTTTAATTGGTGACGACGCGTATCCAAATATAAACAATCGCCACAATGTAGATCTAGGACCCTCTATTGACGGACAAGTGATAAGGAAAAACCGTTTAAGTCGACTAAAACCCCTATATGATGCTTCAGCTTTATTATCATTATTGTTTCCGTATTTACAACTGCTTTTCATTGTAATATTATGTGTTGAAGAGACAAACAACAGATTTACAAGAACGTAGGTGCAAACTGTGGTAAAGGACGATTCGAGTGTACACATCGATTGATCATGCACAGTCACCTGATACACTGATACCCGGATGTCAACTTTGGCACTGTTTGTTTCTACTTGTCTGGGTCTGCTTATGAAGTGACTGCGGGACCAGTCAAAATTGATTTGTTGACACTGAAATTGGACTTTTAAAAGAACTTTTATCGGAACTAAAAGATCGAAGTTGTTTACCGGACAAAGGGTCTGACATGATAGCTATATCACTCGGACTGCGCCATTTTTTGTTAATCGTGTCGAACGATTTTCAACAACTCGTCACGTGACCAATGTCTTGACCTTAAAAGTTTGCCGTCCAACTGTAACTAGATTTGACAGGGCCAGTTATTTAATAAAACAGAATAGTGTAATACATGTAGGAAGGAAAAAAAAATTTAAGTTCTAGCGTTAAGTCACGATCAATGCATGGGTGCCATATATTACAAGGACGTTCCTTCTGAGGCTGCAATAACGCACATAGTGTTATAAATCCTTGAAATTTACTTTTCGTCTTCAAGTTAAAATTACCGCCAAACAATATTAATGCGCCTATTGCTATTTGACAAATATAAACAATTTGTAAATGGAAAATTTCGGCGATGAAATATTTCATACAATTGTTTTTTAACATCCTTATCAAAAACACAGAAAATATAAATCAATGTTAGACTTTCTATTAAGCACTATTTCCTATGTGCAACGTCATTTATTTTGGGTTATTCGACGAACATATTTTTTTGTTTTTCAGAATTAAAAGCATGAAAAAATTGACACCTAATTCAGTATTCCTGAGGAAAAATGCAAATTTTGTGTGCTAGCATAGGGCAGCTTTACTGCCCAAAAAATGCTGAAAAAGAAGAAAAGGATCCAACTTTTCATGACATTTTACGTTGACATTTTCGGCGCCGGAAATTAGCAACGTTGATCTATTTACTGATCTATTTACTGATACAACTTCGGTTGAGGTTGATTCCGGCAATTTTGCTTCAAAATGTCAATTGCAGTTGACACTTATTAATGTCCTAAAATATATTTGTTATGTTTTTTTTTTTTTTAATTTTTTGCGGATAATTATTTTCGAGAGGTGAAAGGCAGAGACAATTATATTATTTTAGAAACAAGGTTGCGGGAGGACCACGCCACCCGTAGTGGAGACACACAAAATAAAGATGACCGTTCTCCATTTCTACTGGATAAAATTGCTTAATTTTTTTCATAACATTGTGTTTCAAAGATTATCATGTGAAAATATAAAAAAAAATCGAGGCGGAGATTTTTTTAGAAACAGCTAATAATCATAGCAGACCAATAGACTTAATAGAAAAAGACAAAAATAGTGCCTTCTTCAATTTCGAAAAAAAAAATCTATAATTTTACAATTTATTGACACATATTATTTTATAAAGGGTTTAAATACCTAAGTATTCACCTTTTCGTGACATTTGAATGAATATTTACCTTTAAAAAAGAAAATCTTCCAATTTATAAATCTTCCGCACATGCAAAGAAAAATCTATAAAAAATTGAGACCCCTACTTTAAAATGGTACACATTTTTGCCCTGGCCTGAACACTCCTGTTCTTTACGAATTTCGATGCCAAATACTAGCGAGAATACTATGTTAAAATTTTTAGAAAATCGAAGGATGTATAATTTTTTGTTCCCATTTTGAATATCGCCATTTAATTTTACAGTGCAGAAATTAAAAATCCATAATTCTATATTTAGATAAAAAATAATAAGATTTCCTGTTGTTTTAGAATATAAAAATGACAATAAAACGTATTTTCATATATTTTTCACATAGAAACGTGTTTATAATCAACAGTCTTAATCGTCAGTACTTTGTATTAAACGAATGGAAAAAGTCAACGAAAGCGCGCCATTTTTCAGTTGACGTCGGCTGACGCAGAAGTCCAATTTTGCGCGTAGGACTTCTGAGCACCATGCACTAGTCACATTTAATCCAAAAAGCCGCTTCGGTTGTCCTATGGTATAATGGAATTTTATGCGACTGTCATACACGTGAGAGGTTAAGCTAGCTATAAAACCAGGTTTAATCCACCATTTTCTAAATAAGGAAATGCCTGTACAAAGTCAGGAATATGACAGTTGTTTTCCATTCGTTTGGTGTGTTTGAGCTTTTGATTTTGCCATTTAAGGGACTTTCCGTTTTGAATTTTCCTTGAATTTCGGTATATTTGTTATTTTTCTTTTTGCAGGTACTTGAAAATATCGTAAGTGTTGTATAGTCAATGGCTTGTAAAACGGTTGTAGTTTTACCGATTTGCATAATATTAAGTGTTATTGATTGCAAAAGTTCTAATGCCATACTATCAAAATTTGATTTCTTGAAATCTATTTGATATTTGCTGAAATAATTTAACTAAAAGGTTTTATTATGGAAACTGAATATATTAACAAAAAAGTGTTTACTCTTTTAGGTCTTTTTTTTTATTTGATCCGCTTTTTAACATTTATATTAGATTTCGGATTTTCAAATATTTTGATCTCGAGCATCACTGAAGAAATGCGCTTCTGGTGCATTAAAATTGGTACCGGTTATGTTATTGTTTTATAAAGTCGGAAGTATAGTGTCGAAGTCTGGAATACTTTAAAAATAGTGCCGAAGTCTACAATATCTCTTCATAAATGGAACATTATATCCAAATCATTACTTCAGCAACTAAACAATTGGCCGCATCATTATTCTTACTTTACTATTACTTGAGATTTCAACCGGCATGTCATTCGACAAAGGAGAAAACGTTTTCTGGCCGCGGGTCGTCAGCGGGAAAAGACAAGGCCGGAGCGAACGTTCCCACTATAAACCAAGGGAGAAAAATAAAAACTGTCTACTAAAAAGTCATACCCAGAATCTATTAAAATACATCTTTATACTCGTTCTTTAAAGCGCAAGACAAAGGACTATTTATGTCCGCGCGTCTGTTTAGTTGGTAATGCGTTGTCAGACTAGGTGATACTTCAAGCATCAACAACTATTTAACTATCTAAGTAATTCAAAGAATTGAATTCTGTTTTTTTTAGAATTCAATATAATAGAAATAATAAACTTACTAAAATAAATACTATTTTTTTGGGAGTGAACTTTAGGGGTGTGTCTAATAAGTCATCTTCAAAACGGAACGGTTATGTATAAAAGGAGATGCAGGGTATTCATCAATGAGACAGCAAGCAAACAACAAAACATTGATTAGACATTTAGAAGATATTCTTGGTATTAACACAATATGTCAAGTCCTAAATAAGTTTTTTCGATATCGTAATTCGCTTAATCAGAGATCTATATTTTAATTTGATTTTTTTTTTCATTTAAAAAGTATTGTTGTCCCCTTTAAGATCTTACAAGAAAGGGAAGAATATTATATATTAAGACTATTCTTGCTTTTGTTGATCATTCAGGATTAACACTTCAAAACTGGTTTAAGCCCATTTCGAAAAATATATTAACAGTTCAGATGTCAATTTGGACAAAAATTCCTCATTCAATTAATTTAATAACCGAAAAGTGTACTTACCATAGTTTAAGATTATCTGTATTATTAAAACTTTATAAATCATATTTGGACACTCCGTAATCAGCAGATCTTAAAAGTAGGAAGAAGGACGTCTCACGCATGATCAAGTCACTCACTAATGTAAGAAATTCTTCCGTCTACGTTTACCATTGAGCACATTTCTCATTAACGAAAAAATAAAACAATTTGCTTTCTTAAAAAAAAAGAAAAGCAATATGTGAACCGGAGACCGCTGACTGTTGCTGAATTTTTGACAGCTTTTGATTTGAAATAATTGACTGTGAACAGAATAAGATAATGATGATGTTACAACGCCTTTATTAAAAATATGTAATTGTGTGTAGATTCTTGCACAAGTTAATTGAAAGCAAGGTTGGATAGTTGTGAATAGAAGAGTGTCAATATACAGCTACTTTTTAAATTTACATTTTAAGGCTTGACTACTTTATTTATTACTTGGGAGTGTACATAACTTTTTCACAACTCTATTGCAAATCCCAGTTTCTGCAAACCGGATGTCTAATGCAAATTGCACAAACCAATCGCAATATAAATTTAAGCACTCAGTTTGCTTTATAATCTGGATGCATTTATTTTATCTATCATATCTTCATATTTTTTTCCTGGATGCCTTCAATTATTCTTATACTCGTTTTTGAAGCTGTCTGTACTCATGATGAATATTGTAAAGATATATTTAAAGTCCAATTTTCATGTGAAGTGAAACCCTGTGGCATCCTACTTATAAGAAGATTTCGTATATTTTTCTTGAGAGTAACACACCAGCTTCATTGGAACCTCTTATATATCTCATATATCCCAGTGAACTTGAAATTAAGGATACTACTGATACTACAAGGACTGCTTCATACCTTGATCTTTTCCTCAATATTGACACAGATGGACGACTTCACACGAAAATCTTTGATAAACGGGACGATTTCAACTTCCCAATTATCAATTTCCCATTTCTCAGCAGTAACATACCCTCTGCCCCTTCATATGGTGTTTACATATCTCAGTTGATACGTTATGCTCGTGCAGGTTCACACTATACGGACTTCATATACAAGAGTGTGCACCTAACTCAGAAACGGCTCCAAAAAAGTTATGAGGAGGACAGATTAAAAATGACACTCCGTAAATTTTACGGACACCATCACCAATTGGTCGATCCAAACGATTTGTCTTTATCCAAACTAACTAAGGACATTTTTACCACGTGTTAGATTGTGGTTTGACATTACGTCGTCTGATTTTATAATTACCGAACGTGACTTATTCCCGATTGTGACTGTTTTGCTGAGTTTTGCTATAAGACGTGTCACGGTACCTTTCTATCCAAAATTCATGTATTTAGTTTTGATGTTATATTTGTTATTCTCATCGGATTTTGTCAAATGTCTTATCGTTTGTAGTTATAAATCTTATTTTTTTCTGTTGTATTTGTGTGTTATGGTAAAGATTATTAATCACCCTGTTCGTTAATTAGATTTTAGTTTTGGTCAACTAAATTTATACGATATATTTGGTTTACAGTTTGATTTAGAAGAAACACCGACATAGCTAGATAATACTATTAATTATCTTATTACTACCACATTTTATATTAATTAGTATTGTAATTTTCATTGTTATTGATAAATGTTATATGAGTATTATAAACCAAATCTTGAATTCTATCCTAATTCTATCCTATTTTGGGGAAATTTCAGAAATTCAAATGTGACGTCACCTTCTTTTAGCGTTGATCTCTTTGGCTAACTCGGCTGTGAATTTTTATGTGCTGGATAATGTTGTTTTATGTATCCGTTTTTATTCTGTAGTTAGTCACCACTTCGGTGTTATCATGTATATCTATTATATAGTCATTTTTATAACTTTACTGTTTACAAAAGTATGAATTATTCTAAATACTAAGGATTTTCTTATCCCAGACATATAACCTTAGCCGTATTTGGCACAACTTTTTGTAACTTTTGGTCCTCAATGCTCTTCAACTTTGTACTTGTTTTGGCTTTCGTTCTTTTTTTATCTGAGCGTCACTGGTTAGTCCTGTTTGGACGAAACGCGCGTCTTGCGTATTAAATTTTAAACCTGGTACCTTTTGTTAGCTATTATTCGTATGTTTCTCTGTCCTATATGTTCTCCCATTTATTTGTATTGTTGTCATTTTAATGTTATATTTAACATTGCCATAAAAGCGGGATGTTTGGCTAGCCACAAAACCAGGTTCAACCCACCATTTTTTTCTTAAAATGTCCTGTACCAAGTACGGAAAATGGCCATTGTTATATTATAGTTCGTTTCTGTGTGTGTTACATTTTAATGTTGTGTTTCTGTTGTGTCGTAGTTCTCTTATATTTGATGTGTTTCCCTCAGTTTTAGTTTGTAACCTGGATTTGTTTTTTTTTCTCAATCGATTTATGAATTTCGAACAGCGGTATACTACTGTTGCCTTTATTTATATACTGACAATTATTTTGGTCTCATAAAACATCTCAAATTTCAAGAATTTCCTTAAGTTACTTAAATCCATCCAAATATTCTACAGGAAAACTTGGTTTTGAAGAATATCTCATTTTCAGAAGTCTTATGAATACCTGAACATACTCTTAAAAGAACCAATTTATATAAAAAGATATCAGGATTAAAATGTTGTCCGCCAGACGCGAGTTCAGTCTACAAAAGATTCATGATCAGTGACGCTCGTATAAAAAAAGTAAAAAAAGGCCAAATAAAGTACGAAGTTGAAAGGAATTGAGTACCCAAAATTTCGAAACAAAGGTTTTGCTGAATACATCTGAGGTAATCGCTTCGAAAATGTCAAAGTTTATAATAGGACAGCCACTCAAAAAAAGAAAGAAAAGAGAAACAGCTAGAGGTCAGAATACCTTAACTAATGATGACCATGCTTGAAAGTCACATGTCAAGCTCTAACTGCCGTGTCCTGAATTTGGATAAGAAACGCGAAAATTCACATTCGCGAGTGAAATTAGTATTTATGCATATTCAGAACGAGAATATCTTACAATTAGTACAATTAGTAGGTTTTGCTAGATACGCCGACAGGGATCAAGGGCTGGAAATTTGAACTGCTACAGGAAATGAAGATATACTGGATAAAGGTAGAAATTACCTTCAACAATGAGCAAAACCTATACCGTAAAGTCAGCTATAAAAGGACCCGCCATGACAAAATATGAAACAATTCAAACGAAAAAAACCAACGGCCTGATTTGTGACAAAAAATTAACGAAAAACAAATACATCATTTTAAAAAGTAATAAATTTACTCCGCTAAAGTAAGAGGCTATTCTAGGGTGAATCTTTAAAACACTTTAAAAAATATTTTTCAAAAACAAAATGACAACACAAAATTAATTGTTTCAAAAAGAGAGGCGGAAGATACCAAAGAGATATTCAAATTAATAAGTCAAAGACATTAAACTGACCATAAGACAAACATCAATCTCAATCTACAAAACACAACAGAGGAAAGTAAAATCATTGAACCCAACCAAAATCTAGGGGTGATCTAGTGTGCTCCGAAAGAGTAAGATTGTAGTTTAAAGACAACATTAGTTTATTGACTTGACATAATAACAATAATGTTGAACCTCGCATTTTCTCGTTTCTCAGCCTTATCCTTATGTCGTTATCATGTCAAATCAATAAACTAATTTAGTCTACATATATGTTATACTGATCATCGCTGTTAAAGATAACAAATTCCGTCAGACAACTCATAAAGGAGAATGGTCAAATATGATGGTGAAGTCTTGTAGTCAGCACTTCTGTGTTGGCATAAATTATCATTGATATGGTCATTTTTATAAATAAACTGTTTACAAAACTGATTTTTTTCGGAATACTAAGGACTTTCTACCCCAGAAATATATTACCGTAACTGGTAAATTTGGGTCCTCAATGCTCGTCAACTTCGTAATTTATTTGATCATTTTAACTTTTTTGATTCGAGCGTCAGTGCGTACAAAATTTTAATCCTGGTATCTATAATGAGTTTATTTGGTAGGTTATTTACGGATAAGTACTGTACCATTATTTTGGGTGCATTAACCCATATACATGTAACATTGCAACAAAAACTAGAACGAGTGTTTTCGAGAAGAGCGTGCGATGTGAACTGCCGGTCCTAAATCCAGATAAAGAAGTGGGAAGTCAATCATTTAGTAATTGTATCTAAGTAATAATCAATTTAATCGGAGGTAGTTGTCTGTCAGTTCTATAGTGCAAATGAAACCTACGGCTTTCAAAATGAAGTGATTTTGAAGTAATTAAATTTTATTTGGCATTTCCGGACTTTCGGACGGTTTTTGTCATTTTCTTGGTTTTCTTATAGAAATCCTATACAAGTGGTAAAATTGAGAAAGGTGATGACGAATTTCATTCTTATTTTGCTATATTTAATGTTATATCTTTTATTTTAAAGTTCTACGATAACGGTATTTTGCACAATCTGTACAGTAAAAAATCTTTGTGAGATATACGAACGTCATTACTTGCGAGTTAAAAGGGGAAGGTTTGAGATAAAAAAAAAATATACCTGTGTCTTTTTCCAAAACTGAATGCTGTATGTTTGTTTTTTTATTCATTTATATATTTTTAGTTTTTTTTCCTTTTTATTTTTGGGAGGGGGGGGGGGGGGGGTCACCATTAAACTTTCTTTTGATACTGTCTGTATTAGCACCTAATAATTGCTGAAGACTGTGTGGTGCCCTCTAGATGGTCTTTGCATTTTGACGCATATATCTCCGTTAACTAATTTTGGTTGTTGCATATTTTAATAGACGTGTTACGAAATGGTATATACTCGACGCTGAGGTTGACAAATTAGACTTTAAGTGGGGGTATCGTATCAAAACACAAAAGTGGTTTAAAGATTTGAATTACCTGTGTATCAATTGAATCTTGTGTTAAAACTGCACAATAATGATGTCCACGTATGTTTGTTCCTTATAACAGACGTCCCTTTGATCTCTTTATTATGGACATTTCATTATAAATAATCATTATGTAACAAATGTCCATAAAAATAAATCCGTGAGGAATAAAAATGAAGAATCCCATAATATTTCTTCCTTTTGGAACACTGACAGGAGGCAAGAGTATTGCAGAAAGGATATAAAATCCAAGAGAAAAGAGAAAAGGAAAGCCGATAAAAAGAAGTAATAGATGAGAGAGACAACACTTGCCTTTTTTTTACGGACCTAGGTTAAACCTTCGTGAATGTTTGGCAATTGTACATATCATGCATATGACCAACATGACGCCTCTAGAGCCTCGCTTGCCCTTATAAGACCTTAGGAATGATTTTATAATATAATAATCTGTTAATGCCTACTTTGGAAAAGCTTAATTTCCCTTATATTATTTTCATGTAAAATGATACTGGTTCGACACAACGAAATGAGAATCTTTGGAAAAGACATCCTATATATGCATATTCATGCAAAGTTTCAAAACATTTCGAATTGTAGTTTTGAGGTCTAAAATTGTCTTATCCGTTTGACCAGCCTTTCAAACAGTCTGAAAAGTCTAAGACAAGTTGTTTCTTTGTTTAATACTTTAACTTTAACTTTAACTCAGTCTTAGAAACTAAAGTTTAAACTGAAATTGTAATTCCTCTTGTAAGGGTTCTATGTCAAATGTGACTCATTTTTCGCCTGTTTGACATCCTAAATTCACATAAAAGAATCATATACATTATTTTTTTTAAATTCACACGCAGTAGTTTCCTAGGACAACAGTATGATGCCGAACAGTTTTAATTTACTGCCTTCAATTCCCCCAGGATTTTGTCGCAGAAAGAATAAAATGCAATAGTCCTATAATCATAAGCAATGATATCAGAAAATGATTACTAGTATTCTAAATTGATATAATTTCAAATGAACGAAAGAAGTGTGTAGAATACCTGGTTAACATCGCGCTAATTGAAGTTTACCTGTTTTAATCGATAATCAATGTTTTGACACAGTCCCCACATTTAAAGTCTAATTTGTCAACCTCAGCATTGAGTAAACACTTTTTCGTAATACGTCTATTAGAACGATCAAAACTACATTTTCATATAAAAAAACAATGATTTACAGTTTGAAAATCAAAAGCTTAGTGTTACATTCCATTGTGCATCAGATATCATATAGACGTTGATGAACAGGTAAACAAAGTTTAACTTCCTGAATGCGATAGGCTCCTGATCGATTGCTCCATGTTATATTTTATCATACTGCGTCATAATGTTATCTTTGATACACATTTCTTCACCAATCTTGTTGTTATTACAGTTCTATGGTAAGTTTATTTTATATGTAAAACTTATTGTAATTACATAAAGTGCAACTAAGAGAAGTTGAATGTTTGAATTTAGGCGGGGTTTTTTATTATGCACAGTTTTGTGTCTTTCCACCTCGGTATTTGAATCAAGTGTGGAAGGTCACAATTTCGATCACGACTAGGTCGATACAAAGACGTACAAAGTATTGCATATGAGTGAAAGAGTGACCACTGAATTTAAAAATAAACACCCTCCAGTAATCCATTAGACTATCCGTCTTCTCAATTTGCTCTGATGAGGATTGGTTGTTCTATTTCACCTGTTACTAGTCTATTTTTATGACGTATTTTAAATAATTGTAATAAATTCAAATTAATAGTCATATTCATGGTGATTGACTCCAAAAAAATGGCGTTTACTTATTAATAAAGACATGAAACAAAGAATAATGTACTTTGTTTGAATGTATACAATAGGGACTACGATCTTGAAAATTCGTAAACAATGTTATATCTGTATTGGCACGTAAACGGTCACATTTTCACATTAGCTGGATAAAACTGTCCGAGTCTAGATTCACTTAACCAAAAATTGGATATAAATAAAATTGAGACAAAATATAATGTGAAAAAAGTATTTTAATGTAAAAAAAAAGTTGTTAAACAACATAAACAATGGGTATATTTTTCCTTTTAGTATATTATACTATATTGTTTGTTTGTTTGTTTTGTTTGTTTGTTTGATTGTTTGTCTGTTTTTGTTTGTTTTGTTTTCATTGCAATTGCAATATACTTCATTTGTGTCTTGTGAATTTCAAACGACAATTTGAGATGCGATTTGGAGAATGCTATAACGATAGGAGATTGTCAACCATTAAAAACCGTGCAGTAGAATTCATTTTTTTTATATATACATATTGTGTTGCTTGTATGCTTTGGAGAATGCTATAACGATAGGAGATTGTCAACCGTAAAAAAATCGTGCAGTAGAATTCACATTTTTTTTACATATTGTGATGCTTGGATGCTTTGGAGAATGCTATAACGATAGGGATTGTCAACCGTTAAAAATCGTGCAATATAATTCACATTTTTTTTACTTATTGTGTTGTTTGGATGCTTTGGAGAATGCTATAACGATAGGAGATTTTCCACCGTTAAAAATAGTGCAATAGAATTCAATTTTTTCTTATATATATAGTGTTGCTTGGTTGCTTCCGCGTTAAATCGCAGTGAGACTTATGCAGAAGTTTCAAGGGAAATAATCATGCATGCAAGGTTACGGTTTTCATTTCAGTAAACACAAACTCAAGAGAGGTTCATATGACAAATATATCTGAAGTAGTTGGCACTGATGGTATCAACTTGAAATGTGTATATGCCAATGATCATGGCGACCTAGTGACAGGTGTAGACTTCTTTGCCATAAATGATTCTACAGACTCATTTGTCAAAATAGCAGAATCAACATTATCTATGTCAAACCCAACAAAGTTACTACCCTATGGAGAATATCTGTTTGGCAGTGCTTATATCACCAAATTGTCAGATTTGCCTTCTGAAGTTGTTCTCACATTTAATGACCTAAAATGTAAACATGAAAGAAGCTATAGATGCAGGCTGAGTGTACACAGCGCTGTGCCAACTCATTCGGCACCAATACAAATATTTGTTAGAGGTAAGAGCATCATGTAATAGTTAGCATGCGCAACCCCCCGAGTACCAGGATGTCCTACTACAGATCAAGTAACCTGTGCAATTTGGGGGAAAAGTTTACTGTTTACCCATGATGTTGTCGTGAATAGAAACATTAAACAGTTAATTTTCCCCCCAAATTGTACCGATTGTAAGCTTGATTTTACATTTTTAGGTTGTTCTTACTTGACCGAGTACCAGGATGTCCTACTACAGATCAAGTAACCTGTGGAAAAAGATAAATTCCATAGTCAAAAGTCGGTAATATGAAAATAGTATATTTGTTAGCCGGCATGAAGTAAACACGACGAATCAAAGATTTCAACTTAATATAAAACTAATATCGGATAATGGTGTTGATAAAAATTACACCATTCCAGGGCCTTTTGTTTTCCACATAATTAATATTACCAGTAATTAACAAGTTCCGGGTCGAATCCGAATCCGATACCGATATCAATAGTATATATACATATATGTTACATGTAGTTTCCGGTTGTAATAAGAAAACAAAAACGGCTTCAAACAGAAACGGCGAATCAAAGAATTACACTTTATATATAACTAATATAGGACAATGGTGTTGATTAAAAATTACACCATTCACGCTTTTTTGTTTTCCATATATTTAATATTACCAATAATTAACAAGTTCCGGGCCGAGTCCGATACCGATACCAATAGTATTTGTTATACTTCATGTCAAAATGCCAGATTGTGATTGGTTAATACGAGGTAGATAATTTACTCTATCCCATGGAAAATACTCTATTACCCTTCACGGAGACTTTTGATCAATTGTTCGCTTTATTAAATATGGATGGTTGTTATGTTCACGATGTCATAGTTTATTACTTTGAATTTTATATTTAATAGACAGTATAATAACAGAACATTCAGTTTAATAATAAATTGAATAACACATAGCTGAGAGGGCGATAGAGCAGATTGTTCCCCCTCGAAAAGACATTGTTTCGCCAAGGTTGACAATGTTTTCTCGGGGTAACAATCTGCTCTATCCCCTTCTCACGGGTTCAAACAGAAAGATTTTGAAAGCAAAGAAAACTGTGCACCTTATAATCAGCATGACTTAATCAGATGACAATACAAATACTAAAATTCCAGGCTAAAAATAAGGCGAAAGTACTTTAATTCAGTCACGAAACATGTCACGGGTGTGTTTTAGTATATCTATATTTGGCAGTGGTAACATCACCAAATTGTCAGATTCGCCTTCAGAAGTTGTTCTCACATCTAATGACTTAAATGCAAGCACGATGGAAGCTTTAAATGTAGATTAAGTGTACATCAAGCTGTACCAACTGATTTGGCCCCAATGCAAGTATTCATCGAGGTAGATGAAATTTTGTACATAAGATACCATGTGCAGTAGAAAATTCTTAGATATTAAACTGAAGACTTATATACTTTTTTCAAATTTGGTGAGATGGCCTCGGTGGCTGAGTGGTCTAAGTACAATGTAGTTTAATTGTTGTATCGCTAGCTTGTCAACACCGAGGTTGTGAGCTTGAATCCGCATTCGACTTAAATCTTAATTGACTAGGATTGTCACTTTTCCTATCGAAGGTCGATGGTTTTCTCCCAGCAATCCGGCTTCCTCCACTTATAAAGACTGACCGCCATGAAAACGCACATAAGTGCCGAAGGTAGCATAAAACACCAACCAATCAATCAAATGCGGTGTGAAAACCATTTTGAATGATATTCCTTATAAAAGTCATCTGATAAAACTATACTTTCTTACAACGGGTGCAAACGGATAAATACATACTTTATGCATTTGCTTGCGATCTTAGACCTTTTAAAGATGGTATATTTGGACACTTTTATTATTTAGCAAACACATATTTGATAGACTAAGTTTAGGATGGTATTGCTTTCAATTCCAAGTATCACAGGCACTTGTCTCTGAAAAAAGCATTTCCTATATACCTTAATATAACACAAGGTACTTAACTCGCAATTTTGAAAAATGTCACCTGTCGCGAATTTCCGTTATATTTCGATTTTTCGGTTGTCCCTACTATAACTTGTTATGCCGTAAATTTAAATTGATTTATCTACACAATGGTGTATAACACGCCTACATTTGTAGTCGGAATCATTCGTAGCAGGCCTCCCAAAGAATGTCAGTCGTAATTATTTCGTATACCCACAACCGATTGAACATATAAGTCTCGCAGTAAAGGATTTATCATAAAAAGTATTTCCAATAAACCTGTTAGTTTTTGTCTTAATAGAACTTATCATTGAGATAGTAAATTTGTAAAAGATTCCGTGAAAAAAAAATCTATCAAATGTTATTTGAGGTATGCCTAATGAGGTACGAGTTTCTATTTTTAGACTCAAATTTTCCCTTTCCATCAATGTCATTCAGACTCTCTCTGGACTCTTACATATAAAATGAGATAACCCCAAGAAACATTTATTTTTAGCAATAAGATTTGACCATTCGGAAACCGAGATAGATACCAAATGGACAATTATAATTAACCATTTACTGCGAGACTTATATTTCCAATCGGTTGTGTATAACCGTAATAATTGCTAGTTAAGTACCTTGTGTTATATTAAGGTATATAGGGGGAAGGGGGGGGGGGCATTTTAGAGACAAGTGGCTGTGACAATTATACTGAACCAAACATTCAACACAATTTCAATGATACTTTAACTGTGATACTCAGGACGACTAAAGTTGTAAAGAGCATTAACTGTGTGTCGTTCAAACGCAAGCGATATCGAACCAATAAACGTTTTCGACTTTTCCGTTTCGTTCACTATATGTCCTGGTGCTGGAGAGACACATACGTTTATATGTTTAATTATGCAAGCTTCTAATCATTGCTGTATCGCTTTCAAATAAAATACCGAAGAATGTGTAACATTTTCTTCAAAGGGTCCTCAATGTAACGTCATTAGGGTGTGATGTCATATATCGAATTGTTAGGCATGTGACATCACATATGTCCAGCTGTTGTATTTTCTAGGCACACGAAATGCAACCATATATAATTAGTGGCAGCAAGAGAGTTAAATGTTTGATATGTAAAGTTTCAAAACTTTTTTGGGCAAAACAAATTTGCCATATAAACGACGAAATATATTAATACATGACATTATACGTTATATGGAATGCTACTGATCCCCCACGGATCAATAACGTAACAGTACACTAATTGCAACGATCGAGTACCCAAATTGAGTCCATTTACTAGTAGCAAAAAGAGACTAAATTTGTGTTTTTGTGATTTGACATTATGCACGTCTTTCTTAAAAAAATGAATAGTAAGCATTGACTATTGTAAAATTGTTCTAATAATTAGAGAAATAAAACAAGACATACGTTATTCGATTTTTACGGATGTTAATTACTTAAGCATAGATACAATTTGGGTACTCCCAATTACAGAATCGTGTCTTGTTTGGAGGTCGGTTCAAACCAATATTTCTATGATTCATGAATATGGATTCAAAATTTAATTGGTGGAACTACATAGTAAATAATGATACATCTACAATATCAACACAAATGGAAACTTTTGTCTGGATTATAAATAAACGTAGGTGAAAAAACTGTCAAAATATGTGCAATTTGGGTACCGTCACGTTAGAGGGTTAGTACAATCCATAGGGGGTAAAACCGAAGACCGAATCTCCTCAGTAGTGAACCGTATAACGAATTTATCGCACTTGGGACCTTTCCTGCCAAGTTATGTACGAAAAATAAACAATGAATTACAATAACATTAATTTAATAGATGACGTCATCATTAATAGTAGACGTGACGTCATGATACCCATATGAAATCTACTGACACATACGGATCCATAGGGGGTCACCACGCGAAGGCGTTAAACCAATCACAAAGTTTCTAATTTACCCGAGGTGCTACAAGAGACATTTACTGAAGAGGATCCTTACTTATACGTAAGATATGCACATGACATTTACAATCTCGTTCAACCGACTTAAACACAATATACATAAATTAGTAAAATTTAACTCTCTAAAACAGTATCATAGTTAAGAAAAAAAAACTTGTACAGCGTTAAAAAAACAATAATGCACAATTTAATATCACAGAATGCTTGCCACGCTTTCATGTTAAAAGCTGATATGAATCATACTGACCAACTTCAGCGGTTGTATCCAGAATAGTATTAGGTGTAATACCACCATTGATTTTCCCCTATTAGTCTTTGTTAAATTTGCACTTTTCAAAAAATTGTGCAGAATTTATCTTTGTTTCAAATAAAGAAATACTTGGCATGAGTAAAGTTTGATCCTGTCCAGTACTATAGAAAAAATTTCACATAACATTTCATTGCATATAAGAAAATAACCATCACTGGAAGTTAACCAATCAAATTTTCCCCCTTTTTTAACCTGTATACAAGCTTTAGTAACCATGTAACCTCAAGTTTCCAAAATATTCTATAGAAACCCCAAATAAAAAAATAATGGTGCTTTGAAATACCCAAGATATATGTTTATGACCCAGAAATGTTTTACTGCAATGAAATGTAGGATCAATTACCTACAACTGTCAAATTCAAGGGAATATTTTTTTTCGACCTATTTTCGTATGCAACCGGATGTGACGTACTATGATTTGGTGGTATTACACCTAAAGAAGACTTTTTTGTTAAATAAACTGAATGTGACTTTTTTCCTTTGTTATACTGGTTATTTCAAGCATTCCTGTCAAGTTTTGTCATAATCAGTTCAATAGTTTGAGAAAAATCTAGTATAATGTAAGACGACATCTGCAGCGATTCGAGCTAAATTTCTTCGAAAAATCCAAACCAAGCCGCATCATGATAGAATATAGTGTGGACCAATAAATGATCAAATATTTATCTCATCTGCCTACAAACAGTTGAATATGATACAAAAGATGACTTTAGGATGATAAATACTACCAATGGACCTCTTTGTCTTCCTTATAAGGTCTCTTTTGGTCCATTTATACCTTTCATTTCCTCAAAATTTCGACTTTATAGGCCAATAAATAAAAATTTTGGGATAACTTTCACTCATTTATGATAGAAATGTTATAATAAATGATTAATTGAAGTATTCAAGCTGAATGAACTATCCGTATAAAAGTTTACTGTCTCCAAGGAGGTTTCAATAAGTCCTTACATAAAACTTAAATTTACTCTGCGTTCCAGAGAGGGACATAAAAAGCTTCTCTTTTGGTGAATAATTTGTTGTTACTGCTTTAAAAATCATTTCATTTACTTAAAACTATATATTTATTAAAGTATTTCTTAGGAAAAATTTTCTAGTATAGCAGAATATAAGAAAAAAGGAGAAAAAGCTCCCCAAAACTCTAAGTATGGCTTATTCTGTCAACTAATATTCATGGTAAAGTCCTATTTCAAGGAAATTTTCTCATAAAATGTGTTTTGGAGACTCAATCCACTCAGAATATTTCATTATTAGTAATATTTCACTTAAATAGCAAGAAATTTTAACACATGAGAGTACTCACAAGGTCAAAGGTGCATGTACAGCTTCCCATATTAGGTGTAATACCACCATTGATTTTCCCCTATTAGTCTTTGTTAAATTTGCACTTTTCAAAAAATTGTGCAGAATTTATCTTTGTTTCAAATAAAGAAATACTTGGTATGAGTAAAGTTTGATCCTGTCCAGTACTATAGAAAAAATTTCACATAACATTTCATTGCATATAAGAAAATAACCATCACTGGAAGTTAACCAATCAAATTTTCCCCCTTTTTTAACCTGTATACAAGCTTTAGTAACCATGTAACCTCAAGTTTCCAAAATATTCTATAGAAACCCCAAATAAAAAAATAATGGTGCTTTGAAATACCCAAGATATATGTTTATGACCCAGAAATGTTTTACTGCAATGAAATGTAGGATCAATTACCTACAACTGTCAAATTCAAGGGAATATTTTTTTTCGACCTATTTTCGTATGCAACCGGATGTGACGTACTATGATTTGGTGGTATTACACCTTTTAATACAACAACTTCATAAACTGTGACGAAAAACAGGTAGACCGTAAACATACGTGTATTTCTCCATATTCCAAGAGCATATTACAGGAAATCTTGAATCGTTTCTCTTGGAGAACAAGTAATTAATTAATACGATAACATTTTCACTGGATCACTAGCCTATGGTATTTTGTATTCGAATTATTTCGATGTTGCATTGAATCTATCAAGGCAATATCGAATGAATTCCATATATCTTACAGTTCCACCGTCGAAACCTCAACATGTTTTGATAATTGATACACCAGTGGATGTTTCAACTACAGCTGCAAAAGCAAGTGTTCGCATTCCTACATCGTCTAAAAATAAGCCAACTATAACATTTCCAGGAAAAGACATCATCCAGACAACTCCCTTGTATAATTTTGGTTCTCAGATTGTTGATGACGACATTCTGTCTACTACCTTCTCCGATTACAACACTGTTCAGCAAATGACCGAGGAGAAAAGTATAATGGGAGAAGACTATATTACGTTTAAATGTTCTGGAAATGTTGGTAAGCCTGCAGGAATGTTCATCTTTCAAAAGTTTCGTGAGGACAACATCCAATCTACAACCTATAATGCAACGACTACCGAAATAGAAGAGATTCCAGGAAACTGTTCATACTATCGTACAAGCTACCTCATATTTCAGGTAACTGCTGAAGACAACCTGGCAGTGATACGATGTGTAGTAGTATCACCTTTAGCAGAAGAGGACACGTATGTAGATTCAGAAAAGGTAGAAGTTAAATGTAAGTATGCAATTATAGGACAAAAACGTTTACTACTCTCTCTCTCTCTCTCTCTCTCTCTCTCTCTCTCTCTCTCATGTCATGTAAACTGAGCATAGTTCGATTAAAACGTAAACTTAACAGACTTTGTGCCATGAACATACAGAGATATCTAGTATACGTTAACAAGACAGAAATTAAACAACACAAATAACTAAAACCCATATAGAAGTCTTAATACAGTCTTCTACAATAAGTCCTTTCTTTTATCATAGATACTAGTTTGAAGTTGTTTATTTAAAAAAGGGGTCAAATATGAAATTGAACTCTTACATGTAGCCTTGGTAGCATTTTTAGCTTCGGATGTAAGTTCTCGCTGAAATAAGGGACACTTGTCTTTAAGAAATTTTGTATGTATTCGGCTTCAGATGAATAAAATTAACGAATCGGCTTGACTTTCCGTCTTGAATTTTCCTTAGAGTTCAGTATTTTTGTTGTTTTACTTTTTTCTAGCACAGGTGCACAAGAACAGGTATTACCCATCCGGGCTATAGCTTTTTGTTGAAAGTTCAATACATCAAACTGGACAAATTTGGTGTTGTTGGTGGGTCTCTGATAGTCTGCGTTATTTATTTATACCCTCTCTTCTGGGCTAACTGCGATTTAGAGTTGGATCTATTGTATAAAACATCTATCTAGTGTTGAAGATCGTAGGTTTCCCTCTGGATATCTATTTTGTGTTGTTCAGTAGCTTTTTCTTTGACGTAGACAAGATGATCAACATGATCAACGCAAGTTTCGCTGACCTATCTGAAATTAATTTCAGGAAGTTCAGTACTGTTATCCGAAGGAACCTCCATTAAAACGACGATTTTGCTTCTTTCCTAGCATGCCGATTCTCTAATTATGTTCATTTCAATATCACATGCATGAATTTCAATAACTTCCATCTTCAGATCACGTACAGATACCAACTGTAACAAAACATCCTGATAAACAAGAATATATAATTGGTAGAGATATTTCTATAATATTAACGTGCACAAGTGACGGAAATCCTAAACCAATCTATCGTTGGTATAAAGAAAACCAAGATAATGGCATTATAACTGCTGGAATCTTTATTATTAGTAATATAAATACCACAAATGGCGGTATATATATTTGTAACGTCAGCAACACCATCAATGGTCATACCTACACAAAAGCGGCTAAAATGGAAGTCGATATTATAAATGAAGGTAACCTTAATCAATGAATTATGAATTTACCCCCATGCTTAATCGACACTGTAAACGTGTATATTTCTGATTATATCAATATCTAATATATTCAATTGACCTAAATGATATCGTATACGCTGGCAAATTCTTCATACTATTGAACAGAGAGTTATATAACAGTAATACTGTTACCTCCGGTCGGAAAATACATAGAATATGCTCATATGAATTTTAGGGATTGAAATCTTTTATATCTTTTTATAAGGAAGCAGAGAAAAATTATCAATCAACGATGAATTGCTAAAATTGTTTGAACTTTAAAACAAATTACGGTATTGACGTTCTAGAATTGTTTGTTTATAGTTTATCAAGGCTGAATTCATTTTCAACAGAATCTAATTTTATTATCAAATTTTATGGATACTTATGTATATTTATATGGATACATAAGCAAGTTGAACATTTACTTAGACAGTATTGGTATAGTCTGTCTGAAATTTGAATTAAAAAAGCAGCTTCATGGTAAATGTCAATTAGAGAGTAACTCCATTGAAAAAATTACTATTTTGTTTAGATCGTTGTCGTTTTGATATTTTCAAACTATGAACAGAATGTGGCACTGGTTTCTTACGTATCTTGTTAATTGGTTTTTTTTTTAAATAACGAGTCACGTGCTATAAAATAATCAGCATTATATATTGAATTAAAACAGACTCATTCAAACAACTTATATAATTCAATTTTTGTTTTCTAAATGATAAGTAGAATAAAGCAAACTGTTTACTGGTTTATGTATCAATTGTTTAATCTTGAACCAAGAAATAACAAAATAGAAAAAAACAAGCAAACATAAGAAATCTTTATTTCAGAAAATGAAGCTAAATCTACAACCTCAAAAACCATCATTTCAAATCAAACTGCAGAATTAAAAAACGATAACACCGGTAAGTTTTTGTAGTTGCAAGTTCACAAATTCAAATTGGTAAAAACTAGGTTTGAATTGAGCATCTGGTTTACCCTGAAAATTTTAAGCACTCATCCTGATAAGGCGATGCATTTTTGTAATATTTATTTCATTTATTTATGCATGCATAGTGTTCATAATCATCCTTTACAATAGATGTTAATAGGAATCAGTACAATCTTATAATTTCGATTTTCAACCACTTTTTCATACATTCTGAAAGATTTCTACAGTTGAGATAGTTGCTAGCCCTTACGTTTCTTAAAAAAACAAAAACAAGAAGTAATCGATCGATATTTTTTGTGTTAACTTTATTTACATATATGATAATAATATTAACAGATATGACACGTATTTATATTTTTACGGGATTGACAGATTGTGCCACTATTGGAAAGGAGAACTGCTGACCCTTTATGAGCACCTGATTTTAATCCCGGTTTCAATATGAGATTCGGGTCGACCTATCAATGATTTTCTGTACAAAGACGTTGTATGATTGCCGATGATTGTTTTATTTTTCATAACTGTGTTTGTAAGTTCGTCTCTTCTTTTTGCTATGGTATTGCCTGTCTTTTTTTACTTTTTGTGTTAGTTACCTTAGGTTTCGTCTTTTAAGAAGAGGTCAACAGTTTAAATCCTATTTTGGGTCTGTACAAAGTCAGGTTTATTATAATTCTTTACTGTCATGTAAGTAAAACATGATACTTATGACAAATACAAATGATAAACAATGAACAAAAAATTTAGCTCTATAAAGTTTAAATGTTTGCCTTGTCTGTGTTTAATGTATTGACTTGGTTGTTATTAGTTTTCAAAGTTTACTCTGATGTTTAATAGTATTGGTCATGTAAAAATTCCTGTTATCTTATATACATGCTATATTTGATTCGCATACAACATATTCCAAGTCACTGGTGTTTAAAATATCCAAATATATGAACATTATTCATGAATCTTATACTGATTTTTTTAACTGCTTGTATTGAAGCTGTCATTGTGGTTGGCACAGTATGCGGATCAATAATATTGGTTCTTTGTGTGATGTTATTTGCTGTTGTACAGAACAAGAAGAAGTAAGTATCAAGTTATATTTATACATGCATTGAATTAATTAAAATAAATCATTATATTGTCGTTTTTGGACAGCGGGTCGATGAATATATTGTAATGTGACGTCATGGATATAAACATTGACCGTTTCAAAAATCATGAAAATCACTGAAGAAACATTTAGTGTCGACATTGGTACCGCTATTGCTGTTTATGTTTAACTACCTCTGGCTCGATACGACGGCTGGTGGACTCATTGTAACAGTGCTCGAGGGTTTCACCAACTCGATAGCACGTATTACCGAAATGGCATGAAATTCGAATTGTTTTATACCCCCACTCTAAATATTTGGTCTTTATTGCAATCACCTTGTCCGTCTTATCCGTTCATAATAACAGGTAAAAATGTCAAAAATTGAGGTACAGCATTTACCATTGTGTTATATATTTAATCACTATAAAAACAAATAACTATTTCAAAAAAGAGAATCAAAATGGCATATAGACATTCCATAGACAAAGTGCATAAGCAAAAATGAAAGACAAGGATATATTACCAAAAAAATGGACCAAACAATAAAGGTTAAAAATATACAAGGACACATAAAAAGAACACTATAACACGTAATTAAGATGACACACAACGTCAGTACCTAAAATCTATACTTAAGGACCGTCATGTATTAATTGTGAAGTTGATTCGGAATATTTATCAAAAAGGTCTTGGTATCTTCCAATGAACTTTTTTAGAAAAAAACCGAGACGTTCTTTAACATAACCCTGGTTCATCAACTTTCTCAATGTTTTTGCTCAGACACTGGTGACGTTTTTTAATATCTGAGTAGCAGTTGCAAGCTCTTGAATACCGAATGAGTTTGGAAATGTATATCCCATATGCAGGTGAAGTTGATTTGTTGCTGCTTAGGTAGGGCAAATTTATAATTTCAAGATTAAAATCGTTTGTCATAGAATCTGGTACTGAGATGACCACTTATGTAAAATTCGAGGTATTAGTCTAAAAATGAGGCGAAGGAAGCCGTGTCTGTTGTTTCTTTAATTTCTAGTTCTGGGGGATATATTAATGGAACCCAATCAGAAAAGTTTGGATTGTTAATGGAAAGAACATAAACGATATATCTGAAATTAAATGATCTGACTTCTTGATCTTATTGTTTTTGACAAGCGACTGATGGAACTCCGTCTCATATGAAAATAGGAAGAGGTCGGCAAGGAGAGGCGCACAGTTCGTTTCCATAGGAATGCCTACAATTTGTTGAAAAAGTCTTAGACCATTTCATTTTTGTCAGTGTTAGATATTCATATCAACGTACAGTAGTGCTAGAAGGACAACTATTTATAGTAGTTTTCATTAACTTCATCTATTTTTCTATAGAACTTTAAGGTGTCCTCTTACAGTTAACTGCCGAAACATAACAGAAGACTATGTAAACACAACACAGCAACATAATTCACTATATGAAGGAGTTGGACATGTTTTGGATGTACATAACTATGAAGAACTTTCAACAAGGGAACATCAGTATACAAATACCAACTTTAGTTACTGTAGTAGTTAATTAAAGTAAAGAGCTACTCTGCGATAGAAAATATTTGCATTATAAAAAAAATATCCATTACCAATTGTTTTAGAAGGATATATGTGTGTTTGTATTGCCCTAATAAACATTTTGTGTACTTTTATGGGTTTAGTCATTATCAGGAAATATTTATGCGTGTATAAATATTATCTAATTTTGCCAAACGTTTTCTTATCATAACGTATAAAATAACAGCCATTTAATATCAGCCAAATACATATTTTATAAAGGTTTTGCTAAACTATTTTCAATTATCATGTTAATTTATTCGTGCTGGAGTGAACAAGACGTGAGTGAATACTTCTTTGTTAGAACATGCAATAAAAAGGCCTTGTTTGATCTGGAAGACTGATAAATACAGTGTGATATTCAAAATAGGTATTGTTCAAAAAAGACATCCGGCAATAGAATTTAAGATCAAGGTCATATATTGTCACCTAGTTTGTCTGCTTCCTCTCACAAAAGGTTTCATGTGCATCATGTAGAAATTAGTGTACCAGGAAATACTTTCCTTGTATAAAATGTTGGGAATTTGTCAAATACAATATATAATTTGAATTGGCTTCATTCATTTTCTGTATTGTACCCAAAAAAATGATGCACATTTACTGGCGTTCATTTTAAGCTTTCATACGGTTATTTTCTGTAAACTAACTTTCATGAAATATTAAAATAATTCGAAACACTTAGGTTGCTCTATCCTCGATTAAAGATTGTATAATTTTTAAGTTTTCACTTAATGGTCATAAAAGCTATGAACATATATTGTACAAATTTCGAGATTCCGATGTGCCTGCTCATTAACTTAATTACTGATTTGTCGTTCTATCTGTTTTAATTTGAGATTAAGAAAAATTATGGCATAGAGCACCATCGACAACTACTTAAATTCGACACATACAAAACGAAGATTTTCATTTCCTTTTTGAAACAGATTTGAAAAAATATAAAATTGTCATTAACAAGCGAAGTACAAGTATAAAACAGTATTTACATATCATAAAAAAATGTCTAGCACTTCAATTGTGTTTTTTGTCGAGAACAAACACTCGTATTTAAATTATAAGATATTTATTTTTGCAATGTATATTTATAATGTTTTAGTAGTTGTCTTTTTATCATTTTCCTTTGAGCTATGGCGACATTCGTCTTTTAGCATCAAGAATTTGTAAGGACTTTTTTAAAATAAGAGATGACATTTAGTGTTAGGCATACGTATGTCACATTATAAAGTCTTAAAGTTTACAGCACTCAGTTATACACACGGGAATTATAAGTATAAACACTTAGGTTAAGTATTCTAAATAGTAATTTCCGGTTATTGCTTTTGTGAACACGACATACAAGATGTTATCAATAAAGTTCTTTCTTGTTCAAATAATATATTTTTATCATACCTCTATACAGAATTTTTCGTTTTTACCATATAAATTTTATTGCAAATATTTCTCTATTATTTCCTCTAGGTCGTATACATAATTAATATTTGGTCTTTCACTAAATTCACACATTTCTTCCTGTTTACCATGACAGATCTGATATGATTTATGTTTGGGTATTATAATAAAAATCTTCAATAACACGTACAAGGAAGCACAAGAAATAGGGAGGAAAAGGAAATAATTATCTGCGGTTTTTTTTCTGTTTGCTTTTAAGGTGGTACCTAACACTACAGGGAGATAACTCTGTAAAAATCAGCTAAACGTTTTAATTACGTTGTATTGTTAAGGAAATATTAAGCTTCTCAATGATCAAAATTAGTGTTTGTCAAACTGCTATATAACCAAAGAAATTTTTCTGATAAAGTGGTTGGTTCAAATTTTTTGAAATTTTTATATTTTTGTCAAAGAGTCAAAGTAAACATTTTGTCAAAATTTTATGAAAATTAAACGAGCCAAATTAATGTTAGTCAAGATGTTGGGTACCACCTTAATGAAAGAAAAATATAGTGTTATGCAATTTCAAACGGTGAGCAATCTACAAATATAAAATTAATATGTTTCGTTACTGTCCTTTTATTATAACTAATCATGAAAACAACTAATGACAATTCTTCTCTTTCTTATATATGTATTGTCTACTATTCCAGTGACCAATGACCGATTAAAATTATATCTTGGTTAGATGAACCTTGCCAGACCGACTTGTGCACCTTATAATTATTCCCTAAACCAAATAAAAATGACAAAATGGTCATAAATTTTGAGACAACTAGCCGATATTTTATTATAGTAAGCTACATAAAGACTTAGAGATGACAAAATGTGGAACGAAAAAACCAACAATGCAACAAAACAATATCTAGTGTACAATTTGTACCTTAAAGTAGTGGAATTGTTGTTCAAATTGCGATTCCATATACATTTTAGATCATTAAAGCCCCTTACATGTAAATACGCCATGTCCACGTATATTTACTTTTTTTCAGGAACGACCATTACATCCTTCATTATTGTACAGACCAATATAGAGATGCTCCCATTGTTACTTATAGGAGGCATACACGCAGAAAAAGAAAAAAGAAAACAAGTAATGCTATATCAGTGTCTACATAAATAGATACTTATATACATCTACGCACTTCGTCCTCTTTCACAATAAACACCAGCCTCGTGATATTATTAATGAGAATTCTATTAATGAAAATATAACAAAACATTCTATCTCTGGAAATTAATCTTTTTACCTAGTACTTTAACATCTATGCTTTCGTTTTTTGTCAGTTGGATTTTAGAATAAAAGTATTAAGTATTTAGGGCAGATTTTAAAATAAGAAATACAACTAGAGTTACGATTGTGAGCAATAGCTGATAGCACCCTCGTCGCCCATTGTAAGAGTAACGGCAGCCATTTTGAAAATTCCAAATTCAAACAGCGCATCTACACATGCCATATAACATATTTGTAAAGTGTCATTAAGTTGAAATTAAATTGAAATTTTTGAGAATTTTGCTGTTTCCAGGGCAACGTTGACCATTTCCAAAATTCCAAAGACAGATGCCACATTGCCACATGCTATGTTTCATATCCATAAAGGTTTTTTGGGTTTGATATGATAATCCTTAAGAAAATACAGATTTAATGTGTTTTCCCGTAGTGTCAATGTAAAATTTCCCCCTATCCATAAAGTTTTATTGGGTTTGGTATGATATTCCTTAAGAAAATATATATAGCTTTAATGAGTTTTCCCGTAGTGTCGATGTAAAACTTTCCCCCTGTTTTCACGACAATGGCAGCCATTTTTGAATTTCTAAATACTGTGTGCACATCTAGGCATACCAGGTAACATTTCCATAAAGTGTCATCTATTGAGGCCTTATAATAAAAGATTTGGAAATTTAAACATTTTCCATATTTAAACAGTTTCCATGGCAACGGTAGCCATCATGAAAATGCCATACCCCGATTGCAAATCTGTACATGCTGGTTAACATTGCGATATAGTTCCATTAAAATTGGTTCATACAATTCCGAGATATAAGCTGGATAAAAAAGTGGAAGAAAAATAATACGAAAACAAAGAAACGTAGATTATCAATATGTCACCCCAACTCCGTTAGGGGTGCCATAACTATATACTATATAAGGCTTTGAATTTAATGGTATGAAGGACTTAAGAGTAAATTCGAAATTGTCATTTTATTTTTTTATTAAATGCAGAATAACAGTTTTCTTCAATAACTTGTGTCTATTCGACATCAATGAAATGACAGACAGCAACCAACGATAACCACTGGGTTATAGCCTCCCGACTTTATACAGACACATATAGAATGCAGTGAGGTAAAACAGGTTTCTGAGCGCCAAGCCCTCCCATAACCTGGGACAATTGTGTAACATAAGAACATACTGCAAAAATCAATTGGAAATGGCTTGTCTCATCAGATTGGTACGAAGCACAAAAAAGACAAGCATAAAGACAAAAGATACAACGTACCAATCTATAAGAGTATTCACAGTATTTGAAAGCTAAGTTAAAATAACAATAAGGAGATGTGGTATGATTGCCTATATGACAACTATCCACCAGAGTTCAAATGAGGTAAATAATAGCAATTATAGGCAGCAGTATGGCCTATAACAATGAGAAAATTGCAACGTCAATTTTGTTTTGAACAACGCCGAAGATAAAATGGACATTTTTGTAGGTATTGCTAGCTAGGAAATTAAATAAAATCATTATAAAAGTAAGTTTAAGGTAGTTCAGGGGTATACCGCCATCTTGAATTGTACAATCACAGTACATAATCGGTCTAGTTCTTTGCCTAGATCTGCAAAATTGTAGATAGATTTATTGGTTACACTGTTTATATATATAACGAAAACTTAGTGATTCATTGCATTATCGAAAATGTTTTAACAAATACCAAATATTTATGGTTTTTTAATCAATTTTTCAAATAAGCCATTTAGGGGGAGTTAACTCTTTTAGTACAAAATTTATACTGGACATTTAGGGAAATTTTCATTTTTTTACTTGTAGCAAGAAAACAAGTTCGGTGACACCATTTTTTCTTTCTATTTTCTTAAAATTTATTATAAAACCTATCTTCTCATATTTTATTTCAAAATTCTGTCTTATAGATTTCCTTTTATGCACAAAAATGTGTTTTTCCATAAACAATCTAAGCAAATTTTGGCAATTTTGAACGACTCGTACCTTAAAAAATAGCGCGGTGACCCGTAGTTTTTATTATTTTTTTGAAAAAAGCATGGTCAAATCTTCATTTTGGCAAAGTATAAGAAAATTCTGTCATTTTTTTTTCTATACCCCTGAACTACCTTAATGTATCTGTTCATTTTTTTTTTATCGTGAAACTGTTTATTTTCTATACGTTTTGCCTTTATAAAATCAAAATGGCTACCTTTCGTACGCGTATTATAGGTCCGCTTCGAAGTTCTAAATTTTCCTATTAGAATCGAAATAATTTTTCATACCATGCTCTATGCTCATTTAAACATGGGGCCTCATTATATTTGTCAACATTTTACAACTCACTAACTCTCGGTGTAAAGATATTGACAAAAATAATGCCTACCCATGTTAAAATGAGCTGAAATCATGGCATGAAAGAATTATTTCTTAAATTTGACAAAGACGCCACGTTTTTGCACCTGATGTAGTTGAAAGTACCTACCATTCATTCATGGTGGATGATTTTTAAACGAACTGAGATGTGGCATGATTAATTGCCAAAAAGATAACTTTCCAACGGACATCAAATGGCGTAGAAGTTAACAACTATGGGTCAACGTACAGCCTTCAACAATGCGCAAAACTCTTACCTCATAGTACGCTATAAAAGACACCGAAATGACAAATGTAAAATAATTCAAACGAAAAAATAATAAACGAAAATTAACACACGACAACCACTGAATTATAGGCTTCTGACTTTGGACATGTACATACAGAATGAGGTGGGTTAAACATATTTGCTGGCGCCCAATCTTCTCCATAACCTGGAACAGTGGTGTAACAGTACAACATAAGAAGTCCGTCATAGTATCCTAGTTAATCGCTCGCGAAACTAAACTGATAGTGGTATTGAATGCGTATACTGCATATATATGGTACAGTAAATTTTAGAGCTCCGTCCTCTTTGAATTCATATGAAACGAGTTTCTGGTAATTATAATGGTCAAAAAACTATTACACCAATCCATATATAAACTAAAATTAGTCCTCCTTGTACGTTTTTGTTTACATTTATTACAAACCCATAACGTATATGATCAACGGAAAATAATTAATTCAGTGATTGTTGATCGCTATACTTTAAAATTAATTAACATTCGTATTTTTTTACAATTTAAAGTTTACCGGACCGCGACCTTAATAAACAATCAACACAGAATTATGTAGCCCGTGGAAAATCAGTGAGTTGATAGAGCGATGTTATTTATTTTTATACCTTACATGTGTTTCCATTTGTTTATTAAACTTTGCCATAACATTCTGTTAATCCGGTCTTTCCCTTCCACTTGCGCTTTGCGGTTGTCGAAGTTCTTTGGGAGTTCTCGTGGTTAAGGTCACTGCATACCGAAAAGCTATCGGCAAACTAGAGTACGGGAAGACAATAAATCAATAACTACATTTCTGAAGATTTTGATAAAATTAAGGATTTTCTTTTACCAGAATGTCCATGTAGATTGCATAAACTTTATTTTTAAATCATATTCTTTGTTTGATACAAATTTTTTCCGATATGACACATTCAAGTGCAATAAATTGGGAAACACATTACCGTCGATTGTCGTCTAGATCTTTGGAGTTTCAAATGATGTAGCAGACATTATACAATACAATACAATATAAAATACATTGCTTTAAGAAATATAAAGAGAACTAACTATACAAGCCTGTAGATATCATTGCCCGAAACATACTGTAAATGTTTTATATTTCTAAGTAATAGACCCTTTTTTATTAAAATTCTTACTTTTCCAGTATCTAATTTATATCAAAGAGAGGATTTCTTAGTTTGCAAATAAAATTGGTTTGCCAACAACTCATGCTTTTGCTTTCATTTAAAGTTTCTCTTTCAATATATAGTAAGAATATAATTCTTTACTGAAATTAAGACCGGAACATTCACATTTCTATCCTTATAACTGATCACTCGTAAAAGTTTGCAAAATTCCAATGGAATAGATTAATTTATATTAATCAAGTATGTTCCATGTATTTTTGGGTCGTCCGTTTGTTCCTTATAATTTAAATTGGGTGGGATAAATGTGAAAAAATACATGTAGTCACCATAAAATAAAAGCACTTGTTTCTTTGTTGTTTTTTCTTTTTTTAATTTCATGCGTTTGAAATGCTTTTCTGGATTTTTTAAAGTCGAATATTGGAAAGCCAATGATCTATAATGAAACTATGAAAATGAGAAGGAAAAACATCATCCATATAGCGGAACGTTAAGTTAAAGGATAATGCGGCTTCTTTGTAGTCTGCCTAAGAAGTTCCAGATTCAAGTCTGCCTCGTATGAATAAGGGAACATGTTGCCATGAAAAGGAGCACTGTTGGTTCTCATGGGAATGTCGATTGTCAGTTGCAATACTCATCAAAATGTAACGAATACCTGTTTGTTGTCAATAAAGAAATCAAGCATCTTGATAACGTCATTTTAAGAGTATTTCTTTGTTTTAAACGGAGTGTTTTTTACAAGGTATGATTTGTCTTTCCCTAAAACAAGGTATGTTTTCTATTCTTATTTTTACAACTAGGTTAGACCAACTTTTTCACACTGAATAGTCATTGGCTATTATCCTGTTTTTCGATTTCTTTTTTTTTTTTTTTTTTTGTAGTTTTTATCACTGAAATCAAACTTAAACAATATATGTCATCAGAAGTTAGATCTCAAAAATCGATGTAGGTAACACACACAAACTGAGGTAAGCACATGAAATCCAAAGAGTGCGTCGACAGGGCTATGCCTTTCCATCTATGAAGTATTCACCCAAACTATGTGCAAATTCACATTCAAGCAAAATGTCAAAATCGAGAATAAGATAAAATATGTAAAATTACGAATAAGACGATTGTTCTGGTTTCTAAGGATTTAAGACCGCTAAAACATTTTGCTAGTTACTGAAGACACAGACAAGTCGTCAATAACTTTGTATTGGTGAACGATAAACTGTTTGTAGTGTCGATTTCGGTCGTTCTTCCTCAAAACTCAGTTGGATTATTTTTTTTTGTTTGAGGAGCACACCCCTGCTAATGAAGTCCGTATAGTGTGAATATGCACAATCGTAACGTCTCAACTTAACTATTAAAACACCATACGATTGGACAGAGGGTATGTTACTGCTCAGAAATGGAGGTTGACAATTGAAAATCATCACGTTTATCATAGATGAAGTCATCCATTTGTGTAAATATCGAGACCAAGACCAAAATAAAAAGCAGACCTTCATGTTTTGGCAATATCCAAGCACTCAGTGAAAAATGGGTTACTCAGTTACAGGGCACCTTCAAAATACATGTATGTTTCTTTTCCTGAAATCTCAATAAATATCTTGGTACAACAATCGCAATTATATTATAAAAAATGCATGCAATTATTTTTTGAATTTACAATATTTGTGTTTGGAATCAGGTCGGTTGATCACAAGTTAAGGCAACTGTAGTTTACCGATATTTAAATCTCGTTAATCCATTAAGAAGAGACAGATCAATATAAAAATAAAAAACTGAAGAATACGCATGCACTCTTAAATGAGCAAGACCTGGTGCTTCGACAGAGTTATACATCTCCTACTATAATAATTCCAAAGGAGAGAAGGACTGATTTTCTTATTTTCTAACACATCCTCTTTCGTGAAGATGGGGCATATGTTTGGTTGTAAATACCGAGTTCTTAAGACAGACAAGGCAGTTAATGATTTCTGCATTCAAAAAATTGTGTTACAGGTTTTTGTTTGCTGAAACAACACATACTGTAGCGAAGAAAGCACCCACAACCTCTTCTTAAGTGGGTTTGAAACCCAAGTGCTTATTGTACGTGGTAGATTTTGAATGCACTCTGATTGCATGACCGAACAGTTTTAATCAATTCAGATAAAGTGACAAGTTTTGATTCATCCGGCTTGCATTAAAACCATTTTCTAGCATATCACTCAACTGCATTCATATGTAACCTGTAGTTATTCTCCCAGTTTGGGCTTGGTGTAATTTGAAATCTTAAGGTGTTTGTATAACAATTTTTTATTCTATTCATTGTTAACGATACTAAGATCTCAGATAATAACATAACCAGTGGGACTATTTTTGCATGGGTATGATGAGCAAGCATAATCGGGAGGTTTGGATTTTACTTCACGAAGATGAACTTTTCTTATACCTTCTTGTGGTTGCAAATCTTGGATGCAATAAGTTTATTGTTGGTATATAAAAGTTGTAGTGTTATCATTGAAGTAATTATGTATTGTTTTGCGGCTGGTTTTTAGACTTATAACTGCTTTAGATTTTAATAAGGTATGTCATTCTGCCAAATGCTTGGCAGTATATAGATATTTATAGCATAAAATGTATGTAGTTTTATTGTATCAGCTATAATTTACTAATGAATATTCCTTTCTGTGTGATTCATGTGATTAGGGTCCTTCCACTTTTTTAGGCTCTACATCGTGTATTGTGTAATCTATCAATGCTACATTCTGACGCATCTCTTTTTCTGACACATCCTATTGAATTCTCGCAGTCCTTTTGTTTGATCATTTGAAGGTAAATAAGCACATAAGTTTTATCAAACAATACAATAAATAATTCATTAAAAAAAAAAGACGAAATGGAGAAACAAAACTCATAAAGTCGAAGAGTATATGTATTTTTAAATGAAATAAGCTAAACGGTTCAAGTATTAGTACTTTCAAAATAATATAAAACTTGCATGCGAAAATTACATGCTTAACCATTCACTGCCTATAATTTTTTTTACAATCAAACATGTTAAATGCATTAAGTGTAGAAATGCAAAGATTAAATGATTAAGGGTCAATTTCTCAGGTTATATTTTAAACAACCAACATTAGGCTCAATTATTTCGAAAATTTTGTTATTCAACTTCTTTATTCATTTGGTATTCCCCTTGTTTTATTTGAGCACCAATTATTAGTCTCGTGTACCTATAGACACAGCGTACTAAATTATGTTAATTATATTTGATGACTTTATGCAGTTTCATAAATGTACATTCAGGTTGAAACAATAGTGGGACGAATTTCTGAACATGTAAGAAATTATAAGGCATTTCAAATTTATTTGATAGAAATGTACTTCAAAGTTACATTTTATGCAGATTATATCCTTCATGCTACATATTACAAAAAATAATATGATCGATTCTCAAAAAAGCTGACAAGATCATGTCGATTTCTTTAAGTTGGTTTATGCCAAGTGAATTTTTTAAAACCTTCCTAGCAGACAGAAAACAAAACACATACAAAATAGAAACGCATCATTAATAAAGTATATATATAATACAATCACACGTCCTTTTTCTAATCAAAATCATAGATATTTACAAACGTTAATATACACTTCAGAATAGACTATTTTTAAGTTGACATAAGACTCATCAGAATTTCTTCAAAATTCAACTTAAAATATTTCTTGTAATTGGTTCTGTTTTCACCTCAGGATATAAAAAACACAACTTGTGGATGCAGTAAATTATAAGCAAAACCTTGTTTTTATTGTTATATACAGCTACGGGTCAACATTTAAAATCTATATGTGAATTTAAACTACTCAATATATTACACTTTAGAACAAACTAGATTTACTCAAATAAATGCGATCTAGTATACGTATAGCTACTAGTTCAAAAGCGTTGTGACTGCTTCAATTTACAATCGTTGTACTGTGATTATTACTTTAATAAGAAGACTCAACTCGTGGTAGTTTTCACGTTTGCTATGATATGTTGATTTCTTTTTAATACTGTAAACCAACTTATTTTTCGCGGATACTTTATTTTGCGTTTAGTCGTTTCTATTCGATTTCGCGGTGATTTATTTTCGCGATGTTCTTATTTCATTGATGTATTCATATAAGAGAAGATCGAAGTTTAACATATCGCGACGATTTATATTCGAGTTAGTTTTCTACTCACGAATGTCGCAAAAATCTATCGCTCGCGAAAATTAGTTTGTTTACAGTAAATCATCCATTTGATTTGTGAATATTTTTTAACAATATCAAGTCAAAACGATTGCAAATCGAATTTTAATTACATGTGTTAGACGTCTAATTTTTAAACCAATCCAATGCGGCAAAAGTGAAAATCGTCAATTTTGAATAAACCTCTATTTTGTCTCAAGTAAAACATATTAAAATTTGAAAAGTGTCAGCAGAACTGTTTACAACTTTTCCCACGGAAACGACTTGAACTGCAATTTTCATATCAGCCAAGGACCATAACTCCTGAACGCAATACGGAACATATTTATTATCGAATCTGACCTCCATTTTCTCTTGAGGAACACCATATTTAGATTTGAACAGTAGTAAATGAACAGATCTCGTGGTATTGCATGTAAACGTCATGAAGGACCAGGTGCCAATCAATCAAAGTTCATTAATATAATCCCTGGACGGCTGAATTGAATAATTTACCTCCATTTTATCATTTGTTATTGCATTGAAAAACATTAGTTGAACGGTTTGAAAGTTATTGCAGGGAAACAACCGCCAACCTACTGGACAACCCCAACCCAATAACAGGATTGTCTTTTAAAATCGGAAAACTGAAAACCTGCATACGTTTTGTATATTTTGATACATGTAATGTATGAATTCTTGCAATTAAATGCTGATCTTTTTCTTTAATTTTTAGAAAGATGTCCATTTAATCAAATGTTCAAAAGTAATAGCAAGGTCATGAAGGTAAAACAAACGTTTAATTGGGTGAATGAAATGACCAAGAGAGCAACTGGTCAGACAATTCTTGACAGTCAGGTTTCCGTTTAGATTAATTGTGAAAGAATAAAAAAGGGTCTTCCTGGTACTTTTTCCCTCATAGGTCAACACTCTATGTTTTACCTTCAACTTTTCACGCCATACGGTGTTTTACAGAAAATCAATGATCAGCTGATTGTAAAAAGGTGAATGCATACTGATATCTATGATGAGTTTATTGATAACCATCGGCAATACGCTAACCAATAAAAGTTGTTAACTGCATGGTTAAATAGCATTGTTGCTTCACATGTGACTCAAGTGAGTTGTTAAAACAACTTTTAGAGAAACACATATATTTTGTACAAAAGTAAGAAAAATCTCTGATCATAATATAAAGTTGATATATGAGTGAATAGCTACAAATGGCATTGCAGTTATGGTAGGAAAAAATTGTGTTGTAGGAGCAAAACAAGAGAAAGTATATTTTGTCTTATCACTGTATAGCTCAGTGGTACAGCTCCATATTCTGTTCAATATTTGGTCAAATACGAGGATTTATTATTTCAATTAAAGCATATTAAAATCGATTTTTATGAAAAACCGATGCGAAATTGATGTAGACGTGACAAAACATTTAAATTAATTATGTTTTCAAAATGGAAAATTAGTTCTCGGAAAAAAAATCAAAATTCTAGTAAAAATGATTACAGTTTGACAACAAAGATACAACAACAGCTACCACATATAAACTTTGGATTATTTACAATATACTTGTGAAGATCTGTAGAACTCAAACTGAATATAAATGTATGTAACAGTACGTTACTGATGTTAAAATTTCATAAATTGACTGATAAAATAAAAATTGAGTTAAAGAAGCATTAGCTGTCAAATTCATGTTCACTCATTTAACTAAAATTCTCATATTTAATTTATGACATACTAAAACCTATATCCAAATTACAATAAGTCTGAAATAAACAATTAACAGTTCATGAATTCGATAATATATATTAGCATTTCGTCATTTCGTGTGTATTTTAGTTTGGAGACCATCGAGTTATCCATCGAGATGACCTCCGATGACTGCGGACTGTCACATAACCCGATATAAACATAACTATTAATATAAATAGATAGCGCGACCACATGCAATTGGATTTTTCTAGGTCTGTTTGGTTTCATGTTATAGGTTAAAAAAATAAGTTAATCATCGTTTTTATCTGTATAAGAATGAAATTGTTCACCTTTGTTTCACTTTCAATGATGACATTCTTTTCCTTTTAAATGGCTGAACACCCCTAATACGTGCGTAACCAATCTCTAGCTAAGGGGTTAAATTTAAGGTCACATGAATACAGATTCAATGAGGTCGAATTATTCACTTGCAAGTCAATAATTCATCCGCGATGGTTGTTAGCTTATTTTGACAAAATTAAATAAAACTGACTGCTAAAGTATTTCAATATTTCACCTTTATTAATGATTGAACAAAACAAAATCATATTCAATTTTTTGTATATCTCGTAGCTAATGCCCCTTTAACAAACAAAACCTGAGGGAATCTCAAAAAAGAGCGAGACCGGATGCGTCGACAGGGTGTAAAACAATTTTGGATAGTTTTGGATAGTTTTGGATATTTGAAAGGCGGTGTTGTCATGCAATTAATAAAAGACAAATATGATAAAAGTACAATTAAAAATAGAGCATTTATAAATGGATGACAGCAAGAGTTAAAATGAATATTAATAGGCATAAGTTGGAATATTATGCACAAATAATACAAGCATTTATTTCGTATCAATTGAAATCTTGCACAGTTGATGCCTTTGACCAGTAGTAAAAACATTAGATTTTGTATGGTGACTGATCAATCGTTGAGCGTGGAATTTTGCTGTTGTTTAGTTACAGTAAAATTGACTTGAAGCCCACTCTTTGCCTATTTACTTCAATCCACTGATATATTCTATCAATTTTACAACGATGTTTGATTAATAGTATGTGCATCTGATGTATGGGTGTTATCTGTACCTTTGACATTTTCGTACCCTTTTTGTGATCTTTTTGCAGTCGTTTCACTGGTCTGTTCGCCCGACGATCGAGATATTGGAGGGACTGTAGCTACTTGGCGTTTTTCCCCTTTATTAAATGCTTGATTGACGTAAGATCCTTTCTGGCTAGATTGTATTGAAGATTCTATACCATCAGTGCTGTTTCGTTTTCTGCTTGAATAGAAAACAGTATACATTCTCAAAAAAAATATGAAATATATAAACATATAAATAATTTGGAGATAAATCACATGTTAACCAATTTGTCTTGGCAAAGCGTTCAGTCGTGTGATTTAAAGATTGTCCAAAGGTAAGATAAAGTATGAATTCTCGATTGTATTTTTTCCATCTTGTTTTATTTCATTATATGTATGGTTGCTTATATGATTTTGAATGAATGTTTGTGTCAGTTTGTTGGATAAAACAATATCTCTAGTTATTTCAGTTATTACACATCACTGTATTTTCAAAAAAAAAATATGGTTTAGCTATGCATGAAAATAAGGTAGCAGCATCATAGCATACTAAATCACGGTGTGGGACGGAACTGGACGGTTTTTATTTTCTTGTCATTTGAGAGACTGTCAAGCGGGGCCCGAGGCTCCGACATTCGAAAAAATACAAAGTTTCTTAATAGAAAATTTGACGAACTCAGATGTTGCTATATAAAGTTTTTGCTTCAATATTGGGTAGTGAAAACATTCTACATGTTTATATAAACCAATCAAAATAGAAATGATGGCATTCCAAGTAAATCGAACAAATCTGGCACAGACCAGCGATACAAATGCCAAAATAAAACATTGAAAAACCAATCGTTGATATCAGAATTTATACATGATCCTTTTCTGATCCAAAATCTTCCCTCTCTGAAAGTTTAAAGCCGTTGTCCCAGTAGAAATTCATGTACATTCATTACCTCAATGTCGGATGTTTTATTGACTGAACAACCGCTTCGTTTCACTGTACAGTCAATTTGGTCTTTCCAGTACAATCGCATAGCCAAATTCAAGTAAGTTCGGTAAGGGCCATAATTGGCCCCGATTATTAAGTTCAATATTTCAAGACATCAATGTTTTATGCTGACGAAAAGACATTTGAGAAAGTTAAGTATAACTTATTTTGTCTAAGTTTTATTTTAAAGCGTAGATTTTTACATTAAATAGACCGAAAATAGAGATTTTTCGAATTTTGACAAAATTTTCAGGATTTCAACCAAATTCAGACCTAGGAAACATAGAGCACAGGCGTCGACAAATCTAATATTCAAGTCAGATATGTAAAATGTTCTAATAAACATTACGTGAAAAGATCTGTCTTGTTTACGAATGTGCTCTTTGTTTCTTGTCCAAAAAATCAATGGAAATTCACCCGTTTTCCTTGAATTTCCGTGGAAAATCAAAATGAATGCTATTTGTGACGTCATGAAAAGAGCGCATGTTTTGGCTCTGATTTATTGAAATATTGGTCAATAAATCCTATTTTGAAATTTTAACTAGTAAAAGGGGCCATTTTAGGTAAACAAAATTTGTTTGATTCGTTATCCAACGATTCAAAAATTGAATATTCTCAATAAAACTGACTTTTAACGGATATTTTCAATTTTAGGATATTTTGATGACAAAATTTCTTTAAATTTATTTTGAATCATCTTTCTTTCGTGATATAGAACTTATCACACATGTTTTATTTGAAAGATATGACATACAAAATATGATTGTAGTAATACACAAAGAGATTCGAAAACAAGATTGTCCTAATATCCAACCGTCTCTCTATCAAAAGGAAAAAGGAAACAAAGGCTATCTAAATAGTTTTGAAATTATATAACCAGATCTTTAATTTCCTACTGGCGGCGGATGTGTGTTTCAAAATTGTCACTCTCAAATCCGAGGTAAAGTCGAAGTCAATATAGGCTTAAAGTTAATTTGATAGTGTAATGGAACGGACGAGATTCTAGTAATAACGTTTTCGGGCCAGGAGAGTAATTATGACACTGAAGCAGGAAATCCTTACTTTTTAAAATAAATATTAATAACTACAGTAACTGCAATCCAACCGAAGTATGGCATGAAGTATTTATCCTTACGTTCCGCCACAATAATAGTAATTTGGTATTGCTATCTAATTTTCATTTTTCCTCAGTTACATATTCGAAAGTGTTACATGTACTGGTGCTTTAAGGTTTTATTTTTATGGATGTAATCTGATATCGTTCGGGATAATTTGTTGAACTGAATGTAGAAAAGAGTTTTGATAAAATGTTGTTCTTCAATTTATATACTGCGTTTTATTCGTCCATGTAATGTTACTGTTATGAATATTGTTGCAGGATGATACCAGTTAAGTGTTAAAGAGTTTTATTTTGAAATAAATCATGAAATTTAAGGATTTTGTGTTTTCCTCGTCTTTCAGATTTTAACTCTCAATTTTGTTCTGTTTTACAATTTATTTTTTGAGAGAGATTTGTATCTAGCTTCCAATATTTGACTCTGCATTCCCTTTGTTGATATTTTGATACTTGATCTAGCTACTCTACTAACTACGGAATAGTTGATGTGGATTAGAGTTTCGTGAAACTACAGTTCCACATTTGAATGCCTGTATCAAAATATTGACCACCATTTTGTCATCAGTAAAAGCATATTGAAATATTTAGAGCATTGGTTGAACAGTTCATAAGTAATTGCTCGAAAACGACATATAGTGCCATTTTGCAATCTAGCAAGAACCATAACATCTGGACATCTTAAAATCATCAATATCGATCTTGACCTCAATTTTTTCATCAGCAAGAGTATATTAAAATCTTAAAAGCATTGGTCAATCAGTTCATAAGTAATTGCACGGAAACGACATAAAGTGCCATTTTCCTATTTATATCACGGACCATAACTCATGACCAGTTAAAGTGAAAATCGTCAATATCGAACTGGCCTCCATTTTGACATTGGTATCAACATATCAAAAGTTGAAGAAGAAAACAACATTGGGTAGAACGGTTCATAAGTTATTGCCCGGAAACAGCTCGCAGCCGCCCACCCGCCATAATTCACCAATTCAATATCTGGAAATTTTTCATCGGAAAACCCAGTAAAGAATAACGGTAAATAATAAACGTAGTAAACTTAAGAATATGCTTACCATTCTGGAGCACTTTTCGGTTATGACTGGAAGTTTGTTTTGCACGAGCTTTACTTTTCTTAAAATGATTTATTTACATTTGTATTGTTAACTGGTTTTTTATTTCTAATTTGTCTCTGATATAGATACTCTATGCGAGCCTTAGTAAAGTGCCCTTGATTGAATCTTAATAGGTAAAATGACTGAATTTATGTTCACTTTTATTTCAAATACCATAGTTCAATATAATAGGACAGACATGGAACAAACAATGAATTTCATATGCAATGTATTTTATAAATTTTGCAAAGCGATTGTACAGGAAAGACCCCAGTGATTGTACAGTCAACGCGCAAGCGATTGTACAGTCAATTAAATATCCGACATTGTAATAATGAATTTTTTTTACTCGGAAAATAGCTATTAAAATTTCAGAGAGATAACACTATATATCAGAAAGGATCATGGGAACTTGTTATTTTTTCGAAGGGTGGAGCCCCGCTTGACAGTTTCTCGAATGACCAAAAAATGTTAAAACCGTACAGTTCCGTTCCCGCACTGTGTAAATAAAGTGTGGGTTTTAAACGTTTGTCAGACTCGAGTTTTATTTGTTCGTCTTATGTTGTTATCATGGTCTGTTATGTTCCTCAATGAGCAAGCATACTTTCTTCTATCTATACCTATTTGTGGTTTCTTTTTCTTCGTTGGTTGTTATCATTATAGTAATAGTGATTAATGTTGATGTTTTCAAATTCGGAGGTACGACTTACACTTTTTTGCTGATATGTTTTGTTCATATCCTAAATTATATTAACGTTCTTACGATCTGGAAAAAAAGATATCATAGAGGCTTCTGGTAAAAATAATTATGAAGAATAAAATAGACTTGATATCACTTAAACAAAAATGAAAACAATATAGTTTTAAGTTTAAATATCTTTCTCATCACCTACTTAATATCCCCGACTGTATCAAACTGTTCTGCATTTTCGTTTACTTTGTGACGCCTGTCTCCTGTTTGATCGTAAACCCCTTCCTGTGTTCCTGCATACGTGTCATCATCCTGTTGATTAGAAGCATCCTGGGTTTCTATAGTTTGCTTGTATTTTGATTTTGTTGCTTCATTTACTGCAGCGTATATGACTGGTTGTTGTGACGTAGGTCTAAAACAATAAGTGAAGGAAATGGTTAAAACATTGTTTTCTTGTTAGTGGCTAATCCTGATATATATCGGGCTTTCCAAAACAAAAGCTAACACTCAAATGTTACTCACTAGTTTACATCTGGTATCTCTGATGAGTTTAAATTACTGGTGGACGTTTTGTTCCCAATTTTATCACAAGCCCAGTAGTCAGCACTTTGTCTTAACATAAAAAAAGTTTGTTTTTTTTTGTAATTTGTCAGTTTATGAAATTTTGAATGATCTGAAACACTGAGTTTTTTTAACCCGAGACATGGATTCCTCATTGTATTTGGCAAAACTTTTCGGTATGTTTGGCTTACAATAGAGTCTTATTTAGACGAAACGCGCGTCCGACGAAATACATTATAGCCTGATATATTTTAAAGATTTTTACAACCACTGAATCGATGGAACCCCGAGGGTATCAACGGCTCAGTGGTCAGCATTTTGTGATGACACGAAATATCTTTGATATGGCCAGTTTTGTAAATTGTCAGTTATGAAATTTTAAATTACTCGAAACACTAAGGTTTTTTCTGCTATCTTATAATCCAGGATGTCGGAAGACACCCGATCTATCTTAAATCACGATTTTAACTATTGTATCTGCGTTTGCATATTATCTTAAGAGCTTGTCTCACAGAAAACCATGCAAAATTTAGAAAATCGTCCAGGAGGGTGGTTAAAGATTTTCCAGCTTATGATGATTTTTAAGATCTTATGTATAATGGAAACCAGAAAATATATTTTAGACTTCTCTGAATTGTGTCTATTTTTAGTAACAAGCTAATTTGCAAAATTGATTAAAATGAGCTAAAAATTCCTTCAGATATAGGTTAAGTTAAAGATACTTTAAAAGTCACCATGCTAGTTCTCTTGGGTTTCTAGCTATTTATATTGTGGAAATATACAAAAAAAAGTTAAATCACAAAAATACTGAACTCCTAGGAAAATAAGTAAAGATTACCGTATTTTTTACTTTAAAATCCCACTTCAAGCCTTTTTCCCACATTTTTTACTAAACCAATTATGAGTAAATATCAAACAAAACATGATGTGAAAAACGTTTAAAATGTTCAATTTTGAACATTTTAAAGTTTTAATTCAGATAAAATAATTTGGAAATGTATAAATTCAGAATAAATAAGATTTTGCAACTTTCACAAAAAAATCTGATCAAGAGTTATCTCCACTTAAACCATTATCCACACGAATGTGAAGAAGGTAATTGCTTAGGGATGCATACTTCCCTGACACTTGCAAATGAGTTTGCTTGTGTTAGTAGGGCCTTACTCAAGCTCTATGTGTGGCACATGTGACAAAAAGATATATCACACTTTGCAGTGATGTCAATCTTGCAATGTGAACTAAAATCCAGAGAAATTCAAAGTTTTCTCACATTCTATCAGCTCATTGCTTCTGCATATCTTTGACAAAAATGTCCTGATATTACACAAACGTACTGTAGAGCTCACACAGAGAGATAATGTTGGTGTGAAGTGAAGAAGGAATTAAGTGTGTTGTTGCTATCCTGACCACAACGAACGTCAAGTTTAAAGCAGATCTTGGGACTTTGGGATGACTGTAAATTCTTTGTAAAAGAGTCCTTGAAGAAATCTGAACATACAGCATGTACAGTGTATTCACATTGGATAAGGTAAACATAAAAAATGAATCATTGTCTGAATATATGATAACAGGCTCTGCTGATAAAATATTTATAATTGTAATGAAATTTAATTTAACCCCAACTGTAATCCCTTTTGACATTGTGAGTCAGGGGCCTCTGAGGCACCCAAATTAAAACAATTGCTCTGGAAACAGTATCCCAAAATAAATTACCCCAGTGGCAACAACAAGACATTTTTGTGTCAGATACAAGTATGATCATGTATGTACACTAATGTCATGAATGTAATTTTGGTAGGATATATTCAATAATAATACATGTACATGTATTTATCTCCACCACTATTTTTCAGTTTGTTGCTAAGGGAATTGACCGAAAGCAATGGAAATCAAATCTATGCCAGGATTAAACTACCCTTAAAAGTAATCTTCAAAACTATCAATGCTATAGGGATACATGTTGTATTATCTTATTTACAATCATACCACATCTCTTTATTATTATACATTTTTTGTAAGTCATTCCCAGTTACATTTGGCCAACTTGCCTCAGATTTATCAAGTCCAGAGCTCTTGTTTCTTATATGCTTTCAACAAATTTTGAATCTTGTCTGCATTGCGTTCAGCAGGTGGGGGGAGCTGCAACCTGCTAAATTGGAAGCTATTCCCCAAATGAGTGACAAATTGTCAGATATTAAAATTTCTTCCCACTACTTCCGAAAATTTGAATTGTACTGTAGGTCAAGTTACATGCTCCACTTTACATGTAGATAGACATATTAATGCATTATTTCAGCTCAGAAATTACTACATAAACAGTATAAGAAGTTCTTAACGTTCCATCCCACCTAAAAAAAAAAGCAATACACAATTGTCTCTTACATTGCATACATACATGTACATATATGATACATCAGGGATTTTCTATACTAGTATAGAAAGTCCCTGGATACATGTACCCCAAAAAAACAATGTTAAAGTTATAAGTCATCAACATTTCAGTATAACTTTCGATCATTTAATGTCGTCTATACAGTAAATGTATCTATGTTAAGCTCTAAATTTTTTTGTGTATGTAAACTGGGAATAAATTAACAGAAACAATCAAAGTCTACATATTAGTACATATATATAATTCTACAGTTACAAAATTTTTTTTTGCACGAGATGTGGGCTCGATGTCAATGGGACAGCAACCCAACATTATTGCCGATTGTAAATGGTTTTTGTCTCGCCTTGACAGGTCAAAAAGTGATACATAGGTTTCCGGTGACGGTGACAACAATGCATTAGTGTGTGATTAGGTCAGTTTGTGAAGAACCACTAGTAGTAGGTCAATGGTATTTGGTATGCAGTTGTATTGGCATTGGCACATCACATTTCCATGGAGATTATTTGGTCCTGCCCTCTAAGTCATGGTCTATTGACTTTGAAACATTTCTTAGTTTACATGTATTAATTTGTATTAGGTCAGTTAATGGGAACCACTAATGGTAGGTCAAAGATATTTGATATGCAGTTGTATTAGCATTCATTGACTAAATATTTTGCATAACTTACATGTTAAAGATTTCCTATTTTTATTTATACATTTGCATTTTACTATCAAAATAACAACTAGAGGCTCTAACGCTCACCTTGGTCTATGTGCAGAAACAACAAAGGACACTCTCCAACATTGTATTCGAGAATACACCATGTTAAAAAGAGTAATTAGTACAAATGTACCAAACATCAAAGTTTCATCCCTAAAGCAAATGTCAGTCAAGGGGAACAATTATCAATTTAAATTCTATCATCTTACTTTTACACGTTTGTGTAAAAGTAAGATAAAATTCAAATTAAGCAATTCTGTCTACATTACAAAATTAACCATGCAGGGGGGGAAAGAAACTTTTCTCAGGAAAACTTTTAAAGGAATACATGTATTATCAGTATATGGTTTCGGTTTAATGAATGAGCCTCTCTCCGGGTTATTGAAAGTGGAAAGGAGGGTTCTAATCAGATTATTTTCTTTCTTCCTAAATATGCATTTTTGCTCTGAAATAAAGTTCTCAGAAATTGATCAATCAGTCAAACTCGTTTTACCCAAGTTTTGTTGGCTGAACTTGATTGACTTTGTGAAAACTCAACTTAAGGAAGTGTCTTTGCAATAATTCTAATATGTTTTTTTTTATTTTCTAATTGCAATTATAAACTTTCTGGAAGTTAAAAATTCTGTGATACAACATGTACAACAACTACTAAAAGGTTTTAATAAATGTGCATGTGTACCTGTATTTCAATTTCTAGACCAGAAGATATGGAAAAGTGATGAGTGCACATCTTTCACTAAAATTATTAACAGATTTCAACTAGAAATCTATACATCTTGCTAGAAATTAAAACATTATACAAGTAAAAGAAAGTCAGGTATTGTTTTATTTTAATCTTTTTCCAATATCTTTTAAAAGAAAAAAATTGGAAAATTTTAAGGTTACGACTTGGAGATGAAATTTGAATTAATCATGTTAGTACTTATATATATAATTCTATAGTTACATAATTTTTTTGCACGAGATGTGGGCTCGATGTCAATAGGACGACAACCCAACATTATTGCCGATTGTAAATGGTTTTTGTCTCGCCTTGACAGGTCAAAAAGTGATACATAGGTTTCCGGTGACGGTGACAACAATGCCTTAGTGTGTGATTAGGTCAGTTTGTGGTGAACCACTAGTAGTAGGTCAATGATATTTGGTATGCAGTTGTATTGGCATTGGCACATCTCATTTTTATGGAGATTATTTGGTCCTGCCCCCTCAGTCATGGTCTATTGACTTTGAAACACTTCTTAATTTACATGTATTAATATGTTATATACATGTATAAGGTCATTTTATTGGGAACCACTAATGGTAGGTCAATGATATTTGATATGCAGTTGTATTAGCATTCATTGACTGAATATTTTGCATAACTTACATGTTAAAGATTTGCTTTTTTAATTTCAACATTTGCATTTTACTATCAAAATAACAACTAGAGGCTCTAAAGAGCCTGTGTCGCTCACCTTGGTCTATGTGCATTTTCAACAAAGGACACTCTCCAACATTGTGTATTTATATAAGAAGATGTGGTATGAGTGCCAATGAGAAAACTCTCCATCCAAGTCAAAATTGTAGACTAGAATAGAATTCATGACAAAAATCTGTTTTGTTGATCTTGTTTTGCTGATCATTGAGTCTGTTTAGTTTCTCTCTATCTTTTTTAGTTTTTGCTCAAAACACAAAAGAGGGTAAAAAATCCTCATTTAAGGGCAATCTCTCCTGTAATGAGTGACAGTCTACTAACTATATTGGCAAAATTTGACTTGTTAGTAAATCTTGCCTTGCTGATCATTTTTGTGATTTAAAGTGTCTATTTAACGATCAAAATTTTTATCATATAAGGCAAAACGCCAAAAAAAATGGTAAAAATCTTCATTACAGGGCAATAACTCCAATAAGGAGTCGTCGGACAATCTCTTTGATATTGTCTTAATTGTAGATTTTGTCTTGCTGATCATTTTTGCGCATTTAAGTTTCTATCTAGCTATAATTATTTTTAAGATATAAGGCAAAAAGCAAACAATTGGTAAATATCGTCATCAAAGGGCAATAACTCTAGTAAGGAGTCGACTGACGATTTTGATCAGTAGACTCATTTGTAGAACTTGTCTTGCTGATCATTTTTGATAATAAAGGTTACTCTCTATCTATTATAAATATCAAGATTATAGGCAAAAATGAAAAAAATGGTAAAATTTGACAGTTAAGGACAATAACTCCTATAAGAAGTCATATGACAGTTTTGACGTATATGGACATTGGAAGAGTTCAACATTCTGAACATATCTGTTTCATTCAGATTTTCTCTATTTATAACGGTTTTCAAAATAATAGACAAAATTTGTATTTTACCCCTATGTTCTTTTTTCAGCCTTGTCAATTATCTTGGTTGGCAGGTGGGGTCATCGGACACATTTTTAAACTAGACTCCCAATGATGATTGTTGCCAAATTTGGTTAATTTTGGCCCAACAGTTTCAGAGGAGAAGATTTTTGTAAAAATTAACAGACAACGACGGACGACGGACGCCAAGTGATGAGAAAAGCTCAATTGGCCCTTTGAGCCAAGTGAGATAAAAAGGCGGAGTCGTTGATTGATAAAGAAAAAAAAAGATGGAATATCATAAATTCATCACTAAAACAAATCCCAAAACTTATGTCAGCACTCGGTGTTTCTAGCTCCGATTCCGAATACAAAATTTTATAAAATCAATTACAGAATTTATATTTGTTTACCTTCAAACAAGTTGAACGAGGTCATTCATTCAGTATATTTTGACATTTTGATACCGTCCCCCTATTTTGTTTTAGTCAGTGTAGGTATCGGTGTCGGAATAAGTATCTGTGTAGACGACTTTTCGAAAATGTAGAAAGTTGACAATCCAAAATTTGAAATGGAAACGTTAATTTTAGATCATTATTTAAGAAATAATGGTAATACCGATTGATTCTGTGGTATAATTCCATTAAGCTCGTCAAATATTTTATCGACTAAAACGTGAATCATTTTGAGGAAAACATCTATAGAGTATTTTTGTTGGAATCAGTGTAGCTCTTTAAAAAATCAGATCAGACAAGAAATGTATATCAACGATTTCTATTTTGTGGAATTAACACTGTGTTTTGATTTCTAGTCGAAACATCACAGTTTTTGAACATTGAATATACAAATATCAAGAAGGGATATTGTTCTAGTCCTTGTTTATGTAAATACAAAAGTGAAAGGACGCATTCATGATTTAATAATTCATAAATGTGATCTTTCGTTTATGATAAAAGTGTATTAATGCGTTGATACGTACAATTTATTCTCTATCTTCTCCTCGTTTTTTTGTTTCTTCATGTATTTTTCATTATGCTTTCTAACATCTTCAGCATTTTGTTCTTTTTTACCAGATGAAATTTGTGGAGCATCACCGTCTAAAGCAACAGAATCATAAGCACCAGGCCTTGATTCTCCCATATATTTTGAATTACAGTGCATCAAATTATTAGTTGATCCATTATTTCCTGCAGATTCGTCCTTTCCCTTTCTGGAAGAGAATAGATATACTCCAAAAAATGTAAACTCTGTGTAATACACACACCTTTCAGTTCTACTAGTATATTTAAAGAAAGGTATTATCGCAGAGCCTAAACTACTCAAATACTTTAACCATTTTAAAACCCATACGCGATCTGCAACTTCGAATTCGGCGATTATATTACTCAACTGCAGTAAGGAGGGTTCACATGCCCCAGACAACTGTTATTTGAAAACAAAAATCTTCCTAAGCACATTACATGCATTAATGAAGTAATTGTTAAACACGAAGATGAAAAAAGTAAATAAATTTATATTTTAAATTGGTAGCAAGAAATCAGCTAACTCAATGCAATTCAATTAGATTCATTATATTATCTCGACAGACGGCCAAACAGTAAAAAAATATTATACAAACGTTCGGAATATTTGGACATTGCAAAATATATCATGTGGGAAAAAAAGCAATACCTTATGTAAATGGGCAAAGTAGATTGACTCTTATTGACACCCTTTGACTCTTTTAAAAGAACTCACCGGGTGATAGGATCTTTTAATCTGACTCGAACACACATGACCCCGTATTGCAGTCAAATCAAAACCTACGCACAAAGTGTCTTAAAGATAATTCGACAGACACAACTTTTTGTAAAGGATACTGATGATCACATTTAATAAGGTAATTTTATACCGGTCTACCGGTTTGTTCGTGTGTCCACTCGTTTGTCCGTCGGTTCGTCCGTCCAGTATTAGATTAAAATGTGGATAAGATGGGGCCGAAAACGAGTGCAAAATTCATACTCTGTTACACTATTGTTTCAGATAAGGGTGAAGGTTGGTACCTATTAAAACGTTTAAACCCGCTGCATTTGTTTGCACCTGTCCTAAGTCAGGAATCTGATGTTCAGTAGTTGTCGTTTGTTGATGTGGTTCATAAGTGATTCTCGTTTCTCCTTTTTTATATAGATTAGACCGTTGGTTTTACCGTTTGAATGGTTTTACACTAGTCATTTTGGGGGCCCTTTATAGCTTGCTGTTCGGTGTGAGCCAAGGCTCCGTGTTGAAGACCGTACCTTGACCTATAATGGTTTACTTTTACAAATTGTGACTTGGATGGAGAGTTGTCTCATTTGCACTCATACCACATCTTCTTTTATCTATTATCTGATACTCCAATAAATTAATTTGACATTCTCCCCAGCAATAGTTCCACATGAGTTCACGAGTATGTCACGAGGATGATATTATTTCATAAATCTGTTCATTGTTAACATTGAAAGCAAGAAAAAGTAGTACATTAGAATTACAGCAAAAATGTCTCAATGACTTCCTCTTTGTGAATCTTCCGAAAAATCATATATGAAGCCGGAATTGTAATTGAAAAAAATGTATTAGAGAAAAACAATTATGATTCTAGCTAACAGTCAGCGGTGGTATGATACAACCACAAATATTCGCGACTATCGCGTATTGCATGGCGTCTGTATAAACTACCTGCGACAATCATTACTCCCAAGAGGATTATCTTATCTGTTGTTCACATTTTAACGAAACTACATAAAAGACTCTGTTTTGATGTAGTAGATCAAATTGTCGTCCTAAATAAGAACATATTTTAATACTATGCACTGTAATGAGACTAATTTGACTAATCATTAGACACTTTAACGGACTCTGGCGGTGTTTAATCAATTATTGAAAGTTACGGGTCGTTAAATTTTGCGTATAACTCTGTTTGTGAATGTACAAAATTGTCTCATTGAAATTAAATTGGTTACGTAATACGACAATCTGTTGGTTATGAAAGAGACACCACAATAGCAGTGAATTTTTACACTTGAAACACCTATTATCGATATGATCTGAGTATTCGCGAGTATTTGAACCGAGGTCTTGAGTATAGATTCCACAGAAAAATGCCATCCCTATAAGTTAACATGAAGTTGTGTCACATCAACGTGTAACTAACTAAACATTTTCATTACCATTTAAGGTTGGGAGAACTTTTAACGTATACGGCAATTAAGGGTTTGTCTCCGATTTTACGGTAAAATAATCATAAAAAAAGTTTTTTGTCAAGGTAGTTAAGCATGACGTTTATGTCATATTAATTTAAACTTTGTACACATGCTCGTTATTAAGTGAAATTATTTAAATCATATGCCACATAAGTGTTTTATCCATGATTTCACGCGTCATTGAACATAGAAATAAAATGCCAGCTGGGTAAGGTGTCTTATGGACACAGATTATTGTTTGTCAATAAAACAAAGAGTTATTCGACTAATATCGTGAGGGATATCTAAATGTGTCTCTTGGGTGGAAAAATTAATAAAGCGATGATAAATCGTCGCGTATATGTCAAACCTTGACCTCCTTCTCTTATATGAGTACATCAACAAAAACAAAAACATAGACGAGTAGACGGCTAGAAAGACCTCAACCTGCAGGATCTGCAAAATATAGTTCGTTCACCGTAAACTTAAGATAAAGTTATTTAGGAACAACCTAACCATATTACAATTCAAATAAGTATCGACGTCCAGTTTTCCTTTCTCTTTTGCTCGGTTATGATATCAATAAAAGTAACTTGTCTCAAATTTTTCATCACCATGAGCAGCACGGTAATATGCTTCTAAGGGTACGCCACACTTGCGACACTGTCGAATTTCTCATGTAAAGTAAAATGTCGATGAAAACCAATAGATATGAATATAACATACATTTCTTACGGTTCTATTTTGTTTGACATCATTGTACTTACTTTTTTCTCTTATATAGATAAAAACCTAAAATTGGTAGAGCCACGAAAAGTACACCTACAGAAACACCAACGATAATTGGAGCTGCAAAATAATAAATTTTCAGTTCTTTTTTACATTTACGAAAATAACACAATAAGGAACAGTAAGAGTAACAGATCTATTATTAAAAGAAACGAAGGTAGAACTAATATCCTTGATTAAGAAAAAAGTATTTAAAAAACTAAAAATAGGAACACAATTTCTTACATGGGCTCATTGAAGACACAGCAATATAACGTTTATTATAAGGACACTTGTGTAATAAATGGATCAAATACAGTGAAGGACGATCCAGTTCTTCATCTTTGGAAAGCAAAAGGAACTTATTCATAGAACCATTAATTTTTTTTAATTCTGATATGTATCAACGACATCAGAGCCTTAATACATTCGGAAAGAGTATCTAGGTCTTCATTTTCTCAATCCTGGCATAATCCTCAACCGAATCCATCAGTACTAGTATTTGGAAGTTGTGTTTCCAATTGATGGATTTAGGCTCACGCTATTTCGGATCTTTGCATAACTCATTTTGCAGAGAAGTGTTATTGAAAATGTTCAGGTCACTATTTATAACATGACAAGTCGGATTATATGAATTAGACACATAAACATTACTTTGTTTGTTGAATATGATTAAAAGAGGTTTCGCTATTAAAAAAATAAGCTATTTAAAGAAAGAAAATCTTACTTAGATCTTTTGTCGGATTTCCTGATTTTTCTTCAGTGCCAGAAGAACTGCCTGTGGAACTGGATGGTAATGTTGATGTGTCAGCTTTGAAATTAAAACAAAGATAATTACAGGAATACACATGATTTCATGTACACGATATGAAAATTAAATCGATTCTATTGAATATTTGTTATCACAGAAATATGTAGAGAAAGTAGAGAAACTACAGGATTGGTATGTCTGTCTTGCCTGATATTCTGTCAAATCAATTTATAACATATCAACAATCTAAATTCACTTCAATAATAATTATGTACAAAGACCACTTTACAATGACATATCGTTATAAACTGTCTCGCTTCTAGTGTTACATTTGGGGGGTGGGGAAGGGGGGTGTATGTGTACATCAATAAATAACTTCGCAGTATTAATAAATGAACACGAATAAAGGGACAGGTCAACAGACAAGCAGTATATGATTTTTGACCAAAATGGTACACAATGTGCTCCTAAATTCCATGCAGACTACTGATATAGCAAAAGCAAACATAGATTTTACACAAAAAAAGGTGCATTCTATATCCATATCAAAATAAGCGTGCAATTGTACATCACGGTATTATAATATAACAAAGGAAATGGGATTGTGCAAACAAGTACATATAGACGAATGAAATCTGAAACTAATTGCATCCTACCTACAGTACTAGAACGCATTAGAGTGGTGTATCTTGTATGGTCTATAAAAGAGGCAAATATACATTATATAAATGTACGTACGAAATTATAGGAATACCGTTGAGAATGATTTAGAATCAGACAAATAGTCTGAAATATGAAAAGGCTAGATTACCAAAAAAGTAGATACTAGGTATTTAAGGATCACAGCTTATATTGATTAAGAAACTTTATTTTGCAAGTATTAATAATTTTTATGATGCATGGATTTTATTTTACACAGTGATTGTGTACCTTTGTACTGGAATTTTATACACATTTATGTCGGATCTGAAATTAGAGAAAATGTGTCTTCCAATGTGTTTATCATGTAAATAAAGAACATATACTCGAAAATGTAGTATGCCTGTGTTGAATTGATGTCAAAATATTAATTAACTTAATGTACCCACAGGCGCTTGGGTACAGGATTTTTCTAATGTATTGTCGGATTTTTCAATAAATATTCAATTTACAATTTTTAAACCTCATACCTCACATGTGTTCGAAGCGCTTATCTGGTTTACCTTTATCGTGTAGGCTCCAAACTAAATATTTAAAACCCATGGATTTATAAATAGTCAGAAACTTTAGGAGCTATATGATCAAAAGGGGATTTAAATGAATTGATTACACGCAGTCGATAGTCAATGTAAGCCTTGTGTGGGTTATGTGTACATACATATAAATATTCAGAAACTTAAGAAAGAAGCATCTTTTGATTAAAATGATCTTAATTACATTATGAATTAAGTTATTTACTAATTTTATTTGTCCAGACCTAAATATTTTTTTCTGTTATTTTGGATTCATTATTAATCTTTTAATACAATTTTTTGTGAATTTCGTGGATAGAAGTTAACCATAATTTTAAATGTCTCTCGAAGTACTAATTTTCTAAAGGCTTGTCTGCTGACTTTGACAAAACCACGAAAACAAATATCCATAAAAGTACAATTTTGCATAAATCCACGGAAATGAATTAATCCTTAGTATTTAAAACCAGCTGAATATCCTTACTCCCCTTTTCAGACTCGGGGTCTCGGTGGCCTAGTGGTCTAAGAAGTCGAACTACTGTATCACTAGCCAGTCAACACTGAGGTTGCGAGTTCGAATCCCGCACGGGGCAGGTGCACTCGACTCCCATCTTAATTGACTAGGATTGTCAGTTTTCCTACCGAAGGTCGGTGGTTCTCTCCGGGCACTCCAGCTTCCTCCACCAATAAAAACTGACCGCCACGAAAAATAGCACAATAGTGTTGAAAGTGGCGTTAAACACCAATCAATCGATCAATCTTTTAAGACTCAACGAATCATCATACAAATCATTCACTTGAAATTGTCTTCCCTAATTTTGAAGACATCCAGAAACATACATAAATGACTGTTTGATTAATTGGTTATTATTTTCGTCTTGTGGTAAATATTTAAAACATATCCAGAAAGAGTACGAATCAACAGTTAAAACAAAAGTTATATTCTGCAATTGAGAGTCGATCGTAATCAAAATGATGGTGTATATTGGATAGGGACAAAAAGAGGCTACATTATAATCCTTATAAGAGTTGTTATAAGGGTTCCATCTGTAAAGAGCGTAGAACTCTCTACACGAGGCAACGGGTAAAACTCTATATCTTATTCTGCCGGACGTGACTGTGAATCAATACAATTCTCCTCAACCTCCCACCCCCTACATCCAAACGAAATACAGGCTTGGGCAAAGGATTTATTGCCGGTTGACTGAAGACCAAGAGATAAACATATTTCTATTCCCCACTAAATACGTGGATTTAATAAATTGATGGAATGAGGACCATGTGCAGTACCAATTTCATAGTATGTGACGAAAACAGTCAATCTGGGAAGACGTTAAAATTTCAAAATGCGGTAATACTGCGTTGCTGAACATTCCAATCCTATTTTTTTATTGCACAATCATTACATCCTTAGAATTCTCTAAAAGTACTTCGAATCAGAAGAACGGTTTTCATAGGGCACCGATCATTTACCTTTTGGGAGTTGTGGTTGGGTTGTGGAAGTGAGTTGACAAACACATTTTTCGACTTAAAGCAAAACCAAAAAGAAAACAATAAATTTTCCATAACGTGCAGGTACAGGCTTTTACAGGGGGGGGGGGTGGGGGGGGGGGGGGGGGACGGAGTGGGGGTTGATAAACTGTTATGAAGCTACACAGGTATTTAAAACCGGAGTACAGATGAGAACAAATGTAATGTTTAAACAGTGTTCATCACATGAAACGAATTGTAAACACGATGTTAGAGCGTAAGGTGTGAGGTATAAAAATTCAAAGCTGAAAATTCAGTTCAAAAATGACAAATACAATATCGAATATTCTCGCTTCTAGTGTTACATTTGGGGGGTGGGGAAGGGGGGTGTATGTGTACATCAATAAATAACTTCGCAGTATAAATAAATGAACACGAATAAAGGGACAGGTCAACAGACAAGCAGTATATGATGTTTGACCAAAATGGTACACAATGTGCTCCTAAATTCCATGCAGACTACTGATATAACAAAAGCAAACATAGATTTTACACAAAAAAGGTGCATTCTATATCCATATCAAAATAAGCGTGCAATTGTACATCACGGTATTATAATATAACAAAGGAAATGGGATTGTGCAAACAAGTACATATAGACGAATGAAATCTGAAACTAATTGCATCCTACCTACAGTACTAGAACGCATTAGAGTGGTGTATCTTGTATGGTCTATAAAAGAGGCACATATACATTATATAAATGTACGTACAAAATTATAGGAATACCGTTGAGAATGATTTAGAATCAGACAAATAGTCTGAAATATGAAAAGGCTAGATTACCAAAAAAGTAGATACTAGGTATTTAAGGATCACAGCTTATATTGATTAAGAAACTTTATTTTGCAAGTATTAATAATTTTTATGATGCATGGATTTTATTTTACACAGTGATTGTGTACCTTTGTACTGGAATTTTATACACATTTATGTCGGATCTGAAATTAGAGAAAATGTGTCTTCCAATGTGTTTATCATGTAAATAAAGAACATATACTCGAAAATGTAGTATGCCTGTGTTGAATTGATGTCAAAATATTAATTAACTTAATGTACCCACAGGCGCTTGGGTACAGGATTTTTCTAATGTATTGTCGGATTTTTCAATAAATATTCAATTTACAATTTTTAAACCTCATACCTCACATGTGTTCGAAACGCTTATCTGGTTTACATTTATCGTGTAGGCTCCAAACTAAATATTTAAAACCCATGGATTTATAAATAGTCAGAAACTTTAGGAGCTATATGATCAAAAGGGGATTTAAATGAATTGATTACACGCAGTCGATAGTCAATGTAAGCCTTGTGTGGGTTATGTGTACATACATATAAATATTCAGAAACTTAAGAAAGAAGCATCTTTTGAATAAAATGATCTTAATTACATTATGAATTAAGTTATTTACTAATTTTATTTGTCCAGACCTAAATATTTTTTTCTGTTATTTTGGATTCATTATTAATCTTTTAATACAATTTTTTGTGAATTTCGTGGATAGAAGTTAACCATAATTTTAAATGTCTCTCGAAGTACTAATTTTCTAAAGGCTTGTCTGCTGACTTTGACAAAACCACGAAAACAAATATCCATAAAAGTACAATTTTGCATAAATCCACGGAAATGAATTAATCCTTAGTATTTAAAACCAGCTGAATATCCTTACTCCCCTTTTCAGACTCGGGGTCTCGGTGGCCGAGTGGTCTAAGAAGTCGAACTACTGTATCACTAGCCAGTCAACACTGAGGTTGCGAGTTCGAATCCCGCACGGGGCAGGTGCACTCGACTCCCATTTTAATTGACTAGGATTGTCAGTTTTCCTACCGAAGGTCGGTGGTTCTCTCCGGGCACTCCAGCTTCCTCCACCAATAAAAACTGACCGCCACGAAAAATAGCACAATAGTGTTGAAAGTGGCGTTAAACACCAATCAATCGATCAATCTTTTCAGACTCAACGAATCATCATACAAATCATTCACTTGAAATTGTCTTCCCTAATTTTGAAGACATCCAGAAACATACATAAATGACTGTTTGATTAATTGGTTATTATTTTCGTCTTGTGGTAAATATTTAAAACATATCCAGAAAGAGTACGAATCAACAGTTAAAACAAAAGTTATATTCTGCAATTGAGAGTCGATCGTAATCAAAATGATGGTGTATATTGGATAGGGACAAAAAGAGGCTACATTATAATCCTTATAAGAGTTGTTATAAGGGTTCCATCTGTAAAGAGCGTAGAACTCTCTACACGAGGCAACGGGTAAAACTCTATATCTTATTCTGCCGGACGTGACTGTGAATCAATACAATTCTCCTCAACCTCCCACCCCCTACATCCAAACGAACGCCAGGCTTGGGCAAAGGTTTTATTGCCGGTTGACAGAAGACCAAGAGATAAACATATTTCTATTCCCCACTCAATACGTGGATTTAATAAATTGATGGAATGAGGACCATGTGCAGTACCAATTTCATAGTATGTGACGAAAACAGTCAATCTGGGAAGACGTTAAAATTTCAAAATGCGGTAATACTGCGTTGCTGAACATTCCAATCCTATTTTTTTATTGCACAATCATTACATCCTTAGAATTCTCTAAAAGTACTTCGAATCAGAAGAACGGTTTTCATAGGGCACCGATCATTTACCTTTTGGGAGTTGTGGTTGGGTTGTGGAAGTGAGTTGACAAACACATTTTTCGACTTAAAGCAAAACCAAAAAGAAAACAATATATTTTCCATAACGTGCAGGTACAGGCTTTTACAGGGGGGGGGGGGACGGAGTGGGGGTTGATAAACTGTTATGAAGCTACACAGGTATTTAAAACCGGTGTACAGATGAGAACAAATGTAATGTTTAAACAGTGTTCATCACATGAAACGAATTGTAAACACGATGTTAGAGCGTAAGGTGTGAGGTATAAAAATTCAAAGCTGAAAATTCAGTTCAAAAATGACAAATACAATATCGAATATTGTACTCAAGCATCTGTGAGTTTACCTTTAATTTTTACATAAACTTGCACTTGGGCAGACCTTGTGTACGTGCCGCCATTGAAAGTGTTGCTTACGTTACAGGTGTATACTTCACTATTCGTGTTATTCATAACCGTAATAGGTAAGTTTTCACTTGTGCTTTCTGGATTGTCAGAGTTTTCTTTATACCAATAGTAATCTGGTTGAGGATTTCCATCGCTTTTACATGTTAAATTTATATTAGTATCTTCGCCTACTACATAGTATGTTTTATTCGGATATTTTGTAATAGATGGCATGCTAACTTCATCTGAAAACAGATGCATGCATATATGGTAGCGAAAATATTCAACTGTGAACAAATTCCACAGAAATTTGAATTACATCAAATTATGCATTTTCACTATACTGTGGATTTAGTTAAATGTGTTGGATTTAAATTAATGCGATTGCAGTAGGTATTTGCAAATATTGGTGTCGACTGGTTTTGTGTATGTATGTTTTACTGACATTTCAATGACGTTCAATACGCAACTTCTTTTATTCATACATATATTACAGTAATAAATCAAAACTGCTTAGCTTACGTGTCTAAATGATCTCAGAGTTAATTGGTGATACACAGAGCATGCACCTAAGTATTAAAGCATTAAAAAAATACCGACCTCCAAGGTAATTTAAAAAGGGAAGTCCATAAAAAAATATGAATTACAAATGATGTGAATATATATACGGTATGGTTTTTGTTCATTGTTAAATGCCGTACGGTGACCTATAATTGCATGCTTCAATCCTTGTCATTTTGGACTCTGTTGGATATAAAAATAAAGAGATGTGGTATGATTGCCAATGAGACAACTATCCATCAAAGTTCAATTTTAGTAGATGTAAGCAATAATAAGCATTCGTACGGCCTTATACAATGACAAAAACCATACCGCATAGTCGGCAATAACAATTCAATTGAAAAAACTAACGGCCTAATTTATAACAACACAATGTACGAAAAACAAATATGACACAAATTGGTGTTGTGAATAGTTGTTTTAATTTTTAATATGGTCAAATGAACCCTGTTAGACTTCTGACAATGAATTTAGGAACTAAATGTAGCGACACTCCAGTTTGGGGGATATTGATTTATCTATCAGTTGTCATTGTTTTGAAGTAGCTTGCAATCACCGCGAGTAATCGTAGATCGGAACTTTTGTGTCTCCTGTCTCTATTTTAGTTTTTTGTGCTTCCTTCCCGATATGATGTGTCAAGTCATATCCAACTGATTTTCGCAGTTTGTTTTTTCGTTGCGCTCTTACAACATTTTTCAAGGTAAGCGGGGGTATAAGCACTCACAAACATGTTTAACCCAGCAACATTTTGTGAGTGTCTGTCTCAAGTCGGGAGGATGTAAATCACTGGTTGTCGTTGGTTGCTGTCTGCTATATATGGTTTTTGTTAATTGTTTTGTCATAAATCAGGCAGTTGGTTTTTTTCCGTTTGAATTGTTTCGCACGTTGTCATATCGGAAATAAGTAAAAATAAGGAAACCTAGGATTGACATGAGATGGTTATAATGAATCTACCTTCTTATTGTAGACGGGAAATTGATTATCCCATAACTAAACATAAAACTGAACCATTAGCACTGATGTTCTGCATTGGAAAACATTCGTAGGAGGCGAAAAATAAAATTAGTAACATTACAAGACTGAAACACTTTATATTTCCAGTAAAAAAAAACCTCTCCCAAAAAAATAAATAAATCCACAGTAAACTTTTACATGCTAGAATATATGTTTTACTACGTGCAATCATATACAAAAAGTGAAGAAACTTTCAAACGAAATGTAATTTGTATAAGATAAAATTCTGTATGATGTTTATGACGCTGTGTGTTCTAAAGTCAGTATGTAACAGAACCTTAAATTAACTTTTTGCGATTATGAAATCTCTTGTTTACACAATACATGTACTAGTAATCCGTATTGTTGAAATATAGCAGGATCTGATAACCCTTTCGGAGCAAATGAAGTCAAGTTAGGAATTAACATCTAATCAAACTAACCTCTAGAAACATTAATGGTTTACATTAATCAATAAAGCATAGTCTGCATATACACAGGAAACCTATCACCATGAATTACGTTACAAAGTATTTACTTACAGTATACCTCTATTGGTGCAGTTTCTTCATACATAACCGGCTCTGCCGTTGACGAATTTACAACACATCGTATCACTGAATTGTTGTCTTTAGCCGTTACTTGGAACGTGAGGTAACTTGTACGATAGTAGGAACAATTCTCAGGTATATCAGGTATTGATGTTGTAATGACTGTATCTTTCACAGGAACTATCTTTCCATTAAGATACTTTTCAAAGAAATGTTCCGCTGGAGGATTTCCAACATCTCCAGTACAGACAACTGTTAAGTTATCACCTTCAGCTATGCCTTGTGCTGTGGTTGTTTGTTGTACAGAATATGTAGTAGTTCTGTAGCTAGTGTTGGAAGGGGAAGATGTTGTAGAATTATGACCAGTGGTATGGATCGTAGAATGGTTAAATGCAGTTGTAGAGGTCTGTTTCTACGTCTGTGAGGCAGATGCAGTTTCATTTTCTCTCGATGTCACTGCAGTAAATGGTGATGAGGAACTATAATCCATATGTTTAGTTGTGGTCACTGATGAATCTGCTGGCGTATGAACTAATGAAACGCAATCAGGTTTTGAAGGTGCCACTATGAAAATAAAATGAAATACAATTTTAACTCAATTAATAATAAAAACCAGAATCATTTTGTTTTAATTTCGACACATCGTCTATTAAACAAAGTCAAGATAAAACATTTTTGAGCTGCACAAACCAAGTATTCATATCAGATGTTATGACTTAAAAATCTTCTAAAACTTTCTACAAGTAAACATTTATCCATTCATTAACATACGTAAAATGAAAGATTTTGTTGATTATATCTCGTCATTAATTGATCATTAGCTTCGTGTTAAGAACTTGAATTTGTGTCAGACATTTGGTCATCTTTTATTGCTTTTTTCACAATTTGTTTAGAATCAACATGATTTATATTGGACATACGATATATGTCATTGCTGGGGGCATACGGTAAAACTTGATCGAAAGTTCTTACCAAAAACTCGCATAGTTCGAATAATTATTATAAGAAGCTACTTTAGATTTCTTTTGTCTGCAGTTAACATGAGAAAATGAAAAAGTATTCCCAAATCCGTAAGCTCATTGTTAAATTGCTGGTTGGGGGTTGTCCTATTTTGTTTTTGTTATTATTGTATATCTTTACCAACAACAGCTTTAGCTACCTTCACTAGTTTCCTGTAGTATTTTTGTGCACATTTTGATCCTGCTTTTCAAATTATATGCCGTTTTTTTATTCTTTATTCAAGTAATTGTTCATCTCGTTGGTAGCTGCAATTTATAAGTTTTTGATTGTGTGTTTCAATTTTACGACATACGGTGTTTATAGTTAAAGGGGTGATCTGTACTCAAGTAAAACTGATTCAAACACACCACGTTGTGTGCCTGTACCTAGTCAGACTATCTGGACCGTGTGTTGGTCGTTGTTGTTTGCCTTTGTTTGTCTAAGCTTGTATGTTTGTTGTGTTTTCGGGGAGTTGGTCTTGGTGTTTGATGTGGTCCGATGTATTGTCTCGTAGTTTTGGTGATTCATGCATTCTTTTTTATGAATTGTGTAAGAAGCAATAAATTAATGACAGCCCACAATCAATACATTGTGTGTAACCGTTCACGTGTTTCGTTTTTTTTTTTCTTTATTTTTATTATTATCATTATCATAATAAATTGATGTAGACAAACATCTTATTGCAGATTTATCCCTTTATTCATGTCATTGTTATGGACACTGTCTGTAGCTAAACTTCATTAAGAGACAACAAAACACTTCTTGTTAGTTTTTTATGAAAATATACTTGCAGATTTTCAGACGACATATTTTGAAAATAATCAACATATTTTTTCTTAATTTACAAATGAAGTTTATCAACCTTAATTCATTCGCATAAAAATCGAACATGAACCATGAACTTTCTCACGTTAAGACCTTGGTATTAGAATAAAACATGGTTAACTTTATATTAGCATGTTGACAGACCAGGACAACTTATACTTTTCTATTTGTAGATTTTCCTATTTTTGATATTGATATTCTGTTTGCTCATCTTTATGGAGTGTACATTTCTTCGTTGGTCCGATATGCGTGTATTATTGCTGGATTTGATTTTCAAGACAGCATTATAAAAAAACTTAGTTCAAATTCTGAACATATAACACGGCTTACACAAGATAACATGACAAGTCAATATATATGTAAGACTACAAAACACTAACGGAAATGTCAACGGCAACGGCAATATGGTTATATTAAAACATTCATATAAGTCACCAAGATTTTTTTTTCGTCTAAAAATGAGATTGTTGCTACTAATGCATCTTTGCTATATGCAAAAAGACTTTATTGGGAGAACAGGCTTTATTTATTTTCTTATTTATTGCACTAAATTTTCAGTTTAAATCAAATATGATTGAATATGTGGCCTTTTTGGGGTCATTTTAGTTCAATTTGATTAAACTTGCGAAATCAATGGTGAAATCTATTCGTTTTTTTTTTTTTTTAATTCAAACGAAATACTATTGAAAAATATACTCAAATATAATTTGCTTGATGGTAATGTAAAAGGTGAATTTCTGAACAATCAAATAAAAACAAGTCCATTTCATCTTTTCCTAGGGTTCTTTATTCAACAATGATGTAATCATATAATTATAAACCCTACAAAATATAACAAAATACATTTAAAACAGATTAATCTATAATTACTATATCGTACTGTGTTACTATTATTACAACATTACTGCAGATCAACATAAATATAAGAACATTGAATGTTTATAGTTCTTCTATAATATCAATACACAAGGTGACATGATGATATTTAACACTTGCAAATATTCATTCATCGTTCATATAAAATCATCAGCTTTGACAATTAAACATACTATTATAATGTCAAGATCATATAACACTATTTGAATTAACTAAATAGATATATGTAAATCCATATTCTACAAATAACCATAACATATATATCAACGGTAGATAACTCTACATAATATCAAATGCTCTTCACTGTCTTACATGAACAATATATATATTATGCTATTTTAAGTATACATAAACTCACCAGTCTGTGGAACTGAGTTTAATAACTAACATCGACAGTCTACATAATATTAACAGTAACGATCTTCATACGTCTACAGTAATGGTAACAGAGGTTCACATCAAATATGGTTCTGTAAACAATATATGACAATAATAAGTAATCTGACTTTAATATTCTTAAAGACATTATACAATTCATATTTAAACTATTTTTAATCTTTATCTTTCATCTCGAATTTACAATTATAAATAATTAATCTTATTTCAATACTAACACATTAAGTACAAGTACAATTGTACTGTTAATGACATCACATTGGATATACCACTGTCATTTCATGACTGCATGACAAAAGGTCAAGGTCATTCATAAAAATCGACTAAATCTCCCTTTCCAACATTTATACTAAAATCTCTCAAATAAATCAGATTCAATCATCACTCAAAGCACACTCATTCATTGGGCTGGGAATCTTACCAAATGAATGTAATACACATACATTTCAAAGTTAAGGATCCAGTTCATCCAAGACACCTCAAAGAGTACAAAATGTAACTTACCATATAAAGTCATGATGTCCTGTTCCAGGATGAATTCCATCACTATACTAATCCATAGAACTTATGGAACTACTAATCAAACACAATATAAAGTCTATGAGCACAAAGTGCATCAAAACATACAAATATATCAAGATCACAACAAAGACATCAAGCCTCCATTACTGTTTTTAAAACTACCACCAAACTGGGGGCAAGGCTTTATAAACCAATCAGAATACAAGAAAACCTATATATTCTAGTGAACAGTGAGTACTGATAGTAAAATCAGTAATAGGTAAATGCTACAAGGTAAACAGTTAGATTTTATGGATCAATGAATAATCAATAGGCAATCAATAGAATAAAGGTAAACTTAAGTAAACTACTCTGCAAATGAAAGAATATAATTAATGGTGTCTCGGAATAACCTATAAACATAATAGATATATAAATGATTAATATGATAAAAATCCACACTATCACATCCTCCCCTCTGTTGGAGAATGTCTTCCATGACATCACAAATATCTCTCCTCCTCCTGAGAAAAATATGACGTCCTCGTAATCAATAATGATCGTCTGTAAAATATAACATCACTTCTCAGTGGCAATCTTCAAAAGACCTGCTAGAATCTGGTCCTCCATGCCTTTGAAAGCACCGCTAGAAGCAATCTCCTTCAGATAGTCGGCTCTACTCTTCCAATCAGGCTGTGGCTGGCTCTTCTTGGAAACTATAAAGTCCTTATACTTCGTGGAAGCCGTCGATGTTCTGGCACGTACAGATCTTCTTGGTTCTATCCAAGGTGCTTCAATGTCCGGTTGAGGGACATTATCTACTGTTTCATCAACAGTGGTATCTTGCCCAGGTTCCTCTGTATCATCAGATAATGTAGTGTCAGCTACTTGATGATCGGTCTCTGACACTTCATCAAGCTCAAGTACTGGATCAACTGTATCACTCTCTTCAGATGGATGGTCGTCACCCTCAATTCCAGTATCTTGCTGTTCAGCAACGTGTTCCTGATCGTCATCAGCCTCGTCCTGAACGGTATCATCATCATCCTGAGTTTCTAACTCATCAATAGCACTGTGTGGAGCACTTAAGTCATCAACATCAGGTTCTCTAACCACATAAACCAAATAATCGTCATCACTTTCTTCGTCAGAACTTGTCAGAGTGCTATCATGAAGACTAGGCGTTGGTTGTGGATCTGTTTCTCTATTCTTCCTGGGTCTTAATCGTGGTGCAGGAGTAGGTCTAGGCTTCTCCTTTTCTTCCTCTTCATCGATGGAGACTGAACCAATAGGCAAAAGAAGGTTCCTATGTAAGGTTATCTTTCTTCCATGTCCGTTTTCCTTCCTTACTATGAAGACTGAGATAGTTGAGTTAGGCTGATCTAATATGACGTAGCTGTCATTCTCCCATTTATCAGATAGCTTGTGCTTCCCATCGAAACTCAGAATCTTTACGAGTACTCGGTCGCCTGGGTGTAATATGGCTCCACGCACTTTGCTGTCATAATGTTTCTTCTGACGTCCTTGAGCTATCTTTGCTGAATTCGTAGCTAACGCATAAGATTTCTTCAGTCTTTCTTTTAAGTTTTCAATATACTTCGTATTTGTCTTCTGTTCTTTCGATGTTTCTAATCCTAGTGCAAGATCTATAGGCAGGCGTGGTTCTCTGCCAAACATCAGAGCAAATGGTGAAAATGAAAGAATATAATTAATGGTGTCTCGGAATAACCTATAAACATAATAGATATATAAATGATTAATATGATAAAAATCCACACTATCACATCAAGATATTAGATAACGTGGTTTGCAGCGGTTGCTTCTAACAATAGCTTTTTTTTCCATTTTTTGGGGGTGTCATTTTTGGTGGGGATGTCTTTTTCTTTATTTTTTTCTTGAAATATTACAGTTGATAAATTATATGTTGGTGCATTGAAAGAGGGGTTCCTTTTTTAGTAGATTTGACTTACACAGTGTTAATGTATATCAATTAATGACAAAAAATCCTGTTACGCATTTCCAAACCCAAAATAAAATAGTAGCCTATTTTGACACCAAAACAAGAAGGAATACTTGTAAACAAAAAATAAAAAGAACTGTAGCATAAATGTTGAGATGGTAGAACTGGGGAATGGGAAACTCTGACAAATATTTGAAAGACATTTGTTTTGTTTTTTTTTCAACTTGGCAGTTATTCGAACAGTCCCCAAGCATTTATGTTAATTACATTTGGTTATGAGAATGATGCAGCAGCATCATAAAACATTTACCGGACACTAAATGTGAAAACACTGAAATCTTGTTAATTTAAAGTGGCGAATAACCTTAACATCACTGCAATAAATTTATTAACGTCCTTATCTCAAAAAAAGTAACTGTGATACTTTCCAATCTATTGAATTTGTATACGAAATGTTAGCTACAAATGATATCAAAGGACAAGGAAACTTATCCAAAATGTTCAGTTTCGATATCATGAATACTGTTGATAATTATACACTTAGAGATCAATTATTTATATTTCTAAACATGGTATACACCAATTATTATGAAAACTTTAGTCTGGGAGATCATGATTTATTTATTAGTTTTAATTGGCTTTGAACTAGCTTTCAGTAACTGTGAGTACTCTTATTTTGGTCCTTTGTTTCTATTGTTTTTTATGCAAGTTGTTTTTGTACCTCGTATTGGTCTTTCGAGTTAAGCCATAGCTACTGATTCTTTACTGTTTTATCTATTGATGTACTGTTACACCACTGTTCCAGGGTAGGGGAAGGTTGAGCGTTCACAAACATGTTAAACCCCGCCACATTATGTTGTGCATGTCCCAAGTCAGCAGCCTGTAGTTCAATGTGTTGTCCTTGGTTCATCTCTGGCATGTTTGTTTTTCGTAAATTGTTTTGTTATAAATTCGGTTGGTTTTTCTCAATTGAATTGTTTCACATTTTTCACGTTCGGGCCTTTAAAAGACGACTAAATATGGGTTTTACTCAATGTCGAAGGCCGTACGATTGCCTTTAATTGCTTTCATCCGCTTAATTTGAACTCTGGTGGATAGAAGTCTAATGCCAATCAAACCCCAGTTCCTTAATCGTATGTTGGTACAATACTAATATAAAAAATATAATAAATTACATTATATTTTAAGAATAGTGATACAATTCCGTTTTTTAGTCCAATATATGAATATACGCAAAAAATTACAGCTTTTTGTCACAATAGGCTGTTCCCGCGTATCTTAAATCCTTATAATAATAAATGGCATTTTCTTCAAGTTAGATATTATAAAAAGTTATTGATTTTATGAACTTATTTAGTATATTGAAGGACTCTAAAATTTAAAACTGTGCACCTGCATGGTGGGTCAGGTTCCCTAATGCGTCTCAAATTGAAGAACTCATATATAGTTCGTTAACAAAATATGTCTGTGAATAAAGGTGTAAAAACTATAATAGATAAAGAGACACTTTATGTTGCAAAAATGATTAACAAGACAAGCTCTTCTAATAAGTGTAATTGTCGAAATTGTCAGTCGACTCCTAATTAGAGTTATTGCCCTTGGATGACGATTTTTATCAATTTTTGGCGTTTTTTCCTTATATCTTAGAAATTAAGATATATACATAGAAACTTAAATAAGCAAAAATGATTAGCAAGACAAGATCTACATTTAAGGCAATATGGGAGAAATTTAACGACGAATCCTTATTGGAGTTATTGCCCTTGGATGACAATTTCTTTTGGGGAGTTGGTCTTGGTGTTTGATGTGGTCCGATGTATTGTCTCGTATTTTTGGTGATTCATGCATTCTTTTTTATGAATTGTGTACGAAGCAATAAGTTAATGACAGCCTACAATCAATACATTGTTTGTAACCGTTCACGTGTTTCGTTTTTTCTTTTTCTTTATTTTTATTATTATCATTATCATAATAAATTGATGTAGACAAACATCTTATTGCAGATTTATCCCTTTATTCATGTCATTGCTATGGCCACTGTCTGTAGCTAAACTTCATTAAGAGACAACAAAACACTTCTTGTTAGTTTTTTATGAAAATATACTTGCAGATTTTCAGACGACATATTCTGAAAATAATCAAGATATTTTTTCTTAATTTACAAATGAAGTTTATCAACCTTAATTCATTCGCATAAAAATCGAACATGAACCATGAACTTTCTCACGTTAAGACCTTGGTATTAGAATAAAACATGGTTAACTTTATATTAGCATGTTGACAGACCAGGACAACTTATACTTTTCTATTTGTAGATTTTCCTATTTTTGATATTGATATTCTGTTTGCTCATCTTTATGGAGTGTACATTTCTTCGTTGGTCCGATATGCGTGTATTATTGCTGGATTTGATTTTCAAGACAGCATTATAAAAAAACTTAGTTCAAATTCTGAACATATAACACGGCTTACACAAGATAACATGACAAGTCAATATATATGTAAGACTACAAAACACTAACGGAAATGTCACAGCAACGGCAATATGGTTATATTAAAACATTCATATAAGTCACCAAGATTTTTTTTTCGTCTAAAAATGAGATTGTTGCTACTAATGCATCTTTGCTATATGCAAAAAGACTTTATTGGGAGAACAGGCTTTATTTATTTTCTTATTTATTGCACTAAATTTTCAGTTTAAATCAAATTTGATTGAATATGTGGCCTTTTTGGGGTCATTTTAGTTCAATTTGATTAAACTTGCGAAATTCAATGGTGAAATCTACTCGTTTTTTTTTTAATTCAAACGAAATACTATTGAAAAATATACTCAAATATAATTTGCTTGATGGTAAGATATTAGATAACGTGGTTTGCAGCGGTTGCTTCTAACAATAGCTTTTTTTTTTCATTTTTTGGGGGTGTCTTTTTTGGTGGGGGTGTCTTTTTCTTTATTTTTTTCTTGAAATATTACAGTTGATAAATTATATGTTGGTGCATTGAAAGAGGGGTTCCTGTTTTAGTAGATTTGACTTACACAGTGTTAATTTATATCAATTAATGACAAAAAATCCTGTTACGCATTTCCAAACCCAAAATAAAATAGTAGCCTATTTTGACACCAAAACATGAAGGAATACTTGTAAACAAAAAATAAAAAGAACTGTAGCATAAATGTTGAGGTGGTAGAACTGGGGAATGGGAAACTCTGACAAATATTTGAAAGACATTTGTTTTTTTTTTTTTTTTCAACTTGGCAGTTATTCGAACAGTCCCCAAGCATTTATGTTAATTACATTTGGTTATGAGAATGATGCAGCAGCATCATAAAACATTTACCGGACACTAAATGTGAAAACACTGAAATCTTGTTAATTTAAAGTGGCGAATAACTTAACATCACTGCAATAAATTTAGTAACGTCCTTATCTCAAAAAAAAGTAACTGTGATACTTTCCAATCTATTGAATTTGTATACGAAATGTTAGCTACAAATGATATCAAAGGACAAGGAAACTTATCCAAAATGTTCAGTTTCGATATCATGAATACTGTTGATAATTATACACTTAGAGATCAATTATTTATATTTCTAAACATGGTATACACCAATTATTATGAAAACTTTAGTCTGGGAGAACATGATTTATTTATTAGTTTTAATTGGCTTTGAACTAGCTTTCAGTAACTGTGAGTACTCTTATTTTGGTCCTTTGTTTCTATTGTTTTTTATGCAAGTTGTTTTTGTACCTCGTATTGGTCTTTCGAGTTAAGCCATAGCTACTGATTCTTTACTGTTTTATCTATTGATGTACTGTTACACCACTGTTCCAGGGTAGGGGAAGGTTGAGCGTTCACAAACATGTTAAACCCCGCCACATTATGTTGTGCATGTCCCAAGTCAGCAGCCTGTAGTTCAATGTGTTGTCCTTGGTTCATCTCTGGCATGTTTGTTTTTCGTAAATTGTTTTGTTATAAATTCGGTTGGTTTTTCTCATTTGAAATGTTTCACATTTTTCACGTTCGGGCCTTTAAAAGACGACTAAATATGGGTTTTACTCAATGTCGAAGGCCGTACGATTGCCTTTAATTGCTTTCATCCGCTTAATTTGAACTCTGGTGGATAGAAGTCTAATGCCAATCAAACCCCAGTTCCTTAATCGTATGTTGGTACAATACTAATATAAAAAATATAATAAATTACATTATATTTTAAGAATAGTGATACAATTCCGTTTTTTAGTTCACTATATGAATATACGCAAAAAATTACAGCTTTTTGTCACAATAGGCTGTTCCCGCGTATCTTAAATCCTTATAATAATAAATGGCATTTTCTTCAAGTTTGATATTATAAAAAGTTATTGATTTTATGAACTTATTTAGTATATTGAAGGACTCTAAAATTTAAAACTGTGCACCTGCATGGTGGGTCAGGTTCCCTAATGCGTCTCAAATTGAAGAACTCATATATAGTTCGTTAACAAAATATGTCTGTGAATAAAGGTGTAAAAACTATAATAGATAAAGAGACACTTTATGTTGCAAAAATGATTAACAAGACAAGCTCTTCTAATAAGTGTAAATGTCGAAATTGTCAGTCGACTCCTAATTAGAGTTATTGCCCTTGGATGACGATTTTTATCAATTTTTGGCGTTTTTTCCTTATATCTTAGAAATTAAGATATATACATAGAAACTTAAATAAGCAAAAATGATTAGCAAGACAAGATCTACATTTAAGGCAATATGGGAGAAATTTAACGACGAATCCTTATTGGAGTTATTGCCCTTGGATGACAATTTTTACCTTTTTTTTTTGCGTCTTTGCCTTATATCTTTAAAAATGAAATAGATAGATAGAAACTTAAATAAGCAAAAATGATCAACAAGGCAAGATCCACAAACAAGCAAAATGTTGCCGATAAAGATAGTAGACTATCACTCTTCACAGGAGTGATTGCCCTTAAATCAGGATTTGTTTTAACTTCTTTGTGTTTTGAGTAAAAACTAATGAAGATAGAGAGAAACTAATTATATGTAAACAGACAAAATGATCAGCAATACAAGATCAACAAAAGAGAAATTTTTGTCATGAATTCTATTCTTGTCTACAATGTTGGAGAGAGTCCATTGTTGAATATGCACATAGACCTAAGTGAGCGACACGGGCTCTTTAGAGCCACTAATTTAAGTGAGAAACAATTAAACAATTAAAGATGTAACTATAGCAATCGTTAAGTAGTTGACCTTTATGTCGAGTACGTTTTAGCACATTGATGTGTTTCGTACTACTTACATTTCATATTTGTACGAAATCAAACATTTATCGTTTTTCCTATAGATAAATTGAAATCGAAAATTATGAATCAAGTATATACGTCATATTCCGTAGTCTTTATTATGAATTTTCCAATTACCTAATGGACGAGTTAAAAAACAATACGGGTCTACCTATACTATTTAATGACGCATGAAATTTATAACGTGTTGTTTCATTTTTTCAGTTTTCTGTTCATGCCTCTATTACTTTAATGATATGTAAAGTAATTGTTGAGGCAATTCTTTGGCAACACGGGATGTCCGGAGTTGTAAATTATCAACCAAATACGTTTTTGTTATATTGTTGACAAAACATTTAAGGACAACTAAAGGAATAAAGTTAAATGTAAACCAATGGCTGACCACTGTTTTATATTTTATAATATAATTATGCAGTCAATTGTATATCTTTTATCGAAAAATAACATGATTTGTATCATCATAATGGTTTCTTTTTTAGACGATAATCGGTATTTGTTTGGAGAGTTTTGATATTTTGAGAGCTTTGAACATGATTTGCTCCCATTGTTTATGGACCTGTTCCTTACTTCTCTTCTGCAATTAGTACAACTTACTTGCAATATTAAATTCCAAATTTAAATCATTATAAAATCGTATCTATTTTATAGGGATGTCTGACAAGAATTTTTGCAAATATTGAAAATGACCTTTTTACTTTTGATGTGTATGTATGTTAACTATCGAGAGATATATTTAGCAAATTCTGCTGTGTCCAACTGGCGACCTGGATAAAATTAACATTTACATACAGTGAGTGAATATCATTAATTGAGTTTCATACATTATATTAATTGAACGAATAATATGTTACCTCTTAGGGAAATACTTGTATGATTTGATTCCTTGCTATTTGATGTAGAACCTGACTTCACAAAAAATATTTTACATTCATATTCTCGATTATCTTCACATTTAAGTTCATTAAATATGACAGTCGCTTTCCTTGAACTAATTTTTAGCTTTGTCACGTCAACTTGGGTTTATAAATTTTCCTCTGCTGGAAATGTTACATTCCTATCTGGTTCAATCGATATGATATTTTGAAATTTTTCTGTTTGATTTGTAGCAAAAAATTGTAATAAATATATACGAACATCAAAATAGCATTCCAACTTTGTGTTGTTTTTTCCTAGAAAATCTGTTCCGTTTCCATTCATGTACACATTTGCTGCATGGATTTCTGTAAAAGAAATAATGTCAATTTTCTGAATTTTACTGACGTTAATATTAATATACTGGTATCTGAAAATTATTCTGCTGATTACAATGCATTTTTATTGTTTGTATGTAAAAGAGGCAGTTTTATTGGACGTAAATTTGAAATATAATTCGGGGGAACATTCACTACATTTTGGTCAGAATGACCCAAACGTATTTTTTAACAACACCACAACAGACTATTGGTTTTAAATAAGATATCCCTGTGTACACATGTCGCTAATTAGTTGAGATATAACTAAAAACAAAGAAACTGTTTTTCCTGCAGTAGTTTTGGTGTGTTTGTAGTAAATTTGAACTCTTCCCTAGAAACTGTGAGCTTAAATTAAATAGGGATCTTATATCTCAGTTAGGCTGCAATCCGATTTGAAGTATTTGATTTATAATCAGAAACTTAGCAATACGGCCTCATGAAAGGATCAAAGACAATCAAAAAGTATATAACCTTGTCCAGCTATCTTAGGGTATATCATTTTTTTCTCACATGCCAAAAAATAAAAACAGCGGAAACCAGGCTTAAGCTAGATTTCATTGCATCTTCTATTTAAAAAATGTGGGAGATAGATATTTATATTTTTTAAATTACAATGTATACTTGAATGCAGACATGCTGAATCGACTAACCGACAAGTTTGTCCAATCGACACATTCTGTCTTGCCCGGTTTGGAGTACATGTGATCATAGAAATTTTCTAATGACATATATTTAAAATGATATGACAAGTTTTGAACATCTTCAAATTACTGCTTCCCTGCTTTCTTTATCGGCATTATCTTTGGCATTCAATATTAAATGAACGTGTTTACAAATCGATAACATATTCTGTAACATGAACAAATTAGATGTGAGTATATACCACTTGGATAAGCCCCTTCAACAAAATATCATATGAATAATTCTTACATTAGGAATGAATACAGGGGTTAAGTGTAAGATCAATTAAAGGGCAGCAAAATGCAGTCTTCAACAGTAGACATGTGTCATATAATTGCATTTATAAGATGCATTCTGTCCACAATCACCTTGATAAAATGATGAAACGATAACTATATTTCCAGTTCTAAGTTTTGGATTTTTGTTTTATTGTATCGGATTTTCAAATGATTTGACCTTGTGCATCACTGAGGAAAAATTAGTTGTTGAAATGCATATCTGGTGAGGTAAAATCTGTATCGTTAATGTTATCAAAATGATTGACCTGGAATAAAATAAAATTTATAAAATAATTAGGTACTTTATTAAAAGATTTCAGCTAGAAACCTTTATGAACTTCATGATACCATATCAATTCCATGTTATTTATATTGTTTGTATTGCGTGATCAATTGCATATTGAATGAATTTTACGTTAATCTTTGAAGGTAAAATATGTAAACATGCACAAAATGAGTTTGTGCCCAACAAAAATATAATGAACATATGAATCAAAATTGCAATGACAGTTCTGTCATGACAAGTATTCACCCAACAAGAATAATAACAGTAGATACAGAAACTATAGTGCTCCTATAAAACAAGGCACAACTCAGATTTTTGATAAACATACAAAAACGAAATTATGAACATGTAAGTAACAATGGTCAAATCCCTTTGGTTTGTACTTGAATTGCTACAGCAAAGTCCGCTCGAAAAATGCTTTGGATGCTAAGTCAATGCCCAACTACTCGAACTTGCCACTTGTCATTACTCAAATTTATATATTTTACGTGAGTATTTTATACGAGTTCATTGAATTCTTGTATGCTTGTTTGTTAGTCTTTTTTATCTAGTTGAATAATACTTCTGTATACAATTCACATATCATTATATAAATGGCCGGTATATTTAAGATAGTTACTCAGAAATCTGAATCTAGATCAACTAATAACTGATTATTATATTCGATCTTCGATCTTCGATGGTATATATCGCAGTAAACATTGCGAATTGATTCTTAACCACTTGGAGGTCTTGTTTTATGTTTATCTATATGTTTTTGTTAGCAAGGACCCGTGTAATTTTGCAGTAAATGTAAACTATTATTTTGAATAATGTTGCAAGATTTTGTGCACATTTTTTAAATCCAGACTTTTAGGCCTACCCTTAGTAAGGCTTTCGATAACCTTGCATCTGTGCATGTTCATCAAGATAGCTTACCAGTATTTTGTTTTATCTCAAATCATATTAAACCAACTCCTCTTTCCCTTCCCGACGAAATTTAATACAATTTCGTTTATAGAAAAATATTTGTTTATTCGTTTTTCTACTAAGCTGTAATTCAGCTTGAAATCTGCGTAATGTGAGCATTACTAGTATCTCGCATATACTTAATGTGTTTTTCGATTTGAATATGTGAGTACCTTGAGTTTCCATATAATTCAATGTCAAAAACACTTTTTCGACAGTAGGTTTTGAGCTTTCATGAGCCCATAATTTTTTTCATTAGTTTGATTGCTTACTTTAAAATTCCATTATACTAAAGAACGAACTATCCGGATTTTCAGGAGAGTCCAAAACTGAAAAGTTTATATTTATTGAACTGTCAGATTTTCAATGTATAGAATATCCCGAGGGCACAATCTCTCAAAGTTCTTTTTAAGCACTTCCGCTGGTCGTTTAAACTGCCAGCAAACTGATGTATTATTTTAAGCGAAGTGAAGAAAAACAAACAACTTTTCGCACGTGTGCGGAATACATTCTTGTAAACTTTACAAAATGTTTTTCTTACATAAATAACCTTGAACAACGTACGTTAAAATTGCAGTGAAAATAGTTGTTTGAAATTTTGAAATGTTTTTGTTTTCTGATTCTGACTTGTTGCAAGAGTCGGAAATTGCCATTGTTATAGCCTAGACATATGATAATAAACTCAATATAGATACCAGGCTTAAACATTTGATTGCTTGACGCGCGTTTCGTTTACAAAAGATTCATCGGTGACGGTCGAATCAAGGAATTTTGAATGGCAAAATAAAGATTGAATTTCGTGAGCATTGAGAACCCAAAATTTCACAAAGCAAAGTTAATCTATTCCTGTGGTAGAAATTTTTCAGTGTTTCAAAGTTTTGTAAACGTCATTTTATGAATGATAATGGCAAAACAGAGTCCTAACTAATGGGCTGTTGATTTCCTCGATGGAAAACATTTAACGGCAGTTACATCAACCCAGTGGAAGTAGCTAAACTCATGATAGATACCAGACTTAACATTGTGTACACCAGACGCGCGTTTCGTCTATAAAAGACTAATCCGGGTTGCTCAATATGAAAGTATATTTTTAAAATATTGTCTTTGTCACGTTTCTTTTTTGTTTTTGTTCGAACTCTTCACAAGTCAACTCAGAGCAACTAAATTTCTAAATATGAGATGGACCTCATACTTTGTACACAACAATCTATTCATACACAAAACTGATAATATTTTATTAGTATGCACCTAAGCTAATGATTACAGCACAAAAAAAATATTGGATTTTATCTAAATTCATTTTATTTCTAAGTGTCACATGTTCACCACGTCGTCCTTCAGTTGACCCACTCATTGTACTATATTAAGGAATAGCAGTATTTTAGTTGAAGTGTTGTCGCCGTTAATCGAGGACTTTGTGGCCGGCAATTCAATTTTACTAACGTCATGCGAATGAAACGTTCGAACTAAAGGTTATGCATTACACTCCAAATTTAGATTACTCATCATTAAAAGCTGTTTAAGGTATGTGTTACACTGTTGCACCGAAATTGCATTAGACTATTTCGAATCTGTATATGGAATTGTCATCCATGTGAAAGATAGAAAATAACTAAGATCGTGTAGATGTTAGAGATATTTAATTTGGGCATGTCAAAACAATGGGTAGGAAGACTTTTTCTTCATCGACAAAAACATGTTAAAGAACCGATCTGAGCAGAAAACAACAATACTTTTCGGAAATTAGATAGCACTCCACAGTTAGAAAATAAAATTAAAATTGAACCACATAATGTTTAATCATCTCCTATTCCTGGCTTTCTAATACATTAAGCCAACAGTGAACTGTTTGTGTCATACATGTGCATGTGCATGTAATCAGTATCTTCCATAGATTTGATTTTCAAAAGTTAAAATGGTGAAGTATAATTTCTTTTTTGTATATCCATGGCAACATTCTGCATTTATTTGCCATAAATAATGCAAAAAGGGACATGAAAATGTCACATATTCCCTCAAAATTTAGTTCAAACCAGAATTTCAATCCCTTTGAGTGATACCTTTTCCGAAACTTTTGACATTAATCTATCAAATGATCAAATAAAAATTGGGCGTCTTTCGCCTCCTTTTATCGTAAAATTTAATTACCAAGTTCTTGTGACAAAAAGTTGGAAAAAAACATAACAATAATTTCCGGACCAATGTCTGGAATGGATATGAATATACGGACTGTCATACAGAAAACAGCCATATGAATTTTATTGCACACTAGCTTTCATATTTGAAAAATCCACAGGGGTCAAAATGGTAAACTACACATTTAGCTGTGGAGTGCTACCTTAATATATTTTTTCCCCTGCTTCAACTTAAAATACATTTATGGGTGTTCTGCTAGATGTAACGATTAAAATGGTACCTTATCTTTTTAAATTGGTTCAGTAAAAAATATTTTATGAAGGTTAGCAGCTGACGTTGAAACGCAACAAAAAGCGATTTAAAATTGGGTGTCTTTCGCCTCCTTTTTTCGTAAAATTTAATCACCAAGTTCTTGTGACAAAACTTTGGAAAAAAACATTACAATAATTTCCGGACCAATGTCTGGAATGGATATGAATATACAGACTGTCATACAGAAAACAGCCATATGAATTTTATTGCACACTAGCTTTCATATTTGAAAAATTCACAGGGGCCAAAATGCGAAACTACACACCTAGCTGTGGAGTGCTACCTTAACATGAATTTTTTCCCTGCTTCAACTATAATTAATACATTTTTGTGTGTTCTGCTAGCTGTAACGTTTAAAATGATACCTTATTTTTTAAATTGGTTCAGTAATAAATATTTTATGAAGGATAGCAGTTGACGTTGAAACGCGACAAAAAGCGATTTAAAATTGCGTGTCTTTCGCCTCCTTTTTTCGTAAAATTTAATCACAAACTTCATGTGATAAAAAGTTGGAAAAAAATATAATAATTCCCGGACCAATGTCTGGAATGGATATGAATATACGGACTGTCATACAAAAAAAACGCCCATAATACATACATTACACGATCTTGATGTTCCTATGAGCCCACTATGAAGGCTATATTAAGCTTCAGCTATCCAAAAATGAATTTTATTGCACACTAGCTTTCATATTTACCATAATGCGAAACTACACACCTACCTGTGGGGTGCTTTTACATTTTCCCGGTTTCAGTTGACAAGGCAGGGGAAAGAAGTCAACTTAGGAGCGCTGTGATTGGATGTAAGGGTACAATTTATTTTTTTATTTAGCTATGAATAACTGCAGTGTATATATTAATAATATAAATTTTGAAACACATTGAAATATTTTCTTGAGAATTATTCGAAAAGTCTTCCAAATTTTCATAAATTTGATGTAAAATGACGATGAGCATGGATACCATAAACAAGCTCCGTTTGAAGATGGTCATGATACTATTTGACTATTTCTAAAACAGAGTTTGTATTATAAAAAATGGTAAATTTAGAAAATGTTAGTATTGTCGCCTATGGCAGAATAAATACTACCGTTTTCCCTTAATAGTTAAACAGTAAAGGCAAACTACGGACACTGTACCGGTAAAATTATCCGGTAACAGCCTTGACTTGGCTATGTAAATATTGTTATCCCTAAACACACAAGGATTTTGCCGATAAAACCTACTAGTATATCGTGGTCGTGGTTTGGCAATAAAGGGAGAACAGATATGAAATGAGAGTTCCAACGGATTTACACGTTAATGAACCATTGCAACAACTTTCTAAAGGGTCTGTAGGTTACAAGGCAATATTTCTGCCTCGATCCTACTTCCCCTCGAGCTTGTTTTCAAGAGATAGTTTGAATGTTTTCCCTTTATTCCTGATGATCCACTTTCCGCACCTACCACGGGAGGATGCATGCTTCTTGAGTAAAACAAAACATCCAAAATTTAAAAGATAACCCCAAATTCTTGATTTGCATCTGCCTATCTATTTGATTAACTTTAATTTGTTCGAGCTTAGACAGGAGAATGAAAAGCACGCAAAAAGAAAACGTTTATAGGCTCTCTTTGTCCCTTTGGGTTTTTTCCTGAGCTTAGCTTGTACAATAGAAGGAGACGTGTTTCTGGAAAGAACAATACACAATTTATCTCGTTCGCTATTTGTTGGAAAGCCACTTTCCTAAGTGCAATTATATTGGTAGATAACTAGTACGTTGAGATTGTTTTCAGTATCTAACACGAACGGTACCAATTTTACTGAACATGATGTGCATTTTGACAAGAAATGTCTCTTTAATCGAGATGCGATGCCAAAATATATGAAATCTAATCCTAGTACAAATACTCTTTAACATAGAATATTTGGGTTTTATTTTAAAAATCAGTGGAAAATAATTTACATTTTTTCATGGTCATATGCTCTCGAGATCATTGCAAGAAACCCTATCATATGCCAATGTTAAGTTATAACAAAGGTCAAAATATAGAACGTCACATATACGTTTGACATTAACCTAAACTTTAAGATTACTGGTCATGGATCTTAAATCAATAGACCCTAGATCTCTTTTATTAATGGTTTATGAGGTATATAGCCTATCAGCTAATTTCAAATATCTATTGTGAGATACTCCAATATGTGTAAAGTCAATTAAAATGCAAAATTCAGAATGTGACCTTGAACACTGACCTTGACCTAAATTTCTTTTAATGAACCAAGGACCTCAAATAAAAAGACCCTAGGTCTATCCTATTTAGGGTTTAGGAGTTACAATTCTTTCTAAATATTTACGGGGAGACAACTCCTTTAAAAAGTCAACAATGTATTTCGACCCAAATATATTGAAGTTACAACATGTCGCAACCAACAATTTGATAAACATCTTTTGTCGATAACTCTTACGGTTTCTGATGGTTAGGGAAACTTCAAAACTTAGAATGTGACCTTGAACTTTGACATTGACCTCACATTCCTTTTGATGTACCAAGGACCTCAGTTTCAAAGACCCTAGCTCTTTATCACATACTGTTCATGAGTTACACTCATATGTCCATAATGTCAATTAAAAAAAGGAAATTAGTCTCATAATAAGTCTCAAGACCGCTTCAGTTTAAATTGGGCAGAACATCCTTGAGATATAACGAGCAATTTGAAAGAAAAACGAATTTCCCCACTGATTATAAACGAGTGCGAGGGAATTGCGTTAACAAGAAAAACTGTGAATGGAGAGATAACTCTCACAAGAACAAATATACTGTTATACAGATCAACTGTAAAAGCGTTTTCACTGTTCGATATCATGTGCCAATAATTTATAAGTTTTTGAGAATAAATTCCACGGAAAAGTGGAAAGACTTTAAACAAAATCAAAAGGTTTTACCACAGCAAGGTGGAAAGACCTTATTATTGAACACAAATTACATGAACATGCGATTGAATATTTTTATTTTGTATTTATCAGGTTTATCAAGGCTTCATTTTATTGTACTTTGATCTAATAGGCGACCAGTTTGTAAAAAGTAAATTATAGAATGGTCTCTCGAATTATTTTCATTCTCAAGTTTTCAATTAGGTTCTATTGTATTTAGTGTTTAACAAAATGACACTTAACATGCTTAAGGGAAAACTGTTATATATTAAATTCAGGATTCAATAATTGTCACAATTGTATTAAGTCGTTCCACCTATCCGTTGAAACCCTAATGATTTTGTTCTGACTAAATTTTGTTTCTTCCTTCTGTCACTTTTGTTCCTGGCATGTAACTCTTGTTTCACAACATGTCGATAAGATACTAATATTTGGTATGTAATATCGAACAGTTATTTCACTTTTGAAACTCATCCACTTTTAACCAAACCCTTTCCCTCTTGGGGGTTATCTACCCGTATACTGTTTTTCTTGTTTTCGCTTCTACTCGTAAAAGATATCGCTTCCTTTTTATTCTTCAAAATGTTCGTTACTTCCTAAAGATGATCTGTTCAGTTTTGACAGAAGCGATCCGGCTACATGTAATAAGAGTTAACACATGACATAGGCAAAATCTCTTTGTTCTTACTGTGCTATAATCTGGGTAATGCACAGCTAAGTAGTGTATTAACTGCCTCAGATATATGTACTCTTACCTATAGTGGCGGATGTAGGACTTTTCAAAAGGTGCGTAATTCCATAAAATGAAAGAATATTGCCCAGTTTGACCATTTTATGCTTAAAAATGATATAATGTCCAATCAATCGGGGGGGGGGGGGTGCGTACGCCCTCTTCGCTCCCATGAATTCGCAACTGGTCTAACTCTTGCAATTACGACATCAATTAACAACTTCGTACAAACTTTGTTGTTTCAAAATAGGAAATTAGGAAATAGAAAGTGTTTCTCGTTCCTTAAACTGGGAACATTTTATGATATTTTGTGAACAATGTAAAGTTTAAATCAGTGTTTGAAAGTCAAACAAGGTAATAATTTTTTTTTTTTTTTTTTTTTTGTAATTTCTTCCAAAAAAATATATATAATTTAGAATATCCAAAAAATTGAAATCTGATCTGGATTAGTTTTGTGCTCAATGGAATTTATTACTCCTGGCTTTTTAAATATTTATTCTTTTAAGTGATTTTTTGGGGATTGAATTTAATGAGGTTATAAAATTCCTATTTAAGTATGTGCCAAATCAGGAAAAGATATAAGTTGTAGATCAATCAGACTTTGTTTAGATGCGACATGTCTTCAAAATCAATACAGTTGAAAAACTGCGGGGATTTGGTGGTAGTGAGGAGGGAAGGGAGGATGCGGGGATTGCGGATAAAAGTTGATAAGTGAAATATGATTCTGTCATTATATATATAATACATAGATTATGTTCATGATGGGGTTCATGTTTTGTGTAGTGTTTTGTTATTGTAGTTTGTCTTTTCTACGAGTTGTTTTGCCATTGTGTTGTCCATTTTTATTTGACTAATAATTGCTGGTCATCCTTTGGGTATCTTCACTTCACTCTCTTTTGAGGGCTGATATCCTACCAGTCACCCCTACCATAAGTATACCAAAAGCATGATTTGTCTTAAAAAACGCTTTACCAACTGAACTTGTACACACCAATAATGCAACTAAATAAGGGCGATTATAAATCTACTAGGTCAACATGGTCAAGGGAAACATTACTATCTATGATAAGATTCCTCTTATACATGTTTTAGCCTGTTACACAATAAAAATGTACTTACCGTAAAACAAAACAACAAAATATATAATCAAACTTTGATAAATCACAACATTCATGTTTGATGATAGTTTTCAATGCAAGTTAAATGAAGTCGTCTGATGAGGAGATGTCAACTATAGTCACAGTGTATTTATTTCATTCTTTTCCATCCACAAAACATCAAACATGTAATATTATAGTTAAAAGGCTTCACTTTAAAACTTTTAAACTTCTAAATGTCATTATCTAGAAAACGTTAAACGTGTCCTCATTCATATCCAATACGTTGAGATAATACCTTTTACCTTGCTTTTTTATGATATAACTTTATCTAGAACAATCAAATTGTATTGTAACGGGTTATTCATGTTATTTATGACTATTTACATAGAAGGGTTATCATTTATCAACCTACAAAACCATTGATAAGGGATACATGACAGAAAAATAGACGCAATTAAAATTTCATTCCAAATCCATAACAATAAAATATCTTCTGAAAGTGTTACTGCATCTGGGAAATTTGAGATAATGACACTCATGACACTATTACAGTTTTATCAAAACTAATTGCCCTTTTTAGAAGAAGTGAAAAGATAAAATCATTATTTATCCATTATATGTAAATCAGATGTAGTCGTCTCATACCTTCGGGGTTAACGCCACTCAGATATGAGAAGACTACATCTAATACGTAATGCATGTATACCTTTTGAATACTTTTCGATGTCTGTGTGTTAGAAAACATCTTCTTTGATATCACATAAGAGAGTCCTTTTTGAATGCGTCTGTTATGATATTAAGACATAGTTCATAACTTATGTAACACAGTGCATTCAAATATTTAGATTGTTTAACCTGTATCAATCTAGTCCGCGCTATCCACATATCATTAGAAGTTACGGTTTGTTCCAGTAAAACTATTTTACCGAAGATGTTGCCTTTGGAAATAGAAAATTCCTGACAATCTACAAGTTCTTATTTTGATATTTATTGTAAAGTTATATAAAGAATTGTAATGGTAATGTCTTTAAAAAATAAAAACAACACGTCAAATAATTTCATGCGTCCGAAACGCTTTTCTGGAATTACCTTCATCAGGAACGCTCAAAGCCGAATAATTGCAAGCCGAGGATGTATAAGAACCGAAACAGTTGAAGAGCTATATGACCAAAAAAATACATAAACAATAGCCAAATCCATCTTAGGTCAACTTTGTCTGATGGAGTTTAAAGGTTATGATGCGAGTTTGAGGTTCATTCTTGTTGTGGCATAAGGACATAGAAATTTGCTTTTAAATGTCAGGTTTTTTTTTCTTAATAGAGAAATAAGAACCTTGATGCCTCCACCACCTTGATCTGGTTTGGCCAGTAGCTTTTGGTACACTATTCTGATCTAAATAATGATAAGATCGAAATGACCCCTACATCGGTAACAATCTAATGCCATATGAGTGTAACTAAATTACAAGGTATAAACATTCCAGCCGGAAGCTGAAGGAGACGATTTATAGCAGAATGATAATAGTTCCTGTATGTGTCGTAAGAATTCTTTCTTTTGAGTGGCTGACAGCAATATTAATCGATAGAAATTCCAAAAAACAAATATTGTTCCCAAATAATTCAATTCTCAGTACAATAAAACCTTCAGAATGCTTGTTTTTAAAGTTTTGCAAATCTGCTTAAATTAAAATTTCGGGTACGCAAATGAGACAGTTACCTAACAACACAAATAACCGATTTATTTAATAATCAACGCACAGTCGTCAATAATAGAAAGGTAGCTGTACGATATGTTGAGCTCTGAATATCGCTAGACTAAAACTGTTGTGAATTCTATGAAACTTCTGCCATAAACACCAAACTCTTCAAATATACAAACATTAAAATTTGATAAAAGTCCACCACTGACGAAGCTCATGACTTTCTGTAATGCATTTAAATTGATGTAACTTAAAGGCACAAAGAGTACATAGCAGATGTTTATAAGTAAAAGCAGGTCCCCTTCCACTTAAATGACTTTCAGTAGGACAACAGGAAGCGCCTGAGTATTGATTTCGGTGCTCAGTGATACGGTTCACTAGACGACGTTGTCAACACGTAATGGCGGCCATTGTTTGACGTTAGATTTTTCATGCATTTATGACTTTCTTGGATGCTAAAACTTAATGCCACACAACATAAAAGGTAAAGGCTTATTTCAGATATACTCAGTTAATTATTTTCAAATAAGTGGGATCCCAAAAAATGATTTAAACGGCAAAAATAAAGTGTAAAATTATAAAAAACATGAAAATTGAAATCCCATTTTTCATCATTTCCTTTTCATATATTGAATACACTATTTACACCAACCACTGGTGAATTATATTCGGATTTCGGTCTTAGGTATCCATCCTTGTCTCCGGGAATATTATACCCACACAAGTTGTCAACATCCGTTTTCAAACTGTTCAAAGTGTTATTCACAATCTCCCTTGAAAATATTCACGCTATCACTTCGTGCTCAGATAATAGAACATTGTAAACCTCTAACAGCAAATACGGACCAAAATTAATCAAATTTGAAAGCACGGATGATCACGTGTACTCCGACTGTAAGTTCTCTAAAAAGGGGGGTAATTTCTCCCCCAAATACACATGAATTTTGCTGAACGTCTCAAATTCAACTCAAAAGTCCATTATCAAATCAGATGCGGATTTAGGGGGGCCAGGGGGCCCGCCCCCCCCCCCCCCCTTTTGTGGGAAAAATTTGGTTGATTATATAGGGAATCACTGATGCATGACTGGAGTGGGCCCCCTCTTAGGCAGGTAGTGGGCTCCCTCTTATTAAAATTTCTGGATCCGCCACTGCAAATCATTAGAATGCAAGACATATTCACTTCAACTGTTGGCTATTTTATAGCTGTTCTAATATTAAGAGATTCGTCCCGTTTCATATACACCAAAATTTAATATTTAAAAAAACTTTTATTATCATATTAACATATAATACAAAGGGAAATCAATCACAAGCACTTGTTTCTGTCAATGGGGGGGTTCACTATCCATACTAGTACGAAAAATTTTATTTTTATGTGGGTGGGTGGGTGGGTGGGTAGGAGGAATTTAAGGGGACATTATATTCATCTTCTTATTTTGCTATTATGGCTTATTTTTATTTTTTTTAATCTGTACACAATTGTTCTTTACTTTTTATTGGACAGAATATTCATGTTCATCCTGTGTCAGCACTCTTGAGCAATGTTTATTTTATGTTCGGTTATTACCATGATTACATGGACATGTACCAGATCTTTCCCATAAAAAATTAATTAAGATAGCCATCCTCTAAATCATATCTCTGAAATTATAAAAGAAATTTACACATTGAAATTAACCAATCACCCACCCATTTGAAAAGCTTGTACACACAATCTAATCAGAAATGATAATCCATTAACAATATTACTTTCTCAAACCTCATTAATATTGTCAAATTCAAGGTGTTAATTTAGTGACAATACAGTCATGACAGTGGCTCCAGGATTAAATTAAAATAAAACTGGGTTGTGAGTGCCCCCAAAATGTATAAAATTTCAGCTTGCATTGAACAATAGACATGTTATGATGTTATGATGTTTATGCAAACTTTTAAATATAAAAATGTTATCAAAAGGTTTGGTATAACATAAATTTGCTCCTTGTTAAACCTAAAAATTATTTTTTAAGACTTTTGAAATGTTTTCTTTGTCTGAAACTTTTATGTACATGTATTGAGCAAAAATGCTGGGGGCATAATCATCTATAATACTTAATAAATACATGTACATGTATTATCTTGGTAATTTATTTGCCAAATTTGTATTCATGTGTTGATTATAACAATGCAAAGTTTAATTTTGCTTTGAATAATTTAGTATTATAATATTATATAAACATTAATAGTAATTGTATGTAAATTTGCTTTATATTTACAGGATGGAAAAAGATGTTCACTATGGATCAAAAATTCAAAACAGAGGACCTTTTTATTCAAACAAAAATACTTGTACATGTATGATATTCTGTACATACAACAAGTGACCGTTCTCCATTTCTACTCGATAGAAGTGCCTAATTTTTTCATGCAATATACATTATGTACCAAAGATAATTATATGAAAGTATAAAAAAATCGAGGCGGAGTTTTTTTAGAAACAGCTAATAATTATAGCAGACCAATTGACGTAATAGAAAAGAAGACGAAAATGGCACCTTCTTCAATTTCGAAAAAAATCTATTATTTTACAATTTATTGACATATTTTGTTATTTTTAAAGGGTTTAATATCTATTGATTCACTTTTCCATGAGAATTGAATGAACATTTACTTTAAAAACAGAAACTCTTCCAATTTCTAAATCTACCGACCATGCAAGGAAAAACCTATAAAAAATTGCGACCCCTAAATTAAAATGGGAACACATTTTTGCCCTGGCTTGAACACTCATGTTCTTTACGAATTTCGATGGCCAAAACTAGCGAGAATATGATGTAGAAATTTTTAAAAAATCGAAGGATAGGTATTTTTTTGTTCCCATTTTTAATATAGCCATTTTACCCTACAGTGCAGAAAATCAATATCCGAAATTCTCTGTTCAGATATAAAAAAATGGGATTTCCTTTTATTTCATTGTTCAAAAATTAAAATAATATGTAAATTCATATATTTTTCTCATATAAATGTGCTTACAATCTACCGTATTTATCGTCGGAACTTTGCTGTCCCTTCTCAACAGTTGTTAGTAAGTTATTCCATTTCTTCAAAACCTTGTTAAGGATATCAGTGTTGATAAAATTCGTACTGTTAAAAAATGAAACACACTTTGAAGGTATACGAATATCAAAACATCTTCCATAAAGGTTAAAAAGAAGCATTACAAATTAAAATACGAATAAGCAAATAAACTCTACGTTTGATATAGCAATTAGTTTAAGTCGCCCTACCGCTGAAATTTGTATCTTATTGTCAAATAAGTAATAAAGATTTGAATTAAATTTGATGTGGGTTTTTTTTTTTGTACTCATTTTATTCGGAGTTACCATAGTACTTTGGCCATAATTTGCAAATGATATATAAATTCCATGTTACGCTTTTTATTTAAGATTCCATAGTCACAGGAAATGTACAATATTTGTTTCTGTTTAATGTTAATTGATTTTTTAGATATACAAACAATGGTGATAAATGAAAATAACACTTTGTTAACAAATCTCGATCGTCCGAAGATCTGTTCTGGATTTACCTTCATGAAGGACGCTCAAATCGAAAAAAATGAGAGCCAAGGATGTGTAAATACGCAGAAACGTTAGAAGCTTTTATGACCACAAGGGACATAAAAAAAACATAGCTAAATTCATCTTAGGATAAGATATGAAACAAGGTTGCTACGCCGAAGCGAAATGTCCTCATCGATGTGTAAATAACGATTAAAAATTGTGTACAGTATACAGTTGTACAACAGGAACATATTTTACATATTTATCAAGTGTATTTCGAACTTATGTATTTGTTGTTTTTATTCTTGTCATTTCAAGGTAAATGTGGTGTCATATTCAACAGACCATACAAGGTCTCATCATTGTGGTACCTCAGTTGAGTAAATGGTTTAAGTACCGAAACTCCTGTAAAAATTGTCGAATAACAATATATTCAACTATATATGAAGGCAAACATTCCTATGAGAGCTTTCTGTCAAATGGTTTCAGAGCGTTGACACTTGTGTACACAAGGTGTCCTTGCGGTAGTGTAGTTCAAAAAAATGAGCAAAGTTACACAGCTCCCGTACCAATGATCAATAGCGAGCAGCGGAGGACAATTATTGTTGAGATTCAGTAATCATAGTGAATCAATGACTTACTCAGCTAGTTTACGTATTTTTTATTTAGTTATATAATAAAATAGTTCACATTAGGTGACAGTAAATGTTGAATTTTTGTGCATTTTGTTATATCCACACCTAAATCGCCTTTTTCGTCACGAAATATTACAAATGTTGATGCTTTCAAATACAAAATAACAGATCATTAATTGAAATCAACAATTGAAAGACATATTGAATATTAATTATTTCATCATGTTAATTTTTTCATAACATGTTATGCAGTTATCATTATAGTTAACTTTTTATACTAATGTATGCCATGTTTATGTTTGCAATTATGTTTTTAACCATATTTTGTTTATGCTTTTCTGTGATAAGAGGGCTTCAAGGAAAATTATTTATATAGCTAACTGTGTAAACCTCTTAAAACTAAGTATTGTTGTGTTGTTGTTTAAAACGATTTAAACAACTTGCTTGTTTTTCTTTTTTTAAAAGATGATAGATGTACGTGTTTATATATTTATACTAATCGTATTGGTTTTGTGTTGTGACCAAGCCTTATGTTAGTATTTTTTTCATAAATATGAATATGCCAGTTAATGCATTTTCTTATTGTACATGTAGGTCCTCTTTGTTTTTGACTCAATGGCGCAATTTCATAACATGTTACTGGACGGGTATTTTATTGAGATTTCTTAACTTTTTTTAATTACAGAATTCCCCTCAGAGATTCGGGAGTAATACTAATAGCTCGTTCCTTAATCTTCTTATTATTATTGTTAGGTCTTCTACATTTCCGTGGAAAGACCTTTGACTTTGTACTGATTCATTGTTTTTCTGCAACTTTTGTATCTGAGATGTCGCTTTTGTTTCGCAATATGTCAATAAGAAATTCGGTACTAGTATATGGTTACATTTATTGTGCCTTCGAAACTCGTCCTAGAGACCTAACGTCTTTTAATTTGAGGCCATTGGGTCATAAGTAGGAAATAAAGCTCAAGGGTCATAGTTAAGATCTAAGTTTTGAACTTTGTTTGTTATCGCAGCTCCTCAGAAACCAGAGAAGTTATCAACAAAATTTTTTGTGAAATTGTAAGTTACAACTCTACGTAATTACATTTCTTAATTAAACATGTAAGAGACGTTAGATTTTGATTTGAGATCCTTTATCTTTGACCTTGAGATTGAGGTCAAGGTCAAAAGTTTATTTGACCTCTGCTTTAATGTTATCCATGTACATGATAAAGCCAAAAGATCTGTTGTATCAGGTTGGACTACATATGACCTTGATTAAATCAACCGGGAGTGATGTTGTGTAAACCAAAAGTAGCCTATTTGCACTAATTTAATGTTGAAAGTCCTAGAAACTATTTATTTTAAGAATCAGTGTGAATCATATGAACTTGAAGTAATGGTTTGTAAACTGAACGTTGCAGATTATCTCCCTTATTCGAATTCAAGCAAAAATATATAGACACCATATATTTATCGAATCAGTGGAATGCAAGCTATCATATGATACCGGAAGTGGCATTTTGAATGCAAGCTATCATATGATACCGAAAGTGGCATTTTGGAGTCAATTATCTTCTTTATTTTAAAGGGGAATACATCGAAACCATATATTTTGGAGAAAAGTGAATAGCAACCTATCATATGAACTGGAAGTGACATTTTGTAAACCGAAAGTATCAAATCATTTCCATTATCTTATGCAAAAGTATTGAAACCATATTTTTGGAATAAGTGTAACAGAAGCTATCATATGATACCGAAAGTGGCATTATGAAAACCGGGAGTACTATTTCCCTTATTTTAGAGTAAAATACAAAGAAACTATATAATTTTGGAAAAGTAAGCTTTCAGTTGACACTAAAAGTGTCTTTTTTAAACCGGAAGTATCTGATTGTCCTTCAAATAAAGAACTTCAACTATATTTTTGGAGAATCTGTGCAAGATAAGTTTTCTTCTGACACAGATTTTTAAACAAAGGCTACTTTTTTGTAATTATAATACGTTTTTGTATATCTGTATAAAAGTTCATTTAGACCATAATAACCAACATGCGCAATGGAGAGATCTTCATTTGGTCTGTGAACAATTGGTTAAAAAATACAATTTGCTTTCATTTAAACGTTTATATTTCTAAAATGATATCAGATTTTTGAGAATTCGTTGGGGAAGTTTTAAACATTACTCTTGAAACATTTTCCGTTTCCCCATGATTATGTACTGACTAGAATGATAAATCTGTCTTAAATCTGTTCGACCGTAGGTAATGAGCCAGGGAACAGCACTTGTCAGTCTATGTACTTACAAAAAGACGAATTAAAATGAAGTGCATTTTCCTGTTCCTTGTTTTATGATACAAAATAACCTGTTGTTATAGGCCAGGTTAATTTGTAGTTTTTTTCCTATCCAACATTGCTTTTTTCAGTTGACTTATAATTTTCGATCCTTCATTTCGATCGACCTACTAATTGGATAAGTGTTACTTTGTCCTATAAGACTGTTTATGACATCTTTACACTTAATCCGTTGGATGTGAACTGATTGATACTTTAGTCTGGAAGATATGAAATATTTATTAGTTTTTATTGGCTTTGAACTAGCTGTCAGTAACTGCGAGTTCTCTTGATCTTATTTCGGTGCTTTTATTGTTGGAATGTTAGTTGTTTTTGTGCTCGTATTGATTTTTTGAGTTAAGCCTATAGCGACTGATTTTTACAGTTTTTCTTATTTTGTGATGTTACACCACTGTTCCAGGTTTGGGGAGAGTTAAACGCTCACAATCATTGTTAACCCCGCCATATTCTGTATATGCCTGTCCAAAGTCAGGAGCCAGTAGTACAGTTGTTGTCAATGTTTCATGTCTGTCATATTTGTTTTTTCTTAAATTAAGCATAGTTCAGGTAGGTTGTTTTCCCGTAGTCATTTATTCACATGTTTTCATGCTTTGGCCTGGGGTTATTTCCTCATTGTTGATAGCCTTACGAATTGATTTGCCATTGTTTGTAGGAAGGTCTTAAGACGGTACGAATTGTTTCCAGACACGGTCCAGTTGTCTTTTTTATTAACAGTCCGATTTGTAATGGGACTTAAATGTCTTCTTCTCGGGCAAAGTTGCGTAGCTTAAATTGAGGCAATGGGGCAAGTGCTTCACCAATTTTTTTACCAAAAAATATAATATAAAAGCATATAAACAAAGATAAAATTTACGGCGCGTAATCCATAGTAAATAGTGAAGATTGCTCCAAACTTTTTGATTCCCCACTTCTTTACACGCGCTTCCTCATTATTAACTTTAAAGACTAATTAGTCCAATTTGGTATCATAAAAAATTATCCAGATAGGTACAAATATCTTGTTTTAGAAACAGGCAAATGCAATTGTGTAAAAAACACTCTGATTTAGACGAGAGGTCAAAACTGTAGGTGAAACTGGCATGCTGCTTGATTTTGTTTTATGAACAACATATTTGTTAAGGGTAATAATTTTATGAAATATGACGATATTTTCGTTATTTCATGCACATGCACAAATATTCCAGCGAATTGAGGTTAAACTAAATGTTTTTTGTGATAACTGTGGAAAGATTAGAAGATCTTATCGCAATTTTCAAGACATTTACTGACTTAACAATCAACGAAACTAGCATCGTGACAAATAACCCAACCGGAGGTAGGCCTAATTGTTGGCTAGGTTTTTTCTTTTGTCGATTCTTGTTTACTGTTTCCACTTAATCTTTTTAAACATTATTTTCAATGCATGTACAAGGAAGCCATACACATGGGGACAACAAAGGATAAACTCTCATTTGTTTATATGTAAATCAAATGAAAAAAAGGGGGTTTGATTGCTTGTCATTTGCTTAATATCCAGTGGCAAATATTTCATGCACAATCAGGAAGACCAAGTTTTTCATTAGGACACTTTGGGTTAATCTTGTTACACATTGTCTTTTTGAATTGCATATCTGATGAAATAATCCAGTTTTTACTAAACAATTTTGTAAGAAAAAAAGAAGGCGAGAACTTATTTATTTTTGGCATCCTTATTTCAATATGAATAAAAGGATATGATAGGTATACTTTTCAAAAAAGATACCCCCCCCACACACACACACACACACACACACACACACAAAACAAAGATAAACTGCCAAATTCTTGATATGTTCAGCGTTAGAAATGATTTTTATTTCATTCATGGTAAAGTTGCTGTAATGATACTTTTGCTAATTCTACCTTCTGAAAATGTTGCATCTCTATAAGTTTGACAAAAAAGAAACCTGTTTTGTACTTAGGCCTTCAATAAAAACGGACATCTGGTAATAAAAGCTTATACATTTTTCCAATACGTAAACGGTCAAAACCGATGTTATGAAAGCTAGGTATGTTTGAAATATGTTGGAACTATTTTCTATGAAAGGATTGAGTGTACTGCCCATCGTCTTAAATTTTCAGTTAGTATATATCAATTGTTTTTCCTATTAAAAAAAACGTGGAAGGCTTTACCTTGTAAGTATGAGATACCTTAAGGGCGTTAGCCCGAATTAGTTTATCTAATCTACAACAAGATATTATTGTTAATGCAGAATAATAGTTTTCAATAATTTAGGAGGGGGTCTTTCAGCGATTTGACTTTATGTTATGGAAAAGCATGATAAATGCATAGTCTCCAATTTCATTTAACAACATCTTGGTGTAAGTAGATTCAAAACGACACTAGAGTATCATAAAAAAAACGTAGTTATGGATAGTTATTTAAATCAGAATAATATTTTGCTTTACACATTGTATAAGTTTGTAATTACCTGTGCGCTATAAATGATTTAACTTGTATCATTGTTTGTAGAGACAACTATCTTAAATTTTATTGTTTATCTTTAAATAGATCTATACGGGCCTGGTTGGTGTTGGTCCTAAATTTCTAAAAATAAGTGCTCCAATAATTGATGAATCTGTTGCGCATATTTTTAATTTAAGGCCTTTGCACAGGCACATTTCCATCGACCTTTAAATGTGCAAGAGTATCACCAATCCATAATAGTGGCGACGTAGAAGATATGAACAACTATAGACCAACATCTGTACTTCCAATTTTATCAAAGATTTTTGAAAAGATTATTTATTCCCAAATTTACAAATACTTGATAAAAAATTTTTTGATTTATAAGTACCAGTCTGGGTTTAGACACGGCCATTCCTGTCACTCAGCTCTAACAAAAATTGTTGAAGAACCGTAACAGTTAATGACATTACACGGAAATTGTATTCTTAGATTTTAAAAAAAGCTTTTGATATTGTAAATCGCTCAATTTTATGATCAAAATAAAAAATGTATAAGTTTGATGCTCTTTTTTGTAAATGGTTCAGATCATACTTATCAATCAGGCCTCAAAAAGTAAAAATATACAAAAACATATCTTCAGGTAAAGAAGTAAAATTTGGTGCACCGCAGGGCACTATTCTAGGCCCTTTATTATTTCTTTTATAAAGTAATGATCTCTCATTTCAACTAAATCATACAAAGCCTATTTTTTAAGCGGATTACACAGAACTTAAATACTCCTCAAATTCCGTTTATGATATATGTGATAAAGACGAGAAAGCAACTTTTAAAATATGGTGTGAAAATAATGATATGATTTTAAATATCAAAAATCCAAATCTATATTAGTTGGATCACATGGGAATCTACAAAGCATTCAAGAAACATTAAAGATAGAATACAGTGGAATTCTTTTACAAAATATAAACAATGAAAAATTAGTTGGCATTTTAATCAATGATTGTCTTTCATGGAATCAACAAATAAACAAAGTATGTACTGTAATTTCAACTAGACTAGGTTTACTAAATCGATTGAAGCATTATATTCCACAAAAAGGTTAATTCTTATTTTATAATGGATATGTACTTCCTCTCTTTGATTATTACTGTACAATATGGACAGAAATAAGTAATTCAAATATGGAAAAAATGCTAAAATTATAAAAAAGGGCAACAAGGATCGTTCTTAAGGTATAGAACCACTAATACGGGCCGGTCAGAAAAAAACATACAAGAAAGTAGTACATATTTGCAGTTGTTATCAAATAGTTCGTTTCTATGTGTGTTGGCGTTTGTTTTTGTTGCAGTTCGGTGTTCCTGTTGTTCCTTTGTTTTCCTCTTATAGTTGATGTGTTTCCTTGATTTTAGTTTGTAACCCGGATTTGTTTTCTCTAAATCGATTTATGACTTTTGAACACCGGTATACTACTGTTGCCTTTATTAAACAAAAAAGATCTACGCTTAGCTGTAACTTTGTTCATAAGTAAAATGTTGGGTAAATTTGGTATCAAATGAAAGATTAAGGACTTGGAATCATTGTAGAACCTTGCTGAAAGTTTATTTTGAATAATAAAAAAAACTGTATAGTTCTAATAGGAGGGCACATTTGCCCTGTTGTTCAGATCGGAATATGCAATTAAAAGTATGTTGAATTTTTCAGCACAAGTCAAGATAAGGTATAGTATTGATATGAAATGACTATCACTTTATTTAAACCTAAGACAAAGTAACCATTTATGCTTAAAATCGCAGAATTTAACAGAAAGCAATTGGGTTATGAATTAGTGCTTTTATTCCTATTAACAAAGCATATGATACACCGTCAAAAACATTATTCAAACAATTAGGATGGTTAACTTTTCAAAAGAGAATTATATATAACAAAGGAGTATTAATGTATAAGTGTGTAAATAGTATTGCACCAGATTATATGTGTCAATTATTTAACAATAACAAAAATGTCAATGCAAGATATTCTTTGCGTTCATCAGACAATAATTGTCTTTTCAAACCACGTCCGCGAACAATTTTTAGTAAAAAGACATTTCAATATTCCGGTACTGTTCTTTGGAACAGTATTTCTATAGAAATAAGAAAGATAGAAAAGATAGACTATTCAAACATAGGTATCATAAGTTCTTGTTTTAGAACCAAAAAACTAAATATCTGATTCATATACATGTACAACATGTAAAAACAATGAAATAGTGAGTATCACAGAAATTTACCTATAGTCTAAAAATGCATATATTTGTCTTGTACATCATTAAGGAAATAGGTTATATGTATATGTATATGTATATATTATATTATTATATTTTGAGTTATTCAGAGGGCCTGAAGGGAGAGTAGTACTGTACTACCTGATTTTACTGTCTTTAAATAAAGTATTTATTATTATTATATTATTATTATAGACTAGTAACTTAACATTTATTTAGCATATGACTGCATATGATATTGACCGTGAAAAAATGTTTTATTCAGCTGAGAATCTAGTGAATAATATAATGCGATGTATGTTAGCTTCACCAATATACATGTAAAGTAAGAAGAGACGAAATGGGGTCTATATTTATCTTTTATCATAGCACCTCCTCAATAAAGAAAGTCATCAGGGTATTATGATTCAGAAAGAAAGAAATGAGATTGAACAATTTTAGCTTATCTTCATTCTGGCATTCTAGGTAGAGTAAACGTGAATCGTTTTAGTTTAATATCCTCAACCTCCTGTCTCTCGATAACCCTTTGTAGAGAGAATATATAGCTATTAGTAAATTATGTTTTTCCAATTTGGTATGAACACACAAATGTGCTACAATTAAGTGCTGAACTCAAAACTGGTCATTGCTACCCTGTGTACTTCCTTCTTTGTTATTTTAATTGGGATCACTCGGGAATTCCTATGTGTGGGCATGTAGGTCATTTCCTTTTCTTAATTTGAATTAAATTTAATTTCCGCAATATAAATCAGTTTATCGGTTAATCAGCAGGAAACGAATGTCATTCTAAAATTAAGTATTAGATCACTCCTACATTGTGTTTAATTCCTAGTATGTTATGATGTTACACCAGTGTCTAAGGTTAGAGGCTATGGAGTGCTCGCAAGCATGCTTAACCTCACTACATTTTATATGCTCCTTTCTGCAGTCACGTGTCTGTAAGTCAGTGGTTGTCGTTATTTGCTGTTTGTCATATAAGTTTTTCATTCATTGTTTTATCATAAATCAGGCCGCTTGTTTTTCGTTTGAATTGTTTTACATTTTATCAAAATAGAGCTTTTAAATACATACTGTACGCTTTTTGCTAATTTTTAAAGCCTTACGAAGACATAATAAACATGTTTAACTCCACCGCTTTTTTGCGCCTGTCCCAAGTCAGGAGCCTCTGGCCTTTGTTAGTCTTAATTTTAGTTCATTTATATGTTTCAAAGTTTATTGTGACGTCCATTTTCATTGAACTAGTACCCATTTTTGTTTAGGGGCCAGCTGAAGCCCGCCTCAGTGTGCGGGATTTTCTCGCTGTGTTGAAGACCCATTGGTGGCCTTGGCGTGTTTTCTGTTGTTTGGTCTGGTCGTTGTCTCTGTGACACATTCCCAATTTCCATTCTCAATTTTATATCGTTGCTTACCTCCACTTCATTTAATTTAAGAAAAAAGTAAAATTACAAAAATACCGAACTCCAAGGAAAATTCAAAACGGAAAGTCTTTTAGCAATTGACAAAATCAAAAGCTCGAGCACATCAAACGAATGGAAAACAACGGTCATATTCCTGGTACAGGCATTTCCTTATGTAGAAAATGGTAGATTAAACCTGGTTTTATAGCTTACTAAACCTCACTTGTATGACAGTCGCATAGAATTCCATTATATTGAAAACAATGTGTGAGCAAAACAAAACGACATTATAGGTACAAATGTCAAAAATTGGGGTAAAGCAGTCAATATTGTCTTAAAACATAACTGTTTCAATAAAGAAAAACTAAATGGCATATAAACACTCTATTGACAAAGTACATGAGAAAAATTGCAAGACCAGAATATAAAAAATTACCATAGCACAATAACACAATGGCGGGATGTATAAATACCGAGCCATACGAAAGGTATATTACCAAAAATAGACTTAACAGTAAAGGTTAAATGTATACAAAGACAAATAAAAAGAACACTATATAATACGTAATTAACATTATAAATAACATCAGTACCTAGATATTTCAAGACGATCATGTATTATTTGTGAAGTTGATACGGAATATTTATTAAGAAGGTCTTGATATCTTTCGATGAATTTTAAAAAAAAGGACGATACTTTCTTTGACATAACCCTGGTTCATCAACATTCTGCTCAGACTCTGGTGACGTTTAACAAACTCTGAGTAGCAGCTGCAAGCACTTGAATACCAAATGAGTTGGGAAATGTATATCCCATATGCAGGTCAAGTTGGTATATTGCTTGGTATAAGGTGGGGGGAATGTATAATTTTAAAATTAAAATCGTCTCGTTTGTCATAGATTCTGGTACTGAGATGACCGCTTATGTCAAATTCGAGGTATAAGTCTAAAATGAGGCGGAGGAAGTCATGTCTATTGTTTCTTTAATTTCTAGTTCTGGAGGATATGTTATTGGAACCCAATCCGAAAAGTTTAGATTGTTAATGGAAAGAACATCATCAATACATCTGACTGAATGTCAAATCGAATAATCTGGCTTCTTTGATCTTCTTGTTTTTGACTATTGTCTGAAGAACTCCAACTCATATGAAAATAAAAAGAGGTCGACAAGGAAAGGCGCATAGTTCGTTCTCATAGGAATCCCGACAATTTGCTGAAAATAAAAAGTCTACCTCCAGAGGACAGTTGTCTTATAACCTATCATGCCAGATTTCCCTATTTTTGTATTAATAGTATCTCTGTAATTTCTCAAAAATAAACAAAAAAGTCACCTTTTGTGCATCAAAATCTTCTTTTTGACAATATTTAAACCACTCAGAAGCGTACGAAAAGTATAAATACATCTGGCGTATACCAATGACGTCACATTGTTTAGATGTCAAAGACGATCTAACAGTTTCACGGACTTTTTATTTATGACATTTTTAAGCCAATATATCACTAAAATGGAAGTTATTTTAATATATGGCATTAGAATGGAGATAATGGTATAGTATTTTAAGCTTGGCCTTCGTCAACCTTGATTTTACTGTCGCAAATATCCGTAGATTTAGCTCCGCTACGCGTCGCTACGTAAACTCTATTTGCGACAGTACAATCTACGTTTCACGAAGGCCAAGCTAAAAAACAATACAATTATCTCCCTAACATAATTTTAATTCCAAAAATATATATCTTAACTAAAATAATCACAGGGACATACACAATGACAGGGAGAAATGTTCAAAATATTGTATACATACTCAGTGACATGAGAGAACGAATAAAGAGCTAGTTGGCTAGATTGGAAAAAATTGTCAAATTGGGGAAGAGAGAAGCCTATCAGATATTGGATTATTATAGCTTTTGACCACCTTACAACATTAGGAAATGAGAGATAGACATAACTAAGGACTGGGACAGATCATGATATTAATTTGGGAAGTTAAAACAATAAGAAGATTTGATAAAATATATAAATCAAACGCATAAGGTTATATGTGCATAATCAACATCTAAAAGTTGGAATAACTTGGTAGACCAACTTAAACATAAAAGGGTGCTTTTATAGAGAATAGAGAAGAACAATACTTTAATATTAAGTGGCACTGACTAGAATATATTAGAGCATTGTGTTACGTTATATGTTTATTGTATTTTCTCTTTTCAATCTGAGTTACCTTTCTTTAAATACTTTCTGGTTTTATTATACTGATATTATTCTACAAAGGGGAATTATACACTAATGTGACTCTGATTTTATGATATTAATTTGCAAATACAAACTGATATTTTTAGAACAATGGTTAAATGGCATTGAGTCTTCTATTTTCTTGTTAAATCAGAGTTATCGTTCATTATTTACTAATTGGTGTAATAACTCTGATCTTATTTTAAAATGTGTTTTGTAAATATGAACATGAACCTTATTATTAGCAAACCATTAATTTTCCACCAAAAAAAATAAACATAGGAACAAATACAAACAAACAATATTTGATCATTTCTGACTTGAATGTGCTTTGTTTTGGTGGAAAATTTAAGATAAATTATTTTCCTTAAAATTCAAAGTGACATAAATATCTTGAAAAAGAGTAGTGTACAAATGATAAAATATTGGTTATAAACAAATTCTAAATATTTACAAATGCACGTAGACATAGCAGACGAATCATTATATGCTATACACAATAGCAATAGTAAAGAGCATACCTAATACAAATGGTACGAAAATCACAAAAAAAGTTGTGTTTAAAACTTGAAAAACAATTATTTGGTTGCAAGGAAGATTTGAATGTGGGTGCAAAATATGTCAAATTCAAACTACTTTGAAATATGTATTACTTGTTAGACGATCAGATCAGTAACTTTGCAGTACAAGAGAAAATATAATCTTGTGTGAGACATGAATGCAAGGACTAGTCAATGTTATTACTTTATCAAAACATTATACCTAACAAATAATAATGCTGAAAATAATACTAGATTTTTATGAAGTGGACACTTGAATTATTAGAAACAATCAAAATTGTATTGTAAATGTACCAGGTAATTCTTTTTATTAGAGTTGTGTGTTTCCTCAAGGTGGTAGATTTATATATAGTGACATCATTGGTTACTATACTCGCATGTCAATAAATGGACGTAGTTTGGTGGATTATGCAGTAATAAGCGAAAGTCTGGAGACTTCAGTTACAAATTTGAAATTGATGACTTAACTAACTTGTCAGATCATGTACAAATGCAGTTTACTTTATTGTGTTATCATAAAATATATTGGACCAGTACAGTAAAAAAAAAAAAACACCAAACGAAAGATTTGAGGTGATATAGGTGAACAAGTAGAAAACAGTTGGCTGATATTGAATTGCATATTTTATTGAATATAAAAACAGATGCGCCCATAACATACTCTGGAATAGACAACAATACCAGGACCAGATAAAATTATTACTGAAATTATTAAATTGTAGAAAAAGTCTCTGTCAAAAGCATTGTAAAACTGTTTAGTATAATTTTAAATGTAGGTATTCATACATCAATATATGTTTTAGCAACATTCCAGCAGCGCCTGCATACGGAATATATATCTCCCAGTTTATACGATATTCCAGGGCTTGTATTTCCTATTATGATTTCCATGATAGAGGGTTGCTGCACACAAGGAAGCTATGAAATCAAGAGTTCCAAGTGGTGAAGTTGAAATCATCCCTTCGTAAATGTTACGGACGCCATCACGAGTTGGTTGACCGTTATGGAATATCCATTTAACAGAGGACAACAGATATGTTACAATTGTCGTAACTATAATCCCGTCCACTTTCCCCGAATGTGACTTACCGAACTATACTTATCATCGGGTTTGTGCTAAAATGAGCAACACGACGCTTGCCACATGTGGAGCAGTATATGCTTACCCTCCAAGAACACCTGAGATCGCCCCTAAGTTTTTTGTTGGGTTCGTGTTGTATTTTGTTACTGTTGTTTGTCTGTCTGTCATTTTCTTTTTCAGCCATGGCGTTGTCATTTTAATTTCGACTTATGAATTTGAATGTCCCTTTGGTATCTTTCGCCTCTCTCATATACAGAACAAAGGTAATAAAAAACTGGCCGGTAACAACCGTTGCCGTGTGTTTTTTTCTGCACGAGTAGTATGGGTCCCACTTGTATGACTGTTGTTCATAGTTCCGTTATTATGACAACATTGGGTGTCAACCCAAATAGACATTAGGCACTTGTCAACTTAGTCATAGTTCTGAATAACTTGTATTTGATGCTAGGAAAGTGGTGTTTGCTATTAAAACATATAGATTATTACTTGAAATAATTTACCAGTTAAAGTAGCGTGTAGCTATATAATAAGACAAATAGCCACTTAAATATATAGAAAACATGTATTGTATGCTAAAATATAGAACAGAACACCTTTTAATGAGGGCTAAAATGATACGATTAAAACAAATCGATAAAAAACACTGAAAATAACATTTTTCAAATTTCTGAAAAAATATATATGACAATCAAAGTGAGAAAACAAATTGAAAATAATAGTACAGTGTATGTTTAAAAAAAGTTAGAATAAAGATATAGAAATGGAAACTTACTCAAATTCTAACTCTATTAAAAAAAAAAGATAAATTGAAAAAATGAAAGAAATTGATAAAAAAAAAAGGACGGAATTAACAAAAAGCACAGCGAAAACTATTATGTTCATCCGGTGGAGATTGAAACTTAATTCATTTTATATCTTTAACCAAATTAAAAATTAAGGCACAATTGTTCGGAATTTTTGGTTTTTAATCTTCAATTCGTGTTTGATTTGGCCTTCCAACTACTTCTGAATCGAGTATTTCTAAATCGAGCACCACTGGTGAATCTTATGTAAACGAAACACGCGTTCCGTTCCTGGGGGTATCACCAGCCAAGTAGACACGATATATCATTGATATTGTAAGCCACCCGAGAGTATCCTGTCCTATACTGGACAGTTTACTAACTAACACTCATGAAATGCAGTATCTGCTTCCCGGAGCACCTCTATATGTGTATATAACTTCGTCAGCTATGGTGTTTAATATGGTTTCTCTGATTGGTTAATATATGTGTACTAAAAGGCTTCCTTTGCATTTGTTTGTTACAGTGCTATTTGTGTTACTAACGGCTTTCCATAGTTTTTAATTTGAACGTGCGTCCTCCAGCTGCAAGTTAGTTTTACCAGTGTAAATGCATATTCCTTTTTATATGTATCCGAGATTGGTAAAAATAGAGTAACATTTCAATGTTGACAGTTTTATTTGTTGAACTGTTTAAATATAACATAAAATATTAAAACTAAGCAATAGAGCTCATAATATCAATAAAATAACGTGAAATACGCAATCGGACACCACTGCGTTTGCATTGATTTAGCAGACGATATACGCAAGTACATAAAACATAGTTCATCACCTCAATCTAAATATTAACAATATATTTGTGTCCGTCAGGCTATAACCGTAAAATATAAATTCTGTGATATTAAAAATACAATAATAGATCATTGTCAAGATGACGAATTGGTATTAAGATAGAAATCGACGTTTCATTCCCCACAAAATGGCAGACGGCAAAATCGCCGGTCAGTGAAGAGATGTATTTATATGTTTACCCGTTGTTTATAAAGCACTAAAGTTATGAAAAGTAGATATTTGGTTACAAGAAATAGTTCTCAATACGAGAATTAGTTGTTAATTTATACAGAAAAGGTAAACTATGAGAAATTACACACATTCCTTGCCGTGACACATGTACAACAAATGTAAACAAATGAAAAACTCATTTCACTTCCAGTGTTTTACACATTAAACATTTGATTTACTGGATAACTATCATCATCATTTCATACCTATGTACAAACATGATCTAGAAATTTATGTATTAGCTGATGAAATGCCTACCCCCTTATATTTGGTAAAAATTTGAATCTTGACTGGTGATAGTTAAAAAAATAGTGGATTACTGTCAAAAATGTAAAAATCAGTATAAAATATTTATCAAGCTTGCTACGAATAGAGTATATACTTATTTAAAAATACCAGACACAATTTAATTCTTACTTGTTTCTATATAACATTCCCCAGTACCTTACAATATTGTTTTTGTACATTAACTGTAAGTCAATGGTTAAAATATTTGAACCACTAAGGTTTTTTCTACCACCAGATACGGATTGCCTTTGTCGTTTATTGCCTTTGTCGTTTTTGGCCTTTGTCGTTTTTGGCCTTACATTTCGGAATTTACGGTTTTTAATGGTCTTCCCCTTTGTGTTTGATTTTGGCCTTTCATCTGTTTTATATCGAGCTTCACTCTTGTTTCTTATGTAGACGATTGTCTGAACGATACTTTGTATGCTCAGAGTTAGATTTCAGGTCTGCGTGTTTGAATTTGAAGAAATTTAAACATAATAATATTTAAAAAGCCTAATTGGACCGAAAGATAAAATGGCATTTTGATGGAAGAATATGAAAAGAGGCGACAAATTTTAAAGGTCAAATTCTCATTTAGTTTGAATCCTGGGGAAAAGACAAGAGTCTGGAAAGGAAATATCAAACGCAATGAATACAGGAAATGTCATAAGGAGAATGGCAAAGGACATACAAAAAATGGGACATCATTTGTGCTACGATACCAAGTAAAAAGTATATGCATATATCGGATGCTCCCCTAACACGGTAGAAATTAATTGATTGATTTGTGTTGAACGCCACTTTCAGCACTTTTGATTTATTGGTGGAGAAGCCGGGTTGCCCGGAGAGAAATACCGATCTTCGGTAGGAAAACTGGCAATTATAGCCAGTTAAGATTGGTGTCGAGCGCACCTGTATAATAACCTCAGTTTTCAGAGAGACCAGTGATACAGTAGTTCCACTACTTTGACCACTCGGCCACTGAGGCCCCGGTAGAAATTGATATAATCTTTAACATTTCAACAAAGGTATGTGATACTCTTAGTTAGGATTTCCCTACCATTTCTGGAATAGGAAGAGTAAACATCGACAAAATAGAAAATGAACACCATAAAAGTATTGCGAATGTTAGCTAAATACTAAGACAGTATGAATCATTGCCTAACAGTGGAGACGAGGACATTCCATCCGTTTCAAAGAGAAAAATATGTGCTTCCTTTTCTTTTTTCTTTTCTTTTTTTTTTTGGGGGGGGGGGGGGATATAAACTGAATAAAATAAGTATTAAACAACTTCACATATTTGACCTTGACACATCATAAAGATTTTCAGTCTTTATCAGTTGGTTTATGGATTGTCTGTTAGTATACCCTTTAAAATAATACCTGCGTTTCGACTAAAAGGTTGACCAAATAGGGTAGGTAGATAGACAAATAATCTTATATTTGATTTGTTTAATATAAAAAGAAGATGTGGTATGATTGCCAATGAGACAACTCTCCACAATAGACCAAATGACACAGAAATTTACAACTATAGGTCACTGTACGGCCTTCAACAATGAGCAAAGCCTTAAACCTTTAAGTGTCACATCATATGTATGCGATTGCACCTTTAAAGCGACAGAGTGTGGAAATACACTTCCTTCTCGGACTATAAAATGTTTAGTTTGAGTGAATTTTTAATATTTATAAACAAAATGATATCCATTTTCGTGATGTTGACGGGGGGAGGGTGGATTGTATTTTAACGTATAAAAACATTTTAAGACTTTCTTTATAAATTGCAACTCAGCAACAGTTTTCATGACATGAAAACCGTTTCCAGCCAATCAATTATCCACTTCTTCCAGGTCATTATACAGAGTATGATCAACTTGTTTTCATTTGACGGATTTTTGTTTGTCTTGGTTATGTTATGACTTGACAGGTTGTTGCTGGAGAAAGCTTAATTTTACTGTGCAGACAATGACAACATCTATTCTTTGTACGTTCCGTAGCAAATCTAGTCACTTCATGTGATCAAAACGTTCATGACCAGGGCATGCAGGGGTATTGTATAGTTGCTAAGTGTTGAACTAAATCATCTGGTAACAAATTATCATGCTTCCGAATGGTGTGCCTATCAAAATAGAAATCTCTCAACTAACTCCAAATCAAGCGCATTTGTTCTACTGTTGAAGAGTTGTTCCCTTCTCATAACCATCCTTCCTGCTAACAACCGATATCAAACGATGTGAAACACATTCCATGGGTGTAAGAAATGTGAAGTCTATTTTCATTATCACATTTTTCAATAGAGTAAAACAGAATGAAACAGCGTAACATCCCTTGTAATCCACACGTTTATGGTTGATAAATATATTATTTTTATGAGATATGAAATAACAGAGATATATTGGAACTGAATTAATAATGGGTACATAAAATAAGACCTCGCAACTTGCAAGTGAACAACCACAACAATATGGCAAAGTCTGATGTTACTTTATTAGGAAAAATGAAAGTAAACAAATACTTTTGTGATCATTTATATGCAACAACTTCGTCCTACAAAAAGATCCAATTACCAAGTATCAAATAAAATAACTAATTATTGCAAGTATATCTGTTGAAATATAATTGCTGCTTCTCCTGTAAGCACGCGGCATTAAGGAGTTAGAGCAAAGACTGGTTGGCTCGGAGTCAGAATAATGCGTCCTAGTAAGGTGAAATGTCTTCCTGTGGACTGTTTAACTTGTGAACTAAAATGAACTAACAACTTCAATATCCAACTCAGCGTGTAGGTCTAGTACAAAGCAGGGTTAATATTCATATTACATTTAAATGTTCTCGTTCTGAATATACATATTAATTTGCCGCTGGACGTTAAATAGCCATCCATCATCATCATCTGTTGAAATCACCGGCCTAATGAGATTTAAGGTACTAGTATTTATTTCTTTTTCATTTAAACTATGCAGCCGGACAGCAATTCCCTGATTTGTCCGTTAAAACCCCGGATTTATTATTCAAGAATCAAGTGGAGATAATTTCCGAGTAAGCCGTCAACAGGTGTCGCTGCGCAGAAAATGAATACCCCGCGGAAGACGACCCGGTAGGAAATCGTGAAATTTTGTGAAATTTGAAGAAACCAAACGTATCATGAGCGGTATACATGATATCATAAGTTTTAAAAGTATTTGAAAAATATAAGAAGTCAAAGTAATGTGTCGTTGAATAAGAAATTCAAGTCATTAATTTTCAGTCTTCGGAACCGCCATTTTTAACTTCGACTGTCATTGACAAATTTTCAGCTCGGGACGAATTGACACAGGCCTGGTTTACCTAGTGAAAATAAATATGACTAGTTAATTTGTATTAACTGGAACATGGAGAACAGAACTGAAATGGTCACATGACGTTATCATTCGTTGTTTACATTCGAGCACAATTTTAGTATACATCACAATTTGGTAAGGCCGCGCAGGGAATTCCTATTATTTGTACTTAAAACTTCTCTGCTCTTGACCAAAACAGATCAGACATATGACAAACTTGTCACTGAAGAAAAGACAGTCAACATGTCATTGAAATGAATAAATTCATGCCTCAATGATGTCTTTCAGTGCACAAAATTACAAAAAATGAACAAAAGTTGTTCTACCTTATTAAAAATCACACAGATATTTTAGCATGTTAGGGTTTGTCCTGAATGACATGATTCCAGTGTAAACATCCTAAGACCTGATATATCATGGATAAAAGACAGAGGAAAAACAGTTTGAACAGAGACAGATCCTTATTCTGTAGCTTACAGATGTAATTTCAAAAGAATGAAGATGATATCAAATCATAATATAATATTGTTTGTGCTCATTCCATATTCATCTTCATGCAGTCATTCATTAGTTGTTCCATAGATGGTTGTTCAACTTCAATCTGCATCCAGTTTACCTAAATTAATCTCTATGAATTTTAGTCTCATTCTATTTTTACAATTGTTTAGCTGCATGTACCTGCATTTGATGAGGATTTATTTATTAGGTCAACATGGTATTTTTTTTTAAATCTTCATAATTACACATATTTTCAAGAGTATAATCAGAGTATAAACCAGAGATGGTTTTATATGTCTCTGACGGTTCAATTTAGACTTAAAAAAGCTTTTCATACTCATTATAAAATTATTTTTCACACCCAATGGCCTTGTTTTATGTTGTGATTTTTTTCAATTTGATTACATACATTAATTTCCCCTTAAAGATTCAAAATTACATATAATTAGTGAAATGATATTTTCAGTTTTTGACATTGTATTGGCATTTTACTTTTATCATGTCGATAGCATGTTTTGCAATATTTAGTTATTTGATATACATGATTGGGGATTGGGTTTTAAGTTGACAAATACTTAGTAGCTGTCACACCCAGAATACATCCTGATACTCGTGGCATTGACCATAACTGTTATTGCATATATATGTACACATGTTCTATAAAGTAACTTGACATTTCTGTTGTAGCCTGAAAGTGCATTTGTTTTATATTTCTATACTCAGAAAACTAGGTATCTCATTTCCTTTATCATATTATTAAGTTTTAGCAAATCTACTGGTGGTTTCATTTAATAATAAAAGTTGGAAGTTTTTATTTATTCTTGAAAAATATGAAATTTACTTTATCTTGTTAAATACAGACATGACAACTCAAGGGGACTGTAAATGGTGGATGGGTATCCATGTCATATACCAAGCTCTATATCTCCTAAGCCTTATTAAGTTCTGAATGAAACAGAAACTACTACATTTTATAATTTATTTTTCTTTTTATAATATAACCCTTTTTCTGAAATGAGACAGCACACAACAAAACAAATGACAGGTTTGCAACCACTGTCAGGCCAAATGTCAAAATATAGTTAGAATGAAAAATCCACTGCAAAGAACAAAATTCTTCGAGAGAAAATGCAATTCTGACATTAATTTGTTCAGGAAAAGATTTTACTCTTTGCTCAGTCTCTAAATAAAGCCCTGATTATATTTTTATTATTTGTTAATTTTTCTCAATATTTATTACCGTGTAATATTGCTACTTACATGCACATATAAATTACTTGTTTAGTGAAGCTTTTTGTCATAGAGTACTTTGACTTTAGTCGAAAAAAAGACATAGCGATCCTACATTCCGTCGGCGTCGTCGTCGTCGTCGTCGTCGGCGGCGGCGGCGGCGTCCACAAATATTCACTCTGTGGTTAAAGTTTTTGAAATTTTAATAACTTTCTTAAACTATCCTGGATTTCTACCAAACTTGGACAGAAGCTTGTTTATGATCATAAGATAGTATCCAGAAGTAAATTTTGTAAAAATAAAATTCCATTTTTTCCGTATTTTACTTATAAATGGATTTAGTTTTTCTGCCGGGAAATACTACATTCACTCTGTGGTTAAAGTTTTTAAAATTTTAATAACTTTCTTAAACTATCCTGGGTTTGTACCAAACTTGGACAGAGGCTTGTTTATGATCATAAGATAGTATCTAGAAGGAAATTTTGTAAAAAAATAAATCCATTTTTTCCTTATTTTACTTTTAAATGGACTTAGATTTTCTGCCAGGAAACAACACATTCACTCTGTGGTTAAAGTTTTTAAAATTTTAATAACTTTCTTATACTATCTTGGATTTGTACCAAACTTGGACAGAAGCTTGTTTATGATCAAAAGCTAGTATCTAGAAAGAAATTTTGTTTTCTTACAGTTAACATTACATTCAGTCTGCAGTTAAAGTTTTTAAACATTTATTAGATTCATAAACTATCCTGGATTTTTACCAAACTTGGACAGAAGCTTCTTCACATCAAAAAGATAATATCAAGAGGAATATTTTTATTGATTTACTTCCTCATTTTTGTTGAGCCTGCGATTAACAGAAAAAGTAGGCGAGACACTGGGTTCCGCGGAACCCTTACAAATTTTTCATAAAGTACCTTGATATTTCCATTTTTAATAAACATTGTCATGGGTATCATATGTCAGTGACCAGGAGGTGTTACATTTCAGTGTTCATCAAAGCTTGGGGTCAGTATTTTTATGCCCCACCTAGGGGCATTATGTTTTTCGGTCTGTGCGTCCGTTCGTTTGTCCGGTCGTCCGTCTGTCCCGCTTCAGGTTAACGTTTTTGGTTAAGTCAGGTTAAAGTTTTTGGTCAAGGTAGTTTTTGCTGAAGTTGAAGTCCAATCAATTTGAAACTTAGTACACATGTTCCCTATGATATGATCTTTCTAATTTTAATGCCAAATTAGAGTTTTTGCCCCAATTTCACGGTCAACTGAACATAGAAAATGATAGTCCGAGTGGGGCATCCGTGTACTATGGACACATTCTTGTTTCAAATAATTAACTGGTCCAAAACCCCTCATTTTATGTGAATATTTGTTAACCACATCGGATACTTTTTTTGTTCTTCTGAAGCTAATTGTGTGTAGTATTCTAGTTAAGAAAACAATGTATTTTTTTTTAAACTGAATGCAATAATATTGGCAATTTCCCTAGCAATATCCCTGATTTCTAGATGATTATAAGAATTTTTTTGTGAAATATTTCAATTAAATAGTGATTTACCAAAGCAGACATACATTCTGTAATACTTTCTCTTACTGTTTTGGGTCCTGATACCTGACAGGTGCCCTCATTCTAATGATTAATTATAATTTCCAAAATATTTTTCATATTTACACATTTTGCCATCGCATACGAATAAATTATTAGATATTATACCCTAGAAACACTGTTTCCCTAACTAAAATTGAGCGAAATGCTTATTTTCTCTCGTTTCTGATCAGCCGTCCCTTCAACGACTTTTCATTCGAGTTATCTCCTTTTGGCCGGTCGCCAATTTTGGACCTGTTGAATTGACACACGGCCGGTTTACCTGGCGAGTTTTGGTAACAATAGGCATTTCATGTTCATAATATCAGGAGGTATCATCCCTCTTAAGGACAATACGTTACCATTCCGTGTGTCATTTCAATTTACATTTATTTACTGAGAGGTGTCACGGCCGCAGCACGTTTTTCATCTTTCCCAATCAAATAACCAAGGAAATTGTACTTTTTCATTCTTAAAAGAATAACGTAGTTAAAGTTTGAAACCTGCCGTATCAAATGATATATTTGGTTAAGCATGAAAAAATCATAAAATATCTTTACGCCGTCGATTTCGTGGCGTCATTGCCGCTAAAAAATGTCATTTTGTGAACTGAAAATCACGTGACCAGAATTATAAAATCGACGCCATTATGAGATTTGATGTCCGGCTGATGTGCAGGTGATGTGTGATTTCAGTCTTGTCACATATTGCTTGTCCTTTTATAGCTGGTCTTCATTTTGTAAACTTTTGTATGGTCTCTAGTAATGAACGAATCACATATTCTATCACGACTAGCAACGATTTAACAAACGCTCTAAATAAGAAATAGTCCGTCCAACTCAATTGATTGTCAAGATGGAAACACCTTTCATTATTTCTATAAAACCATACATGGACTTGTCTAAACAAATCAAATAACGAGAGCAAACTTTCGTGTTATGTGTGAAATAATGAAGAATTTTGGATACTTTTGCAAGATTTCGTCAATCTTAGCTTAATTTTCGTTTCAGGATTATTTTAGACGTTATATAAAGTGCTTACATGGAATAGTCTATTATTTTAGGTCCTTTTTTTGTCATATAGCCTTTTACATGTTTTAACTGTACTGTTCTTACAGATCCTTGTCTTCCAGATATTAAGTGTTGTTAACATCACTGGGTCCATACCGCAGCTGGTGGAGTATCAGTCCTCGAGGGTATCATCAGCTCAGTAGTCATTACTTTGTTACTCAGTCTGACATAATTTGTAACTGAGCTTTCGTTAATTGTTCGTTTATAAATTTATGAATTATTAGGAAACTAAGGTTTGAACTCCCTCAGGCAAAGGTGATATTATATGGATTTGGCTACTATTTTAAGTCCTTTTTGGTCATATAACCAGCCGAACAGCAAATCCCTGATTTGTCCGTTAAAACCCCGGATTTAGTATTCGGGAATCAAGTGGAGATCATTTCTGAGAAAGCCGTCAACAGGTGTCGCTGCGCCGAAAAAAAAAAAATCCCCGCGGAAAAAGACCCGATAGGAAATCGTGAATTTTGTGTAATTTGAAGAAACCATACATGATATCATAAGCTTTGAAAGTATTTGAAAAATATAAGAAGTCAAACAAACGTATCGTTGAAAAAGAAATTCAAGTCATTAATCATTTTTAATTTTCAGTCTTCGATACCGCTGTTTTTCAACTTCGACTGTCATTGACAAATTTTCAGCTCGGGACGAATTGACACATGCCTGTTTCACCTAGGGATAATTTTGATAAACTGGAACATGGAGAACAGAACTGGAATGGTCACATGACGTTACCATTCGTTTTTTACATACGAGCACAATTTTAGTGCACATCCCAATTTGGTAAGCCATACAGGGAGTCCCCTATTATTTTTTTCTTGAAACTTCTCTGCTCTTGACCAAAACAGCTCAGAAATATGATAAACTTGCCACTAAAGAAAAGACAGTCAACATGTCATTAAAATTAACAAAGTCTGTTATTTTTTTTGTGATTTATTTCACTTTTTCATGCCTCAATGATGTCTTTCTAGTACACAATTTGTCACAAAATTACAAAAAATGAACAAAAGTTGTTCTACATTCTTATAATTCACACAGATATTCTGAATTCTGCACATTATGCATGTAAGAAAATGTACATAAACCTCCCAATAACATCCCTAAAGCAGTGCATAATTTTTTGGGAAGTCCAGGTGTAAATTATTGTTTTTGTCCTGAATGACATGACTTCAGTGTAAACATCCTAAGATCTGATATATCGTAGATAAAAGACCGAGGAAAAACAGTTTGAACAGAGTCAGATCCTTATTTTGTAGCTTACAGATGTAATTTCAAAAGTATGGAGATGATATCACATCATAATATAATATTGTTTGTGCTCATTCCATATTCATCTTCTATCAGTCATTCATTACTTGTTCCATAGATGGTTGCTCAATCTGCATCCAGTTTACCTAAATTAATCCCTATTTATGAATTTTAGTGCATTCTATTTTTACAATTGTTAAGCTGCATGTACATTGTACATGTACCTGCATTTGTCTTTGATGAGGATTTATATAAAAGGTCGACATGGTATTTTTTTTAACTCTTCATTATTACACATTTTTCAGTATATGCTACCAGAGATGGTTTTATATGTCTCTGATGGTACAAATTAGACTTAAAAAAGCTTTTCATACTCATTATATAATTATTTATCACACCCCATGGCTCTGTTTTATGTTGTGATTGTTTTTTTCAATTTGAGTAAATACAATACTATCCCCTTATAATTAAATTACATATAATTAGTTAAAAAGCTATTTTCAGTTTTTTACAGTATATTGCCATTATTGGCATTTTAATTTTATCATGTGTGTATAGCATGTTTTGCAATATTTAGTTATTTGATATACATGATTGGGGATGGGGTTTTTAGTTTACAAATACTTAGTAGATGTCACACCCAGAATATATCCTGATACTCTTGGCATTGACCATAACTGTTATTGCATATATATGTACACATGTTATATAAAGTAACTTGACATTTCTGTAAGAGACTAAAAAAGCATTTTTTTTTATATTTCTATACTCAGAAAAACAAGGTGTCTCATTTCTTTTATCATATTATTAAGCTTTCATCAAATGAAGGACTGGTGGTTTCATGTAATGATAAGAGTTTGAAGTTGTTATTTATTCTTGAAAATATAAAATTTACTTTATCTTCTTAAATACAGACATGACAACTAAAGGGGACTGTATGGGTATCCATGTTCTATGCCAAGTCCTATCAAGTTCTGAATGATTTAAAAAAAAACAGCAAATTCAAACTACTACATTTCTTAAATGTTTTTTTACAATATAACCCCTTTTCTGAAATGAGACAGGACACAACAAAACACATGACAGGTTTGCAACCACTGTCAGACCAAATGTCAAAATATAGTTTGAATGAAAAACCACTGCAGAGAACAAAGTTCTTCAAAGATTAAATGCAATTCTGACATTATTTGTTCAGGAAAAGATTTTACTTTTTTGCTCAGTCTCTAAATACTAAATGAAATAAAGCCCTGGATATATTTTTATTATTTATTAATTTTTCTCAATTTTTATTACCTTGTAATATTGCTACTTACATACACATATAAATTACTTGTTTGGTAAAGCCTTTTTATAGAGTACTTTGATAATTCAATTTTAAATAAACATTGTCATGGGTATGATATCCTATGCCAGTGACCAGAAGTCGCTTCATTTCAGTATTAATCATTAGACCTCACATATATAATTACTTAACTATTGCATATATAAACATATTTAGAATGAAAATAAACATTAAGTTCACAGATATAACTGACATTGGGTCTTAACAGAAATTCTCTAAAAATATTACTCTATATATTAAGAATAGACTATATAAAACAAAAATGTACATTTCATACCCATAATCTTTATAAAATATATTTTCATGTAGATCTACTAAGAAACAAATCTGTTTCTGAATCACTGAATGCTTAATCAAAATGAAGTAGTTATGTGTATTCAAGAATAGTAATTGATTCTTGTAAGAAGATGTACATTTGTATGCCTTGAAACAATTATTTCCATCAAAGTATGATAAAATAGAGTTAAACATGCAATCAGGGAATATGCTGAAACACCCCCCCCCCTTTAATGATGGAATTGTTTCACCAAAGCTTGGGGTAAGTATTTTTTCTAATAATTTACTGATCCAAAACCCCTCACTTTATGTAAATATTTTTTATCACATAGGATACTTGTTTGTATTTCTTCTGAAGCTAATTGTGTGTAGTATTCTAGTTCAAAAACAATGTTTGTGTTTTTAAACTGAATGTAATAATATTGGCAATTTCCCTGATTTCTAGATGATAATAAGACATTTTTTTGGAATATTTCAATTAAATAGTGATTTACCAAAGCAGACATACATTCTGTAATATTTTCTCTTACTGTTTGGGTCCTGATACCTGACAGGTACCCTCATTCCAATGATAATTAAAATTTCCAAGATCTTTTTCATATTTCCACGTTTTGCTATCGCATACTGATAAATTATTGGAAATTATACCCCGGAATCACACTTTCACTTACTAAAATTGAGCGAAATGCTTATTTTCACTAGTTTCTGATCAGCCGTCCCTTCAACGACTATTCATTCAAGTTATCTCCCTTTGGCCGGTCGCCAGTTTTGGACCTGTTGAATTGACACACCGCCGGTTTACCTGGGGAGTTTTGGTAACAATAGGCATTTCATGTTCATAAATATCATGATGTATTATCCCTCTAAAGGAAAATACGTTACCATTACGTGTGTCATTTCAATTTACATTTATTTACTGAGAAGTCTCACGGCCGCGGCAAGTTTTTTTATCTTTCCCAATCAAAATATCAAGGAAATTCTATTTTTTCATTCTTAAAAGAATAACGTAGTTAAAGTTTGAAACTTGCCGTATCTAATGATATATTTGGTTTAGCATGATAAATACATAAAATAGTTTTACGCCGTCGATTTCGTGGCGTCATTGCCGTTGCTAAAAAATGCCATTTTTTGAACTGAAAATTACGTGACCAGAATAATTAAATCGACGCCATTATGAGATTTGCTATCCGGCTGTAACTCTTCAACTTTTTCATTCTTATACATCTTTGGATTTCAAATATTTTGCTTTCAGTGGTCATGATGAAGGTAAATTCAGAAAAGCGCTTTGACCGCATGAAATGTATTAAGTGTTGTTTTCATTTTTTGCGAATATTGTTCGCACTGTTTGCTATTCATTACATTTCGTAAATCATCTATGCATATTTCAAATCTAAATTAATTAAGATTCCATAGATAAGTTCATACCCAGTTTTCTGTGTTGGTATGATGACGTTTTTTTTCCTTTCAAAAATGTTTGTTTGGCATGGTGCAGAGCTCCAGATAAGCTGCGTATTTGCGTGATCACGCAATACAAATAATTTAAAAAACCCAATGCAATTGCCCATTGCAGGGTTCAATAACCCAATTAATTCAAAGGAAAACCCAATTATATGCCAAAACCATGAGTTCTTAACGCTTTTATTCGCTATCGTTTGCGTTATTTACCCTTATCTGATTACAGTCGTCGCGTAAATCTATTTTTATAATATTTATAATTGGAAATGTCCTTTCGTTCTTAAAATAGAGCCCTGCATCAAGTAGCTGTAATGGGTCCCAGTTCGAATTTTCCGTTGCTCAAAAGGTACACGTGTTTATGAAAACATTTCGATCTTCTCGGCGTTTATCCAATTAGCGTGTGACATGCTGTCATATTTTTTCGAATTGCTCGAGATTTATCATAACACACAATGAATTAAAACGAAAGTAAATGTCCGATACAAATATTGAATAGAAGCATGTTTTCGGCTTCTTTTTGATAGCTGAGGGAAAGTTATGATGATAACAAGACTCAGCTAGTGTTTTTATGAAGCGTACATTGAACGCACGGGCGTGTTTGCGTACCTTAATGAGAACATTGCTATAGAACGATAAACACGGGGTTTCGCCAAAAACGAAATCAGTTGGAAAAAGTGAAAGGCCAAATCAATTATGACATGATATGTAGTTGGAAAGCATCCGAAACCAAAAGTTCTGATATGGGACAACTTAACCCAGATTTATGTAAATTGAATTAAACAAAAACAGTTTATATATTATTTTTTTCATTTTAGTTGATGAATGAATACACATATCCGTTTTTTACGTCAAATTATGCAGCTTGACACTTTCTTTGTTTTGGTCTAATTGTTCTGGATGCTTAAGATAGTTGTCTTGTTGGCAAGTGCAGTATAACATTGTCATTTATTTACTTGATGTTGCAGAATTATTTGTAAATTTAAGTTGAATGTGGTCTCCATCATTAAACCACCCTATAAATCTCAAGGTTTTGGGGTATATCTTAAATCTGGGAACTACTTTTTATTTTTATTAAAAAGTAGATCTGGCAAATAGGTGAAAGGACTGGCAAAACTTTCTTACAGCACCTAAATTTCACATATATTACATAAAAATCTAAACACTTAGCCACACCTACACCAACTATAAACTGTAGGGTGATCATATGGGATCTAGAAAGGCAACTAGTTACTGTCCAACTAGTGACACCAGCTGCAGATTATATAAGTTTTGAGGAAATACAAAACTGACAGAACGTTTAAAACTGGACACAAATTAAATGTACAATTGCTCGTCAGTGAATAAACCAAATAAAACAGCTAAGCACATATACAAAGAAAGAAACACATTTAAGATGGAAACACATCTGGGGTTGATATAATGAGATTATAACATGCCTAAATATTCAATATTGTGTTGATGAAAAAAACCCAATACATTAAGGAGCTTGGTGGTGAAAAACCAAATTTGATATTTGCTTGAGGGGTGAATTGGAATTGATACATTAAAAAATGGTCGGTAAAAACCCCAATTTGTGAATTCTTATCTGGAGCTCTGATGGTGTTATCTTTTTGTCTTAGAGTTGCAGTTTCTAATTTCACTTGGTATGCATTCCATCTTTTTATTACGTTCTGTATAATTGTGTTTATATGAATAAAAATTTTAAATTGTATTGATGCTCATTGTATCAATTTTGTTTTTATGTTTATTACTTTAGAGAGGATTCGATTCAATGGTAATATTTTGCACTGGAAAATGTTTGTACCAATGAACAGAAAGCTTGAGATAAACAGGAAATAATGATGATAATGAACTCTGCATTGTACTATACTGACACGCTGATCCTGATTCTGAGTTTACACAATAAAAGTTCAGAGGAAAACATGTCAACCAACTAATTTTCATTATTCTGACTCCGAGCTGACCAGTTTTGTTCTTAAAGCGTAATGTTACATGTTGAGCAGAGAAACAGCATATATAAAATTTCACGTCTTTGGAAGTTTTGGTAAGTGATCGAACCCACGGCCTACCACAATCGAGATGAGTATTATATTTTTGGTTTGTTGATATTTATCGCCACTATCAGATACCTAAGCTATTCTTATGCTTGCCAGTTGCATTGGTGGAGGAAATCTTCTCATCTGGAGAGATGAAAAACAGCATGATAACACATTTAAAGTCAATAATTTATAATAAAGGAAAGAAATTTCAAAAAGGATTTGATAAGTGGCAATCACAATCTAATGAGGAACGACATACCCAGTATGCAATATGCATAGCAAATAATAGCCAAATCCATATAATTTCAACCCGCATTTTTTCTTAAAATGTCCTGTACCAAGTCAGGAATATGGCAGTTGTTATCAAATAGTTCGTTCCTATGTATGTTGGCGTTTGTTTTTGTTGCACTTCATTGTTTCTGTTGTTCCGTTGTTTTCCTCTTATAGTTGATGTGTTTCCCTCACTTTTAGTTTGTAACCCGGATTTCTCTCAATCGATTTATGACTTTTGAAAAGCGGTATACTACTGTTGCCTTTATTTATACAGCAGCATTGCAACAGTTTCACACTTGACAATAGAAGAAGCTTGATATTTACTTTTTAGGTGGTAAGTCGTCACTCATTTTTGTTTTACTCTAAACCATATAAGACAGAAGAAATGAAGAAATGGATTGAGTGACTACGTCTACTTTACACTTAACACATGTGACTAGGTGAGAATGAATGGAAGGAGATTTTGGGTATACGTCAGTGAGACAATTACACAACGACTAACATCTAGAGGAAAACATAAGTCTTTAACAAAAGTATTTTCGCTTACTGAGACGCGACCGAGCGATAATGGAGGACCCGGCAAATAGCGTTCATAGAATGTCGAAAATATGGAAATGCAAGTCTCGAAATCGTAATAGCTGAATTGTCAAGCATATAAATCATAATCAAATTTGATAAATCATGAACAAATTTTCGATATTCATATGTCTACGCATATATAACTCCCCTGTAGCACAAAAGAAAACGTTATTTAATGTTGTGTAGCGAGCCCATAATTCAGATACGATCTCGGAAAAAATATCGGTCCTTCAAAAACACTTATTCTAAAAGGTAACAAATCCAACACTAGTACTGTAATTAGATCTTTAAAGGTTGTTTTTTATCGGTATAAATATTGATTTTGTAATCAGTATATTAAAACCAAACTAGATATTATTTTTGTACACACATTTAAAAATAAGAAGATGTGGTATAATTGCCAATGAGACAACTCTCCACAAGAGACCAAATGACAGAGAAGGTAACAACTATAGGTCACCGTACGGCCTTCAACAATGAGCAAAACCCATACCGCATAGTCAGCTATAAAAGGCCCGATATGAAAATGTAAAACAATTCAAACGAGAAAACTAACGGCCTAATTTATGTTTAAAATAATGAACGAAAAACAAATATGATACACAAAAACAAAAAACAACCACTGTACATTTACGGTCCTACAATCTGTCGATACTCATTTTTTGGCATTACAAAAGGCATGTTTATTTCTGACTGTTAATGACGTCTTTACACTAAACCCATTGGATGTTGTACTGATTGATATTTTAGTCTTAGATACATGATTTTTTATTAGTTGTTTTTGGCTTTGAACTAAATGTAACTTTCATTAACTGCGAGTTCTCTAAGATATGTACTTTGTGTGCTTTGTTTTGATTTAATGAGCCCTTTTCAACTAAAATTGATAGTTTGTTCTTATGTTGTACTGGTACACCACTGTCCCAGGTAAAGGGGAGGGTTTTACGCCAGCAAACATATTTAATTCCGCTTCATTTTTATGTGCCTGTTCCAAGTCAGGAGCCTTTAATTCAGTTGTTGGCGTTTGTTACTACACATCATATTTGTTTTTCGTTTATTGTTTTGTACATAAATCTACAAATAGTTTTCTCGTTTGAATCTTTTAACTTTGTCATTTAGATGCCTTTTTATAGTTTGCCATACGGAATGGGTTTTGCTCGTTGTTGAAGGCCGTATGGTTACATATAATAGTTAATTTCTACATCAATTGGTCTCTGGTAGAGAACAGTCTCATTGACAATCATACCAAATCTTCTTATTTTTCATATTTATTCCCCCTTAATAATCAAGTTTCAAGTCGTCTTGGTCGGTAATATCCTCTTTTCTAACTTCTAACGTTTGTCGTCAGTTCCTAAAAAGGTCACCAAACGTGTGGGGGGTAACTTTACCTTTTCTTGTTTAAATTTGGGAGTCTGAGTATTTCGCCGACCATAGCCACTTACAGTGTACCTTTGTCTTGTAGTATGAAACTATCTTTGCGAAAATAAATGCTTCAAAGTATTAAATGAAAGTAGTTTTTGTAATGACAAATCAAACACATAATATAAAGATAAGGAGCTGTGGTATGATTGCCAATGAGACAACTATCCACTAAAGTCAAAATGAAGTGGATGTAAGCAATTATAGGCATCCGTACGACCTTCAACAATGAGAAAAACCCATACCGTATAGTCGGCTATAAAAGGCCCCCACTACAGCTGTGGAAGAGAGTCTCCAACGCACCAACAGTGGAGCAAGGATGAATGTAGGTAGTGCAAGCCGAAAGGAAACTACAAAAAGGATAACGGAGACCCTTAACATGGCAAAACCTAAAACCAGAATTGGTTTTTGGAACGTCAGAACATTGTATGCAGCAGAAAAATTGGCTCAAATAACCTAAGAAATGCAGCGGTACAAATTACATATCTTAGGCGTTAGTGAAAGTATATGGACAGGATATGGCAGGATGACAAAAACTTCAGGAGCTACTGTAGTATACTCTGGGCGAGATGATAACGAACATCACGAAGGAGTGGCAATAATCATCAAAAAGGGTATAGAAAGAACACTGTTAGAATGGAAACCTATAAGCAGTCGAATTATTATGGCAAGATTCAAAGGAAAACAGATTAACATCCCTTTATTTCAATGTTATGCTCCTACGAATGAAGTTGATGAAGAGAACAAAGATGCATTTTACGAACAATTACAACATGAAATTGATAAAACACCAAACCATGACATGAAGATCATCATGGGAGACATGAATGCAAAAGTGGGTTTGGACAACACTGGCTACGAAAGAGTTATGGGAACGCATGGTTGTGGTAATATAAATGAGAATGGGGAACGACTTGTCGATTTCTGCTCAACAAACAATTTAGTAGTAGGAGATTCCATTTTTCCATACAGAGACATCCACAAACTGACATGGTATTCCCCAAACATTAGGGATAAAAACCAGATTGATCATCTAATGATAAACAGCACATGGAGAAGATCATTATTAGATGTGAAAGTTAAGAGAGGAGCTGATGTAGGATCTGACCACGAACTGATAACAGCTTTCATCCAACTGAAGCTCAGGGCAACTGGAAAGAAAGTTTCATCAAGGAAGGATACCATGTATTGGAAAACTCAGTAAGAGATGAAAATGAAACATTCGATGAGAAGTGGAATGAGATATCAGATATATACACTAAATGTAGCGAGGAATGTATCCACTATAAGCAAAAGACAAAGAAAAAAAGATTGGATCACACCGGAAACATGGAACCAGATTAACATCAGAAGGCAGGCTAAAAAGAAAGTCAATGACACCAAATCACCAAGATTGAAAGACAAATACCAACAAGATTATAGTGACATACATCGCAATGTCAAAATCCTGGTTAGAGCTGATAAGAGAAGATTTATGGATAATTTAGCAGATCAAGCAGAAGAAGCGGCTAATAAAAGAGAGCAAGGCAACCTCTACAAAATTACCAAAATCATCTGTGGAAAAGGCAAGTCATCACCTAACATCCCAGTGAAAGACAAACAGGGTAATTTACTAACATCTGAAAATGAACAAGAAAAAAGATGGGCAAAACACTTCAGTGAAATTTTGAACAGACCATCTCCAAAAGAACTACCGACTATTCCAGAGCCTAACATTGAACTGGAAATAAGTATTGAACCACCCACCATATCTAAAATTGTAACAGCAATCAAGACTCTAAAGAACGGAAAAGCTCCTGGTTCAGATAATCTAAATGCAGAACTGTTCAAAACTGATCCCATCTTAGCGGCCAATACCCTCCAACCAATTTTCCATTACATCTGGAAAAAAGTTAAAGTACCAACAGAATGGGATAAAGGTATTATCATCAGAATACCTAAAAAGGGTGCATTAAATGACTGCAATAACTGGCGTGGAATCACTCTTATATATATTCCTAGCAAGATCTTGGCCAAAATTATTATAAAAAGAATATCCGAATCAATCGACAGTTCATTAAGAAAGGAGCAAGCAGGATTCCGCAAGGGAAAAGGCTGCGTTGACCAGATTTTCATCCTGAGAAATATCACTGAACAATGCACTGAATGGCAGCGGCAACTCTACATCAATTTCATCGACTTCGAAAAAGCATTTGATAGCATTCATAGGGAAGCCTTTGGAAAATCATACAACTTTATGGCATCCCACAACACCTGATCCATGTAATCAAGGCTTTTTATGAAAACTTCAAATGTACAGTCGGAAGTGAACAACTTTATTTCCCAATTAAAACTGGAGTAAGACAATGATGTGTAATGTCATCTACACTATTTATAATAGCCATTGACTGGGTGATGCGACAAACAACTGCAGATATCCCAAGAGGCATAAGATGGGGAACTTTCACCATTCTTGAAGATTTGGACTTTGCTGACGATATTGCCATGCTATCGCACACTCACCAACATATCCAGGAAAAGTCCAGTCGAATAGAAAAGTATGCAGGACAGATAGGTCTGATAATAAACACAAAGAAAACTGAAGTAATGAGTTTAAACATTAACAACCCAGCACCAATTATAATAAACGGGAAACCATTACCACAGACCGATACCTTCACTTACCTAGGAAGTACTGTAAGATCAGATGGTGGAGCCAACACTGACATCAAACAAAGACTGTCAAAAGCTAGAGCTGCTTTTAATAATCTGCAGCCTGTATGGAAATCTGGTCAATACACCATCCGGACAAAGCTAAAACTATACAACAGTTGTATACTACCTATCCTGTTGAATGGTTCTGAATGTTGGCGAATGACAGAGGCAGACCAACAGAAGCACTCTACATTCCATACCAAGCGTCTGAGGAGAATCCTGAGGATATTTTGGCCACAAAAAATCACCAACCAGGACCTCCTCAATAAATGCAAACAGGAAGAGATCAACATACTCATTAGCAGGAGAAGATGGAGATGGATTGGTCATGTTTTACGTAAGAGCACTGAAGAACTAACAAAAGCAGCAATGTTCTGGACCCCAGAGGGAGAGAGACGAAGAGGACGACCTAAGATAACATGGCGGCGCACAGTTGAGTCTGAGATGGCATATTTCCAACATACTTGGGGGAGCTTTAAGAAGATGGCACAAAACAGACAGATGTGGAGAAACTTCGTTGCTGCCCCACACGCCAATGGGCGTAATGGGCAGTAAGTAAAAGTAATTTACGAAAAACAAATATGACAGACATGAACCAACGACAACCACTGAACTACAGGCTCCTGACCTGGGACAGGTACATAAAGAATGTGGCGGGATTAAACATGTTTGTGAGCGCTCAACCTCCCCTAACCTGGGACAGTGGTGTAACAGCACAAAATAAGAACAAACTATAAAAACAAATTTAAAAAGGCTTAACTCGTCAGATCGATACAAAGAAAAACGTCTTGTGTTAAACATGTTTGTAAACTAAACAAAATTTTGTTAATTGTGAATCTGTATATATCTATGTTGAGGAGACCCACACGTAGGCTCTGGCTGTTGGCAATCCTCTTAAAATAAAGAATTTAAAAAAAAAATCACACAAAAATACAGACAGGGTATATATATAATATTTTTTTTTAGATTGGTTATTATTTCATACATCGACAGTCTTGTAGTGTTCGCACTCTTCATACATCATAACGCTGTTACCAGTTTAGAAATTAGAACGATATTTTCAGACGAATACAAATTGTTACTCGTGGCCTGAAGCGTCTGATTATAATAACTGTTTCCTTACGATCGGCTCTCAAACCTTCTATACTGTATTACGCATTGCACTTCTAATTGAAGTTCATTTTTAAAATTCGCATTTGATTTAAATCGGCTTCGAAATTCAATGAGGTCTTTCGACATTTGGTCTTTACAAGCTATTATTAATCGATTTCTTCCGCTATCTTGAGTGCAAACTATTGTTGGGTTTATTACGATTTTTAATACCATTTCAAAAATAGATGACCTTTATATATTCTAATGTTGCTAGACTCACAATAGTATTATACCTTGTGGCATTCCAGGCATGGTAGTCAACTTTAATGTTATGTTCTCTTCATTGTAATCAGTGAGTTTTCCCTTTTTTAAGTCGTCCTCCTTTCAACATCTGTGTATAAGACTTTACAACACCGGTTCGATGGAATTCGTCAAGTATCTAATTGTAATCATTTCAAAAACGGAAAACGAAAAAGAGTTTACAAAATACTTCTCACTAAACGACAAAGAAAATAAGTTAGTTTTTTTATATATATAAATTACTGCTTAATATAAAAAATAAAATTAATTTTAAAAGATATAAACATTCTGTACAAATTATTTTGCTTTGAGATATGATTTCATATATTTTCCTGAATAGCATTGTAGTTAAAATACTTGAACACAGGTTAAAACAAGAATGTGTCCATAGTACACGGATGCCCCGCTCGCACTATCATTTTTTATGTTCAGTGGACCGTGAAATTGGGATCAAAACTCTTATTTGGCATTAAAATATGAAAGAATATATCATAGGGAACATAAGGGAACATGTGTACTAAATTTCAAGTTGATTGGACTTCAACTTCATCAAAAAACTACCTTGACCAAAAATTTTAACCTGAAGCGGGACAGACGGACGAACTAACGAACGCACAGACCAGAAAACATAATTTCCCTCTACTATCGTAAGTGGGGCATACAGATATAAGCATCAAATCATGTACAATGTCTCTATACTTATAATAGAATAAATCCATAACTATTTATAGACAAACGCCCCTTTATACTTTTTTTTTGCAAGTCGTGTTTGATGAAAGCCATGGTTCATTGTATTTTTCCGTCCTCTTATCACTTTTAACTCCTTCTTTGTCATCTGGTATATAAATTATTATATTTATAAACATCAGCAATTATGGCCAAGCAATTAGAAAAAAAACATACAAAAATTCATATACAAGAATAGAACAAATCAACGTTTAGCTAAATATACAAATGTCAGATAATATTAAATACAGAACTAGCATGAGAGATATCTGACGCCCTCAGTTCTACAAACTGTTTAAACAAAACTCCTATATGACAAACGAGTTCAAGAGTGAACCTAAAAATATATACTAATTTATCAAATAGGTCAAGATCTTAAATGATAACATATTGTCTTTAATAAAGGCAAAACAAATCAATTGATATCACAATAAAAAAAAATATATTCAGAATCTAGGAACTCTACATTTCGTAAATAATAATTGTATTCGGGAGTTCTTCGTGATTTAACCTTTTTTATTCTATACAAGGGGAATTACATTTGGATATCATTTGTCTATATATATCATTATTTCATATCAGATATTCATCAGACTGACAATCGAGAATACGTAGATATGAATCTGGTGACCCCAAATAAATTTTACATCAGCAAAATAAATATCTTAATAAACAATATTATTTGTGTGCTTTCTTAAATTGCAATTTCAAGATTGCTACATATTTCACCATTTTTCTATCTGTATCTACGGTATCAAAACATTTTAGATTCAAGATGCTGTTAAATTAACTCTAAATACATACAATAAAAACTTTTCTTTCAAAATCATTTAGATATTTATATCGTTTGAAAATGCATAGAAAATAAAAGATATTACAAAACTTCATTCATCAACTATAATTGCTTCTGGTTAAACTTTTAATCGGAAGAATCGAAGAAATCGAAACTTTTGTTTCAAACATGAAATAAATTAAGGTAAAGTATGTTATATATACTCTTAAAACACTTTCTTTCGACCAGTATGTAGATCAGTCATATTCAGTAATTTGCCCTATTCATAATAATTTCCTTAATGAATATATAACATTAACCTAAATATGGTTGTCTGTTTAGTTTCGTATTTGACTTTAGATATCGTGCAGTTCATGAATGCAAAACACAGTATACAATTTGTCGATATTACCCAGCAGCTGTGATTGTTAATTTACAGATGCAGCAAGACTGATGTCCAGTTAAGGATTGATGTCAGGATCTGCTAGGTGTTGTTTTGAATGATACGCGAGATATGAGTGTTTGCTCTTTATTAGATGTGTTAATGCGGCTTCGGGATGAATAAAATCCTCTTTGTTAAGTACATGTAGTGATTTTTGTGCCATTAATTTATAAAACATATTATTTTTCGTTATATTGAATATGCAACAAATATCTAGTATGATAATCGTAATCTATCAGAAGCTGTCATCTAAAACACTAGAATATCGATATAATGAAATACAAGAACACACATAAAACATTGTATTCTTTCCATTGTTCGCCTTGTTAAATTTAGGGGAAAAATGCCTAAACTCAAGTGATTAAGTGACCTTGGTATGGTATGGGCACTTGTCCTTCGTTTTGTAAGTCCCAAATTCTGAAGTTTATATGAATAACAGGAGATTGCTGGGTTAAAGTTAACATGGTTAATCAGACAACAACCCAACGACACAAATAAACAAAGATCATAAATAAAGTTACTTGACTTGAATTCCACACATTCTATAAGTCATATTTGCATTTTAACATCCTTATAGACAACTTTTGTTTATAGTTGAGTTTCATATAAAAGGAACCACAATCGATTTACAACGCGGTTCGATGAAACGAATCCTCTTCCGATGTACCGGTTTGATCTGTACTTATTATATTTTCGAACCCTTTTTTGGATTGGCTATTACGACTAAGATTTGTCGGTTCATCGTTTTGAGAGCCACTTGAAGAGCGAATTGTCGGAGATACGGTGGCAACTTTGCGATTTTCATCTTTCTCAAATGCTTGGTTGGCATAAGATCCTACCTTGTTAGTTTGAATTGACAACTTATTATCACCATTGCTGTTTTGTTTGCTGTGAAAAAACAGAAATTAAATTCGTCAAAATAAATTAAAAAATATACCATATACATGCAGAAGGGAAAGATAGCTGAGCTTATGCATATTGACAGCAAGTATAATCTTTATTTCATATCTGATTTAATACAGAGTCCACATTAGATTTCTTTATCAATGAATTGTTTAATAAAGTGTCGTCATGTTTGACGAAAGAAAACACACTGATTGGTTTTGTTACAAGGCGGAATAAATGAAAATCAAATTATGTAAATTCTTAACAGTTACACTTCCAGATCCCATTCTCGATTTTGACGATAAGAATTCTGATTTTTTACCCATTATCATACAAATAGTGTTCGCATAAGCGTTTTTATTCCATTGGTATTATCAGATCTTACTTTAAATGTATATGTTTGGAAATATAACGACTGTTTCAAACAAATGACACTTTGTTTTTTTTTCAGACAATTTAAAATAAGGTAAATGTACATGTGTGTTCATAAATGTGTAACACATTAATTAAAGAGAGTATTCAATGTTGTTGCATCTCTAGTTTTAGCCGCCTTATTTGCACTAAAAAATGTTATGGTATTGCGCTGATAGAAAACCTTTGAAAAGAAAACTTGACAAAACAGTTCCAAGCAGTTCGAAAGCAGTTTGCGACGATTCATTACCGATTATTTAGAAGATCATTATCCACGGACTTTAATATTTTTAGTATGAAGGGTGCAATAAAGTATGATATAGTTTTAGGAGGATGTGTTCTTTTCAAACATTATTGTGGAAATACGTTATATCATAATATACTTTGTGAAAGGGAGAGGTACTTATGAAGTTTGCTAAATTATATGCAAATGACAAGTTTATCAGTCTGACAAGAATAATTGTAAAAATGTAAACACATTCGAAGATGTTCTGTTTTATATTAGACATTATAACAATACCCTAAAAAAATATCACTTTTTACTATTGTTAAATTTACGAAGAGTTTATTAAATGTCAAATTTCTTTTAAATTTTCACGTAAGGTTTTTTTCTCCTTCCATATCCTGTCTTCCTGTTTCTTCGAGGATTAACTATCTATTGGAGCTAATGGTAAGTTTGATATTGAATGTTTGCTGATTTCCGTTAGTATTTGTGATTTTCTTATCTTCTATGGATCTCTAGTGCGGATTTTTCTATTCCGCGGTAAACGCAGAAGTTCTCTTATCTTTTAACACAGCGTATTATGCATATAGTTTGTATATCTGCAATGTTAATTTTGAAGTTCATAGTTGCTTTGTAACAAACAAATACAGACTGAACAAACTTTTGTAAATCGTTGTTTGATTGGCAATCGTGCCATATCTCCGCATATTTGTATCGCCTTTTTTAAATAAGAAAACGATAAAACATAGAGCTTAAAAATTTCTGCCAATCATCACTAACCTTGAATTATTAGATGAATCAAAATGCTCAACATTCTCATTTTCTTTGTGACGTCTGTCTCCAGCTTTATCGTAGATCCCGTCCTGTGTTTCCGCATACGCGTCTTCTTCCTGTTTATCAGAACTCTCTCGAGTTTCTGTGTTTTGCTTGTTTCTTGACTTTGTTGCTTCGTTCACTTGAGCATATACAGCGGGTTGAGGTGGTGTATTTCTAAAAATATTATTAGGAAATACTGCATTTACCTTGTTTATGGGTTATCATTGCCAGTAAATGTTCAAACTGTCACTAAAAACCAAAATGACACCAACAATATTTAACTTTAAAATGCAATACTTCAGGGATAAGTGTGCTTGCATTGAAAAATTGATTTTGATATTGCTAGTTAGGTACACTTCTATGACGTTGGTAATATGCAATGTATCAATAACGTTAGCAATAAAACCAGACAGAAAACTAGCGGGAACATAGCTACCAAATCTTGAACATATTGAACAATAGAAAATTTTAAATAATTTCTAGGTAATACTTATAAATCTTATTGCGTGATGAGAATAGTATGAATACTTAAACAGAAAGTTGAAGCATCATAAACATTTTCATTATGATGCAGACTTCAAGAAAAATGAGAAGCTGGCATTACTGTTTACTTTTTGCTATATATGTGATGTCCTTACAATAGTAATATTTTTATTACATATATTCAAGTAATACAACAGTTAATATACAAATAGGATAATGTGGAATGATTGCCAATGAGACAACTTTCCATCAGAGACCAAATGACGTAAAATTTAGGTCCCGGTACGGTTTTTAACAATGAGCAAAACCCATTAAGCGTAGCAAGCTAGAGTACGTTTAATATCATGGGATATATCTAGAAATTGAGAATGAGGGTAGATTAAGAAATTCACTTAATAACAAAGGTGAATATTTCAATTTTCCTATTGTGGACTTTAATGACAGACGGTTACTGATTAATAGCTAGCTATTGCATCAATGGTTCCAAGTGGTAAAATTGAAGATCCCTTTGAACGTTTTAAGGACACCATCATATCGTTTTACCGTTATGTAATACCTGTGTCACATCAGTGTGTCTCATATAACCAAGTGTATGTTCCACGTGTCATTAACACAATCCCGTTTTCTTTCATTCAATTGTGACATTACCGCAAATAACTTATTATAGGATTTTTACTTGCTTCAACAACACGACGGGTATCACATGTGGAGCAGGAACTCCCTTTTTTCAAGAGCACTTGTTTTCATCTCCGATTTTTGGTAGGGTTGCTTAGTTTATTTGTTTGTTAATGAGGTTTGTCCTCTCGTCCTTTTTAATTTTGGAAATTGTGTAGACACAATTTTCAAATGCGCCCTTGGTATTTTCTATCTTTTGTTTACTCTCTCCAAATGACTTTTAAAACCATTTCATAAAAGTGTAAAGATATCAAATTAAAGTCATTGTTAATGATCTGAATTATGCATATTTTAAATATGATTCATTTTAGACAAAGAATACGTAATTGGTTGATATTTTGGATTTGATGACATTTTGTATGCATTTAGAATTCGTTGAAATTCATCTGAATATCGAACAAAATGATATATGTAGCATTTATAATTGCATAAATAAAGGCAACAGTAGTATACCGCTGTTCGAAACTCATAAATCGATAGAGATAAAAACAAATCCGGGTTACAAACTAAAACTGAGGGAAACGCATCAAATATAATAGGAGAACAACGACACAACAAAAACACAACATTAAAATTTAACACACACAGAAACGAACTATTATATAACAATGGCCATTTTCCTGACTTGGTACAGGACATTTTTAGAAAAAAATGGTGGGTTGAACCTGGTTTTGTGGCATGCCAAACCTCCCGCTTTTATGGCAATGTTAAATATAACATTAAAATGACAACATTACATGACAGGATTATAATACAAATAAATGGGAGAACATATAGGACAAAGAAACACACGAATAATAGCTAACAAAAGGCACCAGGTTTAAAAGAAAATAAAGAAAACAATTAATTTTTCTGAAAAAAGTCTACGAATGTATAGAACATACTTTAAAAGAGGCAAATAATATACATTTGTTCTCTTTAAACTGCGGTTTTCTTGAAAATCATTACATCAACAGAATTTGAATTTAATAGTATATGGTATTGGTGTACACATTGTCACATTACCGTTTACGTGAATCTCTAACATCTAGTAATGTCGTATGAAAGTTGCTTTGAAATGTGTAGAGTTCTAAAATAAAAGAGACAGAAAATACCACATGTGAAATCAAACAACAAAAGTCTGCAGAGATTAAATAGACATTATTTCTCAAACAAATGAAAAAGAACAGTCCATAAAACAGAACACGATAAATTATACATTGGGCAATTCCAACATATCAACCACTGTGGAGTGAACTGACAATCTAAGGAAAGGTCAGCAGTTCATGCTGCAATAGTTTTATAGTTGATTTATTTTGTACGTACGATTCGTTCTTTTTCTGTTCCTCTTCTTCTTGTTTCTTCAAGTATTCTTTATTATGCTCTTTAATATCTTCAACCTCGAGTCCATTATTAACACTTTGTTTTTTAGTAGCATCATCTTCCAAAGCAATGTAATCATAATCACCAGTCCTAGATTCCGTAACCTGTTTTTTTTTAGAGTCAACGGAACTTTTAGACTCATTTTTAATTGTAGGGGATTTACTCTTCCTTCTGAAAGAAAACAATAATAGACGTGAAGTCCAATGTAAACAATAATTCATTTAACTCAACACAAATTGATTTAACATATTTTATTCAAACTTTTACATGGAACTTTCATATGTTTGGAATTTCAATGAGTTATCAACATCTGCGACTTCCCTTTTTGAATAGTTACTTAAAAGCTTCAATGATGGCTTATACTGTCAAGAACAATTCACTCCTTAAAACTGTTTTAAGACCTTGAATTAGTAAAAATGAATAATAGTCATATCTTAAATTCATTGAAAAAAGATTGTTATGTGTAGTTATCTATCCTTTAGGTAGAAATACCAATTTATTAGGGATCAGCATGCGTTGCTATTATATGTCAAGTTCTATATTACACACATTTATATGAATTTCTTTTCTTCAATAGTTGTAGCAAACGCGCTGTTATTGGTGAGTTTTTCCGCTAGTTCAGAGATATATTGATTTATTTCTTTCATGAACAATACATAGTCTCTGATGTATACCTTATTCACACTATAAATTGCTGTATATCAGCATGACTGTACAGAAAAGACAAATTGAACTCATTTCTTAATCATAAGAATTTAAAATAAAAAGTTAACTAGAATTATTGTTATTTTAATTACATTATACTGTTCTCTGATTTATTTTTTCTTGATATATTTAATTCTTACTTTTTCCTTGCTATCATAACAATTAGGAAAATGATGATTATAACGATAACAACCGCCGAAACAATACCAATAGCTGTATATAGATCTGTAAAAGAAAAATGATTGTTAATATTTAATAATACTAGTTAAACATTCTCATTTTGATTATCAGACAGACGGAGAGATAAAAGGCAAATCTTTAACAAAAAATCTCATAGAAAACTTATATTTTTGGTAAAAGTAGTATTGAACTTGAGAAGAAAGGATGACAATTTTAAGTTCAAAATATAGCAAGAAAAGGTATTGGTTCATGACTTACAATTCCGAAATACGCTTGACAAAATTCAATTCAAAGAAAAAGTGCTTTCTTGTATTGATTTTTGTAATCTCAAAGTCACTGTAATGTATTCAAAACGGAGCAAATGTTCGTTATTGGAAATTTAAGACTATCGTAGTTTTATTCGGCCAACTCCTTCAAATTGACCGAGAAAGATATTTTCTTAAACTGCAGAATGCATCACATGATTTCTTCTCAAAATAAGCGATTTGACCTGTTTTTGATATTATAGCTTATGTCTTCACCTTATTGAGCGTATCACACTGAATGTTCGGCTGTAGGTGTTTTTGATAAAGGTTAATATAGATCAACCTTTTTTCAAATCTAAATGTTTGAATCAAATTGCTAATGAAATCCTTCACTCATTTGGTCTAGTCAAGAACGTTAACAATTTATTAAATCAATTGTTAATTGTGAAGGCGATTCCTCGTCCAGTTGACTTTTTCTTGCTTATGATGACGGATGTAATTATATCTATCATGAACCAATACCATTCCATGTTATATTTTGAACTTAAAATTGTCATCCTTTCTTCTTTAGTTCAAAATACCTTTTTTTTTTTTTTTTTTTTTTTTTATACACAGTTTTGATTAAGAAGAAAAACCGACATGGTTAGAAAATACAAATAATAACACCATTACAAAAACAATTCAATTTTAATATTCTTGTCTGGTTAGAAATTATATAAAATAACACCATTACAAACTCAATCCCAATTTAATATTCCTGTACGGGTCTATAAATAAATCAAATCTATTTTATTTTTTAGAAATTTACCTGTGATAATATAAACGTCACACAAAAATACGTCACTTTTTGTGACGTTGATCCATTCATGTGACGCGCAGTTTATATTTCGTTTTTGGTGTCCTGGTGTTCTGTCGTAAATTCATGGGAGGTGTCCGTTGTTATTCTGCGGTTTACATGTTGTAATGTTTATTATTATATATTTATTTATGTATTTCTGTGCTCAATGATCTTGCGTTTGTTTGTACTGTATTCCTGTCAAGTAGTGTTGTCATTTTAGCGCTATTTTTAACATTGCCATATAAGCGGGAGGTTTGGCTAGCCATAAAACCAGGTTCAACCCACCATTTTTTCTTAAAATATCCTGTTCCAAGTCAGGAATATGGCAGTTGTTATCAGACAATCCGTTTCTATGTATATTGGCGTTTGCTTTTGGTGTAGTTCAGTGTTTCTGTTGTTCCGTTGTTTTCCTCTTAAAGTTCATGTGTTTCCCTCGGTTTTAGCTTGTTACCCGGATTTGTTTTTGCTTAATCGAATTATGAGTATTGAACAGCGGTATACTACTATTTCCTTTAACTATATCCTTTATTCCGTAAGGAACAAATACTGAATAATTTGTTCAAGTGGAATTAATATAACAGAATTTTTCTTCTACTTGGAACTTATATAATAAAGGAATTTCTATTTCATGACCACACAACTGTAGACAGTTTTGTGAAAGCATTTCATAAATGAATTATAACGTACAAAGTATAGTACTACACTTGGGGCTAGCTATAATATGATAAGTAGAAACTCATTACATTTGCTTAATGCTACCCATGATTCAATCATATTACAATCATATTACAATCATATGTTTGTATTGACTTTTGATTTGACAGAATTTTGAAAACACAACCTTTTTTTTCAAATCGAACTTGGGTGATTCTTTAAGTTCATGTTTTCGAAAACAATTAATATAATTTCAGTGCGCTCAATCTGTTTCTTGAATAACTCATTATATTAAATTACCTCTTATTCACTATACTCTTTACACTTTTCATATACAATCATACTACATCTTCTTTTTTATATTTACATATCATGTAATAAAGAGATTAATTCATCATAATTTGATATTGAAAACATTGGCACTGTGTTAAACGTTTTAATAAAGAAATTGGAAAATACACTTAAACAAATAAAACAAGCAATACCCGAGTTTTCATCCGGTTTTTCCTTTTTATCGTCAACACCAGAAGAACTGCCTGTGGAACTAGACTGGGTCGTTGAAATGTCAACTTTGTAAAAAAAAAAACGAAAAACACAAGGTTAAAACAATAATATACTTTTATGATTAGTCGATTTTTCAATTTTCAGTCAAATTAATGTTGAATATTCTGTACAAAGAAACAATCTCAATTCATTTCAATATATTCGCACAAAACCAAACAGTGGTATAGTAATGGAACCTTTGCATTCAGATCGGAAATCAAAAGGAACTGTGCTTAACTTACTATATTTTCTTATTCAAATGCGCATCTTTTCAGATAATCTGCTGTTATAAATATATGAACATGAACATCGATAATTGGAGAACAGACTAACAACATATGATTTTGGCAAAAGGGTAAGAATGTGCTCCCTATATCAGGATAAGCAGATGGAGTAAGAAAAGCGAACATTATTAATTAAGGGAATATAGCACTCTTTATACATATCACTATAATCGTGCAATTGTAAGCGTAGGTATATAAAACTAACAAATAAACAGGAATTGTACAAACAAGTCATTGCAAGGAAGTTGTTGATCCTACCTAAAGTACTAGAATGTTCGTTAATAGTGCATGTTGTATGAGCTATAAAATAAACAGATAAACGTGATATAACATTCGAAATTTACCGAAATGACAACCATAAAGAGAGTGTAAATGATTTAGAAAACCAGGGAGAATGTTAAAACAAGATTACTACAAAGTGCTTTACATGGTCACGTATTGGCAAATAATGTTTAAGACTTTATTTTGGCAACAAGTATTAGCGTATGAAAAGTGTTTTAATTTCAGAATATATATGTAAGCGAGCAGTTATATTTACTGTAACAGTACTATCGTTACTGAATTCAAAAAGTTCATATCAAGTAAATAATGAACACACATGTATAAGTTACAAATACATGTCACAATTTTTTTTTTACCTTTATTCATAATATTTACTTGCAAATCAGTAGAGTTTGTGAACGTGCCGCCATTGAAAGTGTTACTGACTTTACAGGTGTATACTCCACTATTCGTTACATTCATATCCGTAATATTCAAGTTTTCATTTGTGCTTATGCGTTCCTTATGGTTTTCTTTATACCATTGGTAATTTGGTTTAGGATTACCATCGCTCTTACAAGTTAAATGTATACTAGTATCTTCGCCTACTACATAGTATGCTTTATTCGGATATTTTATTATAGTTGGCATGCTCACTTCATCTGAAAAATGGAAGCATGCATACATGGTAGCGACAATATTTAGAAATTCCTCAGACATTCGGATTACATCTAAGTATGCATTTCTAAATATTATCATGCAAACTATACTGTAGATTTATTTACTGTAGCAGATGTTGTTGGCGTTTGCAAATATTGATGTCTTTTTGTTTTGTATTAATTGATTGGTGTTGTCTCCATGACGTTAAATCTGCAATTTCTTTTTTTTTCAGGCTTAAAAACAGTAAAACATAAAATCTAAAGTTGTGTATCTTATATGTCTTAATGATTTCAGAGTTGACTTCTAATACACATAGCATGAACATGCTAGAAACCTGAGAAAGCAAGCTTTACTTTAGATATGTTCGGTAAGCGGGACATAAACACAACAAATCATTCTAGTTTGAATATTATTACATATAGCTTTTCAGGAACTAACCTTTATTTGAAACTTTTGAAAGATATTGTGGGCATGCACACCTTACAGTCATTCAAAAAAAATATCGTTGACCTTTAATTAATGCTAACTAGAGAGATCACCTAATTACTATAACTAAATGATTAAATGCAAATGATGTTAAAGTCAAATGAATCCTATCAAATGCCTGACAACTATTTGAAAGACAAAATGCAGTTGATCTATTAGGTATAGTACTTGAGAGTGTGGTCAAACCGTTCAAAACTATCATTGGTTAATGAACCATGAACATAAGAAAACACAAGATTAATATGAGAAGGTTACAAGGAGTCTGATAATCAAATATTGTTGACATTTTTATTGTAGGCAAGAAACTGACAATCCCAAAACTAAAACTAAGAATGAACCATTAGCAATCATGTTCTGCATTCGATGGAAACATTCGTCGGAAGCGAAACAAAAATAGGTAACATTGCAATACTGTACGTTTTTGTATATCCAGGAAAAGTAGAACCCCTTTCCCAAAATATTCAATAAATCCACAGTATAAGTGCAAGACTATAAATAAGTTTTACTACGTGCAATCAAATAAAAAAAATCATTGAACAGTAATGTTATTTGTATTAGAGATGAAATGATGTATGACATTGTTAGAGCTGTGTAAATATGGATTTGATGCTCTAAGTGTTTTGAAGTAAGTGTTAAAACTTGCTTACATTGACTTTTGTCGAATAATTTTTGACAACGTAATCCCGTTTAAGGTCAAGCAAGTGTTGCTGTAAAGGTTTTTTTAAAAGAAATTAATAAATAAATATTACATACTTAATCCGCTTGAAAAACAAACGAAAAGAGACAAAAGATACATAGAAATAAAAGATAAAAAAATAAAATTTTGAATATTTGATATTCATTGGCTTTTATTTTTTTGTGTATTCTAACCTTTGATCTTAATTCCTATCATAGGTGAGCAGTTGTGCTTTCCGTAAACTCGTAATGTCTTTGTTGATATTTTTGTTTCTATTTTTATGCAAACAGAAGTGAAATAATGTTATAAAATTAACAAATTCTAATCAAATTTAAAAGATTCTATCCTAATAGCAACCAGAGTGTTATGTTATACAAAAGAAAGTGCCTACATCTACATATGAAATTTTTACCGCGAATAAGGTAACAAAGTATTAACTTACAGTAGACCTCTATTGGTTCCGTTTCTACATACATATCCGGCTCTGCCATTGACGAATTAACAACACATCGTATCACTGCATTGTTGTCTCTAGACATTACTTGGAATGTGAGGTTACTTCTACGATAGTAGGAACAATTTTCAGACATTTCTGATATTGATGTTTCAGTGGCTGTATATGTCATAGATAAATTGTGGCCATTACGATACTTTTGGAAGACATGTTTCTCTGCAGGTTTTCCAACGTCTCCTGTACAGACAACTGTTATGTTATCCCCTTCAGCTATTCCTTGTGCTGTTGTTGTTTGTTGTATAGAATGTGTAGTAGTTCTGTAGCTGCTGTCGGTGGAAAGATACTCGTCCGAAGGGGTAGAAGATGTAGTTTTATGATCAGTTGTTGGTAGCGTAGAATGGGTGGATGCAGTTGTATCGTTCTGTTCATCGCTGTCCATGGTAGATATTGTTTCATTTAACTTTGTTGTCACTGCAGAAGATGACGACGAAGTGGTAGCAGACATAGGTACTGTTGAGGTCGTTGACGATGAATCGGCAAATACCTTTATCCAAAATATTCTATCAGGCTTCGAAGGTGTCACTATTCGAAATAGAAATAGTCAGCTCATCACTTAGGAAGAAAATGTTTTTTAAATGAATAAGACCCAGTCGAATTGTGACCAGTAGGATTTGTTTCTCCTTTTTTATGTGAAAATCTGTTGTAAATTGTGTCGGAAGTAACCGTACCATAATAAGTATGCTGGTCCCAGTTTTGTGTAAATTTTTTTTTTCTTCAAATGTACATATAGTTTTCTCGTTAGATTTGTTTTATATTTGTTATTCGGGCCATTTATAGCTTACTATTCGGTATGGATTTGTCTCAATGTCAAAGGCCGTATGGTAACCTATTATAGTCGTTAACTTCTATGTCATTTTGTCTCTGGTGGAGAGTTGTCTCAATAGCAATCATACCACATCTTCTTATTCTTATATTCTCTCATTTATTGTTCACTATCATAGTTTTTTTACACGCTCTGATCTTAAGACTGGACAAAGCGTTTTCCTCATCCGCCTTTTTCTACAATTATATCAACTTTTTATATGCTAGTAATTGTATTCACAATTTATTCTTTGTTAGTTCTTGATTAACATTTAAAGCTTGGGTAAAATTTAAATTTGAGATATTCCCAGCACACGAATAAATGTTGTACATTTTATGCTGTAGACATGCAAATTTTTCAAACTGCTTTTTAGGTTTTTTTTTGTTAAAATATATATTTTTTAGCATTCTTTACAAACGTTATCGAGTAAATATTTAATGACTCAATTATGACTGTACCCTTTTCTTCACTTTTTTGTTATTCCTCAGGTGAAGGATAAAAGAATGAGTTGTTGAAAAAATACTTAAAACATCTACATAAAAATGTGCTAGTTTCACGTCAAAAATCTGGTTAGTGGTTGTCCTGAGTAAGATCTTACTGTTCTTTCATTTACATTCGCTAGTCTGAAGTACCGAATTGTATGCTTGGTATTTTATACGAGTTTGTATGCGTTTGTACGCGTTGTCAAAAGATATGATAAAGTCTGTATTTATTGATGACGATACACTGATCATAAGAAGACAAGTCATGGCAAACACTCATGATTTGTTTGTTGCGGCGTTCTGCAAAGAGTAGCGGAAAAGCTTGGTTTGAAAGAGAATACAGTTGGCAACTTCAGTTTTTTTTTCAATGATCGTCCAAAGTTTACAAGCTACTATTGTACTCAGATGATTTATACATAAATCATAGTCAATGATGTACAAATAATTAAAGAAATAGGATACACAAATGTATACACCTCTTGGGCAATTAATTTCTTAAGTTGCTACATTTATATAACTGATAAAGCATTTATTTTTTCAAATATGTGAGCAATTTTAAGGACATAATTCGTTCATATATATCGTTGTTTGATTAAGAGAAAAAATTAACCATTAAGGAATTTCAGAGACTTCATCACAATCATAATAAATTACAATGCTTACACATGTTTAAATAATATTAATAGTATAACATGAAAATATTTTCACCAGCATATCATAAAGAATATATCATTTCACATTTGAAGGAAATTAACATATTCTATTGATATCCGTCATTCAGATTGGAAATAAACCAGAACCACTGTGTATCATCGCCACCGGATATTGGGTACCAACGTAGCGGAGAGAAAGGAGAAAAAAAAACAAGGTAAGAAATACTTTTTTTTTAACCATTTCTACAGTTTTGATGAAACCGCTTATGAAACGATTTTCTGATAGATAGTGCTTTAATTTCTTATGCCAACAAGTAGCAAACAAAGACTAGATTTTGTGTTATACTTCAAAACCGTTCACTTGGTACCAGAAAATTTCGAGGTCGATCGCCTTTAGACGTCTCGCTGGCCAGATATTCAACTGTTTTTCATTCTTTTTCCAGACAAATTTTTAGATTATGATAGTGTGACCTCATATTTACTGAAATTCGCTATCAAAAAGATGTTTTCTAAAGAAGATCGGTAAAAATCAATCAATCCTAGGGTACGGCAACTTTCTCGTGTTTACAGATTTACAGTACGGCAACTTGTTTTCCAGCTGTATGGCAACTTGCTAGTTTTATAAAAATGTATATGCCGTCCTTTTCAAGATATAGTGCTATAAGTTCAAAAACCTAATTATGAATTATATTTCTTATATATCCGAGTTTACATCAATCAGATATGAGATGCAATGTAATGTTGTCAATTTTAATACATTGAACAAATGAAAAATCAGTTCATCTTTTCTCCCAGTCATAACATTTTGATATTCAAAAAAATGGTAAATTAAACGTTTACAATTTGAATACGATACATACAACAGCGGATAAATGTTTTGACTTTCTTTTACACTTTTGCTGTGTCTTTGACAGGCTACTCATATGGTTAAATGACAGCTATCATTAACACTGAAGCAAATTAAGTCAAATGATATTTTACATACACATTTTGAACTTTGTTAACCTTGTAAGAAAATCTTTTTATACACACGTAAGAATGACTCACCTTACACTCTGATTATCCCATTTATCAACGTAACGTGTACTTGGAAAAAATGTCTTTTCCCCGTATGCTCTCTTAAAACAGGTATTCAGTTTGGCAAACAACGACAAGGTCGCAAAATGTAGTTTTAGATTTGGGGGGGTTAGGGGGGGGGGGGGGGGGGTGTAGGAGGTCATTTGAAAAAAAGGCAAGACAGGAGTTTTGAGTAAAAAAAAAAGGCAGGATGAGCAACTTGGCAAAAAAAAAGGCAGGATGACAATTTATGTAAAAAAAGTCAGGATAAACTAATAAAAAAAAAGGCAGGACCGAATAGAGTGAAAAAAAGGCAGGACAGTGATAACAACTTAACAAAAATGCAGGACAAAAGTTTTCATCCTAGCCCCCCCCCCCCCCCCCCCCCCCCCCCTAAAAATCAAATGGTAGCTCCCTAAGATGCATAAAATTTAGTTGAGGCAAAGTTAAGTTAGAGAACGGAAACGAAAAAATCAGCAATTTTTCCATTTGTAACTCTAGAAAGGTAAAAGTGATGCCACCCAAATTCGAACTTGATCTGTGTATTGAGGTAATTAGCATTGTGTATAAGTTTCATAACATTTGGTTGAGGCAAACTAAAATTAGATAACGGAAACCAATTTCGGGACGTATGGACGTACGGACGGACATACGGACGAACAGGTGAAAATTAATGTCCCCTCCGCTACGGCGGGGGCATAAAAACCGGTTTGTTCTTATATGTGAATGAAGATTTGAGCGCCCACAAGCATGTTACACCGCGCCACATTCTATATGTGCCTGTCCCTAGTCAGGAGCCTGTTATTTAGTAGTTGTTGTAGGTTGCTGTCTGTCATATTTTTTTTAGTTTATCGTTTTGTCATAAATCAGACCATTGTTATTTTCGTTTGTCAAGTCTTTTATATCTGACTATACGATGTGGGATTTTCTCATTGTTGAAGGCCGTACGATGACCTACAGTTGCTTAAATCCGCTTCATTTGGATTCTGTTGGATAGTCGTCTCATTGACAATCATACCACATCTCCTTATCTTATATGTATTATTAACTTATTTTTAAAGGCTAATTTTAAAAGGCAACTACAACCAGAATGATAGTTTAAAGAAAATTTCTATTCTAAAAAAAAAAATCTTCTTCAGTAAAAAAAAAAGGCACAAGCTCGCGACTTATACTGTTTGAAATTTTTGAAAATAATATGCTATAAAACATCATTTTGAGAATGTATTGATATCGCAGAATGTTTATAGGGAAAACGGTAGTATTTATTCTTCCATAGGCGACAATACTAACATTTTCTAAATTTACAACTTTTATAATAAAAACCTGGACAAAACATTTATGTGTGATATTAGTACTTTATTAATCTGTTTTAGAAATTGAAGTCAAATGTAGCATGACCATCTTCCAACGGGGCTGGTTTATGGTATCCATGCCCACCGTCATTTTACATCAAATTTATGAAAATTTGGAAGCCTTTTGGAATAATTCTCAAGAAAATATTTCAATGTGTTTGAAAATTTATATTTTAAATATATAACTGCGGTTATTCATTAATAAATAAAGAAAATATATTATACCCTTACATCCAATCACAGCGCTCCTAAGTTGACTTCCTTCACCTGCCTTGGGTACACAAAATGCCAACCTAAAGTCGGGAAAATTTAATACTAGTTGTTTTCCTATATATACTGTTACATAAAGATATAAAGAATTCTTATGACACCATCAATGCAATACTGAGTTATTGTGAAAACCTTGGCTATAAGAAATACTTGTCTGTCCCCATTACTTATAGAAACATGGATCATTTTATGTCCCTACCCCCACATGCTGATTTATCTCTTTCTGCGCTTCTTTCAGATAAGGCATGATAAACTACCTGTATCCAATCACATCTTTTCTTATTTAAAAAGAATAGTAAACAGTTAAAAATGACTGTTCCATTCAATTTGTATTCATTTTATCCAAAATTTACATCATAAGCACAAATTCCAGATTTTTCATACTAAACTCCATTCCATGCTTTAATATATGCCATATTGTAGTCCAAAATTTTCAGAGCTTGTTATAAAATCCAGTTTTCTGTCTTGAGATGATAAGAACAAAGATGTTGGACACCTAAAACATTAAATATGCAAAAAAAACAGCTGTAAAGTTGCCTTTGTTGCCTGTATTAATCTATAAAATAGCTGAGTTATGTCCTTGGGAGTATTTATTTCCAGAATAAGACAAAAAGTAGAAAATGAAAAATTAGATATGTTAGATATACACAAAAGGCCAACCTAGTAAAGCCGGGAAAATGTAATACTACTTTTTTCCCTATATAAGGGATGCAAATCAGGCTGCGGCTACGGCATAGACTATTTATATAAAGCTTTATAATTGAGAAGATAGAAGACCTGGATACGCATATATCTTGTATACAGAACAATTGAAATGATATTTTAAGATTAATAAGTTGTATACCTTTTTATACATTAGAGCTAGAAGTTGTAATGCATCTGTTAAGTTCAAGAAATATAGTCACATTAAATCTAATAATGACAAGTGAAAATCAGTTTAGATCCTGATGGTGTATTCTCATTAAATCTTTGGAAAAAAATCAACGAAATAGTAAAGATTGATTTGAAAAAGCGTTAATTTAGATATCTGCCCTTGGATACAGTTTGAAGGTTAAATAAATGTTTATTTTTAAACACTAAAACCTAATATAAAGGTCGAGTTCCGTACCTTTATAAAGAGACGACCAGACCATTTGATACTCTTTTTTTGGGGGGTGGGGGGCGGGGTTGCACGAGGACTTTTTTCCGGATTGATCATTTGTTTGCTTATTTGTTTCCGCCTTTTTGTACACATCTGTCAGTTCTTACCCGGCCAAGTTATTTGTAATTCATAATCCTCCTGTCGCCTTCCAGAAAATCAAATTGCAATCTCGTATGTTTCAAAACAGAGAAGGTGTGTTTGAAAACAAAATAACCACGTTCTGCAGGAACAGTTAATGCAATTACAAGTCTTACTTGTATTGAATTATATCACTTTATTTGACACAATATTAAAGTCTAAATTATTGTCCTGAAACATGAAAAATGCTAATTTGTTGGCCCTTTTTGGCCCCTAATTACTAAACAGCTACGACAAAAAACCCAAAAATAAATGCCAACCTTCCTATTGTGGTATAGAACCTTGTGCTAAAACTTAATAGAGATCCATACACTTATACTCAAGTTATTGTCTGAGAACCAGAAAAAAAAAGTTTTTGTTGGTCCCATTTTGACCCCTTATTACTCAACAGCTACGACAATAACCCCTAAAATAAATCCAAACCTTCCTATTGTGGAATGGAACCTTGTGCTAAAATTTAATAGAGATCCATACACTATACTCAAGTTATTGTCTGCAAACCAGAAAAATAATTGTTTTTGCCCCTTTTTGGCCTCTAATTACAAAACAGTTACGATAATAAACCCCAAAATTAATCCCAACCCTCTTATAGTGGTATGGAACCTTGTGCTAACATTTCATTCAGATCCATACACTTATACTCAAGTTGTTGTCTGCGAACTTATTTATTGTCTATGAATCAGTAAAAAAATGCTTGTTTTTGGACCCTTCATGGCCCCTAATTACAAAACGGCTACGACAATACCCCCCAAAATCATTCCCAACCTTCCTATTGTGGTATGAAACCTTGTGCTAAAGTTTCATAGAGATCCATACACTTATACTCAAGTTATTGTCTGCGAACCAAAATGTGTTCGGACACCGACGCAGACATCGCCATAACATAATAACACAAACAATTTTGCGGGCGTATAAAAACAGGCTACAGTAACTCGAAAATTATTTCGAAACGCAATGAATAATTCATTTTCCCCCTAATTTTCAATGCAAACAAAGTATTTTGTTCACTTTCCTTCTCAACAATGAATAATTTAAGTTTTATATATTCAAGATATTTAAAATTAGTCAATATATATTAAAAAAAATCCCCAACACAAGATGAATGGTCGGTGTTTTAATGAACATTTGAAAATTCGCCCTTACAACAAATAAGACAACAGTTGTTAGTATTATAAAGACATATGAATATATTTAGGATTATTAGGTTAAAGTAATCATTTTTGTCATCCAATAAAGGTAGCAATGATGACATCTGAATGAAATTAACAGCAAATGTCTTATGAAATTTTTTGCTATGTAGTTTATTTCGTATATTTGTAAGCTGATAACGCGTTGATGTGTACACCATATCACCCTTGTTATTATCGGTATTATTATTAATATCCTCTTTACATTTCAGTATATCGCCAGACGCCGTACAGAAAACAAGTTAATTTGCAATTCGCTGTACAACGTTCTGCAATTCGCCTTACAGTAAAAAATAACTGTTTTTGGTCCATATTCTTTAGAAAACATCTTTTTGATAGCGAATTTCAGTAATTATGAAGTCACACTATCATAATCTAAAAATTTGTCTGGAAAAAGAATGAAAAACAGTTGAATATCTGGCCAGCGAGACGTCTAAAGGCGATCGACCTCGAAATTTTCTGGTACCAAGTGAACGATTTTGAAGTTTAACACAACATCTTGTCTTTGTTTGATACTTGTTGGCATAAAAAATTAAAGCAATATCTATCAGAAAATCGTTTCATAAGCGGTAACCTCATCAAAACTGTAGAAATGGTTGAAATTAAAGGATTTCTCACCTTGTTTTTTTTCTCCTTTCTCTCCGCTTCGTTTGTACCCAATTTCCGGTGGCGATAATACACAGTGGTAACGTTATTTTTCATATACTACCTTAAAACGGATTGGGATTTAACATCGTTGTTAAGTATAGGTTAGACAATACTTGGTTATGTTTTATGAATATTTAAAACCCAAGGCGTAATTCATAAAACATGACCAAGTATTGTCTGACGAATTTAGAACATATTCACACCTCCGAGTGACAAAACAAAATTAGCATCTCCATTGTAATAATCAAACCTTAATATGAGCTCACTTTAAGTGTTAAAATGGTTAGTAAAAGGAATTTAAATCATATTTAATGGCCATTTCAACAGATGGAATGAAACAGCAATGAGATAGTTTTGTGATTACAAAAAAAAGATAAATTATTCAAAAATGGAGATTTCTTCTGCTTCAGGTATAATTTAATACTTATACATCTAAATTTCCTTCATTTTAAAAAGCACATAATGTTATATTAATCAGCTTTTCTAAAATGGTATACTTTTTAATAATGACAAAACTTCATCAATAAATTTTAAAATTACAATCCCTTCAACATCAGATACTTACTTTTACTAATGTGTTTTTAAAGAATAACTCACACAACAAGTACATGTATAACTAATGAAGCAGTATGATGCTATGTTCTCTTGAGCACTTGAGTGAAACTCATATTTTCGGTCGACTAATTGTTCGTAATGCTCAATCGTGTGTGTCTTGTGAACCTGTTTTCGTTATTGTTTGGGGCAGTCTATGATGTTGTCTGCCTTCCGATATAAAATGTGATTGCTATCCAGGTATCTCACTATTTGAGAAAGTCATGATATCACTATAGTAACACATTTAATTTCAAATACCTTGGACTGATATGCTTATGTTGTTTGAAGTTGCATCTCGTGGCACGCCACCGGAATCAACGAATCTCACATTACATCTATAGAATGTGTCGTCTATGCACAACAGCTTGTTAAATACCATGACTGCCTTTGTTGATGATTGTGTTATATTACTTAGTGTCACCCTCCCGATCAAATACTGTCCTTGTGGAGTTATCAACGGCTTTATACCTGGTAAATATGTTGCTATGGTGCCAAACGTTGTGGTGCTCGCGTTCAAAGCCAGAAAAGCAACAGAATCGATCCTAAGAACATTTTTAATGGTGTATGAACATTCTATTTGTGTTCCATTATCGCCAAGTAGACCTGTAACATTTTCTTTCATTCCAGCTGACAATGTATGGACGCCTAAAAATGAAATTAAACCTCCCAATAAATCAATGTCATTAATAAGTTCATATGTGTAATAATTACAACACAGCAAATCATATACTCATATATTATTAGTGAATACAATATTTGAAGAAAACTAAAACTGTGAATGACCACCCTAATCTCGTTTAAGGACCAATTTAACATTTTTGTATGTTTGCTTAATTACGCGTCTCTGAAAAATATATATCCTAAAGTATTTAAGAAATCCATCTTTTAATACAAGGTGTCATAGAGTAAAACTTTGTACATTTATTTCTTATCTAAGATCGGTATGTAATTGCCCACATTAATTTACTATGGTCAAGCGTGTTAAGTATTTGTAGATTTATTGTTTTCATGAACTTAAGCAGACTGTCTGATTGACCGTTAAATTTAATGTATGATGCAGCTGTGTTTTAACTGTAATCATTTCTAATTAGAAGCCGTATAATTTATGTTTCTGTTTGTTTATATTCTGTGCCTATACTTGTGTGATCTGGAGATGAATGACGATTTAATGTGTGAAAAAGTCATGAAAGTAGGAAAGGCCTTTTCGATAATAAAAGTAGGTGAATGTTGAGATGCGGGAGAGTTGAAGATAGTTAGTGATAGAGAATGGATGTGTCTCTATATTGAACAATGTAATTTAATGAAAGTGTATATATATGAACTTGTACATAATAAATATGTATATATGAAAATTAGTTTTTAAAGCCAGTGCCTTAGAAAAGCTCCGTGACATTATGGTGGCCAGCGACGGCATTTATTGGTATTTTAATTTATAATTTTGGACTTTAACTGTTAACTCTTCAATATGCCACCCAAAGGACGATCAGGAAGAAATAGATCGGAAGAGAGGAATGCAACAATCCTTTGACAAATCGGGATAGACAAACAGTTGCATGCGCAATTAGTAACAACAAATTGGAAGACAACACCAAAGATCTTTCTGAACAAATGAAAGTGTTGGCAATGCAGAGAGGAAGAGGTGGTTTTGGAAATCGGGAGAATAGATTTCAACAATCGAGAAGACAAGGAAGAGGACGAGGATATGGAAGTAACAGAAACCTACGTGCATCAGACGGTAGGCCGATATGCAATTACTGTGTTAAAGTTGGACACATGGAGAGAAGTGTAATGAAAATAATTCTACTTATGCGTCGGGAAACTAAGAGCTGCTTCCTTAATAGGAGGGAAGGCAGCAGGAAAGGAAATGAATTCTCCTTATATAGTGAAAATAGAAATTTCGGAAATTCGTCTGTCGCGACGTCTGTTCTGAATGATGTGGAAATTAGTACTGAAAAATTTTGTCTCGCCAAGGTTATTTCAGATGTTGTAAATGAAAATGAAATGAATCCTCCTGAAGTATGTGAAAATAGAAATTTTGGAAATTCGTCTGTCGCGACGTCTGTTCTGAATGATGTGGAAATTAGTACTGAAAAATTTTGTCTCGCCAAGTTTATTTCGGATGTTGTAAAGGAAAATGTTATTTCCTGTGAGTTAAATCCGAAGTTCTGTGTCGCCAAAATTAGAGGATTAGTAAATGAGAAAAGTGTTGATACGGGATCAACCATTAGTATTGTGAATGATTGCTTTGTTGATAGGAGCGATGTATCTGAAGTTAATAATGTATGTATCACTTCGGCATCAGGTGATAAAATTAATATCATTGGAATGGCAAATGTAGAATTCAAGATTGGAATGGGTGTGATTTTGTGTATGTTTATGTAGCTAGTAATGTTTCTCATCAGCGTATAATAGGATTAGATATTCTGTGTGATTTGTCATGCAATGTAGATTTAGGATATAATTGTATTGTATTTAATAATAACGAATCTATCAATTTTGAATGTTTAGAGGAAGTTGTTTGTCGTCATGGGACGCCAAGACAGTTACTTTCAGACAACAGGAAAAACTTTCGATCAAACCTTGTGAAAGAAATTTGTAAACTAATGAACACGAAGAAAACATATACAACAGCATACCATCCTGAAACAGATGGCTTAGTGGAACATTTTAACGGAACATTAACTGCAATGTTATCGATGTATGTTAGTGGACACCAGCGTGATTAGGACACGTTTATTCCTTTTGTATCGTTCGCTTATAGAACTTCGTTGCACGAAAGCATACAAGAGACTCCGTCTTTCTTGATGCATGGCCGTGATCCAGTATTATAAGTTGAAGCAGCGATGTGTCCGCCTACTATTACGTATACCTCGAGTGACGATTATAAAGCAGAAATGGTGACCAGACTACAAGAGGCATTTACACTAGCCAAAGACAATTTGCAAGCATCTCAACGGAAGCAGAAAGAACAATATGACTTAAAGTCTGATGTAATAAACTATGCTATTGGTGATAAGATATGGGTTTTTAATCCAAGTACAAAAACAGGACTATCAACAAAACTGTTACACAATTGGCATGGACCATATGTGATAATTGATAAACTTTCAGATGTGAACTATAAGATTCAAATGTGTGATTCGAAAAAGTCTGAACAAACTGTACACGTTAATCGCATCAAACAATTTGTTGATCCAGATGATAGGCCCATTATAAGAGAAGACATCGTTCCGAATGTCACGGAGCTATTCTAAGGCACTGGCTTTAAAAACTAATTTTCATATAGAAGAAGATGCTTTATTTCCATCAAATGGGCTCACAAGGAGCATAATATAATATCATTATAATATTATTTTTTACAAATATAATTAACAATACAGTATACATAGTTACAAACACAAATAAGAAACAGCAGTTTTCACATATATGTATATATATAGGAGTATATATAAAACCTATGTCTCAGGCACACCTCTAGAAAGTAACAAAAAAAAATAATTCTGTGAGTAGGCTAAATATCTATCTTAACTGCAGGCACCAAGGGACGGTGCTATATGGCATGGTGGGTGCATATTAAAATGTGTATCGGGACATTAACATGATTAATGATATGGTAAGATATTGTAAGAAGTTGCACATAACTGGTATGTCATCCTCGTGCCTGGTGCAGAGGAGTCAGTACTATTTAAAGTGACACAACTGCAAGAGGCACCAAGGGACAATGCTAATTGACATGCCAAAGTGCACATATTACGAAAAGATAATAATATTACCAGTTTAATCAAGAAATATCACAAACAGAAAGGTAATAGAACTTATACGATGTGTCCTGTACCCCACCATGCCAACCTCGTGCCTAGTGCAGAAAGCCTGATTTAAATATTTATCTTTCAAGTTATATTTTGTCTTCATCAACTAACTCAGAGACAGATATCAAGATATTAATAGTAAAGTTTGGGCATAGTGAGTTAATAGTGGAATTTAAACAATTTCTCTTATCTTGAGATGATGTACACGAAAATAAAAAATGTTTTTCATCATCAACTCCATTTGAGGTGCACCTGAGACATATACTGTCTAGTCGGAGAGTACCCTGATAGCGACCTTGTTCAATTCTTAGTCTGTGAGAAGAAATACGCAATCGAGTGAAATTTCTCCTCTGCTCAGGTGATTGTAATAAAGTAAGATATCTTTCAAGACCAAAATGAGTCTTAAAAGTGCTATAGCTACAAAGCTTCCCATCAGCACAATTGTGCAATATATACATATTTATTATGTACAAGTTCATATATATATACACTTTCATTAAATTACATTGTTCAATATAGAGACACATCCATTCTCTAACACTAACTATCTTAAACTCTCCCGCATCTCAACATTCACCAACTTTTATTATCGTGAAGGCCTTCACTACTTATGATCGGTATTTATTTGCCCACATTAATTTACTATGGTCAAGCGTGTTAAGTATTTGTAGATTTATTGTTTTCATGAACTTTAGCAGACTGTCTGATTGACCGTTAAATTTAATGTATGATGCAGCTGTGTTTTAACTGTAATCATTTCTAATTAGAAGCCGTATAATTTATGTTTCTGTTTGTTTATATTCTGTGCCTATACTTGTGTGATCTGGAGATGAATGACGATTTAATGTGTGAAAAAGTCATGAAAGTAGGAAAGGCCTTTTCGATGATAAAAGTAGGTGAATGTTGAGATGCGGGAGAGTTGGAGGTAGTTGGTGATAGAGAATGGATGTGTCTCTATATTGAACAATGTAATTTAATGAAAGTTTATATATATGAACTTGTACATAATAAATATGTATATATGAAAATTAGTGTTTTAAAGCCAGTGCCTTAGAATAGCTCCGTGACAAAGGTTAGTTTGCGTTAACTAATAGATTATCAAGGTGCTGAACAATACAGCTATGATCGGTTTAGTAGTTTAGGGATCTAGAATATAATCATTGAGTAAATACGTTATTATGATTTGCATTTGTTATTTGTAAATTTGCTTGTGTATTCATTACTTCTCGAAAAACGGATTGGGTAACATTGGTTGTAACTGTGTTTCAAAGTATAATAAAGGTATTTCAAACTGAACTTGCACGTTAAAAAAGAGGCAGAAGATACACCAAAGGGACAATCCAAACTTATAAGTTGAAGAGAGTGCAAACCGACAAATCCATATCAAAAAACGTAAAACAATGAAGAAAAACAACAATCTACTTTCCACGACATTCAAACTCCTGATCCACATGTGGATCCCGTCGTGTTGATTATTTGAAGTACAAAATCGGTCACAAGACTCATTTGGTAATGTCACAATTGAAGAAAAGAGCTTGTGGCTATAATTGGAACATATCTGTGGTCATCAGTGCCATAGATATTCCATTTCACTAAGAAGGTTCAATAGCTTCATTGTAAGAAGCAACCTTGTATTCAGAAGTTCGTGATTTTTAAAAGGACAGTTCACAATTGGAAAGCTGAAATCGTTTATTTTGTAGTAATTTAAAGTGCATCCAACCGACCTTCATTGTCAACCTCTAGATGCAAGTTAGACAAAATGAGGATGACTTAACTTATTAAGCTCAATAAGATAGATGAGTTAATGACAAACTTTGAATTATTTAGTGAGAGAACATCATCTGAATAAATAAACGTTTTTCCTTTCCCCATTGTCGGTTGTTTTTGTTTTTTTTTTTTATGGTTGACGGCCTCACCCAAATAAGGATCTCCGGTAGAAAAAAAAATATTTTCATATATTTTGAAGATTGTTTTTGCTGAATCCAAAAATGCAAAGAAAAAGGCTCGTTTTTTCCTCAATGGCAGCGAAATGTGCAATTTTGACCCTATTTTCAAGTATTTCCAGCCTTTCAACAATCACAGCTTCGTCAAATTCAAAGACTTTGAGAACTAAGTAAGAATGTTGATCATGTGCAAAAAACATTAAAATTCAAAATCTAAACATTTTCCTTGGTTGTTTAAGACTTAATTAACATTCCTTCATTTTTTAGATTTATGTCCAAATTAAGGCTAAATATATTGGTTAAATCAATTTTTCGTAAAATTTCCCCGGTGAATTTTTTTTCAGAACGGATATGTCAAAGCTATGAAGTTTTCGAGCATTTTAAGGTAAAATAAAATGGGGGTCAACAGGCATTTATAAAAGTTATGGACTTTTGTTTTGCCTCTCTATCCCATAAATTCTGATTTCAATGCACTCCTTTACTTACTTTTTTGTATATTCTCTATTGATTGCTTCAATAAATTAATGTGTGCAATTATATCAATGGCCAATATCTGAATATTAAATTGTTTAACGAATAATTATTTTGCAATTACAAGTAATAGCTTTTCTAAAAAGCTTGCCGTTTTATTAGCTAATTATGTTGAAATTGTTTTTTTTTTTTTTATTTGTAGTTTCATCCATTCAGAATATTCCTCTGCATATAAATTGTGTTGGGGTAAAAAAAAAGTGGAACACTGAAAGGCCAATATAGTTTGTTACGGGTTGCAATTTTCTATTTGTGCATGGCGATTTTTAACCCCTGAAAGGAGCTCAATTACTAAATCACTTGCTGTTTTGCCTGTACTAATTTCAGTAAACTTTTTTTATGAACAAATTTTCAGCAAACATGTCATTTATTTACTCTCAGTTTGTTTGTTTATGTTGAGAAAAGTGGGATCAATATCTTTCATTAATTGTCCCGATAAACCAACCGGCTCACTAACCGGAACTAATTGTTTCTATATACTACCTTCAGTAGTGTATAAGGGTACGAAGTTCCTGCGAAAAATGTTTAAAGAGTAAACTGGTTTAAAGTCGGAAGAAATTGGCACGTTATGAAGTATAGTGCACACATGTGTGATTCTCTGATCGTTACTTTGTTACATATATAAAATATATATATATATATAGAGGTCTTTTTATTTTTTCTTAGCTTTGTATCAATCTGATGAGTCAACTCCTTTTCAACTGGTTTTTATAACTAGTTCTTATATAATAGAAAAGAAAGATATGGTGTATCCATACATGACACAAAATCAGTTCATGCACACAACAAAAGCACAACGAGCAAAGGGACAGCGCTTTTATTGAAGTATGTTGCGCTTTAACACTGTCCAGGGTTAGGGGAGGATTGGACGCCCGCAAACATGGTTAACCCCGCCAAGTTCGATGTGTGGACGTACCAAAATCATGAGCCTGAATTTCATTGATTGGTGTGTATTATATTTGCTTTTCGTTTATAATTTTTTTGTTACGGTACATAAATCAATGACATGCCGTTGGTTTTGTCGTTTGAATCTTTTTATATTTGTCATGTCGGATCCTTTTAAAGCTTGCAATGTGGTATGAGTTTTTCTCATTTTTAAATGCCGTAGGTTGACGTATATATGTGTTTTTGATCACGCTGAAGTGTGATGATGGCATTGTGACGCTATCTTGTTGTTCTCTACACTGAAGCGTAATGGTGGTAACGCTGAAGTGCGATGGACTATATACATGTATATTTACAAGTCTAAATTGAAAACAACGTTCAAACCTATGATTGCGTTGGATAAAAACCGCAATTTCTATACGTGTGCATGCAAAACAAATTTCTTGTTAGAGGGGTCTAAATACAGCACAAACAACATTTTCCAAAAGACCAAAAAAAGTGAAAAAGTATATTTTAACAAAACGCATTTGACTGACAGGTCGAACAACAAATATTCTTAAATCCTGCTGACTGCCATTGGCGATTGCCAAATAAACGGATCACAAGGTGTAATAAATGAATCTTAACTATAAATTTAATACCAAACAGAAAACAATAAACTTGCGGCAAAGATGGTATACCGCAAACAAAGGTGCAAAGATTTTTTGTACACCATATCCGGATTTCGACAATTAATGTCTCTTCAGTGATGTTAGGAATCGAAACGGTTATTGGAAGGCCACATAATTTACCTCAATTTAGGATAGACTCTTGAATTTTGAGGAGTCAAAATAGGATGAACGGATCATATAAACCCGAAGGCAAATATAATACAAGCCCAAACGAAAAAATATAAACAAGTCTAAATTGAAAACAACGTTCAAACCTATGATTACGTTGGATAAAAACCGCAATTTTTATACGTGTGCATGCAAAACAAATTTCTTGTTAGAGGGGTCTAAATACAGCACAAACAACATTTTCCAAAAGACCAAAAAAATGAAAAAGTATATTTTAACAAAACGCATTTGACTAACAGGTCGAACAACAAATGTTCTTAAATCCTGCTGACTGCCATTGGCGATTGCCAAATAAACGGACCACAAGGTGTAATAAATGGATCTTAACTATAAATTTAATACCAAACAGAAAACAATAAACTTGCGGCAAAGATGGTATACCGCAAACAAAGGTGCAAAGATTTTTTGTACACAATATCCGGATTTCGACAATAAATGTCTCTTCAGTGATGTTAGGAATCGAAACGGTTATTGGAAGGCCACATAATTTGCCTCAATTTAGGATAGACCATTGAATTTTGAGGAGTCAAAATAGGATGAACGGATCATATAAACCCGAAGGCAAATATAATACAAGCCCAAACGAAAAAATATAAACAAGTCTAAATTGAAAACAACGTTCAAACCTATGATTACGTTGGATAAAAACCGCAATTTTTATACGTGTGCATTCAAAATAAATTTCTTGTTAGAGGGGTCTAAATACAGCACAAACAACATTTTCCAAAAGACCAAAATAGTGAAAAAGTATATTTTAACAAAACGCATTTGACTAACAGGTCGAACAACAAATGTTCTTAAATCCTGCTGACTGCCATTGGCGATTGCCAAATAAACGGATCACAAGGTGTAATAAAAGGATCTTAACTATAAATTTAATACCAAACAGAATGTATATTTATATAATAGATACATAATCTATATTTTCTATATTTTTCATGTTTACATGCCAATGTAAATATTAATTTATTTGTCAAAAGTAATTTTTCATTTTTTTTTTCAAGGAAAACATAAAGGGTATAACCTGTTTAATTTAAAAACAGTCATGGTAAATAGTTATTCCACTTCCAGTCCTAACTGTAACGTCGAAGTGTACTAAGTAAATAGCTTAGATAAATAAATAAAAAAAGAAATCGTTCAGCAATTGACCACTATAGAAGCTGTTTATAAGAAGGTTATTTTTACGGAGCCCCTTAAGTGCCAAAGATCAAATTAAAAAATATTTGTGCGCGCGACTTTAAATCTTGTGCGCACAACTTTTAATCTTGTGCGCACAACTTTTTTAAACTTGTCCGCACAACAATTTTAAACTTGTGCGCACAACTTTTTTAATCTTGTGCGCACAACTTTTTTAAACTTGTCCGCACAACTATTATAAACTTGTGCGCACAACTTTTTTATTCCTGTGCGCACAACTTTTAAACTTGTGCGCACAACTTTTAATCTTGTGCGCACAACTTTTTTAAACTTGTCCGCACAACTATTTTAAACTTGTGCGCACAACTTTTTTAATCTTGTGCGCACAACTTTTTTAAACTTGTCCGCACAACTATTATAAACTTGTGCGCACAACTTTTTTATTCTTGTGCGCACAACTTTTAATCTTGTGCGCACAACTTTTAAACTCGTGCGCACAACTTTTAATCTTGTGCACACAACTTTAAATCTTTAATGTTTTAATTGCACCAGACTGAGTTATATTTGAAGAAGCAATGTTTGGTGAGCTAAAATCGGATATTATGGATATCTTTTTAGTACCTGTCTCCATGTGAGAATGAAGCTGTGTTATGTGCTTTGGAAAACTTTGCAGAGGTCAACAAAATAAACCTTGCAGATTTTCTAGATAGCCACTCTTGTAGAAAGTGGAAAAACCCGACAACTTCAGCAACCAAAGTACATTGTCCGGACCTTGATCGATCCAACGAAATAACAACAGCTTTACAATACTTTACAACCTACTGTTAAAAACGTTTTGGAAAGCCTTATCTTTCTTGAAAACCTTTCTTCTGCTGATAGAGATGCCATGCAGTACTTGAGAAAATACATTAAAGAAAAAGATCAGGCCAAATTGAATTTGTTTTTATGCTTTTGTACAGTGTCTGACTTAATGTTGAAAGACCAGGCAGATATTTCCATTCAGTTTGTTTCACAAGATGGTCTGGCATCTCGATTTATTGCCAACACAATAAGTGGGAGACTTTTGGAAGTACCAAAGACTTACGAAAATTATCCCTCATTTAGAACAGAACTTAACAGTTTCTTATTGATGACATTTGGACAATGGACATCATTTAATTACCAAATTGAAGTTTTGATAGATACATGTTTGTCTGCAGATCAAAAAGTATTTTTTACTTTTTGGAATTTTACTGTAAAAACTGTTGTCAAGAGCTACAAAAGTGCACTTATGACTACATTGTACATACAGTAGAAGATTTGATCTTTCCCAACTGGTGGAAACTAGATTGTTTTTGTACATGACATTGGCAACGAACATGTGTCTTTTTATTTTATTTAATTAACATGATACAAGTGAACTGTATTGCAGTAATGGAACATACAGTAGAAGATTTGATCGCTCACAATTGGTGAAAACTTAATTTTTTTGTACATGGGATTGGCATTACCCCGTGTTTTTTTTTTTCTCATTTAATACAATAAAGGTGAACTGTATTGAAGTGATCGAAGATTTATAAAGTCATGAAAGTGTGTAAGAAAAATTTATGTTGATCATAATTGACTCTTTTTTTATTCATAGCCTAGTTAACGTGTACCAGAAACACGTAGAACCATTAAATTCACTAATGTGTAGAGCATCATTAAAAAATAAACCTACCCTCAACTTTTATTATCTTGCACACAAATTTCCCTAATGTCTATACTGATGCAAACATTGATTTATTATAATGTGTAGGTCTGTCGTCGTCTGTTAACAATAATTGTTTGATTAATAAGGAACAATGAATATGGTGTATAAATTCATGACACAAAATTTCTGCATACACTTGACAAAACCCTAAGCAAAGGAACAGCGGTTTTATTGCTGTTCTTCATCTCATAGTCACAGTGAGGCTTTCAACGGTCTCACCGCAATGCAAGTTCAAGACGGAATTCTTTGCTGTATGTCTATAACGATACGGGACTATGCTAGGGTTTTTGATTACATAATTACCAGGGTATTTTGAGGTTGATTATTTGATCACAATGTGTTATTTATAATGATTTATTGGTTGCGTTATTTCATTATTTCCTTCTAAACCTACCTAACTGTATCAGTGATATACTAAGTATAAATGGTCTATTTAATACAATTAACGATGCTACTCATTTTGATTCACGAACTGGTTCGTTGTCCTTATTAGACCCAATATTAATAACTGATTCTATTCAGTTTATTGACTCGGGTATTATACCTATCAATAGAGACATAAGTGATCACGAAGGTATTCACATTACAGTCAGAAGCGGGTTCAGTAACTCGAAGAGTTTCAAACGTACAATATGGGACTATAAAAGAGGGGATTATAATTTAATGAAACAGATGGTTTCAGAGGTCGAATGGAATAAATTACTTGATAATGATATTAACGTCCATGAATCTTGCAATATATTTTCGCACGAATTTTTAAAAGTGACTGAATCTTGCATTCCGAAAAAAGAAGTTATTATTCGATCTAATGATAAAATCTGGTTTAATTCAAATCTCCGTAAAGAAATAAGAAAACGAGATAGGTTTCAAAAAATATTTTTTAAAAATAAAAGCACTACAAACGGAAGGAAATTTAAAAACCAAAGGAATCGAGAAACAAATTAAACAAAACTTTTATGAAAATATAAATGAAAACTTAAATGAACTCAAGCAAACAAATAGTTGAGTATATTGGAAAATCATAAACTCCTTATTAAAAGAAGACAGATCTTCTAATGATATTCCACCGTTGCAAAACCCTAGTAATAATTTTGAATTTTCTTATTATGCAAATGAAAAAGTTGATATTCTAAATAAATATTTTTGTTCAATAGCTAGCTTAGCTGAAGAAAACAATAACTTGCCTGACTTCGATGATAGAGGTATTAACGTTTTGTCAGAAATTACTGTAACTATAGAAGAAGTTAAAGATATTATTTCTATTTCTACTTTAGATCCAAATAAAGCTGTTGGACCAGACAAAATCAGTAATAGAATGCTGATAACAGTGAAAAATGAAATTGCACTCCTCTTATGTATTCTGTTTAACAAATCGCTCTCTCAAAATATATATTTCCTAAAGATTGGAAATTGGCATATGTTATTCCTTTATTTTAAAATGGAGATAAGTCAATGCCGTCTAATTATAGACCAGTTTCACTTCTTTCTTGCGTGAGCAAGGTACTAGAAAAAATAATATATAAACATATGTTCAATCATTTAGTTTCTAATAAACTTTTGTATAAATTTCAGTCTGGTTTCATACCCGGCTGCTCTACTTTTCATCAACTAATTGAGATGTACCATTCTATATTGTATGCTTTAGACAATAAATTTTATACAAGTTTAACAATTGCTGATGTAAGCAAGGCATTCGATCGAGTCTGGATAAGGGGCCTACTTCTTAAGTTAGAAAGATATGGTATAAAAGGCAAGCTGTTACTATGGCTTGAAAGTTACTTAACAAATAGAACTCAGAGGGTAGTATTAAAAGAGGCGACTTCCGAATTAGGTAATCTTAAAGCTGGTGTTCCACAGGGTTCGATACTGAGTCCTCTTTTATTTCTAGTATTCATTAATGACATTGCAGATGATACGATTGGATTAGGTAGAATGTTTGCAGACGATACATCTATTGGACATATTGCTCCAGATGAAATTACTCTACAATCCATGATAAATATCGATTTACAAAATATTAATTCCTGGGCAAATGATTGGCTAGTTAAATTCAATCCTAATAAAACTAATATCATGTTTTTTAGTATCAAAAATTCAAAAAATAACTTGATTTTTGATTTTGGCGGAGTTCAGGTAGATACAGTTACTAGTCAAAAACATTTAAGTATATTTTTTAGCAGTGACTGTAAGTGGACCAAGCATATTGAGTATTTAATAGAAAAGGTATCAAAAACAACTAAATGTTCTTAGACGTTAGACGTTAGACTAAAAAGGGAATATTTAGAAAAAATATATTTAACTTTTATTAGGCCCGTTCTAGAATATTCTTCTGAAGTTTGGGATAATTGCGGACAGTTGAATTCTGAAAGATTAGAAAAATTACAACTGGAAGCAGCACGTATTGTCACTGGTCTAACAAGCTATGCTAGCACTCAATCACTTTATTTAGAGACGGGATGGGAAAAGTTAAAGATTAGACGGGAAGTTAAAAAATTAACTTCATTTTACAAAATTTTGAAAGAGGACGCTCCAGAATACTTATTAGATTTAATACCCCCTACCGTTGCAGAAACAAACAATTACAATCTACGAAGTAGTCAAAATATATACCAAACCCCAAGCAGACTGTCCCTTTATCAAGAATCATTTATTCCATCTAGTATAAACTGTGGAATTCGCTCGATTTAAGTATTAGAAATGAACTCTCTTTAAATATGTTCAAATTAAAAATTAAACAGAAATATTATAATATTGGGGATAGATATTTTTAAATGTTTTGCATGCAAGATTACGAAATAAATGCAGTGCCCTTAACATGGATCTGTATCACGCAAATACTAAACCCAACGCAATGTGTCAATGAGGTTATTTATATGAATATACTCAACATTATTTCCTCTCATGTAAAAATTATACAGCTCAAAGGAATACCTTATTTTTTGAACTTAGAAAAGAAAATATACCTACTGATTTGAAAACTGTAATGTACGGTAATGATCAGATGATATGTTTAATATGAACGTAAACACACTAATTTTCACAAAAGTGCAGAATTATATCAAAGAGACCAATCGCTTTTCATAGTGTATAGACATTATGGTTAAATATATAACATTTATAGTGTAACTACTTTTTGTTGACTTCGAATGAAATTGTTCAATTTTTCCAAAGACATGGATCATCAATTTGATTTTATCAATAATATCAGTTGACAACAACAATTTAATTTAATTGCTTTAAAAAAAACTTACCTTTAGAGTGAATATTTATTCCCAGATTAAAACAGCCTGCTAGGTCTATCATAAATAAATTTACGGTCAACTCGACTTTTAGAAATCGATGAGCCATGTCGTTTAAATATGTCTCCATATTAATTTTGTTTATGATGTTATTATTATGTATTTTATTTTGTTCGGTTATTTATTATTTGTATGTAATGGAGAAGACGTTCTAAGTTGCAAAACTTGTGTCTAATCCTATTGTCAATGTTTTGGACAATAAAATATGTTTTTTTTTGGGTTTTTTTTTTTTCAAATTTTAGAACCTTCATATTTATCTGATCATGCTTAAATTGTAGTCTTTTTAAAAGGTTGTATATCCATGCAAAATATGAATATAGATAGAAAATATAGTGAGATAGATATGACATTTAAATGGGAGACTATTTCTAAGGAAAAATTATATACTGTTTTAGAAGAAAGCAGCACTAGAGATGAAATACTTGGTTATGAAAATACACCAATTGAAATAAATTGTTCTGGGGTTGAGAGAGCAGAACAACAACTAAATAATATATTTAAAACATTAACCATGCGCTCATGTAAAATTATTAAATCCTTTCGTAAAAAGAAATTAAAAAAATAAAAGCCATGGGAAGATAGAGAACTAGCTGATGTAAAGAAAACTGTATCAAATCTAGCCAAATTATTACGAATAAATCCTTATAACCTCAATTTAAGAAATAATTTTCTTGGTCACTGTAAACTATGTAAAAAATTAATAAAAAGAAAGAAAAATCAATTTAAAAAGGAAATATTTAGTAAGCTTTCAGCCCTTAGAGATACAGACCCTAAACAATATTGGAAATTATTAAAATCATTAAAATATGAGAACACTAATAATAAAATTGAGCTTCAAGCTGGTTTTCCAGAAATTATTGATCATTTTAAGCATCAAGGAGAGACTGTAAACTATGATAAAGAATTTAAAACTAAAATTGAAACGGATATATTAAATGAAACTGATGCACTTTTATTCAATGAGGTAACTGATAAACCTTTTACTATCAATGAAGTAAATAAATGTATACAAAAATTAAAAACTGGGAAAAGCTCAGGTCCAGATCAAATTTCTAATGAAATTATTAAATATAGTGGTGTTGTTACTTGTAAAGCTATTACTAAGCTTTTTAATTTAATTCTTGATTCTCGTAAATATCCATCAAACTGGAGAAAATCTTTTACCATACTTATTCATAAAGCTGGAGACAAGCTAGATATTAATAACTATAGGGGAATTTCCCTTCAAAATTGTATTGCTAAACTTTTTAGTGCTGTTATTAATTCTAGAGTTGTAACTTACTATGAAGAAAAGTTTTCAGTTCATCAATTTGGATTTAGAAATAATATATTAATGATCACCATTCAATTTTTGATGGGACATGTGATCCTGTGTCCTTAGATAAAACATCAATAAGTAGTCTTAGTTTTGCTGATGATCTTTTAATATTATCAGAATCACAAAACGGTTTACAATCTGCTTTGAATAAACTGGAAAAATATTGCTACAAATGGCAACTGACTGTAAATACAAATAAAACAAAAATTATGATTTTTCATTCTAGAAATTCTTTTGAGTCAAAATTTTTTTTATAAACAAAATCAGTTAACTGAAGTTAAAGAGTATAATTTTCTTGGGAACGTTATTGATAATAAAGGAAAATTTAAGAGATCTACACATGAACTATCCAAGAAAGCGCTTAAAGCGTTATTTTCATTAAAAAAATATATGTCTAATTTTCATCATGTCCCTGTTGATTTATCATGTAAATTATTTGATTCACTAATTAAACCCATAATTTTATATAATAGCGAGATCTGGATTATGGAAGATTATTACTCAATTTTTAGAGCCATAAATAGAGCCACTTTGCGTGGAACTAACTGTGATATTTTATCATTGACAGATAGATTCAGCTTTGAGAAAGTGCATCATAAATTTTGTAAAACTGTTCTTGGAATTAAAAAGACCTAATGTAATATAGCTGCAAAGTCTGAGTTAGGACGATTTCCGCTTGACTCCTTTATTAAAACTCAAGTTTTATTATATTTTTGTAGAATAAACTGCCATGAAATAAACCCTCTTGTTAAAGAAGCTTTTGCAGTAAATAAGTCTATGTCTGAAGATGGAATATATACTTGGTATACTTTTGCCAAGCATATTTTTAAAGAATTTAATATTGATGAAGAAGAATATGTTGATTTTGATAAACCTTTTAAACTTATAAAAAATTCACTCAAAAAAACTTTTAAACATATTGTGAAGGAAAAGTATAATAACATCACTCTTGAAAAACTTTCAAATATTGATAACAGTTCAAAACTTTATCTTTATAGTAAACTTAAAAATGAAATTAAATTGGAGGACTACTTGCACAATCTAAACAATTTTAATAGTCGTCAACTTTTAACAAAATTACGTGTAAGTGATCATAATTTGGAAATTGAATTAGGACGTTATAAAAAAAATCAAAGAGAACACACTGTCAGACTGTGCAAAGTTTGTAAAATTTTAGATGATGAGGAACTCTTTTTCCTTCATTGCCAAATTAACAGTAATGTAAGACATTCCCTTATAAATGCAATTAAAACCCATTATCCTAATTTTAACCAGCTTGACTCAAACTCTAAACTTAAAACTATTCTAGATCCCAATAAAGATATTTTGTCTAGTGTTGTAGACTATATAAAGCAATCTATGGAATTGCGAAAATAAGGTCCACATTGGTCAATTATTATATATATATATATATATTATTAATATCAACTTGACTTGTTTAAAACATTTATCATGTATTATGTTTCTTGTCACTTGTGTATACAATGTACTATGTTTGCATTTTAACCCGCCAGGGTTTCATGTTTTGCAATAAAGTTTATTGTTTTAAACTATTGTGATGATTTTATTACTGAAGGAAATAGTTTAATGATTACCGAAGATAACAGTTCATTTTTATTTGATTACCAAAGCACAACAATGAGTGATTACATGATTACTGGCACCCCCCCCCCCAAAAAAAACAAAACCAGAGACTCGACAAATCTACATCTGTGTAAAGTAGTAGGGGCGATAAGGATCAATGTTGGTCCAAACATATAAACATACCATCGAAGTATAAAGCACAATTTCCCCACACAACAACTAAATATTTTAACATGTTAGTTATGATTCTCCAATACACATTTCTTTTAAATATGAAGTTGTATTTGTTGTGCGCTCGATGTTTACCAGATCAAAATATGTCCAGCAATGAAGTTAAAGCAGGCAAAAATTGAATTTGTATCTGATTCCTCCATTTAAATGTTTAGTTACAGTCATGATTCTTCAAGACATCTACACAAATATGTCCTTTTCATGATAACTGATGTTTAAGCCCTGTGAAAATATCTCTAACACCTTGGTAAGATGAGCTTCAAATGTTTGTAAAATGCTGGGACGAAAAAGGCCCTGTAATGCCCCTTATCTTTTGAAGTTTCAGTGGATTGATTTATTTGATGTTTAGGAAAGTGTTACCAGTACCAAATGCAGATCAGATTTTGCTATGGGTTTTTTCCCTTCCATACTGGAAATAGGCACCAAAAAGGGTCGAAATTCAACATTGTTAAAAGCAGGTTCTTACTTTTCGGTTCGAAGTTGTTGAACGTACATGTCAATCGTATTTAAGACATCGCCTATCTGCCACCTGATGACGTGCTGGTTAGCTTTGTGAGCTGAGAAGGGTGCGTAGCTATATTCCGAGAGTCCACAAGTCCGACTTCCCCATTTGTCAGACAGTCTACTTTTCCGACACCCCGTTTAGTCGGCAGTCCATAAGTTGACCAAAAAGACTGTTCTTGGCTCTTTAAGGATGTTCGCTCCTCCTGTTTTTGAATTTTTGTCAGATATTCGGAATTCTCTGGTTTTATCCATGTATTGCCTTTAATTTTTTTTGCCCACTAAGCCCTACTTTTCTTTTCATAATCTTATTACATATAGTTTCTAAAGCCATATTTGAAAATTTTATAAAATCCTTGTAATATTTTCATTGTTTTTAAAAGAAAAAAGCTGCCAATGTTAACTGTATGAAAAATCTAGAGAGAATCATTTCCCGCCAAATTTTCAATGGCTTATATCTCAAAAACAAGCACACGGACCCATCATTTTTTTCTTCATTTTCAGTTCCGTTATTTATATTCTATCAATTTACAACAGTCTTCTAAAAAGCTTGTTATTTTGAAACAGAGTAGCAAACATCCTTAACCCCTTTTTCCAGAAATTTGTAAAAAAAATATGTCTTTTTCATTTTTATCTTTAAATGAAAATGAAAAAGAAGGAATATGTAGTAATGTCAAGGAGACAACATGCATCCCCTAAGTAACTAGACATATGGAGTTCACACTTGATCTCCAATAAAGTTGGAAACCAATTACCATGTGACGAGCCTTAGAATATCTCCAGCAAAATAACCAAGTGGATAAATCGGCGGACACAACACTTTATCTTCAAATATGTCGAGGAACTACAATATATTTATAAAGAGACAATCACATGTCAATGACCACATTTTTTTGACTTGGGACAGACGAAAATTATTTGCGGTAGAGTTAAAATAGTTTTGTTCGAGGGTTTCATGTAAAAACAACACACACACACACAAACACGTCCAAAAGTACTTAAACATCAACTGACAGTACCGAAGGACAAGCAAACCAAATATTAACGATGAATGCTAGAAGTTCAGGACGCAAATACTGATGAAGTACTGCAAATTCAGAAATTGGTACGATGATTTTATTAATGCGAATAATGCAACAGGATGTTCGTCGCATTAGTTACTAGACGTGTTACGAAATGGTATATACTCGACGCTGAGGTTGACAAATAAGACTTTAAATGCGGGTACCCTATCAAAACACAAAAGTGATTTAACGATTTAAATTACCTGTGTATCAATTGAATCTTGTGTTTAAACTGCATAGTAATAATGTCCACGTATATTTGTTTCTTATAAAAGACGTCCCTTTGAAGACTTGATCATAGACAATCTCATTATAAATTTATATTCCTTATGGAACAAATATTCAATAATAATTATTCCGTGAAGAATAAAAATTATAAATTCCATAATATGTTTTCCTTTTTATATTTTTTTGAACACTGACATGAGGCGAGGCATATATTATAAAGGTGTTAAATCCAGAAGGAAAGCACAGAAAAAGGAATAATGAATGAGAGAAAAAAATCCCTCGCCAACCCTTAAAAATCAATGCAACTTGCTATTCATAATTTTTGCGTTTTCGAAATCAATAGTTACGGACATTTAATTAAAGGTGTGTTTACCCGTGGTCAGAAATTTAGGACGGATTGTACACAATGCAGAACCGACTTATCGTATAATATGATGAAATTAAGCTAGCGACAGGGTGGACGTGCAGGCGAGCAGAAGAGGGTATCCGTTTTGAGCAATAAACTAACCTAGGCACTTTTTAACTTTGCACATTTTTTTTATACATAGAAAATGTGCAACTCTTTTTATGGATTCATTTTGGGTTTGGTTTGCTTTTTTTTTTTTTCGGAAGTTGGAACTTCGTGATTTTTTGGCAATTGTACATATGACCAACAGGGCACCTCTAGGGCCTCACTAGCCCATATTAGACGTTGGATACGATTTTAAGTATAATAATCTGTTAATACCTACTCAGGAAAATATTAACTTTTCTTAAATATTATTTTCATGTAAAATGTAACTGGTTCGACCCAACGAAATAACTCAGAGGATCTTTGGAAAAAGACATCTTATACATATACCTGCAAAGTTTCAAAACATTTCGCATTGTAATTTCTGAGGTCTGAAATTCTCTTACCCGTTTGACCAGCCTTTCAAACAGTCCGAAAAGTACTCCTGTCATATACACTCAAATGCATGTATTTTCTTTGTTTATTTTTTTAACTCTAACTTTAACTTAAATTGTAACTTCTCTTGTAAGGGTTCAATGTAAAATGTGACTCGGGTGTTGGGAATATGTGGAACACGCTATAAGTCGTCCAGTGACAAATATTTCACGAATTTTCAGGACGAGGTTCAATAGTGGAGTGACAGATTGATATTGTAATTAATAAAAAAATCAAACTGGCTTATTTTTTTTTTTTTTTGTCTTTCAAATCTAGATGTGCATACTAGAAAAACCATCGACCCCCTCCCCTACCACACACGTAAAACTTTTCCATCCTATAATCACAAGCAATGATAATTCTAAATTTGTATATTTTCTAATTAACCAAGAACACGGCCACCAATCCAACTAAGTCATACACAAATAATATGAAAACAAGTGCGTTAATCCGACTTCCGAGTATGCAGTAGAAGTAATAAACAATCACAGAGTTGCTATACATTCACAAGGTAAGTCACCTATTTATGTCATAAGCTTTATATTTTAAAAAAAACCGAGAATGTCATTCGACCCTTTATTTTGTTTTCCTTCATGTGTTATCACAACTTTGTTGTACATTGAGTAGTATTTTTACTACAGCTTTTCTCCCGGTGAATAACGATACAATCTGCACGAAATTCTTACCGACATCTTATGTTATTTGTGAATAAGACACGTTATGCATGAGTACTGGTACATTTATTGATCGGTGTGATATATAAATTAATTATACGTTGCGAGATGTGTATATATGTCTTTATTATCACTTTACAGATATACAACTAGGAGGATATGATTTGAAGGTATCATATCTGATTAAAACGTACCAAGTATGAGTTGATGGTAACGTAAGAACACACTACGAAAAATTTAGATAATAAAATTGCTCTTAGTATAATGTAGTTACACATCTCAATAATCCAGATTTCTAATAAAAAAAACATCTTTATATGTGTAATGCTTGCTGAAAAAGCTCTCCTCTAAATTTATTTGCTTGTCTTTGCAGGTTCCAAATGGGAAAAGTTAAAGGGATTAATTTGACGTTTTTTGCAGAAAATATTTTCTTTTCGCACTATTACAGATACAATATTGATGAATTGGTCGTCAAAGAAAAAGGCGATTTCAATCATCGCCCCCCCCCCCCCCACCTTTTTTTTTTAGATCCGTCACTAGTTTTCGCTTTGCATTTTGCCTCATTCCGTTTTAATCTAGAATTCTATTTTAATACATTCGTATTCAACCTTCTTTTATAATTATAGAGAGCTGAAACTGTGTGTTTGTTGTCCAATGTTGGTTATTTGATTATTTTTATCGTTTGTTTGCTGTCTCATTTTGTTAACGTTTCATCAAAGACATCCATTTCTTTATATAAGGTTCTGGTTGAGAGGTTATTTACTATTCCGAGCGAGTATTCTTATTTTTATAAACATTGTTAGATTGTTAGAAGCTGTTAAACTTAGATTACTTCATTTAATGAATTTAGGACGAGAATATTTATATATGATATGCAGGTTGCTAACTTGTTTATAACGATAAATAGCAAATAGATGCGTACAATAATTATTTGCATTTCCAGGCAAATAGTTTTGATCTGCGTGTTTCATTAAATGGATTGTTTTGCTAGCTCAGTTTTCGACTATTAGTTTTCTTTTATTGTTGAAGGCTTCCAGTAGACACTCCGGTCTTCGGTTAATAAAACTGGCAATCCCAGTCAACTAAGATAGGAGTCGAGCGCATCCGCCTTAAAAGGGTTGAATTTAAACCTTCATGCTTACTGGCTAATTATTACTGTTAGATATATATCCCCTAAAGGAAGGACGGTACCTATAGATGAATTTATTCATAATTAACATTGACATTGTGTAAAAGAACATCATCATGTTGGTTACTAAAATATCTCTCACTTAATCATACTCGTTACTTTTAAGTCATATATGGTCCTTCTTAACCATACATTCTTAATTTTCTTGCGATAATTTGATAATAAGTACAATTATAAAGTATTTTGCTTTCTAGAATTAATTTATATATCACACCGATCATTAAATGTACCAGTACTCATGCATAACGTGTCTTATTCACAAATAACATAAGATGTCGGTAAGAATTTCGTGCAGATTGTATCGTTATTCACCGGGAGAAAAGCTGTAGTAAAAATGCTACTCAATGTACAACAAAGTTGTGATAACACATGAAGGAAAACAAAATAAAGGGTCGAATGACATTCTCGGTTTTTTTTTAAATATAAAGCTTATGACATAAATAGGTGACTTACCTTGTGAATGTATAGCAATTCTTGATTGTTTATTACTTCTACTGCATACTCGGAAGTCGGATTAACGCACTTGTTTTCATATTATTTGTGTATGACTTAGTTGGATTGGTGGCCGTGAAGAAGTGTGTAGGATACCTGGTTAACATCACGCAAGTTGAATTTTGCCTGTTTTAATCGATAATCAATGTTTTGACACAGTCCCGAATTCAAAGTCTAATTTGTCAACCTCAGCGTCGAGTATATACCTTTTCGTAACACGTCTCATAAAAACTCTCATTTTGATTTTATCAGTAACTATATTATATAACATTTACTGAAGTCGCTATAAAAATATTAAACTCAAATTTTGGACAGTTATCAATGAATCGCAACAATAAATGCACACGCATTGATTTCTGAATTTCAGTACTTATCAAGCCGACATGATAATTGTATCGGTCGCAAAACTTTCTTATTTATTTCGTATTTCAGCATCATAGATGATATTGTTCTCTTACTGGCTTTCTTCATACAATACCCTGTATATGCCAGTAAGAGAACGTCCCCATGGACCTATTGACCACCACTTGAGAAATAAAAACATGAATCCCCTCCTACCAATGATCATCCCTGCCAAGTTTAATCCGAATTGGCCCAGTGGTTTCAGAGGAGAAAATTAAAATGTGAATTGTGGACGGGCGGACGACGGACGCTTATTGATGACAATAGCTCACATGGTCCTTCGGCCAACATCTAGAATATTCGAATTAGCTTGAATGCCAGAAAATGCAGTATATCCTTATGGTTTATTCCCAAAATGAAATACGTAAAAATCAGGTCCATCCTTGTTTGATTAACTGGCAAATGCAAGCAAGTTTATAGACATATATAACTGACAGTTCTGTGGACAGTTTAAAAAGTCGTACGTTCAAGTTTCAAAGTTGTGCGCATAATTTTAAAAGATGTGCGCACAAGATTAAATGTTGTACGCACAAGTTTACTAAAGTTGTGTGCACAAGTTTACAAAAGTTGTGCGTACAAGTTTGAAAAAGTTGTGCGCACAAGATTAAAAGTTGTGCACACAAGTTTAAAAGTTGTGCGCACAAGATTAAAAGTTGTGCGCACAAGTTAACAAAAGTTGTGCGCACAAGTTTAAAAAGTTTTGCGCACAAGTTTAAAAAAGTTGTGCGCACAAGTTTAAAAAAGTTGTGCGCACAAGATTAAAAGTTGTGGGCACAAGTTTAAAAGTTTTTTCATCTTTGGCACTTAAGGGGCTCCGAATATTTTCCTTCACATCCAGTACTAACTGCAATGATTGAAAAACGTGGAAGTTGTTTGAAATGCAAAAACTTCTTGATTAGTCTCAACGAAACAAAATAAGCGAGACATCTATACGGCTGCTGGGAATGAAAACAAGAAATGAGATAGATCACTCGGTCGATGTTTCACTGCAACTGGAGAAAATATTGAATGTTTGGTATTTATATAAACTAACTATAGAAAAAATTAAATCTCATAATAATTGGACATCTATAGATTTTAAACTAGTAATCATGCGTCTAATAGATCATCGCAATCAGCTAAAGGACCATCACACTTCGGCGCAGACCATTGCATTTCAGCGTGACCGTCGCACTTCAGCGTCCCCATCGCACCTCCGAGTCCTACATAATTATGTATATACCTGCTTTCAAAACACATTTATGGACTGAGAAAACCAAGACACCGGACCTGTACCGACGCTTATGTGTGTATAATATCCCTCCCTTACCGAAATATTTATCTGTATAAATCGCATCAAGTAATTTCCCCTTTGGAACTTGACCTTATAATGTGACTGTTTTGTCAACAGAACTTCACTGTACCGTGCTGGACGTTGGTGTGATAAGGAATTCGACGCATGTCTACATCAACCCACCACCTCTTTTGTACTATCATATAGACCCGGGATAAAAGAAAATTTCATTTATTTGAAAATAAGTCATTTGAAGATACCTGTTTTCAGACATTTTTTATGCTTTTGAATTATATCACTTATCTTTAATTTGTGTTAACTGCAGACAGAATCATACGCATATATTTATAAGTTTTAATGGACGTAACATTTGTAAATGGCATTGCACAATCACGACAATGGCGGAAATTAGTTAAATCACTACGTCGCTGTTTCGGCTATTTATAGATAAGTGTGTAATATTATTATTCTATATAATGATACGCATGAGTGATAACTGAAACTTTATTGATGATTTGTTACTCAGGGACTGATATAAAATACACTAAAAAATTAGTTGTGAATATAAAAGTTTGAATAATATTTATATCTGATGCAAACACAATGAAATAATAAAAACAGAACAAAACTCTATTAATTTGAATCACTTTTGCGTCTGACATTTCGTCATTTAAATATTGATTCAACACTTCACTATCAACTTGATTGAACACTTCATTGTTATTTTCATGACCTACTATCATGATTTTTTCGGCCTCACGTACGGATACGCTCACAAATAATAGATGCACACCAATATTAACCAATCAGACGTTAAGAAAGCCTTTACATCACACGGAACATGCTAATATTTGATAATATTTACCAATGAGAATCCCTTAACAGATTTATCCCATTGTGACGTACCCCGTGTGACTAATTAGACCGAGTCTCATGTGACTCGGTACAAAGCAAAAATTGGATTATTTTGGTGAAATACGGTAATTTTGTCAGGCGCATTTTCCTTTGTTTCGGCGCCTAAATCGGACACAGAAATAATTTTCAGGGTCGCCATTGTTGTGCAGCACAAACGTCTGATGAATACGACCATGTACATGAACAACAGACCTTTTAGCGAATACACAAAGTTGAAGGTAGAGTTATTTCATATAAAAACATAGATTTTAAGATTTTAGGCAGCCACAAATAGGGGGGTTGTCTCATAATGTATGATTGTTGAATTTGTTGGCAAGAATAGAAATGGCCTAATTGTAAATTAGAACCCGTTCAGTACAAGACAAATCATTTTATTGGTCAATACGTTATTGTCATGATTTGTTAACAGTTACCCCCCCCCCCCCCTTTTTCCTCTTTTGGAAAAACTTCATCAGGTCCAGTATCTAGGTACAAACATAGGACTCATTTAATTTACATAATAACACATACATACATACATACGCGTTAATCTTCCAAACTCACAATATCATATTTATCTTGCTCTGAGAGTATATGAAATACAAAATTTGTGAATCCCATATCCCAAACAAATGTGTCATACCCATTTGGGTGACTGGTCCTGTCCTGTTTACAGTAAGAACTCATCAAAACATACACTTGTATATTATATGTTATTCAGGTCTCATACAGGGTATACAATGTGACATTCCCGGCTTAGAAATAAATAAGAAGATGTGGTATGAGTGCCAAAGAGACAACTCTCCATTAGAGTCTATATTCCCTGTCTGAAACCTGAAATACACTGATATATTACGGATTACCCCTGCCTTTATGTTTTTTTTTCCAGTACCAGGTATCTGTTAAGCATTCACCATGCAGTATATATATTCAGTATAATATTATTATGTTTATTGTTTCTAAATATTTTCATTAAAATTAATTATCTAAATGCAAGTTTTTCATTTTGACAAATATCATTTTTCGTAAAGAAAGTTTTTAGATTTTATGTAACCGGCTTGGCCAAGATCAGGTGACCATTGCAACTTGAATGATGTTATATAAATGTATTAAAATCTTTCATCTTATCTAAATACCTTTGTTTGAATTGCAGAGATCAGAGCGAGAGCTTTCCAGTGGTATATTATATCTAATTACACCTTATAAAAGAATGACGGATTTTGATTGGTTGGTAGCCAGTGTATTTTTCGCATATTCTAACCATTTTCCTCATTTCAAACGAATTTGCCTGTTTTTCACCACTGCCGGTGAAAATGCCTCAAATTCCCTTCTAACGCGTATAAGTACAAGTATAATTCACGTGGTACTATGATAGTCTCTACTTATCCTCAAAATTATGCATAAACATGTTTACAGAGAGTTTCAATCAAAATCTATTCGATGTAATTAAACAGATATATCATGTTGTGGAGGGGTATTTGCGAAAAGTGCCAGCCAAGTGGCTCGGGAAATTTCACAGTCCCTTGACTGGTACTTTTCGCAAATACCCCTCCATAACATGATATATCTGTTCAATATATATAGTAGCTGAATCTATGAAAAAACATCAGAATAAAGGTAAAAAAATCACCATTTCTGAAGCGTTATGCTGTTGCACCTGTTGTTTTTACATTTTAAAACACAATTTATTTAGATTATTTTTAATGATGCATTCCGAAATAGATATTTTTTCTTTCAAAGAAAACACTTAAAATGCAATGATACAGACATATTGTACGGAATGACCCAGACAGACTTGAAAAGGTGAGAGAGGACATGGAAAGAAAAAAAGAAAAGAGAAGAACAAAGAAATAAAATATTAAATGGAGACAGAAAGCTTGAAAGAGAATTGAAAGAAAAACATAGGAAAAATGTGGCCAAATATAGAGCAGAAATCAAGAAAAACAAAAAGGATACAAATGAGAACAAAAAGAACAGAAATGAACAGAACCATAAGGAATCATATGAACGAAAGAAAAGGGAAAATGCGGTTTAGGGAACACAGAAATGGAGCCTACGTGTAAAGTTATCAGATAATAAAAAAATCAACATCACATGATGAAGAAACAGAGAAATCAGATGATAACAATAACCCGATGTTGATGCTAAGTAAACAAAAATCAGATGATAATGAGAATTCAGGTTTAATGCCAAGTAGAAACTCAGATACCAATTAATATGATTTCAACATTGATCCAAAGTAGAGAATCAGATAATGATAATTTAACATCAACTCCTGATAGAAAATCTGATGATAATAATAATTCAAAAACATCTCCAAGTCGGTGGGCCATTTACAGAGGTGTAAAAAAAGGTTCAAAAGGTATTGCCTGCAATTCCCGTTAAAAAGTTGCGATAATAGAAAAACTGATGAATTCCCCATCTACCGCTAAGGCATTAGAAGAAAAAGGAAGGATACTGACTCCCGAATCAAAAAAGGAACTGGATTTAGTAGACAGTTTGTTTGAGAATTTTTCAAACAATATTACCTAAGTAAAGGCAAAATAGTGTGTGTTAGTAATAGGTTAATTGTATTTGGTATGCAGTTCAATTTGCATTGACACATCTTATTTCCATGGAGATTATTTGGTCCCGCCTCCTTAGTATGACATGGTCTATTGACTTGGAAACTTTTGCTTAGTTTACATGTATTAGTTTGTGATTAGGTGCGTTGCTGGGGAACCACTTGTGGTAGGTCAATAATATTTTGAATACAGTTGTATTAGCATTCAACGTGGCACATCTCATTTCCATGGATATTGTTTCGTCCTATACCTTCAGTGATGGTTCATTGACTTTCGATATATTTCATAATTTACATGTTAAAGGTGCATTGGCTGTCAAATTATTGTTCACCGATTTGACTCAAATTATCATATTTGATTTTTAACATACTAAAACGTATATCTAAAATAAACAATTTACAATCCATGGGCTCGATAATATTTAGAGTTGTACACACTATTACAAAATGGAGTTCATCATCAACCTCTGTATTACATAGGGGTACAATCTATCTTCTAAAACTTGACTTGGTGCCGGACCGACTTTGGACCGGATTGGTTTGGGGCCGAAACGACCTAATACCTTAACTATTGTATGTTTTGTGACATTCAATCAGTCTGGATTCCACTTCTTCAAAATTATCTCCGCATTACGCCACCTATTTTTTTCGGTCGTAAAAATGGAAGCCATTGTAGGGATGACGCGATGTCAATTTATCTCTTTAAAACCGATAAATTTACCATAATTACGATCCTTATATGACAGTGTTTGGTTTTTTTTAAACTCAAATGTATCAACTAGCATCATGTAAAATACTTGAATGCCTTTTGTTAACATAAAACTATTGCCTAATCGGTTGTCTACAATTAAGGACTTTTCGAAAGTTCAAAAACACGAGGAAAAAAACTAATTTAATATTTCATGTACATTAGAAAGGCGATTTTCACCCTCCCACACACATCTCTTGTACCTCTTTGTGTTAACGCATGCGGAAGAATATCTCGAGAGACGATCTGCTATATATATAACTGTTATACAAATATTGATATAATATATAACAAACCAGATTATACTGATAACATCACTACAATATAATAATTATTACGGTGAGGTTAAATTCCCTGTCATTTATTCATCATCCACTCAGGAAATTGTCTCAGAAAAAAGATATATCTATGTACCTTAACCTAACTTTCAGGTATAGAGATATGATTTTTTTTTCTGAGACAAGTGCCTGTGACCATCCACCAGAACTTGCGGTCATCCGATGTTCAGTACTTCAGTACTTTGATTTATATTATATCACCCTGTACTCTAAATATATAAAAATAATAGAATCTGAAGCAAGGTAATGTATAAAAATTTTGCTTTATACGTTGTCAAGAAAAAATAGTTAACTCAAACACACCTGAACATGAAAAGGTACACTCGACTTTCTCTTTTGGATGAAAATATTGCCCATTTTTAGAAATTTTTCCCATAAAACTGTCGTCGGGGGCAGAGATACAAATAATTGCTTTTAAAAAATCAATCATTTATCATTTTTGTAGATTTTATTTTGGTGAAATTTATGCTTATGCACAAAACAGATCCAATATATTTGCGCTTACCTCAATCCACTGTTTAGCGAAATTTGTCTTTAATTAAAAAGTTTACAAATATCAAAGCTCTATACTATAATTTAAGTCAAAACACGTATATAAGATGCATAAACTCTAAATTACGCACCTACATAAAACTTTAAAAGCCCATAGAAACAAATGTTAACAATTCAAATATACATTATATACCAACTTCTTATTTATTTTCTCTAATAAAGAGTTCAATTTCTTTTATTTAATTCCAACTGGATATCAGCCTGCAATTGTGCCTGCCCGCACTGCATATATTATGCATGTCTTTAATTTATTATATATGTCGGTTCAAAAGCTCGCTCAGAGCTTATATGGATTGCTATTTAACTTGCCGACTTAAAATTGCACTTATTTGTAAATTTGAGCTGTTTCATTATATCGACCAGCTTCAATAGCTAGCATGCTGTTACTTATTGTTTTTATGGACGACGACGAGGGGGGTTAACGACCTTGACTACCCATGAGGGTCTTCCACGGTCGGCTAAAAGTTATTATGGCAAAATTGTATAACATTGTTTATCTAAATTCAATAAACGGTATTTTTCAAGGGCGTAAATTGTCTGTACTAAGTTCTGACCTTATTTTCATTCATTGAAATTTCATCATTACAGTAACATTTTTAGGCAGTTAAGCTGCCTTATGCGAGCACCCTAGATTTGTGTTCTACCCAATAAATGTTGAAATACGTGCCATTGTTATTATCTAGCTGGCTATTATGTTATTTCTAACTAATTGTACATTTTTTTAATACTTTTATTTCAGGAATACAAAAAATATGACCAGAAAAACCTTAAATGATCGTCGAACTACCCAAAACTTTTGAAGTTGCACATAGGAAGTAGTGCCCAACAGAAATCCGTACGTAGTTTATTATCCCCTGTGCTTTTGGCTACGATGTCAAAGAACAATTGTATGAAATATTTCATCGCCGAAAATCGGTAATTACCAGTCGTTTATATTTCCCAAATGGCAAAATGCGCAGGAATATTGTTCATGTACAACAAATCTCTATGATAGAGGAAATAAAGTTATATAAGTGGGCGGTAATTTTTAACTTATCTTGCCATATAAGGTTGTTTTTATTTTATGAATGAAACGAGGTCATGAAACAGATGCGGAAATCGACGTTGATGGGATGTTTTAAGTAATGTGGACAACTCGTCCCCGAGACAAGTCGGACCGAATCCACTCAAACTGTCTAAGAAAACAACTTTGACCGTTTGTCAGATTTACTTAGGGTTTCATAAAATATTAGACTAACATGTCTAGCGGAGCCATTAATCTTTTGTTTGTGCATTGGGGTCTATTTAGGGGTATTTGAAGGGGCCTGAAGAAGGGAGGGGTTTACTATAGAACCCTATGGGATTTTATTTTTTTAAATTTTCAAATGAATATTTCTCGAAAACAGTAAGTGATAGACACATGCAGTCTTCAGTAATGAAAACAGGACAATAAAAAAAATCAACCAAAATATAGGGTATGCCCTGGGGTCATCCCAACACCCTTCAATTTGAAAATGTACTTTTATCTTGTAAACCGTTGCGATCCCCACCCCTAAACAATATATATACTTGTATGAGACAATAAAAGAAATCAAATGAAAATAATTTTGGGGAGTCCCCGGTGTCATCCCATCCCCTCCTGTTTGAGAACTTGGAAATGGTCGAGATCCCCACCCCTAAACCATAAATATTCATGTTCATCATTTCAAAAAGATTTGAATGACATACAGGGTCAATCTCCTAGGTGTCACATATGCATATCACTTTACTAGACCAAACCAATAAGAACTGGACTTTGCCCAATGTCAGGAGACCATGGGAATGACGAATTATGGGGGCTTTGTTTGGGAGACTTCGTAACGGTATCCTGTTACAATTATTTCTTGTTTATTATAAAATTTTATTGATGCAAAAAATGAGTCTAGGTTAATTGAATTTACCTTAATGTTTGACCAACTGTTTTATAATCCCCTGTCATTTTATTCCAAACTTGGTATGGAGTAACATCATGCACTTGGGGGTGAAGATGGGGGTCATTTACATTGATATATGAGTTGCTTTTGAAAACCTTGATGAAATATTAATTAATTTGCCTTAATAATCAATTCATTTAATGAACATAAATGTACAATATACGAATGTTTAGAGTTTGTTCTTTCAAATCTTAAAAAAAAATTGAAGCAATACTGCCACAGTTTTCATAATTACGTTTGCCTTGGTTTTTGGTTAACTGCCTACAGCGCTTACAGTGCTTTGATTTCTAATATATATTGTAATTTTTATTCAGCTTTATTGTTAAAGCAGTTTGTAATCATGTTTTTAGAAGAATTACTTTGATTTCCCCCAAAATGAGAAAATTAAAATTTGACTGCAAAATTTTAATTTTGAAGCGAATCTTTTCCGCAATTGCTGGCTAACGATATAAACATTATTAAATAAATATTCCTTTGAGTATAAAATATGAACCCAGACTCCTATAGGAGACTGAATGGCCTGTATAGGATACAAACAGGTAATATTTCAAATTCAGCTAATCCAGCTATATTAACCGTCTTTTTGAATGAATACCCAGTACAATTTCTGCGATTTGGAGTTTTTACTGATTCCACTGACAAATATGGTGACTCAAGTATATTGTTGTTCTTTACAAAATACAGTGATCATTTCTCGCTACAATAAAGCATATTTGAACTAACACAAGACTTAAACATTTTCAATTGGAATCTTGAGTGGGATGTCTTAACCATACTCTTAATTTTTCAAATATGAGTCATGTACTTAAAAGAAATCTTAAAATAACCAATAATTGTATATCAATCGTTTACATGCAAAATTCATTCATTTATGGCTCAACTTGAAACATATCTGAAGTATTGCAGTGAAAAATAGATGCGAGTGCTAAGTAAATTTAGTTTAAAGGCTAAAAGGTAAGATATAAGAATCTGGAAATAAAGATAGAATATAAGATCTTTGCCATCAATAAATAGAAGATGAAGTTCACTTCCTATTTGTATGTCTTTGTCTCCATAATTTGAGAAATGACTTTATAATAATATCTTTCTCCGCAAACATTGTAAAAACTTTTTTATTGGTCCTTTGTAATAAAATTCAATTTGGTAATTAAATAATGTATTGAAATTAAGTTGTATGTTGCAAACTTTATTTAATAAAAAAGAGGAAATATTAACAAATTAGTCAAGTGCATAACTGATTTATTCATACAATTAGCCAATGCTACTTTGGTGTAGGAGTTGTCTCCCCTTCCCCTTGTAGAGATTGTCAGAAACTAGAAGTAATAATACTTCTTTATACATACATTTCTTTTAAAATTTAAAGAAAGGTTTTCTGTTGATAGTGTCAAATACTTTTTTTCAAAGTGAATGACACAGAATTACATTTTTGTTGAAGATTTTAAAGCTTTAGTTATACATTTAAATGTTGAAATGATCTCTAGTTCTACTTCCTTCTTCATTATGTTAACGTTTAAATCTTATTTTTACTATGTCTGAAAGCTTTGGTTGGATAGCTTTTAGGATCAAGAAAACCAGCATTATATAACAAAGATGACATATTTGACAGGATTACATTAATTTTCTTTTCCCAAACAGGATACCAAAATATTCTGAACTTGTATTTCTGATAGGCTATTCAGTTCAAGAATAATTGGATTGAAATAAACTTGACATAAATTTGACATAAATGTATATTCGCAAGCATTAGCCCATGTTATGTTTTTTTTAAAGTTGATTTTAAGTTTTTATAGTATTGCATATGTCTTTGGAACACAATATTTACTGTTATTGGCCATAGGTCTATTACTGTTTTTTCACATTTATTAACAATAAAGTGCACGGTACTGGACTAGAATCCATATATGCAAATACATTAATCATTAATATTCCATTATGATAAAAACAAATATAACTGTCACTTTAGAATCTCTACAAATTCTTCCATTTGAAGTTCTTAGTTGAGTTAAATTGCATAAGACTATATTTTTTCCCATAATTGTTGGTGATTTGTGAAATTTCTGTACTTCTTATTTGAAACACGGTATCAGCTAAGTAATGTAAAGGTAGAAAATCATCTAGGCTATCATCAATTTCATTTGTGAAATAATAGTCAAAGTCATTATAACTTATGTATAGGCATTCATATCTCAAATGAGAACAATATTACCTTTGAAGGAACATTTTATTATATCTTGCTCTAGTGTGTCCGACCATGCGAGATCCTCATGGGTAGCCAATGTCGTTAAACAACCATAATACATCTTATAGTACGATAAAACTTAAGAAAACTATTTTGTTGGTTTGCAAACTATGAAATGATTAGTTACCACATAAACAAAGTATATTAATTTTGTTATAATTAATTTGTATATTGTTTATTAAACCCATTATAACTGTGTTTATTTTTTATTTATCAAACCAATTACACCTTTACTTTAAACATTTTACTTTATCAGACATTTGTAGACTTAGGTAAGGCTTACATGGTTTGTGTTATTGTTTCATCCTGTAATCTTTGTCCAAACTGTACATTCTGACAAGAAGAATTTTTGAAAGAATATTTTGGCCCTCAAAAAATAATTAGATAAAAAGAAATAAGGCAGCAACCATGCTGCAAAAGGAACTAAAGCATCTTTAGCAATAGACAGACGTCTTAACAATGTATCAAGCTCTAAACCGAGTTCACCGTTTTTTAAAAATCCCCAGCAAAACGTTTGATTCATAAGTTACATTTTATGCCATGACAGCAATTTCTGTGTAATTTTTTTTAAACAGAAAACTGTTATTAAATGAAATAATACATGTATGGAGATCGCAAGATTGTTCATTTTTTGTGTCTAAATTTTAATGTAATGATTCATAGAAGAAAAAATCAACAGGGCCCGTGTGCATAAAACATCTTAACGTAAGTGTTCCTTAAACTTAGACATGTTAGAATCCACTCAGAATTCCCTTAGTTATGTAAATTCTTAAGTATTCTTTAGAATAAAAATATATAATTGAAAATTTGCATGTTGTGTGTTTGTTTGGTTTTTTTTTTTTGTACTTTCAGTGGCATGACTTTTTTATTTGTAAGAGAAGACAAATGATAAAAATAATATTACGAATATAGAACTTATTAGATTTTCAAGTATACACTGAATCGTTATGTATCATACTATCCTGTATACTGCAAAATTACAAAAAGGGTGAATATTTCGGAAAGACACTTTCTAAAGAATAATTGTAAAGTGAATGAAATGAATAGGTTTTGATATATACTACTTTTAATGACACTTTGAAAATACTGTATACCTTGCTGAATATTTTATTGTTTAATAGCATTGTGAAATGTAATTTTGTATATCTTATTGAATAAAGATTAAAAAACGGTATTTAATGTACTTTGAATTAAACCAGGAAGAATAAGCTATATCCATTTTAGATTGAATTTCTATTATGCATTATTTTTCGAAGATTCTTCTGCTCGTTATGAAATAATAAATCTCAATTACTACTGTAAAAAGTCAATGAACCTAAAGCGGATGTTAACGTTTAGTTGGTTTTCCTGAATGATGCATAATAAACAGTTATTCGTGGAATATTATGTTGTTAGCTTAATGTTATTTTTTCTTAATTTGTTAACTTTGATTAGTTATTCTTTTAATTATTTTAATTTCAAAATATATTATAAGGTTTCAAAATTGAACAATATTGGTGTTATTTACATGTTGTAAAAGTACCAATGGTATTTGAGATATTATAACCTCTGTTTTCTGTTCAAAATTAGACTATATGTTGAAGAAAAAAGGAGAGAAAACAACAGGAAATCAAAAACCATAAGTCAAATAGAAGTAACACCAAAAAAGAAAAACAATGAAAAGACCAACAACAGTTCGCAAAAACACTCCCACTTTTGCCCGAATACTTAATATTTGTACAGTAAAAATTTCTACTTACCGTTTATCATGACAATGATATGAATAATTAAACCTTGATAAATCACAATCTTCATTTTGTTTTTAAAGTTTCCAGCTCAAGTTTGATATAGAAATCCTCTGAATATTTGTCCTCGTTAAATTATATTACAATGAATTGTTCTTCCTTTTCCTCATGATCACGTAAGCGTATATGTAAAATTTACCGAAACTATTTATAGATATATATTACTAGTAATATATATTTTACAAAGTATATAATAGTTGTATTAGTCCAGACTTAAACTTTATATGTCCTTGTTTTTAACAATCACTTTTATAGGTCAAGTGAGATAATATATTCACATTGTAGCGTGTTTTATCTCGTACCCATACGGTAGGTCAATTTTCCGTAAGAATTGAAATATAGAGTGTCATAAATAATACTAAATATTTGTTTACCAATTGAATGCATGTACAAAATAAGGATTTTTGTCTCTGTTAATGACACGCCTTTAACAAAATGCTACATTGTGGAAACTGACGTGACTAGAATTTCTCCAACATCGGAGATGAATAACATTGTCATGTTGTAAAAATGCGTGAAATTGTGCATTTTAGCATTTTCATCTTTTTATGTCGTGTTTGGTATCAAAAGTCATTATTTCATATGAGTAATTAAGTTTCAATATTTTTATTACGGAAGGAGTGCATTTTGTTTCCGTAACAAAATGCACTCCTTCCGTAATAAAAATATTGAAACTTAATTACTCATAAGAAATAATGACTTTTGATACCAAACACGACATAAAAAGATGAAAATGCTAAAATGCACAATTTCACGCATTTTTACAACATGACAAAACATCCGCACACTTTTTAAAATAATAGAGAATTTAAACACTATGTAAAAATAGCATGCACTACGCAAACCCACAATTCTTTCTATGATTACATAGCCGCTGTAATAAATTTTCAAATTTTGAACATTGTGCTCTATTCACATACACGGATTTTTCTTACGAGTCTGTACGGATCGCAAAAATTCACGGATCCTTACGTTTTGGCCGCTTTTACGACCGATTTAAGAGTTCTTACGAGTTATTATGAGCTATTTCGGGTTTATTGAGATTTCCAATAGAATGAAATACGTAGTCACTACGTAAATCGACGTACGGACATAATGGTGCAGGTTATTGTCACCCTAAGAATTTTGTTAAACACGTCGCTCAGGTTTAAACAAAATATTCTTAGACTTAAAATGCACACGCTTGAATTTTCGTCAATATCATATATTTTTAGGTGATGAAAACTGATAGAAATCAAGTAATTTTAATCATCACAAGATTCCTGCCTAAATTTCATTGTCATTAGATCACGTATATATGTTGCAGTGAATTTGTATAATAGGGATTATGTTCGTATCCTTTACCTATCATACGAATTTTCAATATACGTTGCAAATGATCGTTCAATGAATGTGTGCATTTAAAGATTCTTATAGCAGAAAGAATGTGTTCAGCTAAAATATTTAAACAAAACCTGTTTGTTTTTTTAAAGATGCACCCCTTGTATTTCTTCAACTTATGAAGTATATTATTGTAGCTCTCCGTCAAAGTAGCCGAACCTCTCTTTTTAAGATTTTGGGTGTTTTTTTGTTTTTTTTTGCAATGCAAAAGTTGCAAAATATCACCACTTTTTGCAACGCCAAAATAATAGTATCGACAGGGTTTATATGTAGGACCATAAGTGTTCATTATATACATAGTTTGATTATAAAGTGAATATGCAAGGTCATGTTTTTCTCTGACTGTTAATGACGTCTTTACACTAAATCCATTGGATATTGGCTGTGTACTGATTGATATTTTAGTCTTAGATGCATGATTTTTTATTAGTTGTTATTGGCTTTGAACAAGCTGTCAGTAACTGAGAGTACTCTCAGATCTGTTCTTAGTGCCTTTTTTGTTGTGGGGATGTATAAGTACCCTGCCACGTCCGGTCTATGTTTTTGTTAGATGTATTTCTGCTTTGTATTGATCTGATGAGTTAAGCACTTTTCAACTGATTTTTATAGTTTGTTCTTATGTTGTACTGTCACACCAATATCCCAGGTTAGGGGGCGGGTTGGCGCCTTCAAACTAGTTTAACCCCGCCACTTTCTGTGTGTGCCTGTCCCAAGTCAGGAGCCTGTAATTCAGTGGTTGTCGTTTGTTGCTATATATCATATTTGGTTTTCGTTCATTATTTTCATAAATCAGGCCGTTAGTTTTCTCGTTTGAATTGTTTTACATTTGTCATTTCGGGGCCTATTATAGCTGACTATGCGGTTTTGATTTTGCTAATTGTTGAAGGCCGTACAGTGACCTATAGTTGTTAATTTCTATGTCATTTGGTCTCTTGTGGAGAGTTGTCTCATTAGCAATCATACCACATCTTCTTTTCTTTATATAATACCTTATGATTTGTTTGTGGGTAGATAATGAACATTGAAGATACACATACATGTATATTATGAAACAAGTAATAGTTGAACAAAAAAGTCAGTATATGGTATTTCTTATGAATAGATTGGGTGACTTAACTTGACCCGAACGACGTCAGGGGTTTCGGTCATAAAACTTTGCTCAGTACTCGTAGTACAAAATTTGTGCTTGAAACATTAAATGATAATCCAATATTATGATTTGGTTGATATCTGAGTCTGAGTACGATAATCGTGCTCGAAATGTTTATGACCACAAGGTCAGGAGTCATTTTACATGAACGTTTTAGAAATGATTTTTTCGAGCAAATATAGTTTTATATGCGAGGGCCATGACTTTACGCAGTGAAAGGTTTGTTATTTTTAGATTATTACCTTTTTCTGAATTGCATTTTTTCTCCTTAGTGTTCGAGTTATTTGGGGAATTTGGTTTTAAGGACAGACCTTTGATTATTTTACTTAATTTTATTAACATTTTATATATATAGATTCGGGACGATTTAGAGCCTGACATTTTGAGTTGACACCTATAGTCTATTGTTGAATACTGTATATTGTCTTATGAAATATTCAATACATGTCCGTTTTCAGAATTATTTGCCTAAGTTGATACACAAAATCAAAGTATTATTCGTGAAATAAACATCAAAAAGATATGTCGGGCGAATATACCCCGCTCCCCCACTACCCCTCCACCCACTCCTTTTAATTTAGGCCAAACAGAATTAACAACAGTTTTTTTTTTCTTTTATCTGTGTCTATTTGTATTTGGTAACTACACATTTATAGTCTGCCGTAATAGTAGTTTGTATATTTAACGTCCTTCAAAGGAACTAAATATTCTAAGTCGGCGATCCCTTTGCGGAATTTTTTTTTTATTGAATTATATTTTAGGCACTGAGCGTTCTTTTTTTAGGGGCCATGGTTTTTCTCTCGTGACTAACATTTTTTCCCCGACTCAAACAAACAAAAAACAAGCTATTTCGCAATAACATACAGTAACTAGAAAATTGTTTCGACGAAATGAATAATTCATTTCCCCCCTAATTGTCAATGCAAACAAAGTATTTTGTTCACTTTCCTTCTAAATAATTAATGATTTAAGATGTATATTCAACAGATTTAGAATTAAACAATACGTATAAAAAAAACTCCCCCACAAAAGATAAATGGTCGGTATTTTATTTAAGAAATAATTCCTTCATGTCATGCTCTATGCTCATTTTAACATGGTTAGGTGTTATATTTGTCGATAGTTTATACTGAGCGTTAGCGAGGATAGAGCATGACATAAAGAAATTATTTCAATTCTTATAGGACACATACGGTATTTTTATAGGTCGAAGCATACAAAAACACCTTAGGAATATTTGGCAGTTCTAGTTTCCTCCCCATGAATTATGTACATTACATTTTCATATTTAATAAGTTTAAAACTAATAGCAGGGTAAAAATATGATGTTTTAATAACAATATATATTAAAAGTTTATGTAAGCAGCTAAAATATATATATTTTACTAGGGCGAAAAATAACATAACGAGAATGTAAACAGTAATTGTGCGCACATGCGCGTAGCAACCCGTACGCAAAAATGCAGTTGCGTACACATCGAAAATTTGACAAAAATAAAAATATGGTAAATCTAGTAAGAATAAAACTAAAGTAATAAACTAAATTAAAAAGTATTATACAAACAGGTTAATAATCACTTTGTAGCTATATTCCGTCCCAGAAAGTACTCTTTTCATTTACGGAACCAGCATCGTGATTATGTTGCTGATGTAAACAATATTAAAATGGCCGAGTCCTCGGGGTGTCAGAAAACAATTGTCATGTCTTCTATAAGGGTGTGGATGGGGGTTTTACAGAATAGAGAATGATGGACAAAACATATAAAGAATAAAGAAAAGGGGCCTGAAAAATTAGAGAATACAGAAATGTAGGACCCCCAATCCAAACCGTCTTCTATGCCTCCTTACCCTGACATCTTTTCTGAAGATTTCAAAATAACTGACGAAATAAAATATGACGTTCCAAAGAGACCATGGACAACGATTCATTCTTGTGATTTTCCTCTGAGATATGTATAGTCTTAATTACAAACGTCGTCAAACAGATTTTTTAAACAGTCCAGTCAAACTTGAAGTTTAACGGGGGTGGTAAAGGGTCACCGTAATTTTCGTGCAACGTGATCACCGTTTTTTTTTTATTTGACGATCAACGTGTTTTTACTTTTTTATTTAACTTTCCGCCGTGCAAGACGGGTGCCTCGTTCAACGTTTTCCCCCAATTCAATTGTACGTGCTTCGAGATTTAAAGCGCTTGTTTTCCGTGCTTGGTAAAATTAATTGACTCTCTCGTTTTGGAAGTTAATAAAAACGGGTGCCTCGCTCAACGTGTTCCCCCAATTCAATTGTACGTGCTTTGAGAAGACTGTTTTGGTCAATATTCTTTCGAAAACATCTTTTTGATAGCGAATTTCAGTAATCATGAAGTCACACTATCGTAAACTAAAAATTTGTCTGGAAAAAGAATGAAAAACAGTCGAAAATCTGGCCAGCGGTCGGAGAGCGATCGAACTCGAATATTTATGGTACGAAGTGCACGGTTTTGGAGTATAACACAAAATCTTGTCTGTGTTTGCTACTTGTTGGCATGAAAAATTAAAGCACTATATATAGGAAAATCGTTTCATAAGCGATAACCTCATCAAAATGGTAGAACTGGTTTAAATAAAAGGATTTCTTACCTTTTATTTTTTTTCTCCTTTCTCTTCGCTTCGTTGGTACCCAATTTCCTGTGGTGATGATACACAGTGGAGGAAGCTTTGAAATCAGTGACGGGTTTTGCGCCGATTTCAGAGAAGAAGCCGATAACTCAATTGACAGTCTTGAAAATCCAACAGCTACTGCCGCAATGTTGACAAACATGAAGCCACGAAACCGACAATCAAGTCACAGACGCCTACATAATGCGCACCAAAACACTAGCTTTAATTCTAAACAGTGCGAATCACACGCCTTGATAAATTGTATTAAAGTAAGTGAATACAAAGACCAGATGTCAATAGTTAAAAGAGACCGCTTATGCTTCAACTGTTTAGGACATCATAACTTGATTGATTGTAAGTCAAACAAAACATGCAGAAAATGTTAGAAGCATCATCACATGAGTTTATGTAAAGAGAATGCAAAAATAGATAACCAATATATTGCTAACGTTAGTACCACACAACACAACGCGAGGGAATTGACACAATTTTACATTTACGCAAATGTTCTGCTCAAAACTGCAATAAATCCTGCAAGTGCTGGACGCTAATGTTTAGAAGAAGCATAGAGGTCGTTTATCACAGAAGCCCTAACCGCTAAATTGAAGTTAATAATAACTGGCACCGAGAGTGTGAATTTATGAGGGTTTGGGGACAGCGCAGAAAGTCCAAGAATTAGACATTCGATAGCTGCTACTATTTATTTGCTAACTGAGAAAGGAACAACTGCCGATCTGAGTATTAATTGTTCCAGAAATCGCCGCACCGCTCAAACTGACGTCCATAACGTTGCAAAATTACCGTATTTATCAGAAATTAAACTCCATCATCTATATACTACATACGACGATTTTCAAGTATTAGTATCAGTACTCGTAGGAGCCGACTACTATTGCTCAATTATAGAAAACCATATCATCAGAGATGATGGACCTACTGCTGTGTAATCTAAAATTGGTTATTTACAATTAGGGCCCCTTCAGTGTAAATCGAGCTACAAATACAAGCAAACATCTATTATGAATATGTAATGATAAAAAAAAATGCGACCTTGGGAAGTTTTGGATGATAGAATCACTTGGCATTGAGCATATTGACGGGAAGACAACGAGAAATAAAGAATCACGAGATTTATATCAGAATACATGTATAAGTTACCACGACAACAGATATTTCGCTATTTTACCCTGGAAAGAAGATCAACCATCTTTACCAGTTAATAAAGTAACCAAACGACTGATGAAGAAACTGCAATTATTACACAAATACGGAGAAATCATAGTCGACAAAGAAAGAAGAAAATTTATAGAGAAAATAATCGAAGATACAGTGACAAGTACCAGAGTGCACTATATACCGCATCATCCCATGAAAAAAATCGTTAAATACACCTACCAGGATAGTGCTTGACTGTACAAAGCTGTAAATCAAGGACAAAAACCCCAAGTTTAAACGACTGTTTAATAGACACACTACAACCAGTAAAAGTCTGAAATGGCCTATATCTGTACTCGACTGTACTGATTTTTACTCGACCAGTCTGAATTGGTCTGAAATTTACTTGATAATACTCGACTGTAGTCTGAACCATACTTAACAGTCTGAACTTGTACTCGACCCTTACTCGACCAGTACTTAACCATTTTATACGCGTCTGAACCATGCTCGACCTAGTCTGAACCATGCTCGACCTAGTCTGAACCATACTCGACCAAGTCTTAACCAACCTAGACCTATTTTTTGTATCTATCTATTGTATTTTATTAATTTAGGAACTGTTTTTACCAACAGCTATTTCCCCTGGCTAGAAATTTGAACAACAATTTGAAATTAAAAATGTATTCAATATAGCATTGAAACCAAAATTTCACAATAAACATAATATAACTTCATCACCATATTCATCAACACTTATATACATACATATATATCACCTTTAAAATAAAAATAAAACAAGCTGATCAAATAATCTCAAAACTGAATTGTGACTAATAATTTCAATGTTATTCAAAATTTTTTGAATGTTTCAGATATATTCTATGGTTACTGGACAATTTTCACCATTAACTTAAGCCTCGTATAGATTTATGGTGTCAGTTGAGTTTAGTTAATAATGCAGTGAACATTTTTTTTATTAAAATATATATAAAATAGCATATAAAGCAATTTAATAAATTTAGTAAATGACACCTTTGTTTTGTTAAACCAAGAATTTAATATAATCATGATAATAGAACTTCCATAATAATCCTGCGATACATTTTTAAAAAAGGAAATGTGTTCCAAAGTTACAGTAAAAATTTATTTCAATTAAATTTAAATAATTTTTGTCAAAATTAAAGACATGGCATACAAGAAGCACTTTAATAAGGTTTAATTACCTCAGTACATGTGTGTTTTACAGGTAAAAAGAAAGCCCTATTTTTCTTAAACTCGTGTATTACTTATCTAGTGAATTCAAAAGGCCTTGCGATTTAAGTTTCACAGGATGTTGCAATTTTGAATGAATGTTATTTAGAATTTAATACTCTTTGACCAGGTGTGATCTTTTTCATGAGTTTGCCCCAAGCAGGAGGTATTACTTTATACTTCACCACTAATCAGAAGAACAATTTTATTAATTTCTTTAATTTTTATCCCTTTTTGATATATATTGTATATAATATATCCCAAATTATAATAATAGATATATTTCTAAAATAAGGTTAAACAATTTCAGTGATTTTGTTGGCTGTTGTTACCTCATTAAAAAGATAATTATATAACTATTGTACATTTTTTGTATGTAACCATGAAACCTATGTAGTTTTTATTTAGGAATTTAGGAAAATTAATTTAAAAAAAAAACACATGCCAAACAAGAAGCACCTTAATAAGGTTTAATTACTCTCAGTATAGGTGTGGTTTTTAGGTAAAAGAAAATCTTTTTTAAACAAAACTCTAAAACTTTAAAATTAATATAATTAAATTATTATATAAGATAATTTGATTTAACTATCTCTATTCGATAAATCTGAGAATCATGTAAGAATGTAAAAATCAGTTAAAAAGAAAGTTATTTTAACAGTTAAAATTTAGAAAAAGTAGAGGTTATTTGGTCAAGCATGGTTCAGACTGGTCGAGTATTGTTCAGACCTTTGGTCGAGTATGGTTTAGACTGGAAAAAAATAGGTCGAGTATAGGTCGAGAATGGGTTAAGACTGTTTCAGACTGGTCGAGTAATAGTTCAGACTTTTTTCAATGGCAAAGATAAGGGTCAAGTACAAATCAGTACAGTCGAGTATGGTTAAGACTGGGGTCGAGTAATGTCGAGTAAAATTCAGACCAATTCAGACTGGTCGAGTAAAAATCAGTACAGTCGATTACAGATATAGGCCATTTCAGACTTTTACTAAAAGGTAGTGACACACAACCAGATCGAAACGATTTGCAGGAATTCTACAAAGATTTCGATTCAATCAATTTGCAGTTTCAACAGATATTAAAAAGACGTTTTTTAATGTTTGAACAAAAGAGAGAGACGGTGATGTAACTAGATGTTTTTTCGTTTTCCAATCCCGTAGACTCTACAAGTCCGCTTTCAGTTTATCGAATAAAATCCGTTTTATTTGGAGTTACTTGTTCCTCATTCATATTAATTCCAGTTGTTCAAAAAAAAAGTTAAAATTGCATGTGAATGGACAGATGCAATACGGCAGGATCTATACGTTGACAACATAATTTCAAGTTTCCCAAACGAGAGACGATTTTTACAATACTTTGACATACCTCGTACTTTATTTGCAAAAACGGGATTCATTTTACGCTCGTGGGCATCAAATTCAAAATATTACAAGATCGGGCAACGTCATAAAATGTACTTGATAATGATAAACTTAACAAAATATAAGGACTTAGATAGAATACATACAAGGACATGCTTACTTTTGCAAAATAGGAATACGCGGAAATGGAGGATACAATGAGACACACATGAATGTATAGAGACTAAAATTTCAAGACCGTATTTCAAAGAAACGAGATCAGCGAAAGATATTATACTATACATATTTACAAATGCTATAGATTAAAGCCAAATGGAGCATGTGCATACGTAGTTTGCGGGAACCAGTCTTCGTTTATTATTTCTAGAAACAGAGTTTGTCCATTGAAACATTTGAAATTTGAGCTCAATGCAGTAGTAATTGGAGGTAGTTCATTAAAACATTTATTGTCATATATAAGTGTTTCACACCCCAAGCTTTGAGTGACAGTCAAATTACACTTAATTGGTTGACGACTATGAAACAGTTACCGATTTTCGTCAAAAACAGAGTAACGGAATTAAACCAACTTACACTTGAATGTTCTTGAAGATACTGTCCAACAGATTCGAACCCCGCAGACTTACTTTCAAGAGCTATGACAGCTGTAAGATCTATGAACAAGGTGGCTTTTTAATGCCAAAAAATGCTCTTCTATATATTTAAAGTTATGGTGTATTTATTAAGGCCAGATTGTGTCATAAGACACACAACCCCTATTCTTGACAACATGGGGGCGGGATCAATATTGACACATCAGACCGTACTGGTTTACCAGAACTTTGGATACACCAAACCAGGTACTTCATATCTGAGAAACAGGCAATATATGCCCTTAGTTTTAGATTTCATTCATACATTTTTATATTACTGTGAATTCAGAAATTATTGCGTGCATTTATTATTGCGATTTTGTCATTTTAGACTAAAATGCGATTTTAATTTTTGCGATATTGAGAAAAATCCTGTTTAATTCATATAAAATATTTCAAAATGCGAGTTTAAATTATTGCGATTATAACCCTGTCGCATTTTTCGCAATAATAAAAACATCGCAATAATTTCTGAATTTACAGTATTCAAATTATCAGTCAAAATGTATTCTATAATGATCACCGGTTCTTCATCTTTCATTTGACACCTAAATTACCAAAATCTATTCTACATAGTTTGATATTTACACCTTTGCGTAGGATCTATTTTGTTTAAGATAGGTAGTACTTTCCAGTATGTTCTTTTTGACCAGGCCCGATTTGGTGGTGTTACATCTTACAAAGTCTATCCGAATTATTTTGCAAAGAATTCCGCTCAAACAGGTGCTAGGGGCCGTCTTAAACTTGCAGTGAGGTGAGAGTTTTTTTGGGTTTTTTTTGTTCCGTGTTGAAGGCCTCATTGTGATTTTGATATGAAAAACATCAATGAAAGCGCTGTTTCTTTGCTTTTTGTGTGTTTTTTTGCTGTGCATGTACTGATTGTATGTCATGGATGGATACCCCATATCCTTTGTTTTTCTATTAATAGAAAAACGACTAAGCTCTCATTCATACAACTCTAACCAATGATGACTTATCAGCAAACAATAACGATCAAGCGAGAAATATTAAAGGAGGGATAAGTAAAATTATGGACATAGTAAGGTATGGAGGTTTCCAGAAATTTTTACGCGTGTGTATACAGATTTATACACAATTGTAAAACTAAAAAAAAACGTGATGGAAATTTAAATGTAGATTTTAGAGAATTTAGATAGAACTTTATAATTACCCGGATGTATTTCAAAGCTTGTAAAGCAGTTGAAATTATACCTGTACGAGATACAAACAATCTGTTGTGGTGGACGGTTAAACAACACACGTGTTACTGCTTCAGCGAAGTTCCCGACATTATTACCGAATAAGGTTACATTGTCTACTCTAATAATTTGTTCGTTTATACCCAGAGGGGTTGAAGGCAAACAATACAACAATATACACAATGCAAACATTAGAAAATTTTAAACATCATATACCAATAGTAAAAAACACAAAAAGAAACTAATAATGATTATGCAGGTGTGGTGTCCACTCTCCTCAGTGCAAAATACTTTTTAATGAACGGAACAGTAAGCTGTACAATATTAAATGATGATAGAATTAATTGCAATCTATCTTTTTTGGATGATTCCATTAATCCTGGATGAATATTATTTATGTCTTTTTCAAGCTGTTATAATAGATGCCCACGTTAGATTACTTCATTTTGGATTAGAAAGTACATTCACTTCTGTACGCCAGTTTTACTGAATTCCAGCAATCCGACAATATGTAAAGACAATTATTCATCAATGTATTACCTGTCGTAAGGTTACAAGGAGACCGTATGCTACTCAAGACCCACTACTAGTGGTCAGGCTAAAAGATTCACCTCCATTTACTGTAACAGGCGTTGAAAAAGTCGTAGAAAAAGTATACATTTGTCTTTTTATTTGTGTGAATACAAGAGCCGTGCACAGGTATTCCTATGGGTACCAATTGTGCCCCTTTAATAGCAGACTTGATCCGTCTACATTCCATTTTATTGATAAATTCAACAACACTTACCGTTATCTTGATGTTATTTTTTCGTTAAATAATCAAGAAATCTCTAAAATATACTGCTGAAATTTACCCACAGGAACTTACCTTAAATAAATCAAATATTAACAGCAATAAGTGTCCTTTCCTAGATTTAGACATTTCAGTTTTACACCAGAAACTCTACACAAAAATTTACGACAAAAGAGATGATTTTTCTCTCTCTGTTGTTAATTTTCCTTTTTTGGACGGTGATGTTCCTCTGGCACCATCTTACGGTGTTCATATATCCCAACTCGTTCGTTATGCCCGTGTCTGTACTCTGTAGTGACGTTTTGGATTTCAATGAGCGTAATCTATGTATTACTGGTAAATTATTAAGTCAGGGATTTCGTTACCACAAATTACTTAAAACTGTTACTAAATTTTTCCATAGATACACAAATATTTTGTTTAAAAGTTTGGCTGTATCTGTAGAAAACGTATTTCAAAAGAAATAGCACATCCTAAATTTTACGGTGATGTAGTTAACCGAGCCCGGAAATTTATATACGATCAGGGTAAACTTATCAATCCTTTAAATAAACTTATTTTACATATATGAGGTTTTTGCTCTACCGCTTTCTATGTACAACGGCACTGCTGTTGTGAAGTTATCTACTTTTCAGTTCCAATACAATTATCAATGCAAGCAGACGTTTTTATTAATTAGCATTAACTTGTGTCAGATACAAATAATCTACGATAAAACTTTTTACATAATTCCACAAAATATAAAGTTATTTCTTGATTGCGCTAATACTTTTCCGTTCCAAATGATAATTAAAAGTTGACGTAAAACAAGCAAAATCAAGATATTTTATAAATTACACATATTTTGTCACGGTTGGTTGCCATGGTAACTCTTCAACTGTGAAATTTGTTTTATATTCTAAACAACTCTTCCCTAAGTGTTGTAAAACAATATTAAAGGGACATTAGCTACGAATTAGACAAATAATTTAAATCAGATTCTTTCGTTTTGTTTCAAACATTTATAAAAGCGGCATATAGAAATAAAACTTCGCAATTAGCAGTTAGCTAGTTCAATTTCTGAACAATAAGCTAAAAAGCATTGCTGATGTATTAAGCTTTATGGTTTGCAAGACAATAATTCAACTCATTTGTATCCGTATTCATGGAACCTTTAATTTGACCTTTAGTTGAGATGGGTTGCGCATGTGTTCAGCATGTAAGTTTCTTACAAAAAAAGAAGGAAAATGTTGACATTTGAAAGTGAAACCCAGGAGACACCAGGAATAACCATTTCGTTGATTGACCCGGTTAACAGAAAATCATTCTTATACAGGTAAAACGATTATATACATATAGTTTTGATATTAACATGAAATCAAACATATTAAAAAAAAATCTTCATGATACGATTGCACGTGCTTGATTAATTTTTTTTATATGTAGGTCTTTCCACTTTTCCGTGGAAGGACCTTTAGTTTTTGTTCTGATCATTAGGTCTTTCCACTTCACAATAACTCGTTATATCCTCAATATCATTACTCTCTTCTCATGCAGTTGTACGAATCGATACAGAGACTGCATGTGAGAGTTATTTCCCCTTCTGTATTTTATGTAGCTCATAAACCGTATGTAAAAGACACCTAAGGTATTTTGATTAGAAGGTCCTCGTTCCATCAGAAGGTCAAAGGTTAAAGTCACTTTCTAAATTTTTTTAAAAAATCGTTAGTTGCAACATGAATTCACTGAAAATGTTTGGTCGGAACGGTTCGGTGTCTTCAAATAGGAGTTTTCATCCCTGAAAAATTTGAAATAGATTTTATGGTGATATATAACTCATCCACCGTACATAGTAGACACCACCTTGGGTTTTTTAATTTGAGGTCCTTCCTCAATGACCTTGAAATTTATTTCACGGTCAAATGTGAATTTGACGTTCTAGAATTTGACCTTTGCTATAACTTTATACTGGCACATTATAAAGCCACAGGGTCTTTTGTATAAGGCTGGGGACGTATGACCTTGAAAATGGTCAACCGGAAGTGACCTCGTGGAAACCGGAAGTATCCATTTTTAGACCAAATAAATGTAAAAGTACCTAGAAACAATATTTGTTTGGAATCAGTGCGAGGTAACCAATCATAGCAAGCCGGAAGTGACATTTGGAAAACTGGAAGTACCAAATTATATCCCTTATTCCGATCAAAAGGACATTCAAACCATATATTTTTGGAATCACTGTAAGATAAGTGACTTTGGATAAAACAGAAGTGTCTAGTGTAATACTTAAAAAGTACTATACACTTTATATTTATTGAATTATTGAAGATAAGCTTTATTCTGACACTGGAAATAAATTTTCAAACCGGAAACTAGAGACAAATCCAGGTATCAAACATAAACTTATGGAATCGCAAGAACTCCAAAAGGAGCGAGACCGGGTGTGTCGACAGGGTAAGAGTCTCCTGCTATGTATTCTCCACCCGCCATGCGAATTAACATTCTGTAAAACTTCGTAAACCGATTTGGTATAGATAACTATTATATCATAAGTCACCAATAAAAAGCTCACAGTTCATTTTGTTAAATAATGTAAACGATAGCCTTTTTATTCTTATTTAGATTTAAAATGTTTCCCTTAAGAAACAGAGTTAAAAGGCAGAATACAGGAAATTTATCTTTTTTTCCTTTAAATGCCTCGTCCTCGTGAGATAAGTAATCTGCTACAGCGTACATCACATTACATTTCGAGGCAAAAGGAACTTAAAAACCAAGAAGTTTTGACTGGGAAACTGATAATTTTTACCATACTATCATAAACATTTATTATTATTTAAATTACGATATCCGGTCCTTGAAAATTAGTTTGGCAGTAACTTTCATTGACAAGTGTCAGAAAAGTGAACTTAACGTGTTTAACCCCGCCGCATTTATGCGCCTGTCTTAAGTCAGGAACCTCTAGCCTTTGTTAGTTTTGTGTGTTTTTTTAATTTTGGTTCGTCTATATGTTTCGGAGTTTAGTGTGGCGTCCATTTCGCTGAACTAGTATACATCATTGTTTAGGGGCCAGCTGAAGCCCGCCTCCGGGTGCGGGATTTTCTCTCTGCGTTGAAGACTTATTCGGGGCATTGTGCTGTTGTCTACTCTTTGTTGGGTTGTTGTCTCTTTGACACATCCCCCGTTTCCATTCCCAATTCTACATTATACACTAAGAAGTTTGAGCTAACGGAGCTCTGAGGACGTCTGATTTTGATTGAGGAAGATTGCTATTTGGTCGATACCTTCCATGTTATTTAGATTAAGTACAAACAATTCTCAAAACATAAATTTCTATTTATTTTCTTTATTGGCTTTGAAGCTGCCACCCCATGTCATCAATCTGCATGTGAAGTTCTACACGGTGCATATGGATAGGGTAATATTGTTGATATTTTTTAGTTTCAAGTTAAAAATACAGACATATGATTACAGACTTTTGTTTCGGCAGTTATATATCACCGAATTTGTACTTACATGAGCAACACGACGGATGCAACATGTGGAGCTGGATCTGCTTACCCTTCCGGAGCACCTGAAATCACCCCCGGTTTATGGTGGGGTTCGTGTTGCTCAGTTTTTAGTTTTCTTTGTTGTGTTTTGTGTACTGTTTGACTTTTCGTCGTTTTTCGTTTTTTGCCTGGCATTGTCAGTTTGTTTTCGACTTATGAGTTTGAACATCCGTTTGGTATCTTTCGCCTCTCTTTTTATATAGCAATTTTTTGTTGGTGCAAACAAACTCTGATTCTTCAAGAATTTCCATCGTTATAAAATTAGAAATTCATTATGTCTAACATTTGGATTTAACAGGACTAAATATTTTTGAGAAGCTAGTGTCGAATATCCTGGACGTGAAAAATATGCTGTTCTTTTTGTTTTCCGAATTTTCGGCTAAATGCAAACACATAATGATGTGACTTTACAGATAAAAATGTTCATGGTTTAATCCAAAATTGTTTGCGAGGAGGAGTATTTCGCCGTGAAAAAATTAAAAAGCCTTTGTTAGAAAATTCGAAAATTTAAGAGGAATAACTTGTGCAACAAATAATATAAATGAAATGTACACATGTGTATAAGCTAGAACTGCCATGTGATACACAAGCACAATATTGAACGCAATCAGCCCATTGATGCAGATCAACATTCGTTTGTTCTGTTGTGCACATTTACTTTGACTTGAACGTTTATTTGAGGTCGAAGGTTTGAATTGACTAATGATAGTTACTTTATGAGTTGATTTACGAACGTTTGTCTTACTGATAATGTCGTAGGACCTTTTGCTAAGCTTGGCCGCAGTAGAGTAAATAAATAATGATCTGCCTCAAAGAGTTTATCAAGTGTGTACATACAGGTTGTGTTCATGATTATCCTGTGGCAATTCTAGCGTATATACATGTGTGGCACCTTTATGTAGTCTTTCCACCGAAGTTCCCTTTTGATTTTGTTTTAGTTACTACTATATTTTTGCTTCCGCCACATTTGTCTCTGAAATGTCACTTTGGTTTCGCAACATGTCAATATGATACTTCTTGATATCGAACAGTTATTGCGCTCTTGAAACTCACCCCTTTTTAACCGAACACATTTCCATATGGGAATAATCTCCTCGTATATTGTTTATTTATCGCTTTTCCTGGGAATTTTTTTCTTCAAAATGTTGTTTATTTTCTCAGGACAATCTGTTTAATTCGGATCGACGCGGTTCGGTTACATATTACAGAAAATACTAGGTTTATAATTTCGACGCCAGACGCGTGATTTCCATTTTTGTATTTAGCATGAGTGATAAGTTGCGGGTTTTTTTACGGAGTAAATCGTAAGCTGGGATATGAAGCAACACCAATACATTAGGTCGAAGTGCTCTCTGACTTTTTATAAGAGTTATATCCCCTTAAATATTTTTATAAATGGATTTGGTAGGACAGCTTCTTAACAATTCATACTATCGACGGGGGTCTTGATTTTCAGATACATGACCTTTGACCTTGATATTGAGGTCAAGGAAAAGGATTATTTTGACGTTCTAGATTTTCATATCCAACTAAGTAAGCCATCACGTGACTTTGATGACGTAGCAATCCGCCATCTTTAGTAAATTTGTCTCATAGAAATTGCAAAGACTTTTTTCCCCGTTAATTCGACCCGTTTTCTAACTTTTGCACCTCTTTCCTTTTTCTTCGAACATAAGTAAAACTAACAAACCTTCGTCTTCTTATAATCAATTTCACAAATTCCTTTAAAAAATGCATAACTTTGCACCTATATTGTAATATCTGAAACATACGTCTAGCGCTGCATCCTATTTTTAACAGTTTAATTTGTTTGCAAATTACGTCCCTAATCGATTTAAAACCATGAATTTTTCGGATTTTTCAAAATAGCGGCTGTGTCATTTGTCATGTATATACTTCAGATAAATTTGCCTTTCTCATTATTTATTTGTCATATTTCTGAAAGTTGCATGTTTTGTTCATGATTATTTTAAAAGTAGTTTTTTTTCGATGTAAAAAAATGATTTTTGTTACAGTCCATACATATAACATCTGCATTAAAATATAGAAAGGCACAGACGTATATCTACCAGTGTATGTATGTCTCTGATAAAGGTAATACAACAGGTAAGCCTGCCAAGTTACAGACAGGTAGATAAAGTCTACATAACACAATTATTCAGGTAGTACACAGGAAACGTATGCAAAACCAAATTACCAATTCTTGTTATAATCATCCCGTGTACAAAGTTATTTCCAGAGTTTTAAAGTAATATATGACATATTTTGCCCCCAGGAAATTCTTCCACATATCAAATTCTATCACAACACTGGATAAGATATCAGAAATATAGTAATGAAAAAAAAAATATTTTTACATACATGTAGTTATTTTTTTTATGAATCACATATTAATTGTAAAATATATCATTTGAATTTTTCTGTTTGTAAAATTTGTCATTTGATAAAAATAAAAAGATTAAGCCTAAACTCAATGCAAATAATTTTGGATTTTTTTTTTTTTTTTTTTTTTTGAATTTTATTTGACAAAGGTTTTACCGGAATTTGACCTAATGTAGAGATTAAGTGCACATAATAAATGTCAGAACTTATCGACCCTTTACCAGCCGATCTGTACCGATAGAGTTTTCGACCCTTATTGTGACTTGTATAGCTGCGTATGTGACCTTTGCTTTGAATAATAAAGCCACAATGTTTTTGCATTAGACTGGACGACATATGAACTTGAAAAAGGTCAACAGGTAGTGACCTGGTTACACTGGAAATATACCTGTTTACACTTATTTCATGTAAAAGTAAGTAGGAGTCATCTATTTTAGAATCAGTGTGAAGTAACCAATCATTTGAAACCAGAAGTAACACTTTGTAAACTGGAAGTAGCAAATCATCTCCTTTATTTCAAGCAAAATTATATAGAAACCTTATATGATCATATATGTTTTTTTTTCTGAATCGGTGTAATGTAAACTATCATATGACACCGGACGGGGCATTTTGTATACCGGAAGTAGCCAACTGTCTCCATTATGTCAAAGGGAAGAACATAGGAACCATATATATTTTTTATAAATTAGTGAAAAGTTAGGTATCAGTTAACGCAGTAATTAGCTGATCATTACCCTTATTTCAAAGAAAAGAACTACAAACTACACATTTATGGAATCTGTGCAAGATAAGATATCTTCAGACACTATTTTTTACGAAGGTCACTTTTTGTAAAAAAAAAGGGATATCTGTATAAAAGCTCGAACCTTTATTGTCAACATGTGAGATGGAAATATTGTAATGTCAATATGACACCAATCCCTCGGTATAATTGTTCATGTCACATGAATACTAAACTACATATAGTAATTGTAAAGATAAGAAACATATCCCAAAGGATAATTGATGATATATTACAGCATATATATATATATAACTACATTTAGATACTCACCTTATATCGGTGTTGAATCGAGCTTAGGAAAGTTATGAAACTCTTTTTGCGAAAAACAAAAACAAAAAGATCTGTTGACGTATATTTGTCCCTTGTGACAATATTAACACATACACATTTTGATATTTGATTGACTAATGTCTTGTAAACATCTGTAGGATTTTTGATGTGATCGATTTAAAATATTTTTATTGTCATCGATTTCAAGGGAAAAGCTCGTGGTCTTTTCGAGCCTTCTCCTGTAAGATCTATAGTTCTTTATGACAGTAAGTTTGAATTAAGAAGCAATCACTGCCGAAAGCCGACTCTTCAGATGGAAACGCTCTTTTGTGAAGAAAATCCAACGCAAGCCATTACACCGATAATTGAAAATTAAAAAAAAACTTTAACTACCGAGTAAGAGTCTCAGTTATCAATGATGTTCGGAATTGACCGTCGTAACAGTGACACGTTTGCTTCTAATTAAAGAGTAAAAAGCATTACTTCAACAAACAATCGGCATTCCCATGGAAACTAACTGTGTTTTTATTTTGTCTACTCATTCCTTTATTCATATGAAGCTGACTTCATACAGAAGCTTCTTAGAAAAAACGAAATGAAACGAGCATTATCCTTTAACTTCACTGTCCGCTATATAGACGATGTCCTATCAATAAATTATTCAAAGTTTGATGACTAGGTTGAACGCATATACCCCAACGAACGTAGAATTAAGGATACAACAGATACAGTTAAGTGTGCCTCATATCTTGACTTACATCTAGAAATTAACAATTAGGTTCGGTTGAGCACAAAACTTTACGACAAAAGAAATGATTTCAGCTTTCCAAATGTTAACTTTCTATTTCTATGTAGCAACATTCCACAGGCAGAGGGAGTATATATCTTCCAGTTGATAAGATATTCCAGGGCTTGCATTTCCTATCATGATTTCCTTGATAGAGGGTTGCTGCTCACAAGGAAGCTATTAAACCAAGAGTTCCAAGTTGTGAAGTTACCGCCACGAGTTGGTTGACCGTAATGGAATATCTGTTTCACAAATGATGACGGATAAGTTCTAATTGTCGTCACCACAATCCCGTCCTCCTTTCCCCCGAATGTAAACTACCAAATTAGACTCATCACTGGGTTTGTACTTACATGAGCAGCACGACGGGTGCAACATGTGGAGCAGGATCTTCCTACCCTTCCTGAGCACCTCGCCTTTCTTTTTTTAGATGTAGAATTGAAATCAGCGATACAGGTGTACTACAAATAAGTTTGGAACTATTTACTTTTGGTCGGGTTCGTCGTGCTTAATACTTAATTTTTTGTGAAGTGTTTTCTTGCCTATTTGTCATTTTCTTTTTGGCATGTTGTCTGCTTTTTTTTTATTTGATTTTTTTAATAAAGCTGAATACTGTCTACTCTGTTTTAGAATATTTCACAAAACCTTTTATGATTGGATGGACAGGAAGTATAATCTATATATATCCTTTGATATCGTTACACCATGACAATTTATCAACTTCCTTGTTATTCTTTTTGAAATATGCTACGAGCTTTTTTATTTACATTAATCTTGTGTGGTTTCCGTTGGTCCCAAACCATATGTGAGTATTGTATCGTACCTATGTAGTTCTGCGATCATTTGGTCAATATCTGGTTGGTATTCTACAAGTTATTCAATCAAAAGTTCAAATTTACCTTAAGTTTACTAAATGTACATGATATTTCATTACAAACCCTGACGTTTGGGTTCTAACAGAATTCTTTGGGGTTAAGGGTAGTTCATTGACTTGTTCCTGTATTGCCTCTTTTCATTATGGCGTTTACATTTCCTCCTTGATATTTTATTTTAAAAGGAACGTGCAAATTATGTTTACCGTTTGCATTTAATTATTGATATCTATACTACTTAAATAACGACGTCCAATTTGTTAGCCGGCATGACGTACAAACTACGAATCAGAGAATTCAACTTGATATATAACTAATATATGACAATGGTGCTGTTAAAGATTACACCATTATAGGCCCTTTTGTTTTTCACATAGTTAATATTACCAATAATTTACAAGTTCTTGGTCGAATCCGAAACCAATACCAATAGTATTATCACATGTAGTTTCCGGTTACCTTCTGTAAATCCCTCCTCTATCAGGAGAACCTGGAATTCTTCCAGTAGTTGTTTTATATCTATGTTACACTATAGTACACTATTTAACAAGTCTGTTTTCTTCCACCTCAATACCACTATTAATTTTGGTAATTAGTTAAAAAATTAGATTAAGCTTATAGTAAGTTTATTATAGTGAGAAAACCAGGACGGGTTCAAACCGAAAGGTTTTGAAAGCAGAGAAAAATGTGCACCTTTCAAGCAGCATGACTTTATCAGATGACAATATGACAATACGAATACTAAAAATCCAGGATAAAAATAAGGCATAGGTATTTTAATTCAGTCACGGACCCGCGATGTCGCTGGTGTGTTCTTGTCTTATTTAAACAAGGAAAGTGCAAATGGTTATCGTCAGATCAGCTAACGAAGTTAAATCTACATATATCTTTCTTATACATTAAGGAATATATCATTGCCCCTGCTGTTTACCATAGTTACCGAAGGTGTCCTACAGACAGCAATACTAAATATAACATTGCAACTCTGTGTTTATGTATCCGAAATCGACAAGATGGTGCATCAAAAGCAAAGATATTTTTTTTTTTTCTGAAAGCTCATTTTCGGCCCCTTTCGAGCAAATCCTCCTTTCCACTGTCTTTTCAAATTTCTGCCCCTTAATCCCTTGGTATTATCAGCTCTTCAATTTTGTGGCCTCAAGCATCACTGAAGAGACATTTATTGTTTACTGGTCTAATATTATTAAATTGTTTTATTCTTAATAGATAAAGCATATTTAGCAAACATAAATCCGTCAATCACTTTTTTCTATTGTAGATGTAAATGCATTAGCTGTAAAATTGCCACAAAACGTTACAGGGCTACTTGGGGAGAATGGAACACGAATAGAATGTGCATACACAATGGAAAACGTTCTTAGGATCGATTTTGTTTCTTTTCTGGCTTTCAACAAGAGCATCAAAACCTTTGATACCATAACAACATATTTACCAGACATAAAGGCGCTGATAACTCCACAAGGACAGTATTTGAAAGGGAGAGTGACACTGAGTAATATAACACAATCTTCAAAAATGGCTGTCATGATATTTAACAAGCTGTTGTGCATAGACGACATATTATATAGATGTAATGTGAGATTCGTTGATTCCGGTGGTGTACCACGAGATGTAACTTCAAACAACATAAGCATTTCAGTACAAGGTATTTATGACATGTATCCTCTTAATAGATAAAACAGTGAAAACAAATGCTGTCCAATTTTCAGAGGTAAAGACCCAGTGGTGGTAATAACATTAACGGTACCAACAGGATATGCATTTTCGACGATTAATTTATCTTGGGTGATGCTGCAACAGTTAAATAAAATTATTCTGTTTTTAATATATAATTGATATAATACTAATGTATGATGTTACAAATTTCGCTCATTTTTATGTCAGGTAAATCTATAAGGGTATTTAGACAAAGTTTAAGTTCATCATTTCATATTGAAATTGATACACATTTAAAAAGCGACAACAAGTTTGCTTTAAAATTTGCTTAATTTTTAAAACAATTATTGTAGAGAAAAAAATCATTCCTTCCTTAACAGCTCCTATTCTCGTTATTGTCAGGACCAAATAAGTATGTGTGTTGTGTGGCTTCACTGATATCATACATTTATATTGGAATAAATAAATAAAAATTAGTATCTAATTATAAAAATACAGTACATGAAATAAAGCGAAAGCTTAATTCAGAGAACAACAACAAAATACAACGTTCATGTCAATAATAAATAATATTCATCTTAAAAATTAAAACCTATCATGCCCATTGTTTGAATTCATGACTCGCGTAGCGTCTGCATAAATCCCTTTAATGGAGATCGCATCAAATTAGTGGGAAGGCAATATCAATTACAAAGATCAAAATAAAAAATAAAAAAGGGCATCTCTGCCTAAGAGTAGACAACCGTTAGGGACTTCAATGATATTTTGAAAATGAACATATCAATGATATTTCATGTCAGTCCTGGCATATTGAATTCTGTGTCGGTCATGCCTTCGGGGACGATTTCTAAACGTCTATTGGCAAACCACTCATCCATATTCAGAGGGGTGAAATGGACAATTTTTACTTCCACAAATAAATAAAGGTATGTTTTACTACCACATAATATTTTCTTTTCGAAATTGCTTCAATTCTGTTTTGTTTAAAGCGGGATCGAGTATATTGATATCGCAGTTTCTGCTATTTATCTTCTTTTTTTTATAATAAGACTTGTTTTAAAACATTTGAAAACACCTTTCTCTTTAGTGTAGGTAATATTTCGACATATCTTAATTTGATAGTGCCACCTTCCAAGCCAGATAGCGTTTCCATAGTGTTTACACCAGCAGATCCTTCAATTATCTCAGCTAAATTGATGGAATATAGCAGCTCACCCTCTTCCAGTACAGTGACATCAAAGGAGAACGAGATTTCGTCTGTCTTCCAGACCGCGAAACAGACGGGTATAACTAAATATAGCAACATAACAGTTGTCTGTACTGGAGATGTTGGAAAGCCTCCAGCAGAACATTTCTTCCAAAAGTATCGTAGTGGACACAGTCTATCTATGATATATAAAGCGTCTGAAACATCAGTATCAGAAATGTCTGAAAATTGTTCTTACTATCGTACAAGTAACCTCACGTTCCAAGTAACAGCTAAAGACAACAATGCAGTGATACGATGTGTTGTTAATTCGTCAATGGAAGAGCCGGATATGTTTGTAGAAACGGCACCAATAGAGGTCTACTGTAAGTAAATACTTTGTAACCTTATTCGTGGTAATAGATTTTCTTTGTAGATGTAGGCACTTCCTTTTGTATAACATAACACTCTGCATGTTATTTGGATAGATATGATTTTAATTTTATAACATTATTTCACTTCTGTTATCAAAAATTTAAAAAAATAATAAACAAAGCCATCACGAGTTTATTGAATGCAAACTACTCACCTATTATAGGTAAAACGATCAAAGTTTGGATTCACAAAACAATAAAAGCAAATGAATATTAAATAATTAAAGCTTGTAACATTTATTTATTCAGTTCTTTAAATAAAAACTCTGCTGTGGATTTATTGAATTTTTGGGAAAGGGGTTCTATTTTTCCTGGATATTTCAAAACTTACAGTATTGTAATGTTACATAATATATTTGTTTCGCTTCCTACGAATGTTTCGATCAATTGTAGAAATATGAGTGTTAATGTTTCTCTCCTAGTTTTAGTTTTGAGATTGTCAGTTTCTTGCCTACAATAAAAAAAAATGTCAACACTATTTGATTTTCAGACTTCTTGTAACTTTGTCATGTCAATCCTAGGATTTCTTATTTTCATTGTTCATTAATCAATAATAATTTTGAACGGTTTTACCACACTCTCAATGACTATACTAAATAGATCAACTGCATTTTGTGTCTCAAATCAATGTCAGGCATTTAATAGGATTGATTTAAATTTTACATCATTTGCATTTAATCATTTAGTTATAGTAATAAGGTGATCTGTCGAGTTACGATGAATTAAAGGTCAACGCTATTTTCTTTTGAATGACTATAAATTGTGCATGCCCACAAGATCTTTCAAAAGTTTTTAATAAAGGTCAGTTCCTGAAAGCTGTAAGTAATAAGTAGATTAAGATATTTAGGCTAAAATAGTTAATGATGTTTATGTCCCGCTTACCGAACATATCTGAAAAAGAATAACAAAAATACTGAACTCCAAGGCAAATTCAAAGAGGGGTAGTACATTAGAAACTGCCAAATAAAACGTTATCAAGTTAAAAACAACGGCCATATTCCTGAATTGTACATTTTCCGAAGAAAACGGTGGGCTAAACCTGGTTTTATATCTACCTTAACCTCCCACTTGTATGCCAGTTGTTTATAGTTCCGTTATATTAACAAAATTGGGTGAGCAACCTAAACAGACATAAAATGATTAATTTAACAATAATTGGGATCAAGCAGCCAAAATTGTGTAACGCTTGCTTTCTTGGGTTTCTAGCATGTTCATGTTGTGAGTATCAGAAATCAACTCTGAAGTCAGTAAGACATGTAATATACACAACTTTGAAATTTATGGTTTGGAATGTTTGTTTGAAAAAAAGAAAATCCAGATTTAAAGTCATTGAGACAACGTCAATCAATAAAAAAAACAATATTTGCAAAAAGTAAAATAACAAAAACACCGAACTCCAAGGAAAATTCCAAACGAAAAGCACTTATCAAATGGCAAAATCAAAATCTCAAACACATCAAACGAATAGAAAACAACGGTCATATTTCTGACTTGGTAAATGCATTTCCTTATGTAGAAAATGGTGGAATAAACCTGGTTTTATAGATAGCTAAACACCAACAATAACTGTGAAAATCTAATTTCAACGCATTTAAATAAATAGATAGTATAGTTTGCACGATATATAGAGGTATTCTGAATGTCTGAGGAATATCTACTCTATTTAATGTTTTCACTATCATGTATGCATGCATCTTAGTTGCTTATTTTAGATGAAGTGAGCATGCCAACTATCATAACATATCCGAATAAATTATACTATGTAGTAGGCGAAGACACTTGTATACTTTTAACTTGTAAGAGCGATGGTAATCCTAAACCAAATTACCAATGGTATAAGGAAAATCATAATGAGGTCATAAACACAACCGAAAGCTGGACTATAACGGATTTGAATGTAACGAATAGTGAAGTATACACATGTAATGTCAGCAACACTTTCAATGGCGGCACGTACACAAAGTCTGGTAAAGTGCGAGTTAATATAATAAATAAAGGTAAATTAATTAAAGTTTATAAAAATTATGACATGTATTTGTAACTTATATATGTGTCTTCTTTATTTGCATGATATGAAAATATTTGAATATTACGTACCGGTAGTACTGTTACAGTAAACAAAACTGCTCTGCAGAGGTACACATATATTATGTAAATAAGCTAATACAGCTTTCAAAAATAATTTTTTAAACATTACTATTCAATACGTGCCTATGTAAAGGACTTTGTTGTTATCTTGTTTTAACATTCTTGAGCTTCTTGATTTTCCAAATTATTTGTACTCTATTTGCTCTTTATTATTCTTATTTCAGTCAGTTTTGAATATTTTATCATGTATATCTGTTTATTTTATAGCCTATGCAAGGTACATTCCTCTCGAGCATTCTAGTACTTTAGGTAGGATCAACAACTTCCTTCCAATTACTTGTTTGTACAATTCCTGATTATTGGATAATTTTATAGTACGTAGGCTTACAATTTCACGCTTATTTTGATATGGATGAGGAATGCTTGTAAAATGAATGCTTTCTACTGTTACTCCAGTTTTATTTCAGATTCTTACCCTTTTGTTAAAAACATATGTTGTAGGTCTGACTTTCAATTATTGTTGGTAATGCTCATTTATTCAGTACTGCACATTCTTTGTTAAGAGTAAGCTTAGGACTTCCCTTTCCGGATATAGGGGACAGATTCTTATCCTTTTGCTAAAAAATTATCTTGTAGGTCTGTCTTCCAATGATCGATATTCATTGCATCTATTAAGAATTGTATATGCGTTGTATAGCTGCATATTTGAATAAGAAAAGAGTTAGCTTAGCACAGTTCCTTTCCGGATATAGGGAGAAGATGCTTACCCTTTTGGTAAAAAGATATGTTGTAGATATAAAAACAAGAAGATGTAGTCCTACTTTCAATTATCGATGTTCATTTTCATTTATTAAGTACTGTACTTCTTTGTTGATATGCACTTTTAATAAGAAAAAAGAGTAAGCTTATTACAGTCCCTTTCCGGATATAGGGGGCATATTCTTACTCTTTTGGTAAAAAGATATGTTGCAGGTCTGACTTCAAATTATCGATGTTCATGTTCATCTATTAAGAACATATTTTGTCTGTGCCTTTCCGCTCCAAGTCAGGAGCCTGTAGTTCAGTAGTTATTGTTGGTTGCTGTCTGTCATAATTGTTTTATGTTTATAAATTTATGATAAATCAGACCATTGGTTTTTGAATTGATTTACATTTTGTCCTGTCGTGGCCTTATATATAAAATAAGAAGATGTAGTATGATTGTAAAAAAACAATTCTCTACCAGAGACCAAATGACATAGGCGTTAACAAATATAGGTCATCGTCCGGCCTTCAACAATGAGAAAAACCCATACCGATTTATAAGCTATAAAAAGCCCCGAAATGACAATGATAAAACAATTCAAACTAGAAAACTAACGGCCTGATTTATGTACAAAACAATAAACGAAAACCAAATACGATATACAGAAGCAAACGACAACTGAATTACAGGCTCCTGACTTGGGAGATGCATATACAGAATTTGGCGGGGTAATACAAGTTTGCTGGCGCCAAACCCTCCTACTAACCTTGGACGGTGTTGTAACAGTACAACATAAGAACAAACTAATTATACGATATGGATTTTACTAATTGTTGAAGGCCTTACGATGATCCATATATAATGTTGATAACATGTACATTTTTTGGTCTCTGTGGATAGTTGTCTCATTTGCAAACATACTTCACCTTCTTATGGCCCGTCGACTAGTCAGCGGGTGCCTTACCCAGTAAACAATCCAACGTTGACATTACGTTGTGACAACGTAATACTATCGTTGTGACAACGTAGTAAAATTACGTTGGTACAAAAATGATACAACGTAATTTGGTGGACTCCAAGGCACGTGCTGACAACCATCCACACAACGTTGGCACAACGTAATTTGTGACGTAATTTATTACCATCATAAGACGTTGTAACAACGTCGCAACACTACTGTAAATGTCCCTTGTCCTCATTTGATTGATAGGAGCAATATAATTCCATTGAAGAAGTAAATAGGGTCTATATTTTATTCTTTTGATCCGTTTTAAGTTGTAAATTTGTCTATGTAGGAAAGATGGACACAATGTCGATATGTACTCTTATTTCCAAACTGCCAGCTGTGTATAATATTGTCACAAAAGGTTTTTTTACCTTTTTGCCAGGTTTCAATGTCAAATGTATAAATATCTCGTTTTCCCAAAAACTTTGCACTATGTTTTACATTAAACCTGTAGTTTTGTCCAATTCATGTTTCACACAGTTGTTTAAGGTTAAAGCCTTAGTTTTTAACTTTTGCAATACTGAAGTACAAGATTTACAAATTTCCATTTAACAAAAGCAACTTTTCTTTAAAAAGTTTAACACATAATACTATTCGAAAAAGGAGATTATGTATGATGGCCAATGAGACAACCCTCTATCCTAAAATCAAATACTGATGATGTTAGCAATTATAGGTAACAGTGCAGCCTTCAACATGACATCTTGGTTCATGCTGCAACTTCTTAATGTTTATGGTTTCAGTGTTCTAGAATATAGATTTCACTATGATAGTGGAAATTCTAGAATGTAGATTTCACTTTGAAGAAGGAAAACATTTTTTAATGAATTATTCAGAAATACAACAAACTACCACATATACCTTGATATTTACTGTAGATTCATTCAGCTGGATGCACTACACAATGACAAGCTAGGAAAAAAGTTTGGAAAAAGGCCCAAAAGCTGACTGTCTAATTTACAACTATATATTCTACACAACTTATACACACTTCTAAAAATATCCCATATGAAGAAAATACCTGAAATTCAATCAAACTAACTTTTGCTTTTTTTTCAATGACCAACTAGAGATAGACCTATCCAAAAGTTAAGACTTCTTTTTCCTTAGCTACATGAACCAATAAAAAAATATAATATGTTTCTGAATTT